>NC_085931.1:52555458-53173791 GCF_028885625.2 Pongo pygmaeus
TGAAATTCTTTTCTTCCTTTGAATTTTGCAGAGCTACCCTGGGCTCTTATATTGGGATCTTACTTTAGTCTGCCCTAAGTTTTTTCTGGACACTGATAGTTTGACATCTTTTGGGCCCTGATAAATGGCCATGACCATGGGTATTTTTTGTCATCTTAAGTGGTTCAGGTGAGACCCTTCTCATCCAGGAAAGTAGTGTTACCATTCCAGGACCTCAATGTAAAAATGCCCCCACGCTACAATAACTACACCAACCAAAGAATAAACGCAAGCAACACAGTTACAGGAAAGTGATTGATTACCTCACTGTAGCCTCCACGTTTGGGAGTGTATGTTCAGGCAACACAGTAACACATAAAAGAAAGGAAGAGAAATAGGGGTACATGTAATCTTCATACTGGTTAATTTAACTCCTGGGCAGAAAAATTTTGAATGTTTTTATTAAAAATGAGAAACGGCCGGGTGCGGTGTCTCAAGCCTGTAATCCCAGCACTTTGGGAGGCCGGGGCGGGCGGATCACGATGTCAGGAGATAGAGACCATCCTGGCTAACATGGTGAAACCCCGTCTCTACTAAAAAAAAAACACAAAAAATTACCCGGGCGTGGTGGCAGTCGCCTATAGTCCCAGCTACTCGGGAGGCTGAGGCAGGAGAATGGCGCGAACCTGGGAGGTGGAGCTTGCAGTGAGCCGAGATGGCGCCACTGCATTCCAGCCTGGGCGACAGAGCGAGACTGTCTCAAAAAAAGAAAAAAAAAAAAAAGTGAGAAACATAGGAAATATAAAAAAGAAAAAAATTTGCTGTAATCTACCACCCTAACACAACCACTACCACCAGCATTTTGACATTTTTGTATTTTTCTTTCATGTATCTTTGGATCTTTATTTCCTAATGAAATATATATGTTTTTTAATTTTTTAATAGAGACAGGCTGGAGTGCAGTGGTGAGATCATCGTAGCTCACTGTAACCTCAAACTCTCGGGCTCAAGTGATCCTCCTGCTTCAGCTACCTCAGTAGGTGGGACTACAAGTGCCACCAACTCCCAATAATTTTTTAATTTTTTGTAGAGACAGGGTCTTGCTATGTTGATCAGGCTGGTCTCAAACTCTTGGCCTCAAGCGATTCCCCCCAGCCTTGGCCTCCCAAAGTTCTAGGTTTATAGTCATGAGCCTCCATGCCCAGACTGTATCTGATTTCTTTTTCTTTTTCTTTTTCTTCTTTTTTTGGAGACAGAGTCTCGCTCTGTCGCCCAGGCTGGAGTGCAGTGGTGCGATTTTGGCTCACTGCAAGCTCTGCCTCTTGGGTTGACGCCATTCTCCTGCCTCAGCCTCCTGAGTAACTGGGACCACAGGCGCCCACCACCACGCCCGGCCAATTTTTTGTATTTTTAGTAGAGACGGGGTTTCACTGTGTTAGCCAGGACGGTCTCTATCTCCTGACCTTGTGATCCTCCTGTCTCGTTCTCCCACAGTGCTGGGATTACAGGTGTGAGCCACTGTGCCTGGCCTATAGCTCATGTTAAATATACCATAATTTGGCCGGATGTGGTGGCTCACACTTGTAATCCCAATAAATATACCATAATTTGTCCAGGTGTGGTGGCTCACGCCTGTAATCCCAACACTTTGGGAGGCTGAGGGGGGCAGATCACTTGAGGTCAGGAGTTCGAGACCACCCTGGCCAACATGGCAAAACCCCGTCTCTACTAAAAAATGCAAAAATTTGCTGAGTCTGTGGTGGCATGCACCTGTAGTCTCAGCTGCTCGGGAGGCTGAGGCACGAGAATTGCTTGAACCCGGGAGGCAGAGGCTACAGTGAGCTGAGATTGAAACACTGCACTGCAGTCTGGGCGACAGAGTGAAACTCTGTCTCAAAAAAAATAAAATAGAGGCCGGGCGCGGTGGCTTACGTCTGTAATCCAAGTACCTTGGGAGGCTGAGGCAGGTGGATCACAAGGTCAGGAGATAGAGACCATCCTAACATGGTGAAACCCCATCTCTACTAAAAAAATACAAAAAATTAGCCAGGCGTGGTGGCGGGCGCCTGTAGTCCCAGCTACTCTGGAGGCTGAGGCAGGAGAATGGCGTGAACCTGGGAGGTGGAGCTTGCAGTGAGCCGAGATTGCGTCACTGCACTCCAGCCTGGGCGACAGAGTGAGACTCCGTCTCAAAAAAATAATGATAAAATAAAAAACAAGGCCGTGCATGGTGGCTCACACCTGTAATCCCAGCACTTTGGGAGGCCAAGGCAGGCGGATCACAAGGTCAGGAGATCGAGACCATCCTGGCAAACACGGTGAAACCCTGTGTCTACTAAAAATACAAAAAAATAGCCAGGCGTGGTGGCAGGCACCTGTAGTCCCAGCTACTGGGGAGGCTGAGGCAGGAGAATGGCATGAACCCGGGAGGCGGAGCTTGTAGTGAGCCGAGATTGGGCCACTGCACTCCAGCCTGGGCAACAGAGCGAGATTCCGTCTCAAAAAAAATAAATAAAATAAAATAAAATAGGCCAGGCACAGTGAGTCATGCCTGTAATCCCAGCACTTTTTGAGGCCAAGGCGGCCGGATCACCTGAGGTCAGGAGTTCAAGACCAGACTGGCCAACATGGTGAAATCCCGTCTCTACTAAAAATACAAAATTAGCCGGGAATGGTGGCGCATGCCTGTAATCCCGCTACTCAGGAGGCTGAGGCGGGAGAATTGCTTGAACACGGGAGGTGGAGATTGCAGTGAGCCAAGATCGCGCCATTGCATATTTAAGGTTCTTGACACACATTGCCATTTTGTTCTCCAGAAGGCAGCTAATTAAACTTATTAAGAAGCAGCAGGCCACACACAGTGGCTCACGGCTGTAATCCCAGCACTTTGGGAGTAGGAGGCCGAGGCAGGCTGATCACCTGAGGTCAGGAGTTTGAGACCAGCCTGACCAACATGGTGAAACCCCATGTCTACTAAATACAGAAAATTTGCTGGGCATAGTGGCACATGCCTGTAATCCCAGCTACTTGGAGATGACCAGACATTATATACCTTTTTAGGAAAAAACATGTTACTTATGATAGAGTCATGCTGAAGAAAGAAAACCTGAATCTGATTAAGCCCCTCTAGGTCCTTAGTAGGAAGGACAGAGGACTATGTTAATCTACACCAAAAGAGGTCAATCAGCAGGCCAGGCAAAATGGCTCATGCCTGTAATCCCAATACTTTGGGAGGCTACGGCAGAAGATCACTCAAGCCCAGAAGTTCAAGGCTGCAGTGAGCTATGATTGCGCCACTGCATTCCAGCCTGTGTGAGAGAACCAAGACTCTGTTTCTAAAATAATTAATTCAATAATTTTATTAATTTTTTTAATTTGAGATGGAGTCTCTGTGCCAGGCTGGAGTGCAGTGACTAATCTCGGCTCGCTGCAATCTCTGCCTCCCGGGTTCAAGCGATTCTCCTGCCTCAGCCTCCCTAGTAGCTGGAATTACAGGCATGCGGCACCACAGCCAGCTAATTTTTGTATTTTTAGTAGAGATGGGGTTTCACCATGTTGTCCAGGATGGTCTCAATCTCTTGACCTTGTGATCCACGTGTCTTGGCCTCCAAAGGTGCTGGGATTACAGGCGTGAGCCACCGTGCTCGGCCATTTATTTATTTTTATTTTTTTGAGACGGGTTCTTGCTCTGTCACCCAGGCCGGAGTGCAGTGGCGCGATCTTGGCTCACTGCAGCCTCCGCCTCCCAGGTTCAAGCGATTCTCCCACCTCAGCCTCTGTAGTAGCTGGAATTACAGGCATGCGCCACCACACACAGCTAATTTTTGTATTTTTAGTAGAGATGGGGTTTCACCATGTTGTCCAGGATGGTCTCAATCTCTTGTCCTCGTGATCATGCCTCAGCCTCCCAAAGTGCTGGGATTATAGGCGTGAGCCACTGTGCTCAGCCAAAATAATTATTTGTTTATTTTTTTTTTTGAGACAGTCTTGCTCTGGCCCAGGCTGGAGAGTAGTGGTGTGATTTCTGCTCACTGCAACCTCTGCCTCCCGGGTTCAAGCGATTCTCCTGCCTCAGCCTCCCGATTAGCTGGGATTACAGGTGGGCACCACCACACCTGGCTAATGTTTGTTTTTGTTTGTTTGTTTGTTTTTTGTTTTTTTTTTTTTTGAGACCGAGTCTCATTCTGTTGCCCAGGCTGGAGTGCAGTGGTGCGATCTCGGCTCACTGGAAGCTCCCCCTCACGGGTTCACACCATTCCCCTGCCTCAGCCTCCCGAGTAGCTGGGGCTGCAGGTGCCCACCACCACGCCCAGCTAATTTTTTTTTTGTATTTTCAGTAGAGACAGGGTTTCAGCGTATTAGCCAGGATGGTCTCGACCTCCTGACCTCGTGATCCACCCTCCTCAGCCTCCCAAAGTGCTGGGATTACAGGTGTGAGCCACTGCGCCCAGCCTAATGTTTGTATTTTCAGTAGAGACGGGGTTTAACCGTGTTGACTAGGCTGGTCTCGAACTCCTGATCTCAAGTGATCCGCCCGCCTTGGTCTCCCAAAGTGTTGGGATTACAGGCATGAGCCACTGTGCCCCGCCTAATTAATTTTTTTAAAAAGGCAATCAGCAAAATCCAGAATGTGGAAAAGTGTATAGTACAAAGCATCTTGGCTCTTCAGCAAATAAATGACAAGGGGAAAAAGAGAGGGTATCTGTAGATGAAGAGGCTTTAGAAAATTAAGTCAAAGCTAATGTTTAGAAATGTAGGTTTGGGTGATAAAATTATAAAGAAACGTAAGGTGTGTGTGTGTGGTAGATCATGCCTATAATCCCAGCTCTTAGGCCAGGCGGGGCCGGGTATGGTGGCTCACGCCTATAATCCCAGCACTTTGGGAGGCTGAGGTGGGTGGATCACCTGAGGTCGGGAGTTCAAGACCAACCTGGCCAACATGGTAGAACTGCGTCTCTACTAAAAATACAAAATTAGCCGGGCTTGGTGGCGGGCACCTATAATCCCAGGTACTTGGGAGGCTGAGGCAGGAGAATCGCTTGAACCTGGGAGACGGAGGTTGTAGTGAGCCGAGATCGTGCCACTGTACCCAACCCTGGCAACAGAGCGAGACTCTGTCTCAAAAAAAAAAAAAAAAAAAAAAAAAAAGAGGCCTGGGCAGGAGGATTGCCTGGGCTCAGAAGTTTGAGATCAGCCTGGGCAATGTAGCACAATACCATCTCTACAGTAAATTTAAAAAATTAGCTGGTCATGGTGGCACACACCTGTAGTCCCACTTGCTTGGGAGGCCGAGTCAGGATGATGGCTTGAGCCCAGGAGTTCGAGGTTGCAGTGAGCTATGATCGCACCACTGCACTCCAGCCTGGGTGCTGGAAGTGTGACCCTATCTAAAAAAAAAAAAAAAAAAAAGGATATTGACTTTTTTGGGGAGGTAGTTGTTGTAATTGGGAGGGAATATAAGAGGGATTTCTGGGGTGTCTGGCAAGATTCAATTTCCTGACATAGGTGGAGATTTTATGGTTGTTCACCTTATAATAGTTTATTAGGTTATACTTTCCTTTATGGCCTTTATTTATTTTATATGGTAAACAAATATGAAAACAAGGACATTTTCTTCCATTTTTTTCCCCATAGGAGACTATAAATATTCGGGAAGAGATAGTTTGATTTTTTTGGTTGATGCCTCCAAGGCTATGTTTGAATCTCAGAGTGAAAATGAGTTGACACCTTTTGACATGAGCATCCAGGTAAGACTACCTTTTAATTTAAGACAAATTTAGAAACAGTATTGGCTGGGCATGGTGGCTCATGCCTGTAATCTCAGGACATTGGGAGGCCGAGACGGGCAGATCACTTGAGCCTAGGAGTTTGAGACCAACCTGGTAACATGGAGAAACCCCGTCTCTACAAAAAATACACAAATCATCCAGGTGTGATGGTGCAAACCTGTAGTCCTAGCTACTCAGGAGGCCGAGGCAAGAGGATTGCTTGAGCGCAGGAGGTCAAACAGAAAAAAGAAGTAGGCTCCTCCTCTTGCAGACATGGGAGTATAAAGGAAGAAGGGAAGTTCCCACAGTTATAGTGTGGAAAAGAGTGAGTGATACTTGGGAGTTGACTACTGCCTGTGGTTGGGGAAGATGGCTACAATAAAAAGGCAACTTCAATTTTAAAACAGGCACGGGACTTCAAAAGACATTTCTCCAGCTGGGCGTGGTGGCTCATGTCTATAATCCCAGCACTTTGGGAGGCTGGGGCAGGCGGATCACGAGATCAGGAGATCAGCTTGGCCAACATGGTGAAACCCCCGTCTCTACTAACAATGCAAAAATAATTAGCCAGGCGTGGTGGTGCGCTTCTGTAGTCCCAGGTACTCGGAAGGCTGAGTCAGGAGAATCTCTTAAACCCAGGAGGCGGAGGTTACAGTGAGCTGAGATTGTGCCACTGCACTCCAGCTTGGGCAACAGAGTGAGACTCTGTCTCAAAAAAAAAAAAAGACAAGACATTTCTCCAAAGATACACAGATGTCCAACAAGCACAGGAAAGGATACTCAGCATGTTTAGTCATTAGAGAAAGGCAAATGAAAACCATAATGAGCTACCACTCACACCCACTATATAAACAAACTAAAATTTAAAAAACACCAGCAGAAAATAAGAAGTGTTGGCAAGGCTGTGGAGAAATTGGCGTGATTGACTGTACCTGACCTATTTTTGTTTCTTTAAATTGAGGGTTGTGTTTCATGTAACATAAAGTTAACCATTTGAAAGTATACAATTCAATGACACTTAACACATTCACAACGTTATGCAGCCAGCACCTCTATCTTATTCCAAAACATTTTGAACGGCTAAACAGTGGCGTGTAGATATACATTCCGTGAAAAGGAATGAATAATTGATACATACTACAAAGTAGATGAACCTTGAAAGCATTATGCTAAGTGAAAGAAGCCAGATACAAAAAGTCAAATATTGTATGATTTCATTTACATGAAATATCCAGAATAGGTAAGTTCTTAATGCAGAGGGGTGGTTGGTTACCTGAGGCACAGGGAAGAGAGGGACAGGGAGCAGCTGCTCAATGGGTGCGGGTTTTGTTTTTGGGGTGATGAAAATTTTTTGGAACTAGAGTTGGTAGTTGCACAACATTGTAAATGTTTGTGTGTATATTTATTTATTTATTTTTATTATTATTTTTGAGACGGAGTCTCGCTCTGTCACCCAGGCTGTAGTGCAGTGGCGTGATCTTGGCTCACTGCAAGCTCCGCCTCCCGGGTTCATGCCATTCTCCTACCTTAGCCTCCAGAGTAGCTGGGACTACAGGCACCTGCCGCCATGCCTGGCTAATTTTTTGTGTTTTTAGTAGGGATGGGGTTTCACCGTGTTAGCCAGGATGGTCTCAATCTCCTGAAGTGATCCGCCTGCCTCGGCCTCCCAAAGTGCTGGGATTACAGGCGTGAGCCACTGCGCCCAGCTTAGTGTGTGCATTTATGCTTTTTTTTTTTTTTTTTTTTTTTGAGATGGAGTCTCGCTCTGTTGCCAGGCTGGAGTACAGTGGCGCGATCTTGGCCCACTGCAACCTCTGACTCCCTGGTTCAAGCGATTCTCCTGCCTCAGCCTCCCGAGTAGGTGAGATTACAGGCACGTGTCACCATGCCCAGCTAATTTTTGTATTTTTAGTAGAGATGGGGTTTCACCATATTGGCCAGGATGGTCTTGGACCCCTGACCTCGTGATCTGCTCACCTCGGCCTTCCAAAGTGCTGGGATTGCAGGCATGAGCCACGGCACCCGGCCTTACTTTTTTTTTTTGAGATGGTGTCTCACTGTTGCTCAGGCTGGTTTGGAACTCCTGGGCTCAAGCAATCCACCCACCTCAGTGTCCTGAGTGGCTGGGGTTAAGGCATGTGCCACTATGCCTGGCACATTGTGAATGTATTAAATACCTCTTAATTGTTCACTTAGAAATGATTCTTTTTTATCTAAATTTCAGCTTAATTAAAAAGATTACTGTTTCTTTTGTGTACTTCGTAGAGAAGAATTTTCACAGATTTATTATATATCTCATGTCTCATAATTTTAGAATTTGGAATGGAACAGAAACTTTTCATGTTCTAATTTGTGTACAAATAGTTCTTGTAGGCAGGGCGTTGTGGCTGACGCCTGTAATCCCAGCACTTTGGGAGGCTGAGGTGAGCGAATCACTTGAGGTCAGGAGTTTGAGACCAGCCTGGCCAACATGGTGAAATTCTGTCTCTACTCAAAATACAAAAATTAGCCGGGCGTGGTAGTGCAGGCCTGTAGTCCCAGCTATTCAGGAGGCTGAGGTAGGAGAATTGCTTGAACTCGGGAGGTGGAGGTTGCAGTGAGCCAGGATCGCGCCACTGCACTCCAGCCTGGGTGACAGAGACTCCATCTCAAGAAAAAAAGAAATAGTTCTTGTAGTTGGCACACCAGAATATCTTGCACCAAAAAAAAAGAATAAGCTGGGTGTGGTGGTGTGCTCTTGTAGTCCCAGCTACTCCGGAGGCCGAGGTGAGAGGATTGCTTGAGACCAGGAGTTTGAGGCTGCACTGAGCTATGATTGTGCCAGTGAACTCTAGCCTGGGCAACAGAGTAAGACCCTGTCTCTTAAAAGAAAAAAAACAAAAGGCCGGGCGTGGTGGCTCACACCTGTAATCCCAGCGCTTTGGGAGGCCGAGGTGGGCGGATCACGAGGTCAAGAGATCAAAACCATCCTGGCCAAAATGGTGAAACCTCGTCTCTACTAAAAATACAAAAATTAGCTGGGTGTGGTGGCGCACGCCTGTAGTCCCAGCTACTCCAGAGGCTGAGGCAGGAGAATCGCTTGCACCTGGGAGGCGGAGGTTGCAGTGAGCCGAGATGGCACTATTGCAGTCCAGCCTGGGCGACAGAGCCAGACTCTGTCTCAAAAAAAAAAAAAAAGTGTATGTAAAATAAAATAATAGAACTATGAATAAAAACAATCGTTAATTTAAAGTGGTTCTCAAACAGAATTACTTGCAGGACATTAAAACACAGACTACAGAACCTTGCCCCAGAATCAGAATTTCTGATTCTCTACGTCTAGAATGGGGACCAAGAATTTGCATTTCTAGTAAGTTGTCAGGTGATGCTGATGTTACTGATTTGGAGACCATCACTTTGAAGAGCAGTGCTTTAACCTTTTTTTAGACCGTGGACCTTTTTTGTTGTTGTTGTTGTTGTTGTTGTTGTTGTTGTTGAGACGGAGTCTCGCTTTGTTGCCTGGGCTCTTGGCTCACTGCAAGCTGTGCCACCTGGGTTCACACCATTCTCCTGCCTCAGCCTCCTGAGTAGCTGGGACTACAGGCGCCCACCACCACACCCGGCTAATTTTTTGTTGTTGTTTTTTAGTAGAGACGGGGTTTCACCGTGTTAGCCAGGATGGTCTCGATCTCCTGACCTCGTGATCTGCCCGCCTCGGCCTCCCAAAGTGCTGGGATTACAGGCGTGAGCCACTGCGCCCGGCCGACCGTGGACCTCTTTGAGGATATGATGACAGCTACATACCTTCCCCTCAAAAAAGATAGTACTCACAATTCTACCTGTAATTTCAGAGAGTTAATGGAACCCTTGATGCCTAAAGACCTCAGAAGAAAATGTAGTGTTAGGTAGCAAGGAAATGGGACATTCATAGATGAGCACAATTTGATAACCGATAATAAGTATTCAGTATTTGATAAGCAATAGAAAACATTTTGGAAAATTCTGTTTTAGTTTTTGTTTTTAATTTATAGAACCTAAAAGGAGCCCTTACCAGATTCTTTTAAAAGTTTCTAGACTCCTCAGAGTAGATTAAAATATTTATGGAAATGACTACTTGCCATGTGGATTGTTGTCAATGACTGGCTATAGTACACGTTCTGCATTTAAGGAGAGAATAGCTGTGGACGAAGGCCAGCTAGAGCTCAGGCAGGACATGGAGGGGATCACCATGGTTGGTTTATTCCTCAGCTTTGCAGGTTCCAAAACTTAAAATTTTTTTTTTTTGAGACAGGGTCTCGCTCTGTCACCTAGGCTGGAGTGCAGTGGCATGATCTCTGCCCACTGCAGCCTTGACCTCCTATGCTCAGGTGATCCTCCTGCCTCAGCACCCCTGAGTAGCTGAGTAGTTGGGACTACAAGCATGTGCATGCCCAGCTAATTTTTTTGTTTTTTGTAGACACATTGTTTTGCCATGTCGCCCAGGCTGGTTTCAAACTTCTGTAGCAATCCTCCTGTGTTGGCCTCCCAAAGTGCTGGGATTATAGGCATGAGCCACTGTACCTGGCCCCAAGGCTTAATTTTGTTAGTGCTCCAGAATTAGGTAGGCCCCTAGAACTGATGAACTCTTTTTTTTTTTTTTTGAGACAGAGTCTCGCTCTGTCTGCCAGGCTGGAGTGCAGTGGCGCAATCTCAGCCCACTGCAACCTCCACCTCTTGGGTTCAAGCGATTCTCCTGCCTCAACCTCCTGAGTAGCTGGGATTGCAGGCACGTGCTACCACACCCAACTAATTTTTGTATTTTTAGTAGAGTTGGGGTTTCACCATGTTGGTCAGGATGGTCTTGAACTCCTGACCTCGTCATCTGCTCGCCTTGGCCTCCCAAAGTGCTGGGATTATAGGCATGAGCCACCGCGCCTGGCTGAACTGACAAACTCTTACAAGACCTGATTTACCAGATGCTGACATTAGTTTATATAGAGGGGTAGACCTTTCCTGTTACTGGAATACTGATGTCTTTAACTGGATAGTTAAGCAGTTTTATTTCAAGGATGCTCTTACTGGTAGTTACTGACTTATTTTCAGGTCACAGGTACTTAAGCATTGTAATTATTTTATATAGTCATCCCTTGTTATTGAGGGAATTGGTTCCAGGACTCCCCGTGGATTCCAAAATCCGAGGATGCCCAAGTCCCTTAAATAAAATGGCATAGTATTTGCATATAACCTACACACATCCTCCCCTATACTTTAAGTCATCTCTAGGTTACTCTTAGTACCTAATACGATGCCTATGCATCACTTCATTCACATGGCTTCAATGTAGTACTTGGCACATGGCAAATTCAGGTTTTGCTTTTTGAAACTGGAATTTCTTTATTTTTCCTGAATATTTGAGATTTGAGGTTGGTTGAATACATAGATGCAGAACCAGCAGATAGGGAGGGCCAACTGTGTATATAAACTCTGTTTCCTGATACCAGGGTACTTGAAAGATCACATGACCTGTCCAAGTTCAGCCAGTTAAGTAAGTGACATCAGTAGGACTCACCTCCAGGTTTTCTGATTCCAATGCTTTGCTTCACTCCAACTCCCATAGCACAATTTCCTCCCTCTGATACTTCTTTTCCCTTTTTCTTGAGATAAGGTCTCACTCTGTTGCCCAGGCTGGACTGTAGTGGTGCGATCTCTGCTCACTGCAGCCTTCACCTCCTGGGGTCAAGCGATCTTTCACCTCTGCTTCCCAAGTAACTGGGACCCTGTGCTGCCATGCCCAGCTAATTTTTTTGTTTTTTTTTTTGTTTTGTAGAGATGGAGTCTCACTCTGTTGCCCAGGCTGGTCTCAAACTCCTAGGGTCAAGTGATTCTGCCACCTCGGCCTCCCAAAGTGCTGGGATTGCTACAGATGTGAGCCACTGTGCCTGGCCTGAATATACATATTGTTAATTCTCTGATTTCTATGGCAGGGACTACTTATACTTCTAATGTATACTTACTGCATTCTGGTTTTTGTTAAAATTTGATATTTATGCCCATTACTTTCACTGATTCATTACCCCTGAAGGTAGGGGTCATGCCTTATTTTAGTGCCATATACAAATTCAGCAAACATATTTTGAGCAACTAATAGGTACTGAGCACTTATGGAGCTTCCATTTAGTGGTAAGTAAATATTAATTGAATTTTTATTTTTTTCAGTGTATCCAAAGTGTGTACATCAGTAAAATCATAAGCAGTGATCGAGATCTCTTGGCTGTGGTGTTCTATGGTACTGAGAAAGACAAAAATTCAGTGAATTTTAAAAATATTTACGTCTTACAGGAGCTGGATAATCCAGGTCAGTAATATTTTAAGATCAGCTTTTCCCTTATATATGAGACTATCAGTACTCTGATCAAAGAGGACTGTGGAGAAGGAAGCAAGTTACATCTTGTCTAGGAGTATGCTTTCCTCCATAAGGGGACCTTGCTCGATGTGGACTTTGTTAAACGGGTTAAACAGCTCTGGGGTGAAAAAGGGTCCTTCTGTTAGTCTTGTGGTAAAGGCAGCCACTGACATTCTTCTGATTTTTCCTTCCATTTGACTCCCTGCCTCTGATCAGGTGCAAAACGAATTCTAGAGCTTGACCAGTTTAAGGGACAGCAGGGACAAAAACGTTTCCAAGAGCTGATGGGTCACGGATCTGACTACTCACTCAGTGAAGTGCTGTGGGTCTGTGCCAACCTCTTTAGTGATGTCCAATTCAAGATGAGTCATAAGAGGATCATGCTGTTCACCAATGAAGACAACCCCCATGGCAATGACAGTGCCAAAGCCAGCCGGGCCAGGACCAAAGCCGGTGATCTCCGAGATACAGGTGGGCATATTTCCCCGTTCTCTTAAATTGGCACTTAATTATTGTTTTTTTATTTTTTATTTTTTATTTAGGAGTTCAGGAGTCTTGGCTCGGCCTTAGCCTCCCAAGTAGCTGGGACTATAAGCATGTGCCATTGTGCCCAGTGCAGTTTTATTGCTTTCTGTGTACCTGACTTCAGGCATGTGCTTTTTACCATTTAGAGTAAAATAAAAAAATAAAGTGAAGCCAGGAGAAGACGCCGGTGTAACATTAACACTGCAGATGGCCATGCCATTAGCTGTCTAAAGGACTCTGTCAGAACAAGATTGTCTTGATTTTTTTTTTTTTTTTTGAGACGGAGTCTCACTCTGTCGCCCAGGCTGGAGTGCAGGGGCACAATCTTGGCTCACTGCAACCTCCACCTTCCAGGTTCAAGTGATTCACCTGCCTCAGCCTCCCAAATAGCTGGAATTACAGGCATGAGCCACTGTGCCTAGCTAATTTTTGTATTTTTAGTAGAGATGGGGGTTTCACCACGTTGACCAGGCTGGTCTCGAACTCTGGACCTCAGATGATCCACCACCTCACCCTCCCAAAGTGCTGGGGATTACAGGTGTGAGCCACTGTGCCTGGCCAGTTGTCTTGACTTTAATATTACCACGAATGGTGATTATTTGAAAAGTTGTCTGAAGTCATTATGGCAGTTGATTTCCTTAGTCACTTTCTCTAAGTCCTGAAAAGGTTAATAGTCTAGTTTTCAGGGAGCTTTTAAAAGTATGTTTCAGTTTTAACTGGAAGAACTTCTCACTTGCTGAAAAATGTGTTTTCCTCCCTCACTTTTGTTTACCCTTGCAACAGGCATCTTCCTTGACTTGATGCACCTGAAGAAACCTGGGGGCTTTGACATATCCTTGTTCTACAGAGATATCATCAGCATAGCAGAGGATGAGGACCTCAGGGTTCACTTTGAGGAATCTAGCAAGCTAGAAGACCTGTTGCGGAAGGTTCGCGCCAAGGAGACCAGGAAGCGAGCACTCAGCAGGTGTGCACTCAGCCCGGGCCAGCTGCCTACACTGCCCTTAAATCAGAAGCAGGCTGGGCGCGGTGGCTCACACCTGTAATCCCAACACTTTGGGAGGCCAAGGCGGGCGGATTGCTTGAGCCTAGGAGTTGAGACCAGCTTGGGCAACATGGCAAGACCTTCTCTCTACCTACAAAAAAACAAATAATCAGAAGCAATGCACTGCTACACATTGCTTAACAAACCAGAAGCAATACATTGCTTTGACCTGCCTGGCTACTTAACTCTACTATGCCACTGCCTCACTGTATTCCTCTAAAATACTGTATTTCAGGATAGCAGAGCTATTTGCTGCTTTATCTCTGGCAAAAGCTGGCATGATATTTCTCTAAAATAACATAGCCCTCCATTTCATGGGGGTAAACAGTTACGGTCTAAGAGTATCCTTAGCTGTACTCACTAGTACAGTCATGTGTTAATTAATGATGGGGATACCTTCTTAGAATTGCATCATTAGGTGATTTTGTCATTGTGCAAACATAGAGGGTACTTCACACACCCAGAGAGTACAGCTGACTACACACCTGGGCTATGTGGTTAGCCTGTTACTCTTAGGCCACAAACCTGTACAGCGTATTACCATACTGTTTATTGTAGGCAATGGTAAGTATTTGTGTATCTAAATATATCTAAAGGTATAGAAAAGGTACAATAAAAATATAGTATAGGCCAGATGCGGTGGCTCACGCCTTGTAATCCCACCACTTTGGGATGCCGAGGCGGGTGGATCACAAGGTCAAGAGATCGAGACCATCCTGGCCTACATGGTGAAACCTCGTCTCTACTAAAACTACAAAAATTAGCTGGGTGTGGTGGCACGCGCCTGTAGTCCCAGCTACTCAGGAGGCTAAGAATCGCTTGAACCCAGGAGTCAGAGGCGGCAGTGAGCCAAGATCGTGCCACTGCACTCCAGCCTGGTGACAAAGTGAGACTCTGTCTCAAAAAAAAAAAAGAAATATGGTATAAAGATAAATGGTATACCTGCATAGGGCACTTACCACGAATGGAACTTACAAGACTGGAAGTGGCTCTGAGTGAGTAGTGAGTGAATGTGAAGGCCTAGGACATGACTGCATACTTTTATATAACTGGCAGCACAGTAGGTTTGTTTATACCGCATCACTACAGATGCATGAGTGATGCCTTGTGCGACAAACTTAGGACAGCTATGTCAGTAGGTGACAGGAAATTTTGAGCTCCATTATCATCTTAAGAGACCGTCATTGTATGTGCGCCCCATTGTTGACCAAAATGTTAGTGGCGCATGAGTGTGCATTATTTGCTTTATTCTCTGTAAATTGGTGACAATACCTGCCTCGTTAGGTTACTGTGAAGAGTTAGTGAAGAGCACTTAGAAAACAGAGCCTGTTAGGGAGCAAAAACTCATAAATGTTTGTTATTATCATTGTTGTTAAAATTGTGTCATTCTGATTTCTTAGAAACCTGAGACCAATAGGAACCAGATTGCTAGATTCTTTTTCTTTTTTTTTTTTTTTTTGAGACAAAGTCTCACCCTGTTGCCCAGGCTGGATATGATCACAGCTCACCTTAGCCTCGACCTCCTGAGCTTCAGTGATTGTCCTACATCAGTGTTCTGAGTAACTGGGACCACAGGTGTGTGCCACCGTGCTCTGCTGATTATTTTTTATTTTTATTTTTTTTTTATAAGATGGGGTCTCACTGCTTTGCACAGGCTGGTTGCAAACTCCTGGGCTCAAGAAATCCTCCCATTTAGGCCTCCCAATGTGCTGGGATTACAGGCGTGAGCTATCATGTGTCCATGTGTAGCCTAGATTCTCTCTTTTTTTTTTTTTTTTTTTTGAGACGGAGTCTTGCTCTCTTGGCCAGGCTGGAGTGCAGTGGTGCGGTCTTGGCTCACTGCAAGCTCCGCCCCCTGGGTTCACACCATTCTCCTGCCTCAGCCTCCTGAGGAGCTGGGACTACAGGCGCCTGCCACCACACCCAGCTAATTTTGTATTTTTAGTAGAGACGGTTTCACTGTGTTAAGCCAGGATGGTCTCGATCTCCTGACCTTGTGATCTGCCCGCCTCGGCCTCCCAAAGTGCTGGGATTACAGGCTTGAGCCTCTGCATCTGGCCTAGATTCTGTTTTTTTAAGAGAGCCTTGATATTAGAATCCTAAAGGTTCCTCAGTGTTTCTTACTAAAGACCTTCAGCCTTTTATTTATTAAGAGACAGAGTCTCACTCTTGCCCAGGCTGGAGTACAATGGCACCGCAGTCTACAACTCCTGGGCTCAGGCAGTCTTCCTGCGGTCTTCCTGTCTCAGCCTCCCAAGTAGCTTTTTTTTTTTTTTTTTTTTTTTTTTGACACGGAGTCTTGCTCTGTCGCCCAGGCTGGAGTGCAGTGGCATGATCTTGGCTCACTACAAGCTCCGCCTCCCGGGTTCATGCCATTCTCCTGCCTCAGCCTCCCGAGTAGCTGGGACTACAGGCACCCGCCACCATGCCCGGCTAATTTTTTTGTATTTTTAGTAGAGACGGGGTTTCACCATGTTAGCCAGGATGGTCTCGATCTCCTGATCTCGTGATCCACCCGCCTCAGCCTCCCAAAGTGCTGGGATTACAGGCGTGAGCCACCGCGCCTGGCCCCAAGTAGCTTTTTTTGTAGACTTGGGGCTCTTGGTATGTTAACCAGGCTGGTCTCAGACTCCTGGCTTCAAACGTTTCTCCTCAAGCTTTCATTCTGGACTGCTTTCCTCAGTATAGGGGTCCATGACCTTTGGTAAGTTTTAAGCAGTTTTTAAGAGTTTACTGACAATTCTACCAGAAAACCCAAGAAATTTTTTTCAAGAGACCTTGAATCACTCATTGCCACAGTTGTAGTTTTGTCATTGTTCTCCTTTTCCTCTCAGAAACTATTTTTCTTTCCTCAGGCAAGTATCTTGTCACCTCTTCACCTGTCTTGAAATGATGTGATGTTGTTTATACTACAGTTTGGAAGTCTACTACACATTTTGGTGGAGATGGATGGGAGGATAAAATAGTGGGTAAATGTAGGCCTTGTTGTCAGATTGTTTGGATTCTAGTCCTGGTCCCTTTGCTATGTGACCTGACTTCTCTGAGCCTTAGTAAAATGGGAGCAAAAAATGGTACCTCCCTGGGTAGGTGCAGTGGCTTACGCCTGTAATCCCAGCATGTTAGTAGGCCAAGGCAAGAGGATTGCTTGAGTCCCGAAGCAAGACCAGCCTGGGCAACCCAGGGAGACCCTGTCTCTATTAAAAAAATTTGAAAATTGTACCTTCACATAGGATTGCCGTGAGCATCAAATGAGATAACCTAGGCATAGTGCTTGGCACGTGGTAATTATTTATAAATGTTAGCTGTTCTTATTTTGTGGAACAGTCATTATAGAATGGATACTTGATATAAATAATAATAAATTGGAGGTATTGAGAACTAACAATGCCTTAGGTCTAAGGCCTAGAAAATTATTAAACTTAACGCTTTTTTAAAATTTTTTAATTTTTGTGGGTACATGGTAGGTGTGTATATTTATAGGATCCATGAGATATTTTGATATAGGCAGTGCATAATATATGCAGTGCATAATAATTACATCAGCATAGATGGGTTATCTATCACCTTAAGCACTAATCCTTTGTATTATAAGCAATCTGATTATACTCCTTTAGTTATTTTAAAATGTATTGTTATTATTGACTGTAGTCACCCTGATCTGCTCTAAAATATTAGATCTTATTCATTCTTTCTATTTTTTGCACTCATTAACCATCCCCACACCGTTACCCTTCACAGCCTCTGGTAACCATCCTTTTCTCTCTATGTCCGTGAGTTCAATTGCCTTACTTTTTATCTCCCAGAAATAAGTTAGAACATTCAAAGTTTATCTTTCTGTGCCTGGCTTATTTCACTTAACATAATGAAACAACATTGCATAGTGAATGCAACAACATTCATGTTGTTACCAATGACAGGATCTCCTTTTTTTTTTTTTTTTTTTTTGGAGTCCGAGTCTTGCTCTTGTCGCCCAGGCTGGAGTGCAATGGCGCGATCTCCGCTCACTGCAACCTCTGCCTCCTGGATTAAAGCAGTTCTTCTGCAGCCTCCCAAGTAGCTAGGATTACAGGCGTGCGCCACCACGCCCGACTAATTTTGTATTTTTAGTAGCAACACGGTTTCACCATGTTGACCAGGCTAGTCTCTGGACCTCAGGTGATCCACCTGCCTCAGGATCTCCTTTTTTATGGCTGAATAGTACTCCACTGTACTACACTTTCTTTATCCATTCTTCTTTTGATGGACACTTAGGTTGCTTCCAAATCTTGGCTATTGTGAATAGGGCTGCAATAAACATGGGAATGCAGATATCTCTGATATACAGATTTCCTTTCTTTGGGGTGTGTACCTGGCAGTGGGATTGCTGGATCATACAGTAGTTTTCTTTTTAGTATTTACAGGAACCTCCAACCATTTTAATTGAGGTGAGATGATATCTCAGATTATGTTAGAGTTTTTTCCTGTAGAGTTATTTGGGTTCCTTATATATTCTGGTTCTTAATCCCTTGTCAGATGGATAGTTTCCAGATATTTTCTCTTCTCTTTGTTGATCATTTCCTTTATTGTGCAGAAGCTTTTTAACTTGGTGTGATCCTATTTGTCCGTTTTTGCTTTGGTTGCCTGTGCTTCTGGAGTATTACTGAAATCTTTGCCAAGCCCAATGTGCTGGAGAATTTCCCGGTATGATTTTGTGGTTCCACATACGTTTTAGGATTGTTTTGTCTATTTCTGTGAAGAATGTCATTGGTATTTTGATAGGGATTGCATTGAGTCTGTAGATTGCTTTGGGTAGTATGGGCTTTAACAATATTTAAACTTACTGTAGCAATCTACAGAGTGAGACCCTGTCTACAAAAAAAAAGTTACTTTTGAAGATTGTGCAGTTTTGTAATTGGTTGCATTTATCATCAACTCTCCTTCAAGCAGCCTTTAGACACTGATTTTCACATCTAAGAAGCCACCAAATGGTTGATGATGTTAGTAATGCATCTGTTACCAACACTTAATCTGTGAGTCACATCATGGATTTCCAAGTCGATCTGAAGGTATATTACGTGCTTGCCCCAGGAACCAAAATTTCTATTTGTGGCTCTGCTCAAAACCAGTGTTCTCTCCATGGTGTGAACCTGTATACCTTCGAATTATACAGACACTTGTCTAAACATGTTCTCTTCTTTAAATACTGCTAGGTGTTCCACAACAGTGAAGATTTGGTTATTGGAGACTGTTCTTCTTTTCTGATAAAAGTGTTATAGCTGGCTGGGGCGCGGTGGGTCACGCCTGTAATCCCAGCACTTTGGGAGACCAAGGCGGGCGGATCATGAGGTCAGGAGTTCGAGACCAGCCAGATCAACATGGTGAAACCCCGTCTCTACTACAAATACAAAAATTAGCCGGGCATGGTGGCGGGCACCTGTAGTCCCAGCTACTCAGATGGCTGAGGCAGGAGAATCACTTGAACCCGGGAGGCGGAGGTTGCAGTGAGCCAAGATCACACCACTGCATTCCAGCTTGGGCGACAGAGCGAGACTCTGTCTCAAAAACAAAACAAAAAAGTGTTAAAGCTGTAAATTTGTCTCTGAGCATGGCTTTAGCTCCATCCTATACATTTTGATATATTGTGTTTTTACTTTCATGCAGTTCAAAATAATTTTAAATTTTCTGGCCGGGCGCGCTGGCTCACGCCTATAATCCCAGCACTTTGGGAGGCTGAGGCGGGCGGATCACCTGAGGTCAGTAGTGCGAGACCAGCCTGGCCAACATGGCGAAGCACCGTCTCTACTAAAAATACAAAAATTAGCCGGGTGTGGTGGTGTGCACCTGTAATCCCAGCTACTCAGGAGGCTGAGGCAGGAGAATTGCTTGAACTCTGGAGGTGGAGGTTGCAGTGAGCTGAGACTGCGCCACTGCACTCCACCCTAGGAGACAGAGTGACAGTCCATTTCAAAAAAAAAAAAAATTAGCTGGGCGCGGTGGCACGTGCTTGTAGTCCCAGCTACTTGGGAGGCTGAGGCAGGAGAATCTCCTGAACCTGGAAGGCGGAGGTTGCAGTGAGCTGAGATGGCGCCACTGCACTCCAGCCTGGGTGACAGAGCGAGACCCTGACTCCAAAAAAAAAAGAAAAATTTTTTCCTCATGATTTCTTCTTGGGTTTTTTATAAGTGTGTTGTTTAATTTTCAAAAATTTCAGGTTTTCCCACATTTCTTTCTGTTGTGGACCTCTAACTTAGCTCCATTGTGGTTAAGGAACATACTTTATGGGATTTCAATCTTTTTCCATGTACTGAGACTTGTTTTGTGGCCCAACATATGGTCTCTCCTAGAGAATGTTCTATGTGCTTGAGAAGAATGTGTATCATAGGTTATTTTACGTTTTTTTCCCCCATAATATATTTTTTGCATATTGTAAATATATTTGTACATTGTTATTATTGCAGAACACATTTCTTTTTTTGGAGATGGAGTCTTGGTCTGTCGTCTCAGGCTGGAGTGCAGTGGCGTGGTCTTGCCTCACTGCAACCTCCGCCTCCTGGGTTCAAGCAATTCTCCTGCCTCGGCCTCCGTAGCAGCTGGGACTACAGACGCACGCCGCCCCGCCTGGCTAATATTTTTTTGTATTTTAGTAGAGACGGGGTTTCACCGTGTTGCCCAGGCGGGTCTCGAACTCCTGAGCTCAGGCAATCCGCCCGCCTCAGCCTCCCAAAGTGCTAGGATTACAGGCATGAGCCACTGCACCCGGCCTGCAGAACACATTTTCAAGAGGTCCTGTTGCTGCTTAAGCTGTTGCTATAAGTCCTCTGGAGCAATATGTCATGATGGAAAAGTACATGAGCTTTGAAACAGGGATACTTGAGTTTGAATATGGATTTTTATTGTCTGTTCTTGGGCAAGTCATGTGACTTCTCTGAGCCCTCATTTATAGAAGGTCAATAATAAGGTTCTTGAATGGCAAGCAATAAAAACTGACCTTGAGCTGGGCGCTGTGGCTCACGCCTGTAATCCCAGCACTTTGGGAGGCCGAGGCGGGTGGATCACCTGAGGTCAGGAGTTTGAGACCAGCCTGACCAATACGGAGAAACCCCATCTCTACTAAAAATACAAAATTAGCCTGGTGTGGTGGTGGGCGCCTGTAACCCCAGCTACTCGGGAGGCTGAGGCAGGAGAATCGCTTGAACCCGGGAGGTGGAGGTTGCAGTGAGTGGAGATCATGCCATTGCACTCCAGCCTGGACAGCAAGAGCGAAACTCCATCTTAAAAAAAAAAAAAAAAAACCCAAAACAAACAAAAAAGGCTGACCTTGACTAATTTCAGCGTATGAGTCAAATAATTACTTCTAGGAATCTACATAGCAGGAACTAATGACAGTATCTTTAGGGTGCCATTATGAGAATAAAGTATCCTCTGCAATCATGTCCTTTCATGGCCACTGCTCAGAGACCCCGACTCTCAGATGAGAACGTCCTATGGCCTTCTCCAGGGTCAGATATGCCCACCACTTGGCCAGAAGAAGGCACAGCAACTTGACTTCGACTAACATTCTCCCAAAACTGTAGTGGGGGAAGGATAATTCCCAAAGAAAAATTGGGGTGTTTTTTGTTTTATTTTGTTTTGTCAAGTAACCCTTATTTTGATGGGGCTTTATTCTTTGTTTCCTTCTTTTTTTTCTTGAGACAGAGTCTCGCTCTGTCGCTAGGCTGGAGTGCGGTGGCGCGATCTTGGCTCACTGCAACCTACAACTCCCTGGTTCAAGCGATTCTCCTGCCTCAGCCTCCCGAGTAGCTGGGATTATAGACTGTGCGTGCGCCACCATGCCTGGCTAATTTTTGTATTTTTAGCAGGGACGGGGTTTCACCATGTTGGCCAAGCTGGTCTCGAGCTCCTGACCTGGGATTACAGGCCTAAGCCACCACACCCGGCATGATGGGTCTTTATTCTTCAAAGCAGGAGGCGGGGATCCTAGAAAAACAGAGACGAGGCCAAGCATGGTAGCTCACACCTGTAATCCCAGCACTTTGGGAGGTCAGTGCGGGTGAATCACGAGGTCAGGAGTTCAAGACCAGCCTGACCAACATGGTGAAACACCGTCTCTACTAAAATAAAAAGAAATTAGCTGGGTGTCGTGGCGGGTGCCTATAATCCCAGCCACTTGGGAGGCTGAGGCAGGAGAATCGCTTGAACCCGGGAGGCAGAGGTTGCAGTGAGCCGAGATCACGCCACTGCACTCCAGCCCAACCAATAGTGTGAGACTCTGTCTCGGAAAAAAAAGAAGCAGAGACGAGACAACCAGTACAGTACTTACAGGGTTATTATGATGATTAAATGAGAGAATAGCTGTGAAGTGATTGGTATAGTGCTGTGCTTAATACAAACTATCATTTTATTATACGGGTTGAGTGTTTCTAATCTGAAAATCCAAAATTAGAAACGCTCTACAATCTGAAACTTTTTTGAGCACCGACCTAATGTTCAAAGGAAGTGCTTATTGAAGCATTATGGGTTGTTAGATTTTTGGGTTAGGAATATTCAACCAGTAAGTACTATAAAATGCAAATATTCCAAAAAAAATCTGAAACATTTCTGGTCCTAAGCAAGCATTCTGCAAAGGGATACTCAACCTGTAGTACATTCTTTATCATTATTTTAAGTAGTTAATATATTGTGGTATAGATTCTGAGGTGGTATAGCAAATTTGATTGTATTATTAAAAAGCATATTTATATTTTGAGAGCTTGCTTAGGATTATTGGAGAGAATAAAACAGCGAAGCTTTGGTGTTATGAGGTAATTTTAGATAGAAAAGTGCAGTCTTTCAGTTCATGCTCTTTCATTTTTCACTCCCTCAGGTTAAAGCTGAAGCTCAACAAAGATATAGTGATCTCTGTGGGCATTTATAATCTGGTCCAGAAGGCTCTCAAGCCTCCTCCAATAAAGCTCTATCGGGAAACAAATGAACCAGTGAAAACCAAGACCCGGACCTTTAATACAAGTACAGGCGGTTTGCTTCTGCCTAGCGATACCAAGAGGTCTCAGGTAAGTAGAGATGCCTTTTGTTGTTGTTGTTTTTGAGACAGGGTCTCATTGTGTCGCCCAGGCTGGAGTGTAGTGGGGCGAACATGACTCACTACAGCCTTGACCTCCTGGGCTCAAGCGATCCTTTTGTCTCAGCCTCCCAAGTAGCTGGGATCACAGGCATGTGACATCACACCCAGCTAATTTATTTATTTATTTATTTATTTATTTATTTTTATTTATTATTTTTTTTTAAGAGACTGGATCGACTGGGCACAGTGGCTCATGCCTGTAATCTCAGCAATTTGGGAGGCCGAGGCGGGTGGATTACCAAGGTCAGGAGTTCAGGACCAGCCTGACCAACATGGAGAAACCCCATCTCTACTAAAAATACAAAATGAGCTGGGCATGGTGGTGCGTGCCTGTAATCCCAGCTACTCAGGAGGCTGAGGCAGGATAATCACTTGAACCCAGGAGGCAGAGGTTGCAGTGAGCCGAGATCACGCCATTGCACTCCAGCCTGGGCAACAAGAGTGTAACTCCGTCTCAAAAAAAAAAAAGAGATGGTGTCTCACTATGTTGCCCGGGCTGGTGTCAAACTCCTGGTCTTAAGTAATCCTCCTGCTTTGGCTTCCCGAAGTGCTGGGGTGCCGGGATTACAGACATTGGCCACTGTGCCCAGTGTTTTGTTTTGTTTTGTTTTGTTTTTTTAATAGAGATGAGGTCTCACTATGTTGCTCAGGCTGGCCTCGAACTCCTAGGCTCAAGCAGTACTCCTGCTTCAGCCTCCTGAAGTGCTAGGATTATAGGTGTGAATCACCACATCTAACCCAAGATGCTTTCTTACTGAATTTTCTCCCACTGAAGAGTTAACGAGGAGGAGAGACATTGATCAGGCTGACCAGTTAAATAACTTTCATATGTGCATCTTTCCTTTCCTTCCCCTTCCCCTTCCCTTTCCTTCCCCTTCCCCTTCCCTTTCCTTTTCTTTTTTCTCTCCCCGATTCCCTCCCCTCCCCTCCCTTCCCCTCCCTTCTTCTGTTTCTTTTCTTTCTTTCGGCTAGTCAAGTGAAGCAGTGGGAGTGGAAAAGGAACAAAGAAATCTGTAACTGGTTGTGATCAATTAGTTGTAAACGCCACCACACTTGGACGAGCCATGTGCACCTTTCTTGCTAACCTGTTAAAACACAAAGACTTAACTCTTTGGGACTGTGGCGTCTGGATCAGTGATATTTTGATAGCTAGAAAGTTAAACTGGGCCAGTGTCTGAAAGAGATGTCGGTGAAAACCTCACCCCTTCATCACTCAGTACATGCTGCTGTCAGTCTAACAGTCTTGCTCAGGTACAATAGCAGAAAATACTTTATAGTTAATTAGGGAGATGAGGAGTTAGGAAAAGTATGAAGTGTGAAGTGAACTCGTTTTTTAAGGGAGATAATTTATTTTTGCTAGTGATATTTTTCCTGTGCCTTGGGATGGCATACATCACCCTTTCTGCATCTGAAAGACAGATGCAGGACGCAGAACATTGTCTTTCCTCATCCTCTTACCTTTGCTCAGTCTATAGAGGGATTTAACATTGAAAATTAAAATTGAATGAGTCATGCTTCCTTTATGCAAAATGTGGAAGAATCTGAGATTTTCCATAAATTTAGGGCCTATAAGGATGACCAAAATATTATTTTGATTCAACCCATGAGCACAAATTTCAAGCCAGAGAGTTTTGCCCTACTCTTTGAAGGAGAAAAAGATAAGAAATTTTCTCGTCTATTTTGGAAGTAACTAATTTTTTATATTGATTTATTCATAGGCAGTAAGCCCTCTGGTCACTGAGTTTCTTTCTTGGTCCAGTATGTTTGAAAAAACCTTGAGAGTTCTTTTGTTCGTAAAACCCAAATTTGAATCTGCTGCTAAGCTGTTATTAATCACATATCCAGGTTCAAATACAAACATCATTGGGTATGGTGGCTCATGCACTTTGGGAGGCTGAAACAGGAGGATCACTTGAACCCAGGAGTTTGAGATCAGCCTGGGCATCATAGCGAGACCCTGTCTCTACTAAAAAACTAAAAATTAGGTGTGGTGGTGCACAGCCTGGGGAAGAGTGCAAAAAAAAAAAAAAGTGTGTGTGTGTGTGCACAGCCTGGGGAAGAGTGCAAAAAAAAATGTGTGTGTGTGTGTGTGAGTGTCTGTCTGTCTCCAAACAATACAAATAATAATCTTTGCAGTAGCACCATCATGGTTCACTGTAGCCTCAACCTCTTGGGTTCAGTTGATCCTGCCACCTCAGCCACCAGGGTAGCTGGGACTACAGGCTCATGCCACCATGCCTGGCTAATTTTTTGTATTTTTTTTTTTTTCATAGAGACAGGATCTCACCATGTTACCCAGGCTGGTCTCGAATTCCTGGGCTCAAATGATCCAGCCGCCTTGGCCTCGCAAAGTATTGAGATTACAGGCATGAGCCAATGTGCCTTGCCTTGGAAGTAGTACTTATATGTGTGTGTCTCTGCCTCCCACATTGAGACCTAGCACAGTAACTGACATAGGTCCTCTCATTTAATAAATAGATATGGTGGCTGGGCGCGGTGGCTCACACCTGTAATCTCAGCACTTTGGGAGGCCGAGGCGGGCAGATCATGAGGTCAGGAGATCGAGACCATCCTGGCTAACACAGTGAAACCCATCTCTACTAAAAATACAAAAAAAATTAGCCGGGCGTGGTGGCGGGCGCCTGTAGTCCCAGCTACTTGGGAGGCTGAGGCAGGAGAATGGCGTGAACTGGACGGGGCAGAGCCTGCAGTGAGCCGAGATCGCACTACTGCACTCCAGCCTGGACGACAGCGAGATTCCGTCTCAAAAAAAATAAATAAAGAATAAATAAATAAATAAATAGATAGATAGATATGGTTTGGGCCGGACACAGTGGCTCACACCTGTAATCCCAGCTACTCAGGAGGCTGATGCAGGAGAATCAGTTGAACCTGGGAGGTTGCAGTGAGCCGAGATCGTGCCACTGCACGCCAGTGACAGTGTGACAGAGACTGCATCTCAAATAATAAATAATAATAAAATAAATAGGTATGGTTTAAGCATGCTTTGTGTGTTCAGGGATGGTGCTGAGAGGTCAGTACATTTTTTTTTTTTTTTCTTTTTTTGGGTTGGGGGGATAGAGTTGCTCTGGTACCCAGGCTGCAGTGCAGTGGCGCCATCTTGGCACACTGCATCCTCGAACTCCTGGGCTCAAGCGATCCTCCAGTCTCAGCCTCCCAAGTAGCTGGGACCACAGGTGTGTACCACTATACCGAGCTAATTTTTAATTTTTTAATACAGATAGGGTCTTGCCATGTTCAGGCTGGTCTTGAACTCCTGGGCTCAAGCAGTCTTGCCTCAGCTCTCAAAGTGCTGGGATTACAGGCATGAGGCACTGCGCCTAGCCTATTTTATTGTTTTTGCAAAGAGGAGCTCACTGTGTTGCCCAGGTTGGAGTGCAATGGCTATTCATAAGCACAATCCCACTCTAAAACAGTTTGAACATCTACCTCTTAGGATTGTTACAGAAGATAAAGTAGTTGGTGTAAAGTACCTGCAGGCACTCAATAAATGTTAATTCCCTGTTGGAGAAGGAGGATGCCCCAGGTGAGCCATCTTCCTGCTCCTTAGAAGAGAGCTGATTTAAGTTGCTAGTGTCAATCATCTTAGAGTTATTTTGCACCGCCATGTAGCCTTCCCATGTGATCCTTGTTCTTCTTCAGATCTATGGGAGTCGTCAGATTATACTGGAGAAAGAGGAAACAGAAGAGCTAAAACGGTTTGATGATCCAGGTTTGATGCTCATGGGTTTCAAGCCATTGGTACTGCTGAAGAAACACCATTACCTGAGGCCCTCCCTGTTCGTGTACCCAGAGGAGTCGCTGGTGATTGGTAAGTAGCGTGGACCATGGATGAGTGACTCTTAACACACAATGCAGTTTACGGAGCACCGCTTTGTAAGTGGGCACTGCTTGGACACTGTACAGGAGATGTTAATAGAGTATGTTGAAAGTGTTTCAAGCTCTGCCCGGTGCAGTGGCTCACGCCTGTAATCCTAGCACTTTGGGAGGCTGAGGCGGTTGGGTCACCTGAGGTCAGGACGAGCCTGGCCAACATGGTGAAACCTCGTCTCTACTAAAAATAGAAAATTTAGCCAGGCCTGGTGGCTTGCGCCTGTGATCCCAGCTACCTGGGAGGCTGACGCACGAAAGTTGCTGGAACCTGGGAGACAGAGATTGCAGTGAGCTGAGATCACACCACTGCACTCCAGCCTGGGCCATAGAGTGAGACTCTGTCTCAAAAAAACAAAAGTGTTTCAAGCTCAAATTTTGGAAATGTGGGAATGAAGAAAGTTAAACATTTCTTTTTTTTTGGAGATGGAGTTTTACTCTTGTCACCCAGGCTGAAGTGCAATGGTGTGCAGTTTCAGCTCACTGCAATATCCGCCTCCTGGGTGAGGACCGTGGAATTTAGCTTTATATATATATATATTTTTTTTTGGAGATGGAGTTTTACTCTTGTCACCCAGGCTGAAGTGCAGTGGTGCAGTTTCAGCTCACTGCAATATCCGCCTCCTGGGTGAGGACTGTGGAATTTAGCTTTATATATATATATTTTTTTTTTTTAATTTTTTTTTTTTTTTTTTTTTTTTTTGAGACAGTGTCTCGCCCTGTCACCCAGGCTGGAGTGCAATGGCGCAATCTCGGCTCACTGCAACCTCTACCTCCCTGGTTCAAACGATTCTCCTTCCTCAGCCTCTGGAGTAGCTGGGATTACAGACACCTGCTACCACATCTAGCTAATTTTTGTATTTTTAGTAGAGACAGGGTTTCACCATTTTGGTCAGTCTAGTCTCGAACTCCTGACCTCGTGATCCACTCACCTTGGCCTCCCAAAGTGCTGAGATTACAGGCGTGAGCCACTGCGCCTGGCCTTATTTATATTTATATTTATATTTTTATTCATTTTGTTGTTGTCGTTGCCTAGGCTGGAGTGAAGGGGCGCAATCTCGGCTCACGGCAATCTCCGTACCCTGGGTTCAAGCGAGTCTCCTGCCTGAGCCTCCCAAGTAGCTGGGATTACAGGTGCACGCCACCACGCCCGGCTAAATTCTGTATTTTTAGTAGAGATGGGGTGTCACCACGTTGGCCAGGCTTGTCTCGAACTCCTGAGCTTAGGTGATCCACCCGCCTCGGCCTCCCAAAGTGCTGAGATTACAGGTGTGAGCCACCACGTCCAGCCTGGAATTTAGCTTTTTAAAAACAATTTCCCGTGTAATTTTTTGAAGCATCAGATAGCAAAAAGCAAACAAAACCAAAATAAGTCCACAGCTTTTTCTCTAGTATTGGAAATTAAAGAGGATGTGAACCTTGCTGTTGTGTTTATTTGTGCAGTCTAGACCCTATCTTCCTTTGTGCTACGGCTCATGAACACCCCAGATTTGACTTGATTGGTTTTCATTAGTAACTGAAGTCATGTCATTAACCTGGTGTCAGTAAAAGTGAATTGACATTAATAATTTGCTTTTTTTTTTTTTGGAAACAGAGTCTTACTCTGTCACCCAGGCTGGAGTCCAGTGGCGCCATCTTGGCTCACTGCAGTCTCAAGCTCCCAGGCTCAGGTGATCTCCTACCTCAGCCTCTCGAGCAACTGGGACTACAGGCCCACACCACCATGTCCAGCTAATCTTTTGTAATTTTAGTAGGACAGGGTTTTGCTATGTTGGGCAGGCTGGTCTCAAACTCCTGGGTTCAAGCAATCCACCTGTCTTGGCCTCCCAGAGTGCTAGGACTGTAAGCGTGAGCCACCTCACCTGGCCAATAATTCACTTTCTGTTTGTTTGTTTGTTTTGAAACAGAGTCTCGCTCTGTCGCTCAGGCTGGAGTGCAGTGGCAAGGTCTCGGCTCACTGCAAGCTCCGCCTCCTGAATTCAAGCGATTCTTCTACCTCAGCCTCCCGAGTAGCTGGGACTACAGGCGCACGCTACCATGACCAGCTAATTTTTGTATTTTTAGTAGAAACGGTGTTTTACCGTATTGGCCAGGTTGGTCTCAAACTCCTGACCTTGTGATCTGCCTGCCTGTGCCTCCCAAAGTGCTGGGATTACAGGCGTGAGCCACCATGCCCGGCCATAATTCACTTTCTTAAGTGGAATGTTTGGGGCTTCTAAACCTCTTATTGCTTTTTAAATTTTGCTTTCTGTGTCTCTGCTGTCCCCATTTTCCCCTCAGCTGTGGGATCCTCCAACCCTCACCTGTTGAGATATTATAAGCCCTTTAAAGGCTTGGTGTGGTGGCTCATGTGTGTAATCCCATCACTTTGGGAGGCTGAGGCTGGAGGATCAGTTGAGCCTAGGAGTTGGAGACCAGCGTGGGTGACTTAGAGAGACCTTATCTCTACAAAAAAATCTTAAAACTAGCTGGGTGTGGTGGTGTGTGACTGTAGTCCCAGCTATTCAGGAAGCTTGGGAGGTCAAGGCTGCAATGAGTTGTGATTGCAGCACTGCACTCTATCCTGGGTGACAGAGCGAGACCCTGTCTCAAATAAATAAATAATAACATTAAAATAAGCCCTTTAAACAAAATGGAAGAGAAACTGTAGGGCTAAAAGAGAAGAAAGGAGGAAATCTTTTTAGGAGGCTGGTCACTGGGCTTTTTGTTTTCTAGGGAGCTCAACCCTGTTCAGTGCTCTGCTCATCAAGTGTCTGGAGAAGGAGGTTGCAGCATTGTGCAGATACACACCCCGCAGAAACATCCCTCCTTATTTTGTGGCTTTGGTGCCACAGGAAGAAGAGTTGGATGACCAGAAAATTCAGGTGACTCCTCCAGGTATGTGGCAGAGATATTTCCAGGGCTTCTGAACCTTGCCCATACTTTGGAATCATCCATGGGCTCCTAATGCAGACCTACTGAATCATAGTCTCTGGGAATGGGGCTTAAAAATGTCTATTTTTAAGCTTTCTTGGGTGAATTTAATGCACAGCCAGGTAAGGCCACTAAATATGGTGATGGGGTGCACAGCATGTGCAAGCCATACAAGGCTGATCTGCAGCTAGGATAGAGAAGTGTCTGCCTAGGGGACTGTTTGCACATTGCTGACACAAGTTCTTGGGATCTCACTGCCAACACCTTTCTTTCCAAAGCCATTGTTTGGCACCCTTGTAATGTCTAATGTTTGGTTTAGTTCCTATACAAACCAACCATGGGGTTTGCCAAGATAGTGAGGTATAGTGGAAAGACCATGGATTTTAAAGTCAGATTTGACTTTATCTTGTGCTTATGTGTCTGGAAGCTTGCTTGCTTTTGTTTTGGGCCCATCTCTGCTGCTTGTTAGCTGGTCAACATGGGCAAGTAATTTAACCTTTCTATTTAATATTCCTTAGCTACAAAGATGGGCATTCTGGAGCACCTTTCCCTCGGGGTGGTTTTACATTTGAGATGAGTTACTGTAGTTTTAACTTTGATCCTCAGCATGCTCAGGAGTGCTCAGTTACTAAGCTATCGTATCTCAGCTCCAAATTCACCCTTTTATGCTCTGCACTGCTGAGGCTGAAATGATCCAAACCTGATTTCGTCTTTCACAGCTGGCTCTCAGGCTGTGTCTATAGTGGGTGCTAGAGGGAGACCAAAGGGCAGAGGAGAGGTGAGGGATTTGCTTCTTCCTGTTTGCTCAGTGTGGTCAGCATTGTCAGCAAAGGCTTTCACCTGGTAGCAGCAGTTAGTTACAGGGTGTAGATTTTTTAGTCCTTCCAGAACCAGCCAGTAACTGAACTAAAATCAGCCTGATAACTCTTACCTGTTTCCTTTTATTTATCATGTGGTAGAGGGTAAGGAAAAAAGGGGCGAGGGTGAAGCTCAGAGGAGGCCTCCGTGGAGCTGGGACTTAGCCCTCCAGGGAGGAGGCACTGTCCGGCTAGCTCTGGATGTATCAAAAAAGCTAGAGACTGGAACCAACTGCCGCCAGGTAAAGGGTCTTTGCTGGGGCAATACAGATAGGAACAGTAAATACAGGAGGGCCACAACCACAGTTTTGCTTTCTGCAGTTTCAGTTACCCATAGTCAACCATGGTCCAAAAATTTTAAATGGAAAATTCTAGAAATAACTTAAAAGCACAATCCCTCCTGGGGCAGGAATCATCCGTTTGTTCAGCATTTCCATACTGTAAATGCTACCCACCAGTTAGTCACTTAGTAGCTGTCTTGGTTATCAGATTGACTGTCAAGGTAATCAGTATTGCGGTGCTTGTGTTCAGGTCACCCTTATTTAATAACGGCCCCAAAGCACAAGTGTAGTGGTGCTGGCAATTTGGATATACTAAAGAGAAAGTCATAAAGTGCTTCCTTTAAATGAAAACGTGAGAGTTCTTGACTTTAAGGAAGAAAAAAATATATGCTGAGGTTGCTAAGATATATGGTAAGAAGGAATCTTCTATCCACAAAATTGTTAAGAAGAAAAAATTCATTTTAGTTTTTTTTTTTTTTTTTTTTTAATGCTGAGGTTGCTAAGATACATGTAAGAAGGAATCTTCTATCCATAAAATTGTTAAGAAGGAAAAAGAAATTCATCTTGGTGGCCGGGCGCGGTGGCTCACGCCTGTAATCCCAGCACTTTGGGAGGCCAAGGCGGGCGGATCACGAGGTCAGGAGATCGAGACCATCCTGGCTAACACGGTGAAACCGTCTCTACTAAAAATACAAAATTAGCCAGGTGTGGTGGCAGGCGCCTGTAGTCCCAGCTACTCTGGAGGCTGAGGCAGGAGAATGGTGTGAACCTGGGAGGCAGAGTTAGTGAGCTGAGATTGTGCCACTGCACTCCAGCCTGGGTGACAGAGCGAGACTCCATCTCAAAAAAAAGGCTGAGCGCAGTGGCTCACGCCGGTAATCCCAGCACTTTGGGAGGCTGAGGCACGCGGATCATGAGGTCAGGCGATCGAGACCATCCTGGCTAACACGGTGAAACCCTGTCTCTACTAAAAATACAAAAAATTAGCCAGGCATGGTGGCAGGTGTCTGTAGTCCCAGCTACTCGGGAGGCTGAGGCAGGAGAATGGCGTGAACCCAGGAGGCAGAGCTTGCAGTGAGCCGAGATTGCGCCACTGCACTCTAGCCTAGGTGACAGAGCGAGACTCCGTCAAAAAAAAAAAAAAAAAAAATTCATCTTAGTTTTTTTTTTTTCCCCTTCTTTTTTTTACATAAATTGAGACGAGGTCTCACTATGTTGCCCAGGCTGGTCTCCAACTCCTGAGCTCAAGTGATCCTCCTGCTTCAGCCTCCCAGAGTGCTGTGCTTACCGATGTGAGCCACCATGTCCAGCCCAAGCTAGTTTTGCTGTTGCACCTCAAACTGTAAAAGTTACTGCCACAGTACATGAGAAGTGCTTAGTTAAAATAGAAAAGGAGGCCAGGCACTGTGGCTAATGCCTGTAATCCTAGCACTTTGGGAGGCTGAGGCAGGTGGATCGCCTGAGCCCAGGAGTTTGAGACCAGCCTGAGCAACATGGTGAAACTCTGTCTCTGCAAAAAAATACAAAAAAGTAGCCAGGTGTGGTGGCGTTCACTTGTAGTCCCGGCTACTTGATAGGCTACTTGAGCCTGAGAGGAGGCTACAGTAAGCTGTGATCACACCACTGCATTCCAGCCTGGGTGATAGCAAGATCCTGTCTCAAAAAAAAAAAAAGGTGAAGGCTGGGCGCAGTACCTCACGCCTGTAATCCCAGCACTTTGGGAGGCCGAGGTGGGCGGATCCCGAGGGTCAGGAGTTTGAGACCAGCCTGGCCAACATGGCGAAACCCTGTCTTTACCAAAAGTACAAAAATTAGCTGGGCATGGTGCCACCTGTAATCCCAGCTATTCAGGAGGCTGAGGCAGGAGAACTGCTTGAACCTAGGAGGCGGAGGTTGCAGCAAGCCGAGATTGCGCCACTGTACTCCAGCCTGGGCGACAAGAGTGAAACTCCATCTCAAAAAAAAAAGATGGAAAAAAACATTAAATATTAAATTTATGAATGTACGACATGGACGGAAAGATGTTTCAGTTGACGGCAGTCAGGTTTGGTGCTGTCCGAGGTTTCAGGTATCCTCCCGGGTTCTTCACACATATTCCCCAGGTATAAGGGATCTACTGTATACAGGAAGGGGCACCCCTCCTCTCTTGCAGTCTTCTGGAAACTGCAGAGGGAGTCTGTTAGGCAGATGATAACAAAAAACAGCTGCTGAAGTTCAAGAAATGGGGCCTATAGGGCCCCGGCCCCAGCACCACAGGACATAGAAGGAAGAATTTGGAGCTGAGAAACAAGTGACTGCAACACTTGAAGTCAAAGAAAATTTATCTCCCTTCTTCAGGCTTCCAGCTGGTCTTTTTACCCTTTGCTGATGATAAAAGGAAGATGCCCTTTACTGAAAAAATCATGGCAACTCCAGAGCAGGTGGACAAGATGAAGGCTATCGTTGAGAAGCTTCGCTTCACATACAGGTGAGTCAATCTCAGGCCTTCTGGAACTGCCTCCTGAGTTGAAAGTCTTATTAGAAACTTAGCTTGGGCATAGGCCAAGAGAATGACACTACTCTTTTCAGCAAACTGACAGATTACTACTTGTTATTAATAGTTTTTTGAAAGCCATATAGAGAATGGAAGCTTTTATTATATTGGAGACTCTGGGATTTTGTGGTTGCTCTGTTGTGCTGTGCTTAGCCAGATTAGTTGGTTGAACAAATTCGAAAAAATAGCGGGATTCTTATTCGCCCTTCTCCTTGATTGTGTTTGTTATTCCACAATGAGCAAAAGTAAATAAATCTAGTGTAAATTGTTACAGGCTTAAAAGAATGATTAAGTAATTCAAGTCATTTCCTCTCACATATATAATAGACCAACTCTCAGAGCCTGCATAATGGGACACTAAACGTAATTTTTTTCACATGTCATTTTAAAAAAAAATTTATTTTAATTATTATTATTTTGAGACAGGGTCTCTTGTCACCCAGGTTTGAGTGCAGTGGTGTTATCCTAGCTCACTGCAGCCTTGACCTCCCTGGGCTCAGGTGATTCTCCCACCTCAGACTCCCGAGTAGCTGGGACCGTAGCCTTGCACCACCACACCTGGCTAATTTTTGTATTTTTTGTAGGGACGGAGTTTCACCATGTTGCCCAGGCTGGTCTGGAACTCCTGAGCTCAAGCCATCCGCCTGCCTCAGCTTCTCAAAGTGCTGGATTACAGGCATGAGCCAGGGTGCCCAGGCTGGTTTACTTTTTAAGTTGCCTTGAGACAAAGTCTCGGTCTGCCATCCAGGCTGGAGTACAGTGGCACGACCATGGCTCATTGCAGCCTCGATCTCCTGGACTTAAGCAGTCTTCCTACCTATGCCTCCCGAGTAGCTGGGACCACAGGCGTGCATCAACATGCCTGGCTGATTTTTAAATTTTTTGTAGAGACAGGGTCTCACCATGTTGTCCAAGCTGGTCTCGAACTGCTAGACTCAAGCATTCTGCCTACCTTGGCCTACCAAAGTGCTGGGATTAGAGGCATGAGCTACTGCACCTGACCTCCACTGTTTTACTTGGGGTGTTTTTCTCAGCTCACCCCGGACCTGTAGTATCTCAGGTGGTTTTATTTATTTTTATTTTTTCAGTGTTTAAATTGTCATGTTTCAATTGAGTTACATTATTGTTTTAACAGAAGTGACAGCTTTGAGAACCCCGTGCTGCAGCAGCACTTCAGGAACCTGGAGGCCTTGGCCTTGGATTTGATGGAGCCAGAACAAGCAGTGGACCTGACATGTAAGGAGGTTCAATCGAGTAGTTCTTTTCATGGGAGGCTTTCTTACTGGTTCCACTCTGAACCAGTAATTTGGGTGCATTTCCCAGTCCTCTCTAAACACTTAACCTCATTGCCCAGACCCCCTCTGTTTGGAAGCTTTTCTAGACCAGCTTAAATAGCCAGGGAACAGATTTGGCTGGTTCCATAGTGAGAGGAGGAGAGTGCCAGGCTCCTAAGACCTGCGTCTGCACTAGGCCACCCTGTGACTACATGCTGGTGAAAGTTAAAAAATAATATAAGAGGCTGGGAACGGTGGCTCATGCCTGTAATCCCAGCACTTTGGGAGGCCGAGGCGGGTGGATCACGAGGTCAAGAGATTGAGACCATCCTGGCCAACATGGTGAAACTCTGTCTCTACTAAAAATACAAAAGATTAGCTGGGTGTGGTGGCGTGTGCCTGTAGTCCCAGCTCCTCGGGAGGCTGAGGCAGGAGGATCGGTTGAACCCAGGAGGCAGAGGCTGCAGTGAGCCGAGATTGCACCACTGTACTCCAGCCTGGTGACAGAGCGAGACGCTGTCTCAAAAAACAACAACAAAAAAACAAAATATAAGAGGAAATAAGTGGTGGAGTGGTGAATTTGGGTTTGAATCCAGCGACTCGCGGCTGGGCGTAGTGGCTTACGTCTGCCTCCTGGGTTCAAGTTATTCTTGTGCCTCAGTCTCCCGAGCAGTTGGTCCCCGCCCGGCTAATTTTTGTATTTTTAGTAGAGACAGGATTTCGCCATGATGGCCCGGCTGGTCTCAGAATGATCTCTTTTATTTTAGACAAAATAGCCCCAGTGTTAAAAGCAGAAGAGTTATTGGACCATTGTTACTGTGGTGCCTGCTTAGCTGTGTCTAGCGAAAGAGAAACGTTTTGAGCTAAACAGCCCATTTCCTCCTTTCAGGCCTTAGGCAAATTCGGAAGTCGGTGGCCTAGTGCCTAGCAAGGTAGTTTAGGACACAGGCTTTGGAGGTGACAGATGTCTATTTGAATCTCAGCTCTGCTACTTACTAAATTGAGTAGCTTTGGGGATATTAACTTAATCCCTCTGAGACTTGGTTTCCTTTTTGGTAAAATATGGATAATGATATTGTTCTTACAAGGTGTTAACAAAATGTAGGCCCTGACACTCAGTAAGTGCTCAGAACACAGCCGTTGTCTTTAGTCCACTAAATAGACCCCGGCTATTCCATTCCCAGGGTCTCAACTCCTTACGTTCTGGCATCCAGCCCTATAATTTCATGGAAAGTCCTGTTTTCTCTTCCTACCTCTATTTTCAAAACAGTTGGGTTGGCTGCCCTAATTTTTTTTTTTTTTTTTTTTTTTTGAGACGGAGTCTTGCTGTGTTTCCCAGGCTGCAGTGCAGTGGTGTGATCTCAGCTCACTGCAACCTCTGCCTCCTGGGTTCAAGCAATTCTCCTGTCTCAGCCTCCTGAGTAGCTGGGATTACAGGCACCTGCCACCGCACCCAACTAATTTTTTTTTTTTTTTTTTGAGATGGAATCTCGCTCTGTCACCTAGGCTGGAGTGCAGTGGTGCAATCTCCACTCACTGCAAGCTCCGCCTCCCGGGTTCACGCCATCCTCCTGCCTCAGCCTCCTGAGTAGCTGGGACTACAGGCGCCTGCCACCACGCCCGGCTAATTTTTTTGTATTTTTAGTAGAGAGGGGTTTCACCGTGTTAGCCAGGATGGTCTCGATCTCCTGACCTCGTGATCCGCCCGCCTCGGCCTCCCAAAGTGCTGGGATTACAGGCGTGAGCGACTGCGCCCAGCCTGTCCTAATATTTCTTGTAACCTAAATGACCCAGATCGCTATCCTCATCCCTCTCTTCTCTGCCTTCTTGTTTTCTTATCCACTCCCGGAACCTCAGTTATCACCTCATGGCCATGACCCCCAGGCCTACACGTCTGCAGCCCTGTCCTTTCTTCTAAACTCTTGGCTGGGAACCTCCAGCTACCTGGTCAGCGTCTACTGTAGGACCTGGATATCCTTCTGCTCAAACATCTGAACCTTTGACTCTTTCCTCTTTTACATCCCTCACTCCTTTCTAATCAAATGCCTGTATATTTCCCTCTAACACCAATATATGCTTTTTTTAAATAAGTATTTATTGAAGACTGGAAGTTGTTTTCCCACTCTCTTCTTAGCTTTGTGACACTGTACCACCAGGGTTTTCATCCTGTGCCGGTGGAAACCCTCTGACTGCTTTCCTGGACCTGCTTCCCTTCTTCCACAGGGCTGCTCTGAGTGACTCTGAGCCCCGCCTTCCTCTCGCATTCCACTTCTCCCCAGCTGCCCTCAGCAGGTTACACTGAAGTTCTCAAAGCGTGGTCCCTGGACTGGCAGCCTCAATGTCACCAGGACATTTGTGAGAAATGCAAATTCTTGAGCCCTCTCCCAAGCTGATTGAATCTAATGCTCGGGTTGGTGCCCAGAAGCATGTGGGTTTTTTTTTGTTTTTTTGTTTGTTTTTGTTTTTGTTTTTTTTTTTGAGACGGAGTCTCACTCTGTCACCCAGGCTGGAGTGCAGTGGCGTGATCTCGGCTCACTGCAGGCTCCGCCTCCTGGGTTCACGCCATTCTCCTGCCTTAGCCTCCTGAGTAGCTGGGACTACAGGTGCCCGCCACCAAGCCTGGCTAATTTTTTTGTATTTTTAGTAGAGACAGGGTTTCACTGAGTTAGGATGATCTCAATCTCCTGACCTCGTGATCTGCCCGCCTTGGCCTCCCAAAGTGCTGGGATTACAAGCAGGAGGCACCGCGCACGGCCTATTTTGTGTTTTTATTAGTGATTGGGTTTCACCATGTTGGCCAGGCTGGTGTCAAACTCCTGACCTCAAGTGATCCACCTGTCTCGGCCTCCCAAAGTGCTGGGATTACAGGCATAAGCCACCGTGCTCAGTGCTTTTATTTTTATTTTTAGTACTGAGCATCGGCTGGACCTCAGTACATTCATTCATTCATTCATTTATTTGAGACAGGTTCTCGCTCTTGTCACCCAGACTGAAGTGCAGTGGCGGGATCTCGGCTCACTGAAACCTTCGCCTCCCAGGCTCAAGCAATTCTCCTGCCTCAGCCTCCCGAGTAGCTGGGATTACAGGCGCCCGCCACCATGCCTGGCTAATTTTTATATTTTTTAGTAGAGATGGGGTTCACCATATTGGCCAGACTCGTCTTTAACTCCTGACCTTAGGTGATCCATCTGCCTCAGCCTCCCAAAGTGCTGGGATTACAGGCATGAGCCACTGTACCCAGCTTCTCGGTACTTTTAAAACTACAGATGATTCCCAGATTGGGAGCCAGTGCTCTTGCAGAGATTCCCATGATGTGGAGCAGGGGGCTTCTGATGCAGCAGGAGCACAGTTTGGCTCCAGCATTGTGCCATCTAGGTAAACCAGCAAGAGCTCCCCTCCATGCTTGGCAAATATGGGCATGTGAGCTGCCCATCTCATCACCCTTGCCCTTGATGTGACATAGCTCATGTCAGAAGCTTGATTTAACAATATAGTTGTAAGCTAACAAAAAAGGAAACAAAAGTATGATCTTTCCTCCAAAGTTGCCTTTTCCTGTCGTATTTGCTCCCCTATTTCAGCCAGTCATCTCCCCATCCCACTCCTATTCTTACGTTCTGGTTTCCAGCTCTGTAATTTCAGTTAAATAATAAATCCTATTCTATCAGTAAGTCCTGCCAGTTCTGTCACTTCTCATGTTTATAGGTCCTCCCACCCACACCCCACTTCACCTGTCTATCTTACCCTCTTTCAGTTCACCCTCCATGCAGCTATCAGGGGGTTCTTTGGATAAGGCCTAATTCCTTGGCAGGCATCCAAGCTTCCACGACCTCACCATGCCCATCTTTCCCACCTCTCTACTGGCCCTGTCCCCCTTAACACCCTACTTTCCAGCTATATGTCACCTGCTGTTTCTCACCCAATGCCTTCTGCTTCTTATCTTCCACCACCCCTCCTGTGTTCCAGTGTGCCTGTACAGTCGCTTCTTGCATGGTGTTGCCCAACTCCACTGCATCGTTTTTATCCACCTCCTCACTCTCACTGGGCTGTAAGCTCACCGCAGGCATGAGCACTTGTTTGAATTCCCAGAATCTAGCTTAGTATCTCTACTGTACCACTCCCCGTCGGGAAAGTCATGTAATCTCTCTCCTTTTCTCCTCTGTAAAACTGGGGACAAATCAAGAGGCTGAGGCAGGAGAATCGCTTGAACCAGGGAGTCGGAGGTTGCAGTGAGCCAAGATTGCGCCACTGCACTCCAGCCTGGCAACAGAGCAAGACTCCATCTCAAAAAAAAAAAAAAACTGGGGACAAATTTACCTATCCTATAGGTTGTTAGAAGGAGTAAACAGAGTAAGTTTAAAGCATTTACAACAGTGCCTGGCGGTAGTATGTGTGATTACAGTAAATGCAGGTGTTGGAAGGTACTTGGTAAATGCTGGAAAGACCTTTCCCTAGACCCCTCCCACCTCAGCAGTTAGGTGCTCTCTCTTCTGGTTCTCAGAGAGTTGGAAGTGGATAGCAAGCTGGGGCTCGTGACTCACCAGGCCACTCTTCTGTGTTTTGATTTTCTAGTGCCCAAGGTTGAAGCAATGAATAAAAGACTGGGCTCCTTGGTGGATGAGTTTAAGGAGCTTGTTTACCCACCAGATTACAATCCTGAAGGGAAAGTTACCAAGAGAAAACACGGTGAGGAGCTGAATGTGGACATGTGGGCTATTTTTAAAAATTGCTTTTATGATAGTCTTATCACAGTGAGCAATATCCTTTGAGAAATATCTATTCACAGTCTAGTTAAAATGGCTTTTATCCAAAAAACAGACAATAACAAATGCTGGCAAGGATGTGGAGAAAAGGGAACCCTCATACACTGTTGGTGGGAATGTAAATTTATACAGCCACTATTATAGAGAATAGTTTGGAGTTTCCTCAAAAAGTGAAAACTAGAGCTACTATATGATCCAGTCAGTACATACCCAAAAGAAAGGAGATCAGTATATCAAAGAGATACGTGCACTCCCATGTTTATTGCAGCACCATTCACAATAGCCAAGATTTGGAAGCAACTTGTGTCCATCAACAGATGCCTGGGTAAAGAAAATGTGGTACACGTACACAATGGAGTACTATTCAGCCATAAAAAAGAATGAGATCCTGTCATTTGCAATAATATGTTAAGTGAAGTAAGCCAGGCTCAGAAAGACAGACATTTATATGTTCTCACTTGTGGAATCTAAAAATCAAAACAATTGAGCTCATGGAGAGAGAGCATAGAAGGATGGTTACCAGAGGCTGACAATGGTAGTGAAGCATCGGGGGGTTGATGGGGATGGTTAATGGGTACAAAAAAAATAGAATTATTAAGATCTATTTGATAATACAACAGAGTGACTATAGTCAGTAATATAATTGTACATTTAAAAATAACTAAAGGAATACAATTGGAATGTTTGTAACGCAAAAGATAAATGCTTGAAGGGATGGATACCCCATTTATGCTGATGTGATTATTTCACATTGCATGCCTGTATCAAAATACCTCGTGTACCCCACAAATATATATACCTAGTATGTACCCACAAAAATTAAAAATGAAATGAGGCTGCAGAGTAGTTCATTGGATAGATACACCAGGTTATTTAACCAGACCTGTATTGACGGGTGGATATGCTGCAGTGAACATGCATTTCCATCGTGTTCTTGTGTGAATAGATCCACAGGATACATTCTTGCAGTGAATTGCTTCCAAAACAGTGATTTACCCTCTATCCAAGAAGGTGTGTGAATGTTTTCTTGCACTCTCAGCCTTCCAGGACTTAATTTTTTTAATTTCTATTAAAAATGATACAGAAGTTGGCCAGGTGCGGTGGCTCACGCCTGTAATCCCAGCACTTTGGGAGGCTGAGGTGGGCGGATCACGAGGTCAGGAGTTCAAGACCAACCTGGCCAACACAATGAAACCTCTTCTCTACTAAAAATACGAAAATTAGCCAGATGTGGTAGTGGGCGCCTATAGTCCCAACTACCTGGGAGGCTGAGGCAGGAGAATCCCTTGAACCTGGGAGGCGGAGGTTGCAGTGAGCCGAGACCACACCATTGCACTCCAGCCTCGGTGATAGAGTGAGACTCCATCTCAAAAATGATACAGAAGTTATATCCTTTTTTTGTTTTTAGACAGTCTTGCTCTGTCACCCAGGCTGGAGTCCAGTGGCTCAATCACAGCTCACTGGCTCACTGTAGCTTCAACCTCCTGGGCTCAAGTGGTCCTCCAGCCTCAGCCTCCTGAGTAGCTGAGACTGCAGGTGCACACCACCATGGCCAGTTGATTTTATTACTTTAGAGCCAGGGTCTCACTGTATTACCAAGGCTGGTCATGAACCTGTAAAAGATTTTTGAAGGAAGGAATGACTTACCCAGAGTGAGCAACAGTTTTGGGTAAACTGATGGCATTCACACTACTAGTAATTTCCTCCTAGGTGTGATCGGTGTTTTATTTTGCACTTTAAATGAAGCTGCCTTATCGAGATAAGTCTTCCCCATGGTGTTCTAGGCTGGCATCACAGCTTTATGGTTAGTTGCAGCCCAGATTATATGAGGGCCCCCATGCCATGTAGCTGGGATGCCACTTGTAGCATTTCTAGTCACTCCCTCCTGACCTTTCCCCCCAGATAATGAAGGTTCTGGAAGCAAAAGGCCCAAGGTGGAGTATTCAGAAGAGGAGCTGAAGACCCACATCAGCAAGGGCACACTGGGCAAGTTCACTGTGCCCATGCTGAAAGAGGCCTGCCGGGCTTATGGGCTGAAGAGTGGGCTGAAGAAGCAGGAGCTGCTGGAAGCCCTCACCAAGCACTTCCAGGACTGACCAGAGGCCGCGCGTCCAGCTGCCCTTCTGCAGTGTGGCCAGGCTGCCTGGCCTTGTCCTCAGCCAGTTAAAATGTGTTTCTCCTGAGCTAGGAAGAGTCTACCCGACATAAGTTGAGGGACTTTATGTTTTTGAGGCTTTCTGTTGCCATGGTGATGGTGTAGCCCTCCCACTTTGCTGTTCCTTACTTTACTGCCTGAATAAAGAGCCCTAAGTTTGTACTATACACTGTTCTTTTGTGTGAAGGAGAAAGGTGTGTGTGCCTTGCATCCAAAACTCACTGGCCATCACTTAGCTTAATTTTCTCTTTCATTGGGAACACTCATCACCACAATGGAAACAAAAGTATCAGCGGGAAGGGTAAGAGTGTGATGGGTCAGGGCAAATGAAGGCATTTCGGGAGTAAGAAGCCCTAGCAGGATTATATTATCCTTATCCTCTGTCCTCTAGCCTGTTTTCCTTTAAATGTGTCATGTTAAGGTGTAAAAATCAGATTTCTGAAGCAATAAGAAGGTAACACTTAGTTCTGGGGCCATTTGCTTCGTGAGTAAACAGCAATTCCGTCTCATTGCATTCCTCTTAATGCAACATTAAGTCATGCAAAAATATACCCATTTTCTGTCACCCTGAGAATTAGGGTTCCAGAATAAGTGAAATGAAGAGTTACTCCTCTTGTGTTTCAGGGGAGCTGTAGGAAATTCAAGAAGATGAGAAAATGTCCTAGTATTTAAAGAAGGGGAAGAGGACAGGAGTGTCTTTTACCTTTTCTTCTTCTACATCCCTGCTCTGTCCTCCCTGTCCCTTTCCTGCTCATTCTGCTGCCACTGCTTTTGAAGAATTAGCCTGAGGGAAGGAAGGAGAGCATCTGGAATTGTTGGTCTCCTCTGAGGATGTGAGTAAGGGTTTGCAGGTCCTGTGTCCTTCAGGACTAGAATGAGCAGCACCTCATGAGGAAGAGAGTGTAGGAGGGGCCAAATTACTCCTTTCAGCTTTGGATTCTTGGCTCTAAGCTTTATAGGTTTTTTTTTTTTTTTTAACCTGTTATTGCTTTTGTTTCTGTTTGAAAGGAGATACTGTATTTTTTTGTATTTCCTTATGTGTCTGGGCAAGAGGGGAAGATAATTCTCACATTAGATGCTTAGAAATTGTTGAGAAATTGGACCATTCCCCTTAAATGGAGCAAGTTTGGAAACTGGATTCTATAGGGGGTTAACCTACCAAGGTAGATTGAAATCACACTAGTCACAGCCAGTCACTTGCAATAGGAGGGCAAGGAGTATCCCCACTGAGCCCTTGGTATCCAACCCTGGATGCTGGAGCTAGTGAAGAGCAGCCCTGGAGTGAGCTCCAGGCTGGCTTTGCTGTGCACACTATGCCCAAGCCTACGCTCCTTTGCCTCCTACTTCCAAGATGGAGAGAATGAGAGTTCAGAGGTCAAATACCTACCAGAGCCAGGCAGGTATGTGAATGTTAGACAAATCACCCGAGGTCTGTGATAAACAGCAACAGAGTGATATTTCTCTGTAAATGAATGATGCCTTCTCGGCCTGTGGAGCCCCCCACCCAAGGAGAGAAGAAATACCATGTTCCAGTGGAATTGGTTAGGGCTTTGGAAGCTCACAAGGCTGATTTAGCAAATTTACGTCTTAGTGCCATCATATATACAAGTGACTTTGGGCAGTGTATGAGGCATTTTTGAGCCTTAGCTTCCACATTCTTTTTTAATTTCTGAAGTATTTATTGATCATTCTTGGGTGTTTCTCGGAGAGGGGGATATGGCAGGGTCATAGGATAATAGTGGAGAGAAGGTCAGGAGATAAACACATGAACAAAGGTCTCTGGTTTTCCTAGGCAGAGGACCCTGCGGCCTTCTGCAGTGTTTGTGCCCCTGAGTACTTGAGATTAGGGAGTGGTGATGACTCTTAAAGAGCATGCTGCCTTCAAGCATCTGTTTAACAAAGCACATCTTGCACCACCCTTAATCCATTTAACCCTGAGTTGACACAGCACATGTTTCAGAGAGCAGGGGGCTGGGGGAAAGGCCATAGATCAACAGCATCCCAAGGCAGAAGAGTTTCTCCTAGTCAGAACAAAATGGAGTCTCCTATGCCCACCCCTTTCTACACAGACACAGCAACAATCTGATCTCTCCTTCCTTTCCCCACACTTCCTCCCCTTCTCTTCAACAAAACCGCCATCGTCCTCATGGCCCGCTCCCGATGGTCGCTGTCTCTTCGGAGCTGTTGGGTACACCTCCCAGACAGGGCAGCCGGGCAGAGGCGCTCCTCACCTCCCAGACAGGGCAGCTGGGCAGAGGCGCCCCTCGCTTCCCAGACGGGGCCGCCCGGGCAGAGGCGCTCCTCAGTTCCTCCCAGACCGGGTGGCAGCCGGGCAGAGGCGCTCCTCACCTCCCAGACGGGGCGGCCGGGCAGAGGCGCTCCTCACTTCCCCGACGGGGCGGCCGATCAGAGGCGCTCCTCACTGGGGCGGCCGAGCAGAGGCGCTCCTCACTTCCCAGAGGGGGCGGCCGGGCAGAGGCGCTCCTCACTTCCCAGACGGGGCGGCCGGGCAGAGACGCTCCTCACTTCCTCCCAGATGGGGTGGCGGCCAGGCAGAGGCGCTCCTCACCTCCCAGACAGGGCGGCCGGGCAGAGGCGCTCCTCACTTCCCAGACTGGGCGGCCGGGCAGAGGAGCTCCTCACCTCCTAGACGGGGCGACCAGGCAGAGGCGCTCCTCACTTCCCAGACGGTGTGGCGGCCGGGCAGAGGTGCTCCTCCGTTCCCAGATGGGGCAGCCAGGCAGAGGCGCTCCTCACTTCCCAGACGGTGTGGCGGCCGGGCAGAGGTGCTCCTCCCTTCCCAGATGGGGCAGCCAGGCAGAGGCGCTCCTCACTTCCTCCCAGAAGGGGTGGCGGCCAGGCAGAGGCGCTCCTCACTTCCCAGAGGGGGCGGCCGGGCAGAGGTGCTCCTCACTTCCTCCCAGACGGGGTGGCAGCCGGGCAGAGGCACTCCTCACCTCCCAGACGGGGCAGCCGGGCAGAGGTGCTCCTCATCTCCCAGACGGGGCGGCCGGGCAGAGGTGCTCCTCGTCTCCCAGACGGGGCAGCCGGGCAGAGGTGCTCCTCACTTCCTCCCAGACGGGGTGACGGCCGGGCAGAGGCACTCCTCACCTCCCAGACGGGGCGGCCGGGCAGAGGCGCTCCTCACCTCCCAGACGGAGTGGTCAGGCAGAGGCGCTCCTCACCTCCCAGAAGGGGCGGCTGGGCAGAGGCGCTCCTCACTGCCCATATGGGGTGGCAGCCGGGCAGAGGTGCTCCTCACTTCCCAGACGGGGTGGCGGCCAGGTAGAGGCGCTCCTCACTTCCCAGATAGGGCAACAGGGCAGAGGCGCTCCTCACTTCCTCCCAGACAGGGCGGCCGGGCAGAGGTGCTCCTCATCTCCCAGACGGGGCAGCCAGGCAGAGGCGCTCCTCACTTCCTCCCAGACGGGGTGGCAGCCGGGCAGAGGCGCTCCTCACATCCCAGATGATGGGCGGCCAGGCAGAGGCGCTCCTCACTTCCCAGATAGGGCGGCCGGGCAGAGGGGCTCCTCACATCCCAGACGATGGGCGGCCAGGCAGAGACGCTCCTCACTTCCTAGACGGGGTGGCGGTGGGGCAGAGGCTGTAATCTTAGCACTTTAAGAGGCCAAGGCAGGAGGCTGGTAGGTGGAGGTTGCAGAGAGCCGAGATCACACCACTGCACTCCAGCCTGAGCACCATTGAGCATTGAGCTTCCACATTCTTATAATGTCACATGGTGAAAATGAGAAAATACGAAAAAGAACATGGCACTCAATAGGTACAGTTGGCCCTATGCATCCGCAGGCTCCACATCGATGGATTCAACCTACGTGGATCAAAAATATTTGGGGGCCAGGTGTGCTGGCTCACTCCTGAAATCCTAACACTAGGAGGCCGAGGCAGGCGGATAACTAGGTCAGGAGTTCGAGACCAGCCTGGCCAGCATGGTGAAACCCCATCTCTACTAAAAATACAAAAAATTAGCCGGGCATGATGGCGTGCACCTGTAATCCCAGCTACTCGGAAGGCTGAGGCAGGAGAATCGCTTGAATCTGGGAAGCAGAGGTTGTAGTGAGTCGAGATTGCACCACTGCACTCCAGCCTGGGCAACAGAGCGAGACTCTGTCTCAAAAAAAAAAATAAATAAAACTTGGGGAAAAAATCGGTGGCTGTGTCTGTACTCTTGCTCTTGTCGCCCAGGCTGGAGTGCAGTGGCGCGATCTTGGCTCCCTGCAGCATCTGCCTCCTGGGTTCACGCGATTCTCCTGCCTCAGCCTCCCAAGTAGCTGGGATTACAGGCGCACAACACCGCACCCGGCTAATTTTTTACTTTTAGTAGAGACGGGGTTTCACCATGTTGGCCAGGCTACTCTCGAATTCCTGACCTTAGGTGATCCACGCGTCCAGGCCTCCCAAAATGCTGGGATTACGGGTGTGAGCCACCGCGCCCGGCCAGACTTTAAATTTTGTCATTAGCCGGCTGGGCGCGGTGGCTCACGCCTGTAATCCCAGCACTTTGGGAGGCCGAGGAGGGCAGATCACCTGAAGTCAGGAGTTCGAGAGCAGCCTGGCCAACGTGGTGAAACCCCATCTCTACTACTAAAAATAAAAAAATTAGCCGGGTGTGGTGGTGGGAGCCTGTAATCCCAGCTACTCGGGAGGCTGAGGCAGGAGAATCACTTGAACTCGGGAGAAGGAGGTTGCAGTGAGCCGAGATCACGCCACTGCACTTCAGCCTGGGCAACAGAGCGAGACTCCGTCTCAACAACAACAAAATTGTCATTATTCCATAAATAATACAGTATGACAATTATTGACATAGCATTTACATTTTATTAGGTATCGTAAATTATCTAGAGTATCATTTAAAGTATCCGGGAGGCCGTGCGTAGTTCATATGCAAATACTGCGCCATGTTACATCAGGGACTTGGGCAACCTCAGATTTGGGTATCCGCATGGAGTGACCTCTGGCGCTTGACTTCTACCGCGGCCGTCGCGCTTCCATGCGCCAGGTGGCGACATAACCGGCGCGGAACGCGGACCTAGGCCTGCGCATGCGCGCCACGGACGAGGCGGGCCGGGTTCCTGGGGCTGGGAGCCATAGGCGGGAGGGTCTGGCGGGCTAAGCTCAGCGGCACCCGGGTTCCTTGTGGCCGCCGCAGCAGCTCGAGAACACGAATCCGTTTGGCCAAAACTGAAACAAACACACGGATGCACATATGTCTGTTTACTTCTAGGCCAGGTGCAGAGGGAACGTTTGGAATGGCACACTCATCGAAAGCTGCGGTTACTTCGGAAGATGAGCCTTTTACCTCTCAGCGTTTCCCCTTCTGTAATGTCTTGTTTTAATGTCTTATTGAAAACCAGAAGAGGCCGGGCGCAGTGGCTCACGCCTGTAATCTCAGCAGTTTGGGAAGCTGAGGCGCGGGTGATCACCTGAGATCAGGAGTTCGAGACCAGCCTGGCCAACATGGTGAAAAACCCCGTCTCTACTAAAAACACAAAAAAATTAGCCGGGCGTGGTGGCGGGCGTCTATAATACCAGCTACTCGGGAGGCTGAGGCAGGAAAATCGCTTGAACCCGGGCGGCGGAAGTTGCAGTGAGCAGAGATCGCGCCAATGCACTCCAGCCTGGGCGACAAAGTGAGACTCCGTCTCAAAAAGTAAACAAACGCCGGGCGCGGTGGCTCACGCCTGTAATCCCAGCACTTTGGGAGGTCGAGGCGGGCGGATCACGAGGTAAGGAGATCGAGACCATCCTGGCTAACACGGTGAAACCCCGTCTCTACTAAAAATACAAAAAATTAGCCGGGCGTGGTGGCGGGCACCTGTAGTCCCAGCTACTCTGGAGGCTGAGGCAGGAGAATGGTGTGAACCCGGGAGGCAGAGCTCGCAGTGAGCCGAGATCGCGCCACTGCACTCCAGCCTCAAAACAAAACAAAACAAAACAAAAAAGTAAACAAACAAAAAACAGAAGAAAGGCAAGGCAGCACCATGAGCTCTGAGGGAGATTAGTCATCCACTGCCAACTATCCAGAAATTCCATCCTCATGAGAATCCGTATTAGGAGAGGAAACACACCCAGGTTTCACTGGAACGGGAGGTATGTATTCAGCCTTTCTTGTTTAAGCCACACTGCCCCTGACTGTAAGGACCCTGGTGCAACCTTCTCTGCATCATGTACGAAAGCAAATCCTACGTGGATTTCTATCTTCTGAGGACTCAGGCGGCTCGTGGGCCATGCCCGCACTTCTAGTGTTCCTCGCTACCCTGCAATTTTAGCATGACCATTTATTTATTTATTTATTTATTTATTTATTTATTTATTTATTTATGACTACAAAGATCCAGAAGAGAAACATGACCATTTCTTTCTTTTCTTTTTTTTCTGAGATGGAGTCTTGCTCTGTCGCCCAGGCTGGAGTGCAGTGGCGCCATCTTGGCTCACTGCAACCTGCACCTCCCGGGTTGAAGTGATTCTCCTGCCTCAGCCTCCTACGTAGCTGGGATTACAGGCATGTGCCACCATGCCCAGCTAATTTTTGTATTCTTTTTTTTTTTTTTTTTTGAGACGGAGTTTCACTCTTGTCACCCAGGCTGGAGTGCAGTGGCACGATCTCAGCTCACCGCAACCTCCGCCTCCCAGGTTCAAGTGATTCTCCTGCCTCAGCCTCCCTAGTAGCTGGGATTATAGGCATGCGCCACCACACCCGGCTAATTTTGTATTTTTAGTAGAGACGGTGTTTCTCCATGTTGGTCAGGCTGGTCTCGAACTCCCGACCTCAGGTGATCCACCCGCCTCGGCCTCCCAAAGTGCTGGGATTACAGGCGTGAGCCACCGCGCCCAGCCTTAATTTTTGTATTCTTAGTAGAGAAGGGGTTTCACCATGTTGGCCAGGCTGATCTCCAACTCTGGACCTCATGATCTGCCTGCCTCGGCCTCCCAAAGTGCTGGGATCAAAGGCGTGAGCCACCGCACCTGGTCCTTTTATTTTATTTTTATTTATTTATATACTTTTTTGAGACTCAGTCTCGCTCTGTTGCCCAGGCTGGAGTGCAGTGGCACGATCTTGGCTCACTGCAAACTCTGTCTCTCGGGTTCAAGTAATTCTCCTGCCTCAGCCTCCCGAGTAGCTGGGTTACAGGCACCACCACGCCCAGCTAATTTTTGTTTTTGTTTTTTGAGACGGAGTCTTGCTTTCTTGCCCAGGCTGGAGTGCAGTGGCATGATCTCAACTCACTGAAACCTCTGCCTCCTGGGTTCAAGTGATTCTCCCGCCTCAGCCTCCCAAGTAGCTGGGATTACAGGTGCCCCCCACCATGCCTAATTTTTGTATTTTTAGTAAAGACGGAGTTTCCCTTTGTTGGCCAGGCTGATCTCGAACTCCTGACCTCATGATCCACCCATCTCGGCCTCCCAAAGTGCTGGGATTACAGGCGCGAGCCACCACGCCTGGCTAATTTTTGCATTTTAGTAGAGATTTTGTATTTAGTAGTAGTAGTAGTAATTTTGTATTTAGTAGAGATGGGGTTTCACCATGTTGGCCAGGCTGGTCTCAAACTCCTGACCTCAGGTGATCCACCTGCCTTGGCCTCCCAAAGTGCTGGGTGGGATTACAGGCATTAGCCACCACGTCTGGCGGAAACATGACCTTTTTTTTTTTTTTTTTTTTTTCTGAGACGGAGTTTCGCTCTTGTTGCCCAGGCTGGCTGGAGTGCGATGGCGTGATCTCAGCTCACTGCAACCTCTGCCTCCTGGGTTCAAGCAATTCTCCTGCCTCAGCCTCCTGAGTAGCTGCGATTACAGGCGTGTGCCACAATGCCTAGCTAATTTTGTATTTTTTTAGTAGAGACAGGGTTTCACCATGTTGGTCAGAGTGGTCTCGAACTCCGACCTCAAGTGATCCACCTGCCTCGGTCTCCCAAAGTGCTCAGATTACAGGTGTGAGCCACCGTGCCCAGCCAACATGACCATTTTTATTGCTGTAGTTTGACAAGGCGTCCCCATCCCTTTATCACTACCCCACACCCTCCTCCCACCTTAGTTATCTATTGCTGTGTAACAAATTACACCCAGGAACTATTGGCTTAAAACAGTAAGCATTCCTCTCCTACCTGAAAGCTAGAGTGAGGCTGGAGGATCTATTTGCTGAGAGGCTGTAATGAGCATGTTTCCAATTTTCTCTGTCTTATGTTTTGACATCTTGGGGGGCCTTCTAGACCCAGGAATAGACTGCTCCTCCCAGGGCTAGCTTACTCATAGAGACAGTTACTACATATTTGTGAGAATGCCTCTCATGCACGCCAGCCACCTCCTTTATCTTTCACATACCAAAGCATTATTCCTCCTGTACTAAATCATCCCAGGACCAGATGCCAGGCAACTAGAGACCACCCCATAGCCCAAAGCCCACTGGAACGATTCAAACTAGCCAATCATTCCTAAACCGTTTATTCTGTCCTGCCTTTCCCGAGAAAACTCTGATAAAGGATGTGGCCTATGATTCCCCCTTGCTCTAATTCTGACTCCTAAACAAAGCCCGATGTTTCTCCCATGGCCCTGTGCTGTGTGGAATGCTCCTTCTCGTAGGAAACGTACATTCTTTCAATGGCATTGACTTAGTGTCATCACTCAATCTGTTAATTAAAATCCCACAGGAGGCCGGGCGCAGTGGCTCACGCCTGTAATCTCAGCACTTTGGGAGGCCAAGGCAGGCGGATCATGAGGTCAGGAGTTCGATACCGTTCTGGCTAACACGGTGGAACCCCATCTCTACTAAAAAAAATACAAAAAATTAACCAGGCGTGGTGGCGGGTGCCTGTAGTCCCAGCTACTGGGGAGGCTGAGGCAGAATGGTGTGAACCCGGGAGGCGGAGCTTGCAGTGAGCCGAGATCGCACCACTGCACTCCAGCCTGGGCAACAGAGCGAGACTCCGTCTCAAAAAAAAAAAAAAAAAAAAAATCCCACAGGTACAAATGAAACAGAGGCTCATTCCCATGGCTGGCAAAGGCGATGCCAGCTGTTGGCTAGAGGCCTTAGGACCTCCATGTCCTTAAGTCCATGGTAGCTGACTTCCCTTATAGCCAGTTATCTGAAAAAATGAAGGCAGAAACTGCAATGTCACATCGATTCTGCCAGACTCTGAGTTGCACAGACCAGCTCTGAGTTGGTGTGGGAGACTATACGAGGGCGTGAATCGCAGGTGAGGATCACTGGAGCCATCTTGGAGGCTGGCTGCCACAGGTCATTGTGAATATTGACTTGCTACTTTAAATTATTTCCTTCCTTCACAAGAGTATAGTTATCGTCCATCCCCATGACCCCACCCCCAAGTAGATATATCAGCTCAAGCCAGAGGCCATACTTGATTTTTCCAAATGTAACCTGGGCTAGACGTGGTGGCTCATGCCTCTAATCCCAGCACTCTGGGGGGCCAAGGCGGGCAGATTACCTGAGGCCAGGAGTTTAAGACCAGCCTTGACAACATGGTGAAACCTCATCTGTACTAAAAATGCAAAAATTAGCCGAGCATGGTGGTATGCACCTGTAATCCTAGCTACTCGGGAGGCTGAGGCAGGAGAATCTCTTAAACCCAGGAGGCAGAGGTTGCAGTGAGCCGTCTGCACCAATGCACTCCAGCCTGGGTGACAGAGTGAGACTGTCTCAAAAAAAAAAAAAAAAAAAAGTAACCTGATGCCAGGGGGATGGGGGACACTCATTTCCTAGAACAAGCTGCCTTTCCATCCATCAGTTTGAGATCAAGGATAATGAAAACGTATTGTTCAAATACAACAAATAAATAATCTCTTTAGGTCAATACTGTAAATGTAAAACTATTTAATTGCAGGTTCTCTTGGGAAAGTTTCAGGAAACACTGTAAATCTGAAATTCCTAACCAGTTGTGTTTGGGGTCAGGGGAACCTTTGAGACCTGATGAAAGCAATGGATTCTCTCTCAAAAATAAAACGTTTAGAAACAAAAATCAGAAGGCAATCTCAGGCTGGGCCCAGTGGCTCACGCCTGTAATCCCAGCACTGTGGGAGGCCAAAGTAGGCGGATCACTTGAGGTCAGAAGTTTGAGACCAGCCTGGCCAACATGGTGAAACCCCGTCTCTACTAAAAAATATAAAAATTAGCTGGGCTTGGTGGCGCACTTCTGTAATCCTACCTACTTGGGAGCCTGAGGCAGAGAAATTGCTGGAGCCAGGGAGGTGGAGGTTGCAGTGAGCTGAGATCATGCCACTGCACTCCAGCCTGGGCAACAGAGAGACTATGTCTCAAAAAAAAAAAAAAAGAAAGCAAGCAAGCAATCTCAGACATTAGTTATGTTTAAGTTAAAAAAAAAATAGAATGTTACAGAGCTAGGGGGAAAAGGAAATTATGAGGTGGGGTAGCTAGGAAAGGCCCTAAAGAAGGGATGTTTGGAGCCAGGCACGGTGGCTCATGCCTGTAATCCCAACACTTTGAGGGGCCAAGGCGGGTGGGCCATGAGGTCAGGAGTTCGAAACTAGCCTGGCCAACGTGGTGAAACCCCGTCTCACTAAAAATACAAAAAATTAGCCAGGCATGGTTGTGGGCACCTGTAATCCCAGCTACTTGGGAGGCTGAGGCAGGACAATCACTTGAACCTGGAAAGCGGAGGTTGCAGTGAGCTGAGATCACGCTATTGCACTCCAGCCTGGGCTACAAGAGCCAGACTCTGTCTCAGAAAAAAAAAAGAAAAAAAAGTCATTACGTCGGCTGGGCGGGATGGCTCATGCCTGTAATCCCAGCACTTTGGGAGGCTGAGGCAGGTGGATCACTTGAGGTTAGGAGTTCCCGAGCATGGTAAAACCCTGTCTCTACTAAAAATACAAAAGTTAGCTGGGGGTGGTGGCGTGTGTCTGTAATCCCAGCTATTCAGGAGGCTGAGGAAGGAGAATCACTTAAACCCAGGAGGGGGAGGTTGCAGTGAGCTGAGATTGCTCCACTGCACTCCAACCTTGGTGACAGAGCCAGACTGTCTCAAAAAAAAAAAAGTAACGTGTCATTTAATGACACAGGTAAGTTCTGAAAAATGCATTGTTAGGCAATTTCGTCACTGTGTAAACACCATAGAGTATACTTACAAAAACCGGCCGGGTGCAGTGGCTCACGCTTGTAATCCCGGCACTTTGGGAGGCCGAGGTAGGTGGATCAAGAGATCAGGAGTTCGAGAACAGCCTGACCAACATGGGGAAACCCTGTCTCTACTAAAAATACAAAAATTAGCCAGGCGTGGTGGCGTGCTCCTGTAATCCCAGCTACTCAGGAGGCTGAGGCAAAAGAATCGCTTGAACCCAGGAGGTGGAGGTTGCAGTAAGCTGAGATTACACCACTGCACTCCAGCCTGGGTGACAGAGCAAGACTGTCTCAAACAAACAAAACCCTAGATGGAATAGCCTGCTATACATACACCTAGGCTACAAACCTGTACTGCATGTTACTGAATACTGTAGGCAATTGTAACACAATGGCATTTGTGCATCTAAACGTAGGAAAGGTACAGTAAAAACACAGCATTATAATCTTATGGGACCACTGTCATATATGTGGTCTGTCATTGACCAAAAACACTGAATGCACAACTGTGAAAAAGTAAGCACTGTGTAAAATTCCACCATCCAAAAATATAAAACTGCTTCAGGGGTGGTGATGAGAACACTGGAGTAAGCTGGGAGAAATGACCAGCCCAGGATGCACAGAACAGGTCCGACTGGCTAAGGTGGCTGCCAGGTTCCCCCAGGTGTGCTTCTTGCTAGAGCAGGGGTATACTGGCCCAAGCTGGCAAAGAGGGGATCTATTCTCACTTGACCACTATGGTACCCAGATATTTGCACGCTGGAAGATTTCTCAAGCTGAGTTATTAGGCTCTCAAGGGACTTATCCTTAAGATAATAAGTAGAAGAGGCAAGTGAGGGGGCAGTGGCTTTAGTCACCAGTACCAATCCTGCATGTGCCAAGGGTTACTAGAAACCCTGATTCTCCAACAGTGATTCTCAATTGGGGGTGATTTTACTGCCGGGGGCATTTAACAATGTCTGGAAACATTTTTTGGTTGTGGGGGGCGCTGCTACTGCCACCTAGTGGGTCGAGGCCAGTGATGCTACTAAACATACAACACACAGGGCAGTCCTCACAAACAAATTAACCAGCCCCAAATGTCAACAGCACGGAGGTTGAGAAAGCCAGTTCCAGTGATAGCAATGCTCCAATTGAGTCTGTATAAGACGACATTTTGAACTGCCAAGGCAGAAACTACCTGGTAGGAGGAGACAGCCCTTCCATAGCCTTCTGGTAAAAAAAAGTCTAAGCAAGTGGCCAGGCGTGGTGGCTCACACCTGTAATCCCAGCGCTTTGCGAGGCTGAGACAGGCGGATTACCTGAGGTCAGGAGTTCAAGACCAGCCTGGCCAACATGGTGAAACCCCGTCTCTATTAAAAATACAAAATTAGCTGGCCATGGTGACGCATGCCTGTAATCCCAGCTACTTTGGAGGCTGAGGCAGGAGAATCACTTGAACCCAGGAGACAGAGGCTGCAGTGAGCCGAGATCGTGCCATTGCACTCCAGCCTAGGCAACAAGAGTGAAACTCTTTCACAAAGAAGAAAAAAAAAAGTCTTAAGCAGCTATCACCACTCTAGTAAAGCTAAGTATGTCTTCATTCCAATTTTAGCCGGATACTTACTAAGAATCAGGCACTGCCATTCTGTCATCAAAATGGAATAGATTTCTTTATTAGGATGCTCACAAGAATGGAGAACACATGAACTAGCACTCTCCTCATGTGACAGAGAGTACATCTGACCCACACGGTGGCAGGACACAGGGGAAGGGCTCTCAGAGCTGGTGCCAAGTGTCCACCAAAGAAAGTCCCATTCACCAGAGACAGGCTGTTTCCTTGGACTCCACCATCTCTGTTACAGCTACCAGCCAGGTCTCCATGATCTTCCTGGAATCCTTCATGCCAGCGTCAGTTCATGCTCTGACCTTGTCACTCCCGACTCTTTCAAGACCCAGGTCAACTGCCCCATGGCTCACTCACCCAGGCCGCCTCCGGAATCCTGCAGCACATCTCTTTGGTATGCTGCTGTCCTGCTACCCTCAAGGGCATGGTTGGCGGTAGGGGGAGAACATCAACATCACATTACCAAAAGCAAACAGCAGGGGTACATTAGTAAATGACACTTGGACATAGCCGAACAACCTCACAGAACACATGCTTCCTCCCCAAATGATACATAATCCCCCAAGAGCAAATGAAACCCCTTGATCACTTTAACACGTATGAATGATTCTGTGTGCCAGGCACAGAGATACATAATGAATGGTGTTTAATTCCACCACACCCTGCACACAATAAGAAGCTAGTGGCTGAAAGCTGGAACCAGATCTCTATCCTGGCTCCATCAGCTTTCTCCTGGCTCTTTCTGCCTTTCAACGGTGCCACCACCATGCTTCTGTCTGCTCTGAACATTTGTTCCAAAAAGGGAGGATAAAAGGATGAAGGATGGCAGAGGGAGGGAGGAAAGGAAGGGGGAAAGCAACCCTGTAAAACAACAAAAACAACACAAAAATCCAGAAACCAGATTTAGTACTACATTTTATAACAATAGAGAGTAGCTGAAAATACTACATGCTAACACAGACAATATGATACACAACCTCCGGGGGGAAGTTGGCAGGGAGCACGTGGCAGAGGCCACAGGTTTAGACTAAGAGCCTTTCAATGGACTGCTGAATGGATTGGATCTGCTGTTTCAGCTGCGAGCCTTCTTTGATGGTGACAGAACAGGCGATAACAGGCCTGGAGACCCCACAGGCTCTCCCCAGGGCCTGCTTGGAGCGCACAAACACGTAGGGCACGTTCTTGTCTTCACACAGCAGCGGGAGGTGCAGAATGATCTCCAGTGGCTCGGCATCTGCAGCCATCACGATGAACTCAGAGATGCCCCTGTTGAGGGTTTTCGTGGCTGTGGAGAGAAGGGTGTGAAGGTAATAGGTGATGTGGGCTTGGGCAGGGCAGCCACAACAAACTGGGAAGAATGCCTAGGCACACACAATTGTGTGTGTCCTAGACCGGCCCTGGGATATGATAAAGGATTCAAACACCAGTCAGTCATACACAATGGCCTTTTCTCAAGCCCTACATTAAATCCACCACTTATCCTCAAAACACGTCCTGAATCTGACCACTTCTTTTTTTTTTTTTTTTTTTTTTTTTTTGAGATGGAGTCTTGCTCTGTCACACAGCTGGAGTGCAGTGGTGCGATCTTGGCTCACTTCAACCTCCGCCTCCTGGGTTTAAGTGATTCTCCTGCCTCAGCCTCCCAAGCAGCTGGGATTACAGGCACGTGCCACTGTGCCTAGCTAATTTTTGTATTTTTAGTACAGAGAGGGTTTCACCATGTTGTCCAGGCTGGTCTCAAACTCCTGACCTCAACTGATCCACCCACCTCGGCCTCCCAAAGTGCTGAAATTACAGGTATGAGCCACTGTGCCCGGCCTAATCTGACAACTTTTTTTCTTTTTTTGAGATGGAGTCTCACACTGTCACCCGGGCTGGAGTGCAATGGCGCAATCTTGGCTCATTGCAACCTCTGCCTCCCAGGTTCAAGTGATTCTCCTGCCTCAGCCTCCCAAGTAGCTGGGATTACAGGCGCCCGCCACCATGCCCAGCTAATTTTTTGTTTCACTATGCTGGCCAGGCTGGTCTCAAACTCCTGACCTTGTGATCCACCCACCTTGGCCTCCCAAAGTGCTGGGATTACAGGCATGAGCCACCACGCCTGGCCCTGACCACTTCTTTCTACTCCTCTGCTATACTTGTCCAAGTCACCATCATCTCTTGCCTCGTCAACTGCAACAGCTTCCACAAACTCCCACCAGTAAGTAGTAGTATATTAACAATATAGTACTTCTCAAGGTATCTGTGACTGAGAGTCAGAGTTTTACCATCTCAATCTGCCATAATCAATACTTCTAGAAAGCTGATCCCACATGCGACTCACCATGCAAGTTCAACACCCCACACCACTGTTTCAGATGCGTACTCTCCTGATTGCTTGCCTCTGTGGCTCAGTGCGAATACTCTGCATTCAAGCTGGAGTACTTGAGAAGGGCACACACTCCAAAGCTACACTGTTTAAGTGCAAATGCTGGCACTCATTCTTGTTACACAAATGACCTTGAGCAAGGTGTTTAACTTCCCTTACTTTTATCATCTATAAAATAATTCTACCTAACAGGATTCTACCTAACAAAAAAAGAATTACGTAATTCTTTTTAACCTAATTCTAATTACCTAATAATTCTACATAATAGGATTATTGAAAGGATTAAACAAGTTAATAAGAATGATGAGGCTGGGCATGGTGGCTCACACCTGTAATCTCAGCCCGTTGGGAGGCTGAGGCAGGTAGATTGTTTGAACTCAGAGTTTGAGACCAGCCTGGGCAACATGGCAAAACCCCATCTCTACTAAAAATATAAAAAATTAGCCAGGTGTGGTGGCGTACATCTGTAGCTCCAGCTACCTGGGAGGCTGAGGTGGAAGGATCACCTAAGCCCAGGAGGTCGTGCATGCAGTGAGCCATGATCAATGCCAATGCACTCCAGCCTGGGCTACGGAGTGAGACCCTATCTCAAAAAAAATAAATAAATAAAATAAGTAAAAATAAATAATAATAATAATACCTGACACATGGTAAATGCAAAGCATGTTCACTTCTATTGATATTACTATAGCTTATTCACCCTACAAAAGTCATAGGAGTGACTCTTTTATAAGTGTTAAGTAAGATCATAGCAATCTTGCTGTTCAAAATCCTTCTACTCAAGTCCCATTGTACTCACTGCTAACAGTGGCCTACATGGTCTCACGTGATCTTCTAGTACCTCTCATCCCCTCACTTAGTTCCAGCCACATACCGACCTCCTTAGAATCCCTCAAGCATGCCTTTACACCATGCCCAAAAACATTTCTTTCCAACACCCTCATCTATTCAGTTCTCTGCTCAAACTTCGGCTCCTCAGACAGACCTTCTCTGAATACTCCAGCTAAAAAGACCCACCACTACCATTCCTATCCCCCTTCTCTACTTTATTCTCTTTTACAGCATTCTTTTTTTTTGAGACGGAGTCTCACTCTGTCGCCCAGGCTAGCATGCAGTGGTGCAATCTCGGCTCACTGCAAGCTCCACCTCCCGTGTTCACGCCATTTTCCTGCCTCAGCCTCCTGAGCAGCTGGGACTACAGGCGCCCGCCACCAGGCCCAGGTAATTTTTTGTATTTTTAGTAGAGATGAGGTTTCACCGTGTTAGCCAGGATGGTCTCGATCTCCTGACCTCGTGATCTGCCCACCTCAGCCTCCCAAAGTGCTGGGATTACAGGTGTGAGCCACCGCGCCCGGCCTTTTACAGCATTCTTTACCACCAGGCATAAAACCTATGTCTTTCTCCACCGGAATGTATCCTCCAAGAAGGCAGAGACTTCATTTTGTTCACCAATGCATCATCAGCATATGTAAATGTGCCTGGCACATGGCAGGTAATCAATAAATACGGCAAGAAAGAATACCTGACACTGAGGCAGAAGTACGGAAAATTGTTGCATCTCCCTCCCTGAACTCCCAGTAGGCACATTCTGAATTGAAGTCGCTGAGACTGAGCATCTCCATTCAAGGACCTGTGTGCCTATCACCATGCAAAGTACGGCAAGAGGAAATAAGGTTGCTCTGTGTCCATGAGTCCTCATCTACCTGAAGTGTAAGAACTCACATCCCTGCCCAGCCAAGCTGACCTGAGTGCACCAAGTGAGAAGAAAGACCTCCCAGGAGAGCTGGTGAGTCACCCTACAATGCCCCACTGGCCACTGCTATACCAGGCACTGCAGTTACTGCAGTGTGACGAGCAGGGAGGAAAGAGCACCACGATGAGACCCAGAGAGTCTACTTTATCTTCCTTCAGCAACACAGGTAAAAGCGATTATAATAGTTCTCCTAAATCTCAAACACAGTTGACAAAATCTCTGATGTTTCCATTAAAAATCTTCAACGACAAAAGAGCTCTACCACATCAAACTACCCGGCATCTGTTAAAATGAGAGTATTCTGGCTGGGCATGGTAGCTCACGCCTGCTGTTATCCCAGCACTTTGGGAGGCCGAGGCAGGAAGATTGCCTGAGCTCAGGAGTTCAAGACCAACCTGGGTGACAGAGCGAGAGTCTGTCTTCAAAAAATAAAATAAAATAAAAATAAGGCTGGGCAGCCGGGTGCAGTGGCTCACGCCTATAATCCCAGAATTTCGGGAGGCCGAGGCGGGCGGATCACTTGAGGTCAGGAGTTCGAGACCAGCCTGGTCAACATGGTGAAACCTCGTCTCTACTTGAAAAAAAATAAAAATAAAAATAAAAATAAGGCTGGGCACAGTGTCTCATGCCTGTAATCCCAGCAGCACTTTGGGAGGCCAAGGCAGGTAAATCACCTGAGATCAGGAGTTCGAGACCAGACTGACCAACATAGTGAAACCCCATCTCTACTAAAAATACAAAATTAGCTGGACGTGGTGGTGCACGCCTATAATCCCAGCTACTTGGGAAGTTGAGGCAGGAGAATCACTTGAACCCGGGAAGCGGAGGTTGCAGTAAGCTGAGATCCTGCCACGGCACTCCAGCTTGGGCAACAAGAGCAAAACTCTCAAAAAAATAAATAAAATAGAATAAATAAATGAATAAAATTAAAAAAATAATAATGAATAAAGTGAGAGTATCCTATATTACCTCTGGGCAAAAGTATCAAGCATACATAATTATTCCACTGAAAAACAGCTTTTTTTTTTCCTTTTTTTTACAAAGGGAGGTAGTGCTTGCTTCAGCAGCACATATACTAAAATTGGAACAATACAAAGAAGATTAGCATGACCCCTGCACAAGGATGACATGCAAATTCGAGAAACGTTCAATGTTTTTGAATAATTGCATCCAAAAAAAAAAAAAAAAAAAGAGAGAGGGGTAGGGAATGTTTCTGGGAACCAAATGAAATTCATGAATGTTAATTAAGTATCCATCGTATAAGGGATGCTAAAAAGCATTAATATCCCTTTCCTTCTGATGGCTCTGGAGAGGTCATACAGCTACTATACAAAGTCTCTACAACTGCTTTCAAATGGCTCAGCAAAAATAAAATTCACTTATAGAGTGAAAAAGAAAGTAAATGTGGCAAAATGTTAACAATTGGTGGGTCTAAAAAAAATTCTTAGCCCATCAGCTTTAGCATCTAATGCCAAAGTCCTCCCACTGGTTGTAGTCAAGAGCAGCTAGCCCTCCTCCCAAACTGGAAATCAGATCAGAGGCCCCAGATGGAAACAGGTGCCTTTAACATTCCCCCAGAGCACCCTGTGGCTGCCTTACCCTCATTGGCTCCTTTCCGAAGCTGCTTATAGTTACATGACTGCTGAACGAGGTCCAGTAGTTTCTTGGTGAGGTGGGCATCGGCAAGGGGATAGGCCTTCGGATTCACATCGGCCTCAGTCTATGGGGGGAAATAAAAATATCAGACAAATTGAGCCAGAAGTTTTCCTACCTGAGTCACAAAATACTAATCAACAATTGAGACACAGGGGGCAGCTGCCCTGCTCCCTAACCCTCAAACACACAAAACACCGGGTAGTTAACAATGGACTTTCCACTCCTACCTTCGAAAAAAATGAAATACACTATTAGGAATTACACAGTTCAGTAAAGTATACTAAAGCTCATGTACTTTTGTCTTTCTTCAGCCGAATGTTTGATATTACAGCAAATGGATTACAAATGGGCTCCCATGGCTCAGCATCCATTTGAGTCCATGGGTAATCCGTTTTTGTTTTTGTTTTTTAGATGGAGTCTTGCTCTGTTGCCCACGCTGGAGTGCAGTGGTGCAATTTCAGCTTAGTGCAACCTCTGCCTCCCGAGTTCATATGATTCTTGTGCCTCAGCCTCCCAATTAGCTGGGACTACAAGTGTGCACCACCATGCCAGGCTAATTTTGTATTTTTTGTGGAGACAGGGTTTCACCATGTTGGCCAGGCCGGTCTCAAACTCCTGGCTCACGCCTGTAATCACAGCACTTTTGGGAGGCCAAGGCGGGTGGATCACCTGAGGTCAGGAGACCACGGGTAATCTTTAAATTTGAACTTCCGTATTCCACCTGAATTTACTGAATCAATAAGATATAATTTATAGTAAATGTAGCACAAAGTTTTCTTTCCATTCCCCATTCCATATGCATATCTTCTATTCAAACCCCTGGTTTCCAACACATCGAAGTATTTCCTCACCTACTCTACTCTACAATACACACAGAATGGTTCCAAAATTGCTACACCAATATACCATCTCTACCAACAAACTCACGAAAATCAAAATTTATTTTTGTTCTTAGGATATATCCTATCAAAGCCATCCAGTGACAGGACTTTGTTCAAAACTTATTCAAATTAAAATTTTCCTTATGGTTAGCAATTTGGTATACAAGTAGATTTATTATGTTATTAGCTTGCTTTAAATTTTATTTTTCAAATATGTAAAATATCTTCACGGTTTAAAAGTCAAAACTATGCAAGTGATAGCAACTCAATATTTTGAAAACTGGGAAAGGGAAACAATCATCCTCTGTGCCTTTCCTAAATGCTGTATTAGGCGGTAACCAGGTAGAAGATGAGAAGTACCTCTTGTATCACTATTCCACCTAATAAATAAAGAGGGAATGGTACACTTAAATATCACCAACTTGCAACCCTTATTAACTAATTAATGGCATTTGCAGTTATGTTAAAAATCCTTACTTTATAGATATATACTGTAATACTTATGGATAAAATGACGTCATTGAGGTCTGTGTCAAAATAACCCATGTAGGGGCCGAGCGCGGTGTCTCACGCCTGTAGTCCTAGCTACTCAAGAGGCTGACGCAGAATAGTTTGAACCCGGGAGGCGGAGGATGCAGTGAGCCGAGATGGCGCCACTGCACTCCAGCGTGGGCGACAGAGCGAGACTCCGTCTCAATAAATAAATAAATACACACCCATGTAGGGAGCATATTGGGTGAGTGGCCTGCCTATTTCGCTCCTTCCATCTCATTCCCACTGCTCCAGTTAACCATTTTCATTAATTTTTCTTTTTTTTTTTACAAACACATATTTATATACTAGGATATATTCATATTATAACCCAGGTGCGGCCCCACATGTCGCCATCGTGTGTAACGTGCGAATCTCGAGTGATTCACTGCGGCTACCACCTAACCTCGGCCTTGGAGGCTGGACACAGGGTGGACCGCAGTCGCTGGAGACGGAGACGGCCTGGTGGGACCACTCATCTATAGCGCCTGCCTCGGTGGTCTCCTGCCCGACACCGCGCACCTACCTTTTTCTCCTTCCATTTTTTTTTTACAGCTTTTCTGACATAGCTGGACCACGCTCGCGGCACCGCGACTCTCGGGAGGTGACCCGGAGATAGTGGCCCAGTAGGAACACTCACCATAGCGTCTGTCTTGGTAGTCTCTTGCCAGACACCGCGAAGATACCACGCGTGTTGGTCTGGACGGTCTACCGCCCAGCACCGCAAGGACACGAATGCCCCGCCCCCAGGAGCAGGAAGTGACGCCACTGCCGCCAGCGGAAGTGACGTCCAGGGCCAGCCTGTACACCAGGACTCCCTGTCTTCTACGTAACTCCTTATCTTAGGCGAACTTGTCTTGGTCCCAGGACAACTAGGAGGAATTAGGTGAAGGATGGAGGAGTTCTCTAAAGGAAGGGGGTTGGGGGAGGTCAAGGGAAGGCCTCCATATTATTTTTCTCTTCCTCATACATTTAATTTATTTATTTGGAGACGGAGTCTCCCTCTGTCGCCTAGGTTGGAGTGCAGTGGCGCGATGTCGGCTCACTGCAACCTCAGCCTCCTGAGTACCTGGGATTACAGGTGACCGCCATCATGGCCGGCTAATTTTTGTATTTTTAGTAGAGACGGGGTTTCACCACTTTGGCCAGGCTGGTCTCGAACTCCTGATCTCAGGTCATCTGCCTGCCTCAGCCTCCCAAAGTGCTGGGATTACAGGCGTGAGCCACCGCACCTGGCCATCTTTTCTTTTTAATGTCTATAGAGTATGTCTCCTTCACATGTTACCTACTTAAACCTTTTCTTTTTTGAGACAGGGTCTCGCTCTGTCACCCAGGCTGGAGTGTAGTGGTGGCATCTTGGCTCACTGCAAACTCCTCCGGGGTTCAAGCGATTCTCCAGCCTCAGCCTCCAGAGCAGCTGGTACTACAGGCATGCACAACCACGTCCCGCTAATTTTTTTTGTATTTTTAGTAGAGACGGGCTTTCACCATGTTGGCTAGTCTGGTCTCCCAATTGCTGACCTCAAGTGATCCGCTTGCCTAGGCCTCCCAAAGTGTTGGGATTACAGGCGTGAGCCACCGTGCCTGGCCTTATTTTTTCGATTAATCTTTCTGAAGGGGACTTTGCTGGGCTTAAGTGGTCCTCCTGCCTCAGACTCCCAAGTAGCTGGGACTATGCATGCATCACCACGTCTGGCTAATTTTTTAATTTTAGAGGCACTGTCTTATTATGTTGCCCAGGCTGGTCTTGAACTCCTGGCCTCAAGCAATCTTCCTGTCTGGGCATCCCAAAGTACTGGGATTACAGGCATGAGCCACTGTGCCCAGCCCATTTATATATTTTTTAATCTTTCACTATTATATAAATGCTATGTCTAATCTCATCTATACCTAATCTATATTATGTTTCATTCAGTATATCTGTAAGATAAACTCCTAGAAGTGGGATTAATGAGTCAAAAGATATAATATGCATTTGTAACTTTTATAGCTAGTCCAAATTGACCCTATATAGGGCTTAACAACTTCCACACCCGCCAGCAATGCATGACAGTGACTAATTCCCCAAAACTTTGACAACAGTGTCAAACTGAACTAGCTTCGTTGTCTGGGGTAAATATCCGGGGTTTGTTGTCTCATGCCAAGAAAATTTAGGACACAGACACACAGGAGTTTAGGAGCAGGGTTTTTCTTTTTTTTTTTTTTTTGAGGTGGAGTTTTGCTCTGTTGCCCAGGCTGGAGTGTAGTAGTGCGATCTTGGCTTACTGTAACCTCTGCCTCCTGGGTTCAAGCAATTCTCCTACCTCAGCCCCCACCAGTAGCTGGGATTACAGGTGCGCGTCACCACACCGGGCTAATTTTTGTATTTTTTAGTAGAGACTGGGTTTTGCCATGTTGGCCAGGCTGGTCTCAAACTCCTGACCTCAGGTGATCTACCTGCCTTGACCTCCCAAAGTGTTGGGATTACAGGCGTGAGCCACTGCGCCTGGCTGGGAGCAGAGGTTTAATAGGCAAAAGAAAGAGAAAGAACAGCTCTCTCTGGTGAGAAAGAGGGGCTTCAGAAAGGAAAAGACCCAGCAGTATGCTCTACTTTCTATTTCAGCAATTTCTCCTTTTGTTTTTTTTTTCCTCTTTCCTTCTACTTTCTTTGGGGTTATTTTGTCCTTGTGTTTTTTTTCCTACCTTTTTAGCCCGTTTCTCCCTAGCATTAGCATCTTAGGCTCCAAGTAATACTTTCATTATATCCTTTCATTTGTTTCTCCCCATCTCTGCCCTTTTCACTTATGCTCTGGTACGTGGTATTTTCATTATTGTTCTGTTCTATTTTTGAATTCCTACTACAATTTTTAAATCTCTCTGATTTATATTTTTCATTTCAAACTACTTTGTTACTAATTTTTAACTTATTTCCATTTGGGTTGAGCAAAAATGGTATGTAATATTACCAGTGTTAAAATTTGCAGGGCTTGCTTTATGGCCAATTTTCAAAAACGTTCCATGTTTGAAAAGTGTATTCTGAACTGGCTGCAGTGGCTCAGGCCTATAATCCCACCAACTTGGGAAACTGAGGCTGGGGACTGATTGAGGCCAGAAGTTTGAGATCAGCCTGGGCCACACAGTGAGACCCCCATCTCTAAAAATATTTAAAAACTTAGCTGGGGCAGTCCAGGCACAGTGGCTCACACCTATAATCCCAGCACTTTGGGAGGCCAAGGTGGGTGGCTCTCTTGAGGTCAGGAGTTCAAGACCAGCCTGGACAACACAGTGAAACCCATCTCTACTAAAAATACAAAAATTATCTGGGCGTGGTGGCAGGCACCTGTAATCCCAGCTACTTGGAGGTTGAGGCAGGAGAATGGCTTGAACCCGGGAAGCGGAGGTTGCAGTAGGCTGAGATCATGCCACTTCACTCCAGCCTGGGCAAAAGAGTTGAAACTCCATCAAAAAAAAAAAAAAAAAAAAAGAATTACACCCTTTTGGTTGTTGAGACAGGGTCTCACTCTATCACTGAGGCCATAGTGCAGTGGCATGACAATAGCTCACTGCAGCCTCGACCTCCAGGGCTCAAGTGATCCTCCTGCCTCAGCCTCCTCAGTAACTGGGACTACAAGTGTGGGCCACCACTCCTGGCTAATTTTATTTTATTTTATTTTTTATTTTTTGAGATGGAGTTTCACTCTTGTTGCCCAGGCTGGAGTGCAGTGGCACAGTGTCGGCTCACCACAACTTCCGCCTCCCGGGTTCAAGCGATTCTCCTGCCTCAGCATCCTGAGTAGCTGGGATTACAGGCATGCGCCACCATGCCCAGCTAATTTTTGTATTATTAGTAGAGACGGGGTTTCACCATGTTGGCCAGGCTGGTCTCGAACTCTTGACCTCGTGATATGCCCGCCTCAGCCTCCCAAAGTGCTGAGATTACAGGCGTGAGCCACTGCGCCCGGCCAACTCCTGGCTAATTAAAAAAAAAATGGTTTAGGGTGGGTGCGGTGGCTCACGCCTGTAATCCCAGCTCTTTGGGAGGCTGAGGCAGGCAGATCACCTGAGGTCAGGAGTTGGAAACCAGCCTGACCAACACGGCAAAACCCTGTCTCTACTAAAAAAATACAAAAAATAGCTGGGCATGGTGGCACATGCCTGTAATCCCAGCTACTCGGGAGGCTGAGACAGGAGAATCGCTTGAACCAAGGAGACAGTGGTTTCAGTGAGTCAAGATCGTGCCACTGCACACCAGCCTGGGTGACAGGGCAAGACTCTGTCTCAAAGAAAAAAAAAAAAATTTTGTAGAGACAGGATCTCACTATTTTGCCGTGGGTGGTCTCCAATTCCTGGGCTCAAGAGATTCTCTCGCCTCAGCCTCCCAATTTCTGGGATTGCAGGCTTGAGCCACAGTGCCCGGCCACATCCCGTCTTTTAACTGGAGCACTCACTCCCTTTACATATTTAAGTATTGGTGTAATGGTTTCAAATTTTCCTTTTGTGCCTTCTATTTGTTCCACTTGTTCTGTTTCTTTTTCTCTCTTTCCTTTCTCTGGATTTATCATTGCATTTGCACTATTTTCCCCTCTACTGATTTGGAGTTTATTCTTTTATCTTTTTTTCTTTTTTTTTTTTTTTTTTTTAAAGAGACGGCATCTCCCTCTGTCGCCCAGGCTGGAGTGCAGTGGCGCAATCTCGGCTCACTGCAACCTCTGCCTTCCAGATTCAAGCAATTCTCCTGTCTCAGCCTCCCAAGTAACTGGGACTACAGGCATGTACCACCACGCCCAGCTAATATTTGTATTTTTAGTAGAGACGGGGGTTTCACCATGTTGGCCAGGTTGGCCTCAAACTCCTGACCTAAGGTGATCCACCCGCCTCGGCCTCCCAAAGTGCTGGGATTACAGGTGTGAGCTACCACGTCCGGCCATACAAATGTTTTATTTGATACTACAGTAGAGATTTTTTTTTCTTTCAGACAGTCTGGCTTTGTCACCCAGGATGTAGTGCAGTGGCATGATCTCGGCTCACTGCAAACACCGCCTCCCTGGTTATACTGATTCTCCTGCCTCAGCCTCCTAAGTAGCTGGGATTACAGGCACGCACTACCATGCCCGGCTAATTTTTGTATTTTTAGTAGAGATGGGGTTTCATCATGTTGGTCAGGTTGGTCTTGAACTCCTGACCTCATGATCCGCCCGCCTCGGCCTCCCAAAGTGCTGGGATTACGGGCATGAGCCACCGCGCCCGGCTGGAAATTTTGGTTAATAATTTATCACAAATTTTATTTTATTTATTTTTTTGAGACGGAGTCTCAAACTGTCACACGGGCTGGAGTGCAGTGGCGTGATCTTGGCTCACTGCAACCCCCGCCTCCCAGGTTCAAGCGATTCTCCTTGCCTCAGCCTCCCAAGTAGCTGGGATTACAGGTGCCCACCACCATGCCTGGCTAATTTTTTTGAATTTTTAGTAGAGACAGGGTTTCACTATGTTGGCCAGGCTGGTCTCGAACTCCGGACCCCATGATCCACCCGCCTCAGCCTCCCAAAGTGCTGGGATTACAAACGTGAGCCACCGCGCCTGGCCCTGTCGCACGTTTTAAAATAGATATACTTAAAAATATTACACGGAACCCCCAAAGTATGTACAACTATGGTATGTCAATTTAAAAAAACTTTAAAAATTGCTGTTGTTTCCAACAACCCATTCTCTGGAAATCAGGATTCTCAACTCTCAATAAACATCAAATTCATAAAAGAGGAAGACTTCAGGAATCTGAACAATCATTAAATACCTAAATGTTTCACTATTAGTCAACAAAAAAGTTAAACTCAATTTTAAAACCAAACTAGCTTATAAACACTAACTGAAACTTGCTTAGGGTGTATTTATTTGCCTTTCAGTTTCTTCAGGGGTTAAATAAATTAACGAATGATATCATACCACCAGCCAACCTAAATCCCTACCTAGCATGATCAGTTTGGTTTCCCTGTACACCAGACAGCCAAAACTTGCAAGGTTTTGATTGAACAACAAATACTGCGTGCTCACTGTGTAACAAGCATCAGGACTAGATGTTTAACATGCTTTATTTCATTTGATCCTCACAACATCCTCATGCACTGTCATCTCCATTTTACAGTTGAGGAAAACTTCAAAGTTCAACCTGAGACCATCCGATTCCAAAACGTTTCACGGAACTGCATTAAAGCGAGCACTGAGTTTGGAAGCTTCAAGTTCTAGGCTCAGCCACGTACTAAGTTTCAAAATGCACGGGAGGCGGTTTAGGGGGAGTGCTAACGCCGGGATCCAAGCACCGCTGGAAGGATTAACCATAGAAGTTACAGTGCTTTACAAATTCTTCCCTCCTCACCAAGTGCCAACCAAAACTACTACGCCAGGACACACGTTTTAGAACTTTCCCTAGATGTTTAAAAGTCAGAGATGACCAAGAGTTTAGAGACGCCGCACGTGGTGCTACCAGACTTCTGGTTTTTGAAGCCACCGCCTTGCAGGAGAAGCCTTTCCTGCACTCCAGACCGTGAGTCGCGGTCACTTCATGTTCCCCACAGCCCCCAAATGCCAAAGGCTCCTCTAGGTCCCTGGCGCGTGTGACTCGCGGGCACTAAGGGCAGACCCACGGGAGATCTCCTCCTGAACCCCAGCAACGGGGGTGGGGTGAGGTAGGGTGGGTAGGAGAGGTTGATCCGAACCCCAGGGTCCCACGCCATCGTAGATTTCGTACGAAAAGAAACAAGGAAAAAAAAAAGTTGGAGCCAAGTTTTCTTCACCCAACTTTTTGCCCTCTCCCACGTGGGTTGGTCTCTTTCTCCCAGGCTGGGCCATGCCCCCTCCACTCGCCGCAAGCGTTTTGCCAAGCAAACAGACCGTGCGGCAAAGCAACACGGCTGCGGGGATTCTAAGGTTTCCTGAGTTCTAACCTCGGGCCAGGCTGTTGGGATCCCGCGGCTGCTGGGGTTCTAACTAAGGGCCCGGCGGTTAAGACCCAACGCCGGCGGATGAGAAGGCGCAGGGTCTAAGCCTCCATCTAACAGGCTAGGGAGTGAACGCAACCCTGAGTCTCCCGCTTCCCGGTCCCTCGGCCGGCGCACGCACTCACCATGACTGCGGTTCTGCAGGCTCAGCACTCCTAGGGGAGCGCAGCCGAAGTCTGAGAAGCACTCACCTCCACCGGAAAAACTCACAGAAGCAGCAGCGGAAATGGCCCCGCGCGGCAGGAAGTGAAGGTGACGCTACGCGAGCGAGTGGGCCCCGCCCTCTACGGGGGCACTGGCGCGGAAACTGGCCCTGTGTCCAAGAAAGAACGTACTTTGGCGTTCTTATGAGCTGTCTAGTACAAATTATTGGCAGAAACAATGAATTAAACATTCAAAAAGTAACCCACCGGCCGGCCGCAGCGGCTCACGCCTGTAATCCCAGCACTTTGGGAAGCTGAGGCGGGCGGATCACCTGAGGTTGGGAGTTCGATACCAGCCTGACCAATATGGAGAAACCCCGTCTCTACTAAAACTACAAAATTAGCCGGGCGTGGTGGCGCATGCCTGTAATCCCAACTACTCGGGAGGTTGAGGCAGGAGAATCTCTTGAACTTGGGAGGCGGAAGTTGCAGTGAGCCGAGATCGCGCCATTGCGCTCCAGCCTGGGCAACAAGAGTGGAAAGTGGGTCTCAAAAAAAAAAAAAAAATCCAGCCACTAAACGGTTAAGGCCTGGCTCATTATAATTGGCTGACGTCCCTGCCTGCTCAGATATTTAATATTTTGAATAGAACTGTTGGGTGAAAAGAGTCTTCAGGGTAGCATTTATTTTCCCACCAACACTGATCCTAAGATGGGAAAAGTAATTCCCCCATAGGAAATCAGGATACTGCAAGCAACGAGAAAGGGATGTTGAGTGGTTAAACAAGAATACATGTATTCAATACAGTGTTCATTAAATGTTTGATAATAGATAGAAGGACAGGCAGATCCAAGTATTTCATAGGAAGAAAGAAATCAAGCAGACCGCAGGTTATATCACCCCATCACACATTCAGGGAACTTAATCTTTTCATTCCAGAGGATGGGTTTGTTTAAAACAAGTTCTTCCTCTTAATTACTTTTGAACAATTCCCCAATACTGTCCTTACCTGCACCAAGAGCATGCTAGCCAGGCCTGGCACCAGGGTCAGAGTTGAGGCTGGGGCATCAGCCCCCTTTGTGAGGTGGCCTCAGTGACAGGGGTGCTATGAGGTGGCGGCTATCCCTACTGCAGCTGGCTGCATCAGATGTGCCAGGCCTGCCATCTAGCTCCCAACACCATCTGCCTGACTTAAGCTTTGCCATGTTGTTGTCACTGCTGGGTGCCTGTGCCGTGGTGGGGCCATTCCATGGCCCTGTGTGGGAGCCAGTGCAGGGCCTGCTCTCCCAGAATCACAGCTGCAGGGACCCTCAGTGCTGTGGTAACCTGCTTGTCCTCTGCCTCTTTCTGGTCTGGCAGGTCCGGCACTATTGGCACCAGGTCACCAGGACCCACTTCAGCACAAGGAATGTCATCAAGGTGAGTGGGCCCCATACACCTTCATCCTTCTTCCCTCAGCACCATGATTGTCTCTGTCACTTGTTACAAGGACCTTGTTTTATGCCTGGTGTACCAGAAATGAATCAGAGGGAAACTCAGGCTGTTCAGGGAGAGCATCGGGCCAAGCCCCAACCCAGGAGTCACCCTGAGCTCCTCTCTTTCCCTCACTCCACACATTCAATCCATCTGCAAGTCCCAGGGGCTATACTTGCAAATTGTATCTCAAATCTGATCACTTCTAACCACATCACACCTTCCTGGGCAGAGACACCATCATGTCTCACTTGGACCATAGCCACAGCCTTCTGCCCGGTGCTTGCTGCTTCTCTTATCCAACCACAGCCTATCCTCCATACAGTCACCAGAATGGCCTTCTTTCTCTCTCTCTCTTTTTTTTTTTTTTTTTCCTGAGACAGAGTCTCACACTGTTGCCTGGGCTGGTATGCAGTGGTGTGATCTTGGTTTGCTGCAACCTCCGCCTCCCTGGTTCAAGCGATTCTCCTGCCTCAGCCTCCCAAGTAGCTAGGATTACAGGCACCCGCCACCACGCTTGGCTAATTTTTGTGTGTGTGTGTATTTTTAGTAGAGACGGGGTTTCACTATGTTGGCCAGGCTGGTCTCGAGCTCCTGACCTCGTGATCTGCCCGCCTCGGCCTCCCAAAGTGCTGGGATTACAGGCGTGAGCCACTGCGCCTGGCCTCTTTTTTCTCTCTTTTTAAAAAAAAAAATTGGTCCAAGGATAATACACACACACACTTACAAGTGTGTAGATCAGTAAATTTTCATAATTGAATACATCAGTTTGTAGCATGCAGATTAAGAAACAAATGATTACCAGCAGCCCAGAAGTTTTAGTCACAACTCTGCAGATTTCCTTTTCTTTTCTTTTTTTTTTTTTTTTTGAGATGGAGTTTTGCTCTTGTTGCCCAGGCTGGAGTGCAATGGTGTGATCTCGGCTTACCTCAACCTCTGCCTCCCAAGTTCAAGCAGTTCTCCTGCCTCAGCCTCCCGAGTAGCTGGGATTACGGGCATGCACCACCACACCTGTTAATTTTGTATTTTTAGTAGAGGCGAGGTTTCTCCATGTTAGTCATGCTGGTCTCAAACTCCCGTCCTCAGGTGATCTGCCTGCCTTGGCCTCCCAAAGTGCTGGAATTACAGGAATGAGCCACCACTCCTAGCCAACTCTGCAGATTTCTTTCTTTTTTCTTTTTCTTTTTTTTTCTTTTATTTATTTATTTATTTTTTTGAGATGGAGTCTTGCTCTGTGGCCCAGGCTAAAGTCCAGTGGTGCGATCTCGGCTCACAGCAACCTCTGCCTCCCAGGTTCAAGTGATTCTCTTGCCTCTGCCTCCCTAGTAGCTGGGATTACAGGCATGTGCCACCACGCACAGCTAATTTTTGTATTTTTAGTAGACACAGGGTTTCACCATGTTGGTCCGGCTGGTCTCAAACTCCTGACCTCAAGTGATCCACCCACCTTGGCCTCCCAAAGCGTTGGGATTACAGGTGTGAGCCACCACGCCTGGCCGACTCTGTGGATTTCTTTCTTTCTTTCTTTCTTTCTTTTTTTTTTTTTTGAGACAGTCTTGCTCTGTCACCCAGACTGGAGTGCAGTGGCGCGATCGCGGCTCACTGAAAACTCCACCTCCCGGGTTCATGCCATTCTCCTGCCTAAGCCTCCTGAGTAGCTGGGACTACAGGTGCCCGCCACCACGCCTGGCTAATTTTTTTTTTTTTGTATTTTTAGTAGAGATGGGGTTTCACTGTGTTAGCCAGGATGGTCTCAATCTCCTGACCTTGTGATCCGCCCGCCTTGACCTCCCAAAGTGCTGGGATTACAGGCGTGAGCCACTGCGCCCGGCCTCTTCTTTTTTTTTTTTTCCAGATGGAGTCACGCTCTGTCACCCAGGCTGGACTGCAGTGGCGTGATCTTGGCTCACTGCAACCTCCACCTGCTGGGTTCAAGCAATTCTTGTGCCTCAGCCTCCTGAGTAGCTGGGATTACAGGCATGTGCCACAATGGCTGGCTAATTTTTGTATTTTTAATAGAGATGGGGTTTCGCCATGTTGGCCAGGCTGGTCTGGAACTCCTGACCTCAAGTGATCCACCCATCTTAGCCTCCCAAAGTGCTGGGATTACAGACATGAGCCACCATGCCCTGCCATCAGAACAAACTTTTAGAAACAGAACATAGCACTTAGCTGCTCAAAACCCTGCAATGGCTCCTATACTTAACGTTATCTGTCAAACTCAGAATAAAATTCTCACTGCTAATCATGACTCTAAGGACCAGCATAATCTGTCCCGTGTTTGTCTCCGATCTTATCTCCTAGTGCTCTCCTCGTTACTGGTTCCATTCTGGCCACACGGTCTTCTTTGCTGTTCTTGTACACGTAATTTTGTTCCATCCTCAAGCCTTTGTACTTAATGTCTCCTCTGCCTACAACGCTCTTTCTTCAGATGTCACTTGGTTTGCCCCTTACTTCATTCAGGTCTCCAGTCAAATGTCACTTCCTCCAAGAAGCCTTCCCTGACTATTCTGTCTGTGCGGATTATGCAAGTTATTATGTGTGCAAGGATTTTGCTTCTCTGTTCTCACCTACAGGTGCCACTGCAGAAGCGGGCAGTGCCCTCCATGAGGTGCGAAACTGTCTTCAAGCTGACTCCTGAATTCTTCAGTCCTGGAAAGTCCAGGGGCCTAGATTCTCAACAATGCGCACAAAGGCAGAGATGGGGATACCGGAGGAGCCTCCAGGAATCATGGGCCCAGAACCTGCTCTCTCCACAGCACCCATGTCCAGGCCCACCTTCAGGTATCCACACCCACTCTGAGCCCATCTTTTGTGCCACCTCCATTTCAAACACCTGTTTACTGCCTCAGGACAGTTCCTGGAAAACATGGCAGGTGCCTTGGTGTCTCCATGATGGTCAGACTCGCCCCGCCTTGGACATGTGTCAAGAGGTGGAGCAGCTGCTGCTTCACTCACAGGAAAGGTTGGTGTCACTGGAGCCTGTCGTCAGTGTGAGGTCTCGCCCCACCTCCATGACCTTAACCACGTCTCTTCCAAACTTACTTTCAGCTCAGAGGCTGCAGTTCTGCCCCAGAGAGCTCCTGCCTGATCCTTCCCACCAAACACTGAGAATGTGCACTTGGAAGTCTTGGCACTGTCCACCAGAGGCCTGGGAACCAGGGGGTAAAAACCAGACAGCAGGCAGAGAGGATAGTAGAGAGACCCAGGCTCCAAGGTGGATGAACCAGACAGGGAGCAGACGGGAGGATGCTTCAGAAATCCAGGCATCTGGGGAGCAGTTCCCTGTAGACTTTGGAATGGAGGGTGATGCAGAGACTAACATGTTGGAGTGTGCAAACCAGAGACTAGTAATAAGTGAAACTGATGGCGAGATCTTGACACTAGGGTGGGACACCCAGGACCGGATGGGAGTTGAGAGTAGAACCAACATTCAGGAACTAGGGAATAGAAACCAGAGGGAGGCTGGAGGTAAGAATCTCCCTGAAACCCAGGCACATATGGGAGAGAACCAAGAAGAGTTAAGATGTAAAATTGATGCAGAGACTCAAACACCTGAGTGGGAGAACCAGGACAAGAATGGAAGTGAGGTTGCTGTGGAGACCCAGACATTTGAGAGGAAGGACAAGAAAGAGGCTGGAGGGGAGGACGGGGAAGAGATCCAGGCTCAAGGACTGGGGAAGCAAGGCCAGACTGGAGATGACAATGGTGAGGAGACCCAGACACCACAGTGGGAGAAACAAGGTCAGATGAAAGGTGATGCGGATATGGAAATTCAGACGGAAGAGGGGAGAAACAAGGACCAGGTTGGAGGTCAGGATGCTGCACAAACCCAATCATGTGGGAGGGAGAACGTGGGAGAAGTAAAAAAAGAGAATAGTGTAGAGCCCCAGGCCTTGGATTGGGGAAAACAGGAATGTGTTGGAAATGGGAATGTTACAGAGATGCAGACACCAAGGTGGGAGAAACATGATCAAGATGGAAGTAAGAAAGCTAAGAAGATCCAAGCATCTGGGGGAGAGAACCAGAAACAATTAAGTCATGAAATTCAAGTGGGGTGGGGAAACAAGGGCCTGAGAAGAGGTGAAGATGCTAAGGAAACCCAGATAGCTACCAAGAAGAAGCTCAGGGAGATAAGAGAGAAGGATTGGGTGGTGATCCAGGCACTATGGTGGGGAAACCAGAGACAAGTAGCAAGTGAAATTTATAGAGAATTTGAGATACTATGTTGGGAGAATCAGAAATGGATTGGAGGTGAACATAGAGCAGAAATTCAGGCACCAGAGAAGAGAGACCAGAGAAAGGATGGATGTGAGGATGGCACAAATATCCTGGCACCCGAGGCTGAGATCCAGGAACAATTAAAAGGTGAAACTGATGTGGAGACTCAGAGCAATGAGCCACTTAGAGAAGAGGATGGTACAGACATTCAGTCACTAGGGAGGAGAGAGGTTAAAGGTGAGGATGATAAAGAGACCCAGGAACTTAGGGGAAAAAATCAGGGTCAGTTAGGAAATGAATTTAGTGGACAGATTCACATACCAAAGGGGAAGAATCAGGAACATATTAGAGGCGAAGATGGTGCACATACCCAGACATCTGAGTCAGGGAACTGGGGCAAATTAACAAGTCAAATTGATGGAGAAATGCATTCAGCAGAATGGAAGAAAGATCAGCAGATTGGAGGTGAGAATGGAGCAGAAATTCAGATACAAGGGAAGAGAAACCTGAGAGAAGTTGGAGGTGAGGATGGTGTAAAGACCTGGGCACCTGGGAAAGAAACCCAGAGTCAGTTTAGAAGTGATCTTGGTAGAAAGATCCTTTTATCAGAGTGGAAGAGCCAGGAGCAGATGGGAAGTGAGAATGGAACAGAAATTCAGGCTCCAGTGGAGAGAAACCAGAGAGAACCTGGAGGTGAGGACAGTGTAAAGACTCAGAGACCTAAGAGAGAGAACGAGGACCAGTTAGTTAGTGAAATTGGAGGGAGCCATTCAGCAGGGAGGAGGAACTGGGAACTGACTGGAAAGGATGTTGCAGAAAATCAGGCATCAGAGAGGAGAAACCAGACAGAGGTTGGAGACGAGGACGGTAGAATGATCTGGAGGCTTAGGGGAAAATACTGGAGGCTTAGAGCAAAGAACCAGAGACTGTTAAAAAGGAAAGGTAATGGAAAGACCCGTTTATCAGAGTGGAAGAACCAGGAACAGGGTGGAGGTGGGAATGATGAAGAAATTCAAATACAGGGTAAGAGAAACCTGAGAGGGACCATAGGTGATGATGGTACAGAGACCCAGGCTCCTGCAGGAGATGACCAGGGACAGTTAAGAGGTGAAATTGATGAAGAGATCCAGGTACAAGGGCAAGCAAATAAGAATGAGGGTGGAGTTGAGGATGTTGCAGAACTCCAGGATATAGGAAGCCAGAGAAAATGCACAGATGAGGATGTTGGAGAGCCTCGAGCACCAATGGGAGGAAACAAGGATCTGGTCAGAGGAGAGGATGCTGTGAGGGACAGTCTCCAAGTCGACTGTTCTGGGAGTGAGAGGCCCACAGGCAAGAAGCACAGCCTACCATGGCCTCCAGCCTTCACTGGCTATGGATGTGGGACCCGGGAACAGGAACAGGCAGTGGCTGTGAATGGTTTCATCTCTGCCCCCTGTCCTGAGATGAATCCTCTCCCTGACTGGGGTGAAGTCTTCCTGCTGGTGGGTGGGGAGGGAGAGCATCTGGCCAGCCAGGGCACAGCCCCTGCCAGGGATCATAGAGTGGGGATCAGTCCAGCCTCCCAGCAGGCCCAACCTGAATCCTGGAGAAGACGACAAAGGGACAAAGGGGTGGATCCAGAGAAGGCCCCCAGCCTGACTCGGCAGTCCCAAAACCCTCCGTCTCTGACTGCTCCCTTGGGCATGCCCTCTGCCTGCCCCTGTCTCCCGTGTGGCCCAGCCCCGGAAGCTGTCATCATTCTAGCGGGTCCTCCCACCGCCCTCACTGTCCTGCCCAAGGGGACAGGCCTCAAGAAGAGCAAACGACTGCTCCTGGAGTCCCTCATGCGGAGGAGGATTGCACACCTGAAGTGGGGTCTTCCCCGGCGGATCCTGGAGTCCTATTTCCTGTTTAACTTCTTAGGATCTTGCTCATTGACCCTTGCTGGAGCGAGGCTCCCTGGACTGAAGACAGGCCAGGAGCTCCAAGCGCAGCAGGAAAAGTATTGTGAGGCCCAAGTCTCCCCACCAGGCCTTAAGTCCCCAGAGAGTTTCCAGAGGGTTCAGCGCCCAGACAGAAAAAGCTCAAAACTTCCTATACAAGCCAGAGCTCTGGAGAGGAACAGACCACACATGTCAGAGCCCATGAGCATTTCCATCCAGCCTGAAAAGGCCAGGAGAGTCAGGCCACCAGGGGGCGCCAGAGAACCACAGGAGATCCAGGAAGCGCCTGCTAGGACCAAGCTCCCAGCTTCCAGGACCCCCAGGCCGGCAACGGAGTCCAGGAGCTGGTGTGGCCTACAAAGGGTCGGAGAGCCTCCCAGTGAGAACAGTAGGAGCAGGAAAGTGATCAGGTCAAGGGTCTCCCAGCTGGCAGAGAGGGCTCCCAGCAGAGTGAGAACCTCATTCTCTAGGGCAGACCACGCCCACTGGAGGAAGGAATGTACATCCTGGGAGGCCTCTAAGTCCCCCAGACTCAAATGCCAGCAACCCACATACTGGAGAAGAGGAAGCCTGGAATCTACAGGGTGCAGAGGGGCTGGGCAGAAGCCTTCCTGCCATTCTGCACAATCTGTCAGCTTCAAAGGGAGGCTCCACTCTGCGGTGGCAAAGCTGAGCCTGACCCTTCTGGCCAAGATGTCCTGGTCCCCACAGCTCGCCAAGCGCAAGCACTTGGCCCCTAACCTGAGCCTGAGGGAACCTGATTCTACTCTGCCTCCCAAAGTGGGTGATCCACGTGCAGGGGAGGACAGCATCAAAGACCACACTGCTTCACAGAGGGATCTTCAGCCGCAAGGTCACTGCTGTACTGGGGCCACCCTTCCTAAGACAGAGAGTCCCCAGGGCCAGGAGGCACCTGGGAACCCAAATAGGGCTCCACAGAATACACGAGCCTCCAAAAAGTTTAGTATTATGAAGCATCTGAATTTTTTTCTCTTCCAGCATGGCTTTAAAAAGTAGACTCAGGCCCAGAGTCCTCAGGACATATCAGAAAAGCTTTGAGAGTGTCCTGATCCCTGCAAAGCCTCTAATAAATTGGTCATTTGGGCCTTGTGGTGTTCTGATTTCTCTGGCACATTTTCCAAGTGCCCCCTTTCGGGGTTTGGGATACTTTGTGGGTGGGGTAGAAGCCCCTTCCACTCTGTGGTTGTGGTTTAGGGAATGTGGGTCAACCCAGTGTTCTCTCTGAAACACCTCCCCCCCAGCTCCTCACAGTGGAGTCCACTGAGGTTCTATCCTGCCCTGTCCCCAAGCTAATCCTGATTGAGGCAGGACACTCCAAAAGCCTCAGCTGCTTATGGGGAGGGGTGGTCCTCCGCATGGGATGCTTTTTTTTTTTTTTTTTTTTGAGATGGAGTGTAGGTCTGTGGCCCAAGCTGGAGTGCAGTGGCTTGATCTCGGCTCACTGTAAACTTCGCCTCCTGGGTTCAAGCGATTCTGCTGCCTCAGCCTCCCGAGTAGCTGGGATTACAGTCATGAGCCACCACACCCGGCTAATATTTATATTTTTAGTAGAGGCGGGGTTTCGCCCTGTTGCCCAAGCTGGTCTTGAACTTCTTTCTCTCTGTCTTTGGTTTTTTTTTTTTTTTTTACTTTTATTTTTATTTTTTGGTCTTAAGCTTCTGATTTATTTATTTATTTTTGAGATGGGGTCTTCCTCTGTCACCCAGGCTGGAGTGCAGTGGTGCGATCTTGGCTCACTGCAACCTCCACCTCCCAGGTTCAAGTGATTCTCCTGCCTCAGCCTCCCGAGTAGCTGGGATTACAGGTGCCCACCACGACGTCCAGCTAAATTTTGTATTTTTAGTGGAGATGGGGGTTCCACCTTGTTGACCAGGCTGGTCTCAAACTCCTGACCTTAGGTGATCCACCCGCCTTGGCCTCCCAAAGTGCTGTGATTACAGGCATGAGCCAATTCACCCAGCCTCTAATTGCTTTTAGATGCAAATCCTTGAGATCGCTTATTTTCCCTCTTTTTTTTTTTTTTTTTTTTGAGATAGAGTCTTGCTCTGTCGCCGGGCTGGAGTGCAGTGGCACAATCTCAGCTCACTGCAACCTCCGCCTCCCGGGTTCAAGTGATTCCCCTGCCTCAAGCCTCCCAAGTAGCTGGGATTACAGGCACGTGCCACCACACCCAGCTAATTTTTTGTATTTTAGTAGAGACGGGGTTTCACCATGTTGGGTAAGATGGTCTCGATCTCCAGATCTCGTGATCCGCCCACCTCGGCTTCCCAAGGTGCTGGGATTACAGGCGTGAGCCACCATGCCCGGCCTTCACTTTTAAAAAACAGTAGAAATAGCTTCCTTTCCTTCCTTTTTCAAGGCAAATGCCCCCTACTTTATAACTGCTTTTCAACTTTGGGTGTGGTAAAGACATTCCTGCAGGGTTTTAAGCACAAACCGCTTTTGGCTTAGTTAGACACGACGCAGAGCACTTGCATCCACCACTTGCCCTCAGCGGCTGCTGCTCGCATGAGACTGCAGCGTCCTGGGTCCGCGCAGGCGCATTCCACACCGACGCAGTTCCGTCCTCCAAGTGCGCATGCGTGCAGTCTGCGCGGGAAAGAGTGCCGCCTCAGCTGAGAGCAAGGGAGGAGATGGCTATGAGGCAGGCGGCGACGGCGGGCACTCCCGGACCCAGGAGAGAGGAAGAGGCGGCGCTTCTATTCGAGAGGGCCCATTACCGGCACGACCCACGCTGGCTGCTGCCCGTGACCCCCCGCCTGTGCCTGGCCTGCGCGCTGGAGCTGCTGCCGGACCCCGGCGTGTCGGTGCGGGCGGAACCTTTTCTTCAGAAGACCTGGGTTTGGCCATTTCTCTCAGCAAACGCGGCCAGGCCCTTGCCAGACCCGCTCCGGTGAACCCGACGCGAAACCGGGCCCCCGGGCTGTGTTCACTCTCCTCCCCGTCAGCCCGTCCCGCACCCGGCCGCAGCGGCCTCGCGGGCCCCTCAGCCCCAGGCTGGCCTGCGGGCCTCCGTGGAGCCCTGTCCACTGGCTCTGCGCCTGAAAGGGCGGAAATCCGGATCCCCCAGGACCTCACCCAGTCTCAGGGACACACCTTCCCGCCTTCCGCCTTCTGGCTCCTTCCCTTTGCTGCCCCTGCCTCCATTTCCCGGGGATTCGGCCTTAGCTCAGGCTCCCGCCATTTCAGCCCCCACTCACCTGCGGGCCAGGCGCGCACGCTGCGGCCGCTCCTCATTCCCTTCAGCTGTCGGGGTGTGAATCGGAGGAGGGGCGGTCTGGGCTCCGAGGGGACAGGAGTGACAGGTTACAGCCGGGCAGAAGTGGGGTGAACGGGAAGACTTTTCCTTGGGCAGAGCTGGCCAAAGCGGGCTGCCTGGGCCCTCAGTGCCTACCCGCGTTTGCAATGAAGTGGTTTTGTTTGCTTTGAGAGGGACTCTCGCTCTGTCACCCAGGCTGGAGTGAATGGCACCATCTCCGCTCACTGCAACCTCTGCTTCCTGGGTTCAAGCGATTCTCCTGCCTCAACCTAACCAGTAGCTAGGATTACAGGCGCCCGTCACCACGCTCGGCTAATTATTTTTTAGTAGAAATGGAGTTTTATCATGTTGGCCAGGCTGGTCTCGAACTCTTGACCTCAGGTGATCCACCCACCTCGGCTTCCCATAGTACTGGGATTATAGGCGTGAGCCATGGTGCCTGACCTGCGATGAGTTTTCTTGTCTATGGAGGCATCCAAGAAGACTTTGGGAGGTCAAGTTTCTCTCCAATTCATGGGAGGGGAATTCGTGAGTGTGTGGATTGGCTAGATCAGCAGTTCTCAATTTATTTATTTATTTATTTATTTATTTTTTTGTAGAAACGGTCCCGGGGGTCTCCCTGTGTTGCCCCGGCTGGTCTTGAACTCCTAGTCTCAAGCAGTTCTCCTGCCTTGACCTCCCAAAGTCCAAAGTGTTGGGATTGCATCTGTGAGCCACCATGCCTGTCTGCGTTCTCAAATATTTTGATTTCTTTTCTTTTTTTTTTTTTGAGGTGGAGTTTCACTCTTGTTGCCCAGGCTGGAGTGCAATGGCGCAATCTCAGCTCGCCGCAACCTCCGCCTCCCGGGTTCAAGCAATTCTCCTGCCTCAGCCTCCCGAGTAACTGGGATTACATGCATGCGTCACTATGCCTGGTTAATTTTGTATTTTTAGTAGAGACAGGGTTTCTCCATGTTAGGCTGGTCTTGAACTCCTGACCTCAGGTGATCCCCTCGCCTTGGCCTCCCAAAGTGCTGGGATTACAGGTGTCAGCCACCGTGCCTGGCCCATAAGTAATTTTTTATTGTGGCAAAATATAGATAACATACAATTTGTTTTTAGATCTTTTTAAGTGTACAGTCCTGTGGCATAAGTAATTTAAAACATAAATAACTGTATTTTCTCAAAACAAGAGAGAGAGTGACAGGAATGGCTTTGTTTTACAATTTTGCAAGTTGCTTTAATTGAAGACAGGTTGGCCAGGCACAGTGACTCATGCCGGTAATCCCACTGCTTTGGGAGGCAGGGTGGAAGGATCACTCGAGCCCAGGAGTTCAAGGCTGCATAGAGCAATGACCAAGTCACAGCACTCCTTCTTGGACAAGAGCAAGACCCTGCCTCTCTTAAACACAGCTGGATTTTTTATTTATTTATTTTATTTATTTTTTTTTTTTTGAGATGGAGTTTCACTCTTGTTGGCCAGGCTGGAGTGCAATGGCGCAATCTTGGCTCACGCAACCTCTGCCTCCCAGGTTCAAAAGATTCTCATGCCTCAGCCTCTCAAGTAGCTGGGATTACAGGCATGCGTCACCATGCCCAGCTAATTTTATATTTTTAGTATAGACAGGGTTTCTCCATGTTGGTCAGGTTGGTGTCGAACTCCCAACCTCAGGTGATCTGCCTGCCTCGGCCTCCCAAAGTGTTGGGATTAAAGATGTGAGCCACCACACCTGGCCAAACAGCTGGATTTTTATCTATTTCTGCATTCAGTCTGTTGTGCTATCATGTCATATAGTCTCAAAAACTGCACTGTACACCTGTGGGAGAATAAGAATGAGAAAGACTGGGCCGGGTCCAATGGCTCACATCTGTAATCCCAGCACTTTGGGAGGCTGAGGTGGTCGGATCATGAGGCCAGAAGTTCAAGACCAGCCTGGCCAACATGGAAAAAATTAAAAAAAAATGAGGAAGACTAAGAACATTTTAATATTATATGAAAATATTTTTGTTCTTGTGGACCTCTGGGAAGTGTTTTAGGCACTCTTAGGAATTCCCACACTGTGCTCTGGGAACTCGTAAACTAGCTAATAACCTCTGAATTTTCATTAAGGATGGAAATTCTGAGGCTGCTTTTCTTGGACAGTAAATCAGAGATGAATAAGACAGTGCAGTGGGGAGAAATAAGACAACATGTTATTTGGAACTTAGAATGAATATGTTTGTAGTCAAGTGCTGTTCAGGGTAAGGAGAGGAATTAGGAAAGGTTTCTTAGAGGAGGAAGCTTTCAAATTAGGTTTAAGAAGATGGGTGAGATTTGGACCAGAGGAAGTGGGAGGCTGATTATCCCAGGAGGTAGGTATTATAAGGATGGGTTTTGGGGATAATCCGAGTGTTTGAAGGGAAAGTAAAAGAGATGAGATTGGAGAGACAGGTTGAGGACAGTTACTTGAAGAGTTTGAAACCCAGCTAAGGAGCTTGAACATAATCTGTCAGATGAAGGGGAGTTACTAGGATTTTTTGAGTAGCTCATATAGATCACTACCTTAATCTATTATGTAGGATGAATTGGTGAAGGAAAAACAGGAGCCTTACAGTAGCACAGATGAGAAGCAATAAGAGATGCAACTTCTACCTTTTATTGAGCACACTTCTCTTTTGAGATGGAGTTTCACTCTTGTTGCCCAGGCTGGAGTGCAATGGCGCAATCTTGGTTCACTGCAACTTTCGCCTCCCAGGTTCCAGTGATTCTTCTGCCTCAGCCTCCTGAGTAGCTGGGATTACAGGCGCCTGCCACCATGCACGGCTAGTTTTTGTATTTTTAGTAGAGAAGAGGTTTCACCATGTTGGCCAGGCTGGTCTCGAACGCCTGACCTCAGGTGAGCCACCCACATTGGCCTCCCAAAGTTGGGATTACAGGTGTGAGCCACTGCACCTGGCTTGAACACACTTTTTTTCTTTTTTTTTTTTTTTTTGAGACAGTTTTCTTCTTGTCCAGGCTGGAGTGCAATGGCATGATCTTGGCTCACCGCAACCTCTCCTCCCAGATTCAAGTGATTCTCCTGCCTCAGCCTCTCAATTAGCTGGGGATATAGGCATGCGCCACCACGCCTAGCTGATTTTGTATTTTTAGTAGAGACCGGGTTTCTCCATGTTGGTCAGGCCGATCTCGAATTCCCAACCTCAGGTGATCTGCTTGCCTCGGCCTCCCAAAATGTTGGGATTACAGGCGTGAGCCACCATGCCCGGCCTCTGAACACACTTTTCTTTTCTTTCTTTCTTTTTTTTTTTTTTTTGAGACAAAATCTCGCTCTTTTCCCCCAGGCTGGAATGCAATGGCGCTATCTTGGCTCACTGCAACCTCCCCTCCCTGGGATTACAGGCACCTGCCACCATGCCTGGGTAATTTTTTTATTTTTAGTTGAGATAGAATTGCACCATGTTGGCCATGCTGGTCTCGAACTCTTGAGTTTGTGATACGCCTGCCTTGGCCTCCCAAAGTGCTGGAATTACAGGCGTGAATCACCGGGCCTGGCCTCTATTTTTGCTTTCCTCACCAACTTGTTAGGCTTAAATGAGCTGGTGGACAAAAATGATTTGTGAAAAATAAATTGCTATGTAAATATAGGGCATTAGGAACCTTAGCTCATGTACAATCTTCTGTATGAATACATGGATTCCTCTGTGTAAATGATATCCTTTTCCAACCTCCCTTGAAGGAGTGTGGATCTCACCATAGTTTAAATGATCCCTTGTATCATCTTGTAATTGTGTTTGGAAATTACGGTTGTTGGATTTAGAATAGCCAAAATTTGGTTGCTATTGAATATTTTTCTTCATTTGCTTCAAGTTAGTGCGCAAGAAGCACATGTTGTCCTGCTTCCAAGATGCCCTTGTGAGGCATACCTCCCTGGTCACGCAACTGGTGTCTCAGGATCAGAGAGTCTGCATCCACTTCATAAGCGTGCTTTTTGGTAAGGATTAAGAGGGAAATTTGACATGAGTTTTGAATGTATAGTATGTATATCTGCTTTTGGGGCTCTTGGAAAAATGATCTTAGTTGATTTAGATTTTTTGTATTGTAATACTTTATTAGCAAATTGTTTTGTCATAATGATGTAGAAATGGCCCTTTTTCTAAGATCCAAGATGCATTTTACAGTAACTGACTTTGCTAGAGCCAAGAAGTTAGTAAAAGTAAGAAGATGAAAATGGGAAATGTTGGCCGGGCGTGGTGGCTCATGCCTGTAGTCCCAGCACTTTGGGAGGCTGAGGTGGGTAGATCACTTGAGGTCAGGAGTTAGAGACTAGCCTGGTCAACGTGGTAAAACCCCCATCTCTACTAAAAATAACAAAAATTAGCTCGGTGTGGTGGTGCGTGCCTGTAGTCCCAGCTACTTGGGAGGCTGAGGCGTGAGAATTGCTTGAACCCTGGAGGTGGAGGTTGCAGTGAGACCAGTTCGTGCCACCACACTCCAGCCTGGGTGACAGAGCAAGACTCCGTCTCAATAAAAATAAAAATTCTTCAAAGAGTCCAGTATACATGGTCTTTGTACAGGACCAGAATGGAGTCTGCTGACTTAGGTATGACCCTGCTCAAGTTACTTTCCCTCTCCTGTGCCTTAATATCTTCACGTGTGATGTATGATAGATTAAATTTTATCTGATGTTCTTTCTTTTAATATGACGATAATGTCCAATGGAATGAGCCCTTTCAGGGAGGAAGGCAGCTAACTTGTATTGATTGCTTTTCTGTGCCAGAGACTTTTCAGGCTTTTAACTGCCAAGACAGTTTTTAAGGGAGCTAGAATGATCTCCAACCTTAAGGGAATTTATGCTAACAAGTAACAGAACTAGAATTTTAGCCCAGGTCTGTCATAGACACCAGAGCACATGGGGTTTTTTTTGCTGTACCACATTGACAATTCTTACCTTTTTTTTTTTTTTGAGATGGTGTCTTGCTCTTTCGCCCAGGCTGGAGTGCAGTGGCGTGATCTCAGCTCACTGCAACCTCCCCCTCCTGGGTTCAAGCAATTCTCCTGTCTCAGCCTCCCGAGTAGCTGGGATTACAGGCATGTGCCACCACGCCCGGCTAATTTTTGCATTTTTAGTAGAGATGGGGTTTTGCTATGTTGGCCAGGCTGGTCTCGAACTCCAAACCTCAGGTGATCCGCCTGCCTTGGCCTCCCAAAGTACTAGGATTACAGGCATGAGCCACTGTACCCTGCCACAATTCTTATCTTTATTTATTTATTTATTTATTTATTTTTTTGAGACGGAGTCTTGCTCTGTCACCCAGACTGGAGTGCGGTGGCATGATCTTGGCTCACTTTCAAGCTCTGCCTCCCGGATTCACGCCATTCTCTTGACTCAGCTTCCCGAGTAGCTGGGACTACAGGTGCCCGTCACCACGCCTGGCTAATTTTTTGAATTTTTAGTAGAGATGGGATTTCACCGTGTTAGCCAGGATGGTCTCGATCTCCTGACCTCGTGATCCACCTGCCTTGGCCTCCCAAAGTGCTGGGATTACAGGCGTGAGCCACCGCGCCCGGCCAATTGTTACCTTTTAAATTGTTGCCTTTTAAAGTCAAAGTGTTTGGTGCTGAGAGCAGAATTTAGCTGGAACATTGTTTATAGCTGCTTTTAGACTTAGAATTTACAGTGTGCCTGTGTGGGTCTATCTCTCTTTGAAGAGAACGTTAACCACTCCCCTTTTTTTTTTTTCTTGAGACAATCTGTGTCGCCCAGGCTGGAGTGCAGTGGTGCAGTCTCAGCTCATTGCAATCTCTGCCTCCTGGGTTCAAGTGATTCTCCTGCCTCAGTCTCCTGAGTAGCTGGGACTACAGGCACAGGCCACTACTCCTGGCTAATTTTTGTATTTTTAGTAGAGAGAGGGTTTTGCCATATTGGTCAGGCTTTTCTTGAATTCCTGACCTCAGGTAATCTGCCACCTCGGCCTCCCAAATTGCTGGGATAAAGGTGTGTGCCACTGTGCCCTGCCTAACCACCCCTTTCTTACCTCCCTCTGCTCCAAGGACTATTACGCAGCATGGAAGATGGGAGTGTAACAGACCTCTGTATTGAAGGTAAGTTGAAACTTTGTATCTAGCACTTGAAGATGAAAGTATTAGTCTGAATTGCAGCTCTAGTTACTTGAGACTTTGGCGAAATTGTCTGTTTAGACACAGATAAGAGGAACCCCATTAGTTTTCAATCACTAATTCAACATTTGTTTTTTACTTTTTTTTTTTTTTTTGAGACGGAATCTTGCTCTGTTGCCCAGGCTGGAGTGAGGTGGCACAATCTCAGCTCACTGCAACCTCTGCCTCGCGGGTTCAAGCGATTCTCCTGCCTCAGCTTCCCGAGTAGCTGGAATTACAGGCATCTGCCACCACACCCAGCTAATTTTTGTATTTTGAGTAGAGACAGGGTTTCATCATGCTGGCTAAGCTGGTCTCGAGCTCCCGACCTCAGGCGATCTGCCTGCCTAAGCCTCCCAAAGTGCTGGGATTACAGGCATGAGCCACTGCACCCGGCCCAATATTTCTTTCTTTCTCTTTCTTCTTTTTGTTGAGACATGGCCTCATTCTGTCACCCAGGCTGGAGTGCAGTGGTACAATCATAGCTCACTGCAGCCTTGAACTCCTGGGTTCAAGCAATCTTCCCGCCTCAGCCTCCTGAGTATCTGGGACTACAGGTGTGCACTACCATGACTGGCAAAAAAAATTTCTTTTCGTCGAGACAGGGACTTACCATATTGACTAGGCTGGTCTCAAACGGCTATTCTCAAGCAATCCTCCTGCCTTGGCTTCCCAAAGTGCTGGGATTATAGGCGTGAGTCACCATTCCTGGCCTTACATTTTTTTCCTTGGGTATCTACTCTGTGCTAGATACTGGATCAGGCACTACGGATACATAGATAGATAAGACATGGTCCCTGTCCTCTAGGAGCTTACAATCTGGAGAAGAGATTGACTGACAGGTAAATAACTAGAGTTGATGAGTGCTGTTACAAAGGCACATACAAAACTCTTTTTTAGTACATCTCATATTGGTTTGTTGAAAGTTGTCTGCACAGAGATGGTGGTTAAAACTGTTGAAGTGGACTGAGTGTGGTACCACATGCCTGTAGTCCTAGCTACTTGGGAGGCTGAGGTGGGAGGATCCCTTGAGTCCAGGAGTTTGAGGTGACAGTGAGCTATGATCATCCCATTGCACTCTAGCGTGGATGACAAAGTGAGACCCCTTTCTCTTAAAAAAAAAAAAAAAACCAAAAATTGTCGAAGTGCATGAGTTTACCTATAAACGGTTTGTAGAGAAAGAAGGTAAGAGCCCTGGTATGCAAGAACTCTTGCAGAGAGAGTGAGAATTGTACTAGTTAGGATCCAGTCAGGAAATAGAAACCACACCAATTATTTCAATAGAAAAAACTTTGAAGAATGGTTAAGTAGGCCGGGCACAGTGGCTCACGCCTGTAATCCCAGCACTTTGGGAGGCTTAGGCTGGTGGATCACTTGACGTCAGGAGTTCGAGACCAGCCTGGCCAACATGGTGAAACCCCATCTCTACGAAAAATACAAAAAAAAAAAAAAAATTAGCCAGACGCGGTGGCGGGCACCTGTAATCCCAGCTACTCGGGAGGCAGAGGCAGGAGAATCACTTCAACCCGGGAGGTGGAGGTTGCAGTGAGCTGAGATCGTGCCACTGCAGTCCAGCCTGGGTGATACAGTGAGACCCCATCTCAATTAAAAAAATAATGTTGGTTAAGTAGGTAACTGAAGAAAAAGAGAACAACCAAATTTTCATGGAGATAGCAATTATAGAAACCACTCCGTCACTGGGGCTGGGGGAACAAAGGAAAGAGGCTGGAATGGTTAAAACTTAGAAGTTTGGAGGAAGGGCCTACTTATGAAACTCAGACCTCTGAGTGGCACTGACTAGATAATACTGTTGTCTCTGGAGGAGGAGAGATCCAATGAAGGTGGTTCTGGAAAAACTGCAGGCTGGATTTAGCTGCCGTCATAGAATGGCACTGCCACTGCCAGGATAAAGAAGTGCTAAGGTGCCAGGCACCTTAATTGTGTGGGTCTGTGGTCCTAGCTACTCAGGAGATTGAGGTGAGAGGATCACTTGAGCTCAGGAGTTCAAGTCCAACATGGGCAACATAGCAAGACTGTCTCTTAAAAAAAAAGTGTTAAGGGGATACTTATATGAATGGGAAGACTTATATGAATGGGAAGCAGACAGGAAACCCATAGGAAACAAAGAGGAAGGAGCAAATCCCTTTTTCCTACAGCCTTGCCATCTCTTTCTAGTGCTCATTATTGGTAGAGCTTAATGAGGTTCAGCTAGCAAAGCAAAAATGTGATTTGCAGAGTTCAGTCTTAGTCTTCCAAGGCAGATTACAGGGCGGGTTTTGGAGCTCAAAGACAATAGTGTAATAACTGCTTTGGTCCATTCCTTTGGCTACTTGATGTCCAAACACCCTTCTCCACATATCTGAACTCCCATAGAACAAAAACAACTTGTTTTTTTACCTAACAAGGTGTAACTATCCTTCATTCATATACTTCATACAGACTAAGCCATTGCCAATTTGTCCCCAACATAAGGAGGTTAATAATTTATTTTTAAATTCAGTCACAGTCCCATATGAATATTCTGTTACCTAAAGACTAAATTTTAAAGCTAACCTGCACCAAAACTTGTACCAATAAGGAAAAAAGGAGAGAGAAGAAAACAGTTAATATACGGAAATACATTACAATCTTCATTTTCATAACTGGTCACAAGGATATAGTTAATATTTATAATTTCCTTCTTAATGGTGTTTGTTCTATGTATCCTTTGCCTTCAACCAGGGTCTCAACTGGTCAGGGTTTTTACATGGTAGGGTGACTCACACCTTCATTCCTGAAAGGTCTGAATCTCTTTTTTTTTTTCCAAGCCAAACTGTATCCAGCTTTATTAAAGATACTTTCTATAAACAGTCATGGTATTTCAGGCAGGACATGGGCAGTCGTTAACAGTATACAACAACTTTCAAACTCCCATCTTCAATGGACTACCAAAAATTGGAAAGCCACTATAAAACCCAGTGAAGTCTTCATCTGATGCTCTGAACAGGGAAAGTTTAGAGTGAGGGTTGACATTTCACATTTAGCATGTTGTTTAACAACTTTAAACAAGCCGACCCTGACTTTCAGGAAGTGAAATGAAAATGGCACAATTTATCTGAAGATCCACAATCTAAAAATGGAGCCACTGCTCTTTTGACAGGTGCCATCTCAGTGGCATCACTGGAAAGTCTAGATTGCCTGACACACTGGTAACCAATGACTAGGGGTCAGGTCCCAACAGATGTCTGGGTCTTAAGGGAGTAAAGTCTATGCTGAAAGGTGGAGAGGGAGAAGAGGACATAAAAATGAATTTGTTTTTCCATACCACAAGGCTTTTGTGCCAAAGTGGCCACGTGTGTCAAAGTCAGGGAATCCCTCCTCCTGGGAGCCAAGAGAAAGTCTCTCAAAACTAGAAGGGAAAGATGTTTCCCCACATCAATCCAGCTGTGGAGACATTCTATTAGTGACATATGCCCCTTCCCCAAAATATAACAGTGAAGTGTTCTGTGTGCTAACAACATAGCTTTAAAAAATTCTGCATTTTTATAAAACTTGATAAAAAGTAGTATTTCAAACTGTACAGCCACCAGAAGTACACAGTTATCAAAAATGTACACACTTCACTTGGCATCTCTAGCACCTTCAGCTTTCTGTGCCTGGTCTGTTTTGGCATCTGCATTTTCTGCAGGGTTATTCCCTTCCTTGCCAGCATCCACTTTTCCCTTTTTCCCTTTGGGTACCTTCTCTTCTTTGCAGGGGCCTTTTTAGGCTTGGGCTCTGGCTTTGGAGGAGCAGATTTTGCAGACAACCTTGTGGATCTTCTCTGTAGTTCGTCCTTCACCTTGGCTTTATCTCCTTTAGCATCCCCTTCAGCCTTTGTCTTGGGCATGGTGGCAGCAGCGACGGCAGCGGGATGTAGGCGCCGTGTGCGGGATGCAGCGGCACACTGGCTTTGGTCAGTCCGGGGGTGGTTCTCGCCTCTTCTTCTTCCGAAAGTTCTGAATCTTTAGTGGCTCTTCCCTTTTTTTTGGTTGCTGATGTTTTTGATTAACTTTTGCTATTGAATATGAGACTAGTAAGAAGAGCCCCAGAGAATACCTGGTTCCCGACATAGTCCTCCTTGCCATTATTGTTAGTGGCAACTGAGTTTCCCCTGGATATTGGGATCAGTCATTCCAGGTAGTAGAATAATCCCTTATTTGCCTATTGGTTGAATGACACGAGGCACTGAAAATGGCCAGATGATAGTCACAACTTCTAATTCAATGAAACCATTGTGTGACCTCTCATGGAAGCATTCTTTCCTTAGGAACTAAGATCTTTAGCAGAGCCCAAAGTTGCAGGATAGGATATGTTGTGGGCTAAATTTATATGTACCCCCCACCCCCGGCAAATTTATATGTTGAAGCCCTAACTCTCAGAACCTCTGAATGTGAGTGTATTTGGGGATAGGGCCTTTAAAAAGTTGATTAAGCTAAAACGAGGCAATTAGGATGGACCCTAATCCAATGTGACTAGTATCCTTATAAGAAGAGGAAATTTGAACACACACACAGAGACACCAGGGGTGTGTATGCACCAAGCAAAGGCCATGTGAGGGCACAGTGAGAAGGTAGCCATCTGCAAGCCAGGAAGAGAGGCCTCAGAAGAAACCAAATCTGCTGACACTTTGATCTTGGGCTTTCAACCTCAAGAACTGTGAGAAAATAAATTTCTGTTGTTTAAGCCATCCAGTCTGTGGTATTTTATTATGGAAGCCCTAGTGAGCTATTATAGGATACAAAAATTCTGCAAGTGTGTTAGTAAGTGTAATAGGGAAATGACTCCCACTTTACCCCTTGATTCCCTGACCCATGTATTCTACTGTGGGTAAGACAGCACCTGATGTTGATCACCGCATCAAAATATATACCACATATAAGATAGAACCCTATCCTTTCAGAGTGGTGTCTTTCAGATGGTGGAATAACTGAGTCTTCATAGGCCATTCCACATTCTGTTAGGTCAGGTGGTTCCAGGTGATAGAGTATGGGATAAGAGCAGTGAATTTTATGGGTGTGAGCCCATTGCCTCACTTCTTTTGTGAAATGAGTTCCTTAATCCAAGTGATGTTGTGCAGAATACCATGATATTGAATAAGCCATTCTGTAAGCTTACAAATGTGTTTTTGGCAGAAGTATTATGGTTTGAGAAGGCAAGTCTGTATTCAGAATACATGTTTATTCCAGTGAGGACAAATCTCTGCCTCTCCATTTGCTGTTGGCAGGTTAGGCACTCAGTCATAGCAGTAATCAATTTAGCCTCGACAAGGGAAAGTCCGTGTTGTTGAGCCCAGCGCATAGCCTCCAGCTCTGCCACCATAGCCACCTTGTACATGGATCCACTGAATAAGCACTTGATGGCGAAGGAAAGAGGTGGATTAACATTCACAAAATGTGCCATTTTGACTACCTGGTTACTGAGAATCTCTTCGGTAATAGATGTTCTTTAGGGAGCATTCACACAAGAGACAAGTGTCTTCCCACTTTATGCTCCCTCTGAAAGGCCCGTCTTCTTCTCCAGGCCTCATTGTCACCAATATTTCTTTTTTTTTCTTTTTTTGAGACAGAATTTCACTCTGTTGCCCAGGCTGGAGTGTAGTGGCGCAATCTTGGCTCACTGCAACCTCCACCTCCCGGGTTCAAGCGATTCTTCTGCCTCAGTCTCCTGAGTAGCTGGGATTACAGGCGCCTGCCACCAAGCACGGCTAATTTTTGTATTTTTAATAGAGATGGGGTTTCACCATTTTGGCCAGGATGGTTTTGATCTCTTGACCTCGTGATCCTCAGGGTGGCCAGGAACACCAGAAGTGCGGGCACGGCCCATGAGCCGCCTGAATCCTCAGAAGATAGAAATTCATGTAAGATTCGCCCTCATACATGATGCAAACAAGGTTGCACCAGGATCGTTACAGTCTGGGGCAGTGTAGCTTAAACAAGACAGGCTGAATACATAGCTCCCGTTCCAGTAAAACCTGGGTGCGTCTCCTCTCCTAATAAGGATTCTCATGAGGATGAAATTTCTGGATAGTGGGCAGGGAGAGGAAGTGGATGACTAATCTTCCTCAGAGCTGGTGGTCCTGCCTTGCCTTTCTTCTGTTTTTTGTTTGTTCGTTTGTTTACTTTTTGAGACAGAGTCTCACTTTGTCGCCCAGGCTGGAGTGCATTGGCACGATCTCGGCTCACTGCAACTTCCGCCGCCTGGGTTCAAGTGATTCTCCTGCCTCAGCCTCCTGAGTAGCCGAGATTACAGGTGTGCGCCACCATGCCTAATTTTTTTTTTTTTTTTTTTATGAGACGGAGTCTTGCTCTGTCACCCAGGCTGGAGTGCAGTGGCGCGATCTCGGCTCACTGCAAGCTCCACCTCCTGGGTTCATGCCATTCTCCTGCCTCAGCCTCCTGAGTAGCTGGGACTACAGGTGCCGCCACCACATCAGGCTAATTTTTTGTTGTTTTTTTTTTTTAGTAGAGACAGGGTTTCACCATGTTAGCCAGGATGGTCTCCATCTCCTGACCTCGTGATCTCGTGATCCGTCTGCCTCGGCCTCCCAAAGTGCTGGGATTACAGACATGAGCCACCGCGCCTGGCCTTTTTTTTTTTTTTTTTTTTTGAGACAGAGTCTTGCTCTGTTGCCCAGGGTGGAGTGCAGTGGCGCGATCTCGGCTCACTGCAAGCTCTGCCTCCCGGGTTCATGCCATTCTCCTGCCTCAGCCTCCCGAGTAGCTGGGACTATAGGTGCCCGCCATTGAGCCCGGCTATTTTTTTTGTATTTTTAGTAGAGACAGGGTTTCACCGTGTTAGCCAGGATGGTCTTGATCTCTTGACCTCGTGATCTGCCCGCCTCGGCCTCCCAAAGTGCTGGGATTACAGGCTTGAGCCACCGTGCCCGGCCCCTTTTTTTTTTTTTTTTTTTTTTTGAGATGGAGTCTCGCTCTGTCGCCCAGGCTGGAGTGCAGTGGAGCAATCTTGGCTCAATGCAAGCTCCACCCCTCCAGGTTCACGCCATTCTCCTGCCTCAGCCTCCCAAGTAGCTGGGACTACAGGCACCTGCCATCACGCCTGGCTAATTTTTTTCTATTTTTACTAGAGACAGGGTTTCATCGTGTTAGCCAGGATGGTCTTGACCTCCTGACCTCGTGATCCGCGCATCTCGGCCTCCCAAAGTGCTGGGATTACAGGTGTGAGCCACTGCAACCAGCCAATTTTTGTATTTTTAGTAGAGACGGGGTTTCTTCATGTTGGCCAGGGTGGTTTCGATCTCCTGACCTCAAGTGATCCACTCGCCTTGGCCTCCCAAAGTGCTGGGATTACAGGCATGAGCTGCTGTGCCTGGCCCAGTTACCAGTCTTTCAATTGTGTCTTTCTCAAGTCTGTGACCATCTAGCCAAAGAGTTAGTAGCTGCTCATAAGTCAATATGATCTGTATGTACTTCTGACCATCTCTCAGTCTAGCTAATGTATACAATGTACCACTTGAAGTTCTGACCACCCGGGGGATTTTCCTTCATCATTTTCCTTCTAGGCCACCCTTGAGTGGGGCTACAATCCTGCAGCCATCCACTTCTGGTTGGTATCAGCATGACTTGCAGAACCATCAGACCTCAGGAACTTCACCCAGGTGGAAAGCACTAGAGGAAGACTAAGGGTGAGGGGTGAAGGACTTGCTCCTTCCTCATGGTTCCTATTTGCTTTCTTCCTGCTTCTTGTTTCTGTGCGTGTTAGCCTAGAATGCTTCTTGACCCTGCAGTGACAGAACCTTCCCACAGCAGCTGCTGAATTTAGTTTGCAGCTTTTCCAACCTTACAGAATCTCTCCTCAAAGCCACCAGCAGAAGTACCACAAATGATTGTAGAGAAGGGTGGGTTTGGAGCTGAGAGATAATGTTGTAATAATTGGCTATAGGAACTTGCCTATAATTTGTTTTTTTTAGTATATATAAAGGAGCAAACTGAGGAAGGAAATAGTAGAGATAATATAAAATAGCAGTTTTTGGCCAGGCGTAGTGGCTCACACCTATAGTCCCTGGGAGGCCGAGGCGGGCGGATCACCTGAGGTTAGGAGTTTGAGACCAGCCTGGCCAACATGTAGGAACCCCGTCTCTACTAAAAGTACAAAAAATTAGCCAGGCTTGGTGGTGGGTGCCTGTAATCCCAGCTACTCAGGAGGCCGAGGCAGGAGATTCACTTAAACCCAGGAGGCAGAGGTTGCAGTGAGGCAAGATCATGCCACTACACTCCAGCCTGGGCAACAAGAGTGAAACTCCGACTCAAAAAAAAAGAAAAAAGAAAAAAAAGCAGGTTTTTTTTTTTTTTTGAGACGGAGTCTTGCTCTGTCGCCTAGGCTGGAGTGCAGTGGCGCGATCTCGGCTCACTGCAAGCTCCGCCTCCTGGGTTCACGCCATTCTCCTGCCTCAGCCTCCCGAGTAGCTGGGACTACAGGCGCCCACCACCACGCCTGGCTAATTTTTTTGTATTTTTAGTAGAGACGGGGTTTCACCGTGTTAGCCAGGATGGTCTTGATCTCCTGACCTCGTGATCCGCCCGCCTTGACCTCCCAAAGTGCTGGGATTACAGGTGTGAGCCACTGCGCCTGGCCCAAAAGCAGTTTTCAAACCTGGCTTCACAATAGACTTACCTGGAGAACTTTAGAAATACACTAGAATTTTATATTTAGAAAAATATTTTAAAGTATAAAACATTTAAATATATTTAAGTATATTTAAATAGAAATAGATGTGTGTGTGTGGAGCAATATATAGATATATTCACATTAAACAATATATTGGGCTTTTCCCTTAGACATTCAGTTGGTCTGGGGTGGGACTTGGGTATTAGTTTTTGTTTGTTTGTTTGTTTGTTTGTTTTTCGAGACGGAGTCTCGCTCTGTTGCCCAGGCTGGAGTGCAGTGGCGTGATCTCGGCTCACTACAAGCTCCGCCTCCCGGGTTCATGCTATTCTTCTGCCTCAGCCTCCCGAGTAGCTGGGACCACAGACGCCTGCCACCATACCTGGCTAATTTTTTTGTATTTTTAGCAGAGACGGGGTTTCACCATGTTAGCCAGGATGGTCTCGATCTCCTGACCTCGTGATCCGCCCATCTCGGCCTCCCAAAGTGCTGGGATTACAGGCGTGAGCCACCGTGCCCGGCTGGGCATTAGAATTTTTTTAAAGCTTCCTAGGTGAGTCTAATGTGCAGCCTGAGTTGAGAACCACTGATATAAAACAAAGAAGGCCAGGCATGGTGACTCACACCTATTATCCCAGCACTTTGGGAGACAGGCAGGAGGATTGCTGAAGCCCAGGCATTTGAGATTACCCTGGGCAATACAGACCCTGTCTCTACAGAAAAATTAAAAAATTAGCCAGGCATGGTGGCATGTACCTGTAGTCCCAGCTGCTTGAGAGGCTGAGTGGAAAGATTGCTTGAGCCCAGGAGTTCAAGGCTGCAGTGAGCTATGATCACACCACTGCACTTTAGCGTGGATGACCCTGTCTCTAAACAAAGCAAAAGCAAAATCAAAAGAAAAAAAAAACCAAAGAAGCCAGAAACTCCTTTAGTTTAGATGTGCACACGTAGTTTTTTTTTGTTTTGTTTTTTTTTGTTTTTGAGACAGAGTTTTTGCTCTCGTTGCCCATGCTGGAGTGCAATGGCGTGATCTCGGCTCACCACATCCTCTGCCTCCGGGTTCAAGCAATTCTCCTGCTTCAGCCTCCCGAGTAGCTGGGATTACAGGCATGCACCTCCATGTCCGGCTAATTTTGTTTTTCTAGTAGAGACAGGGTTTCTTCATGTTGGTCAGGCTAGTCTCAAATTCCTCACCTCAGGTGATCCGCCTGCCTCGGCCTTCCAAAGTGCTGGGATTACAGACGTAAGCCACTGCGCCTGGCCTGTGCACACATAGTTAAATGGAAGAAATAGAAAAGAATAATACCAGTTAGCCCAGGCAAATCACTACCCTGCACTGATTGAGTAGAAGGGCCATGGAAGGTGGACTCTGGGTTGGGGTGCCTCCTGGTTAGTAATACTATTGTGTCTGTTCAGTCCTTATTCAGCTCACAACGCAACTGAAGCTGGAGCAGACCATCCATTGCCTGCTGGATGAGTGCCACAAAGAGGTCAGTAAATAGCTATGGGTTCTTGAGTCTCTCAGAATCCTCAGATGTCAGAGCTGGGTCAACCCTTCTTTGAACAAATGAGAGATTGAAGTCCAGGGAGGAAAAGGAGCTTTCCTGAGGTCACTGAGTTGGTGGCAGAGTCAGAGCTAAGGCCTGGGTCCACTGATCTTGCTCCAGTGTTCTTTACAGCTTTCTTCTTTCGCCTTTCAATCTCCCAAATGTTACCTCCATGGAATGAAGTGCCATCTTTCTGGCATAATCATCCCATGGTCCATTTTCTGTGACTTCCTAATTATAATACAGATTTCCTTGATGACGTTGTCAAGGAAATATGTTCTCTATGTCTTGTTTTGGTGGTTTTATTTAATTTTGAATTGTATACATTACTTAGTACTGAAGATGTTTGGTTCTATCAGCTTACTTTGTACTGAAGGCGTTTGCTTCTATCTGAGGTAAGCATTGAGTGGATATGGTATGTTTAATCTGCTTTCTTCAGTGTAGTCAAATAAATTAGTTAGCCAGGGACGATAGCTCACACCTCTAATTCCAGCACTTTGGGAGGCTGAGGTGGGTGGATCACTTGAGGTCAGGAGTTCAAGATCAGCCTGGCCATTGTGGTGAAACCCCGTCTCTACTAAAAATACCAAAAAAAAAAAAAAAATTAGCTGGGCGTGGTGGTGCATGCCTGTAATCCCAGCTACTGGGGAGGCTGAGGCAGGGGAATTGCATGAACCCAGGAGGTGGAGTTTGCAGTGAGCTGAGATCGCACCACTGCACCCCAGCCTGGGTGACAAAGCAAGACTCCATCTAAAAAAAAAAAAAAATCAGTTAAAGAGCAGCTTTTATGTTATATTTAAGACTGAGGAATAATATCAGAATAACTTTTTATTTGCGGAAGGAAGACAAATGTTTATCTTGTTAAAACCATCAAGAGCAACATTTCATTATAAATTATTGAGCACTTTCTATAGGCTAGGCATTGTATTAGGTGGTTTATATGTAATATCTCATTCAGCCCTATCAACAACCCTATAAAGCTGTTACAATTATTATTTCCCACCAGAGTTAAGAATCTTGCCAAAAGTGGTATGACTAGCTAGTCAATAGAAAAGGTAAAATATGGACTATTGACTCTCCCTGTAAAGCATGAAGCATAGTGCCTGGTATACAGAGAATGTTCAGTAATAGTAGCCGTAATAACTATGATAACAATAATTTTTTTTTTTTTTGAGACGGAGTCTTTCACTGTTTCCCCAGCTGGAGTGCAGTGGCACGATCTTGGCTCACTGCAAGCTCCGCCTCCCGGGTTCATGCCATTCTCCTGCCTCAGCCTCCCGAGTAGCTGGGACTACAGGCGCCTCCCACCACGCCCAGCTAATTTTTTATACTTTTAGTAGAGACGGGGTTTCACTGTGTTAGCCAGGATGATCTCGATCTCCTGACCTCGTGATCCGCCCGCCTCGGCCTCCCAAAGTGCTGGGATTACAGCGTGAGCCACCATGCCTGGCCAACAATAATTTTTTTTTTTACATTGAGTCAGTGTTCTGTCTTTATGACATTTCAAACTTTTGTCCTCCAACTTCTGGTTCTATGGAGGCAAAATATGCAGATTTTAATTCAGTTTAACAAGCATGCACTGAGCTAGGTACTGAGGACTCTGAGAGGACTCAGTCCCTTTCCTCTGGGAGTTCCCAGTCCAATGGGGGAGTTGGACACTAAGCTAAAAAAGCTGATTGCTGACTGTGGTGAGAGACACATGCAATACAGGCATTGGTGTGGGTAGGGCAAGATCAGTTTTGGTGGAAGGAAGATCTGTCCTGATCCTAATTGACAGAATGGAGCATATTCACTTTCTGTAGCTGTGTAACATGCCCTCCATGCGAGGCAGCCTGGCCACCCTGACCCTTCTTGGCAAGTTGGTGGATGCCATCCCTGCTCTGGCAGACGAGCTTGTAATGGAGCACGGTGAGTGACCTGTGGGAGGAGCTGCCACTACCCTTTTACCTGCTTTTATCATACTGCCATTTGGGTGCCCCATTCACTCTGTACACCTGGGAAGTCATTACTTTCTTGCTTTAGCCTTCAGTTTCCCCATCTGCAAAATGTACTGTATGTCGGTCAATTTGAAAAAGGTCAGTTTCTTGACTCTATTCTTGGACTATTTCCATTTGTTCTTTTTTTTTTTTTTTTTTTTGAGACGGAGTCTTGCTCTTGTTGCCCAGGCTGGAGTGCAATGGCGCAATCTCGACTCACTGCAACCTCCACCTCCCAGGTTCAAGTGATTCTCCTACCTTAGCCTCCCGAGTCGCTGAGATTACAGGCATGTGCCACCACACTGGACTAATTTTGTATTTTTAGTAGAGATGGGGTTTCTCCATGTTGGTCAGGCTGGTCTCGATCTCCCAACCTCAGGTGATCCACCTGCCACAGCCTCCCAAAGTGCTGGGATTACAGGCGTGAGCCACTGCGCCGGCCTTCCATTCATTCTTTTTTTTTTTTTTTTTTTTCCTGAGACAAGTCTCGCTCTGTCCTCTGTCGCCCAGGCTGGACTGCAGTGGCGCGATCTCGGCTCACTGCAAGCTCCGCCTCCCGGGTTCACGCCATTCTACTGCCTCATCCTCCCGAGTAGCTGGGACTACAGGCGCCTGCCACCACGCCCAGCTAATTTTTTGTATTTTTAGTAGAGACAGGGTTTCACCATGTTAGCCAGGATGGTCTTGATCTCCTGACCTGGTGTTGGACCCCCCTCAGCCTCCCAAAGTGCTGGGATTACAGGTGTGAGCCACTGCACCCAGCTCCATTCATTCTTTAACACAAATTAATTAAGTACCTACTATGAACCTTCCTTTTGGATGGAAGGAGGAATTCTGGAATATAGAAGCACTTTTTTCTATCAGTGAAATGCAAATAAATATCTCTCAGAGGATTTACCAAATGGTAAATAACTTCTTCAAGTTGGTTTCCCCTTTTTAAAAAAATTAATAATAATAATAATTATTATTTTTTGAGACAGAGTCTGTTACCCAGGCTAGAGTGCAGTGGCATGATCTTGGCTTACTGCAATCTCCGCCTCCCAGGTTCAAGTGATTTTCCTGTTTCAGCCTCCTGAGTAGCTGGGATTGTAGGCGTCCGCCACCACACCAGGCTAATTTTTGTATTTTTAGTAGAGGTGGGATTTCGCCATGTTGGTCAGACTGGTCTCGAACTCCTGACTTCAAGTGATCTGCCCACCTCGGCCTCCCAAAGTGGTGGGATTACAGCCATGAGGCACCGTGCCCAGCCTAATTATTATTATTTTTTAGAGACCAGATATCACTGTGTAGAGCAGGTTGGTCTCAAACTGCTGGCCTCAAGTGATCCTCCCACCTTGGCCTCCCAAAGTGCTGAGATTACAGGAATGAGCCACCGCACCTGGCTTTCTTTTTCTTTTTTCTTTTTTCTTTTTTTTTTTTTTTGAGATGGAGTCTTGCTCTGTTGCCCAGGCTGGAGTGTGGTGGCATGATCTCGGCTCACTGCAACCTCTGCCTCATGGGTTCCAGCGATTCTCCTGCCTCAGCTTCCCAAGTAGCTGGGATTACAGACATGCCAGCATGCCCGGCTAATTTGTGTATTTTTAGTAGATGCTGGGTCTCGCCTTGTTGGCCAGGGTGGTCTCGAACTCCTGACCTCAGGTGATTCTTCCGCCTTGGCCTTCCCAAGTGCTGGGATTACAGGTGTGAGCCACTGTGCCCAGTTTGGTTTTCCCTTTAGATTAAGCATGCAGAAAGCATTTATCATGGGGGATTATAGGGACTTACCATTACTACCCCGTTAGGAATAATAGATTGGAGTTTCATATAGCAGTTGACATTGTGAAATTTCCCCTGGCTCCTTGGTTGTTTTCTGGACAGGCAACCTGATGGAGCATCTGTTGAGAGGCTTAGTATACCCCAGTGAGGGCATACAAGCTTCTGTCTGTTACCTTTATGGGAAGCTATACTCCTCACCAGTGGCAGCTGAGATGCTTTCAGGACACTTCCGGGAGAAGCTTTTTCCCCTCTTCCTTTCCATCCTGGATGGTGCCCAGACAAAGGAGCTGCAGATTAACTGCTTGGGTAAGACATGAGGCTGGAGAAAAAAGGGAGAATAAGTTTTTGACATTTTGCTAGAAGACTTGAGATATTAGGTTCTCTAGTAGTGGGGAAGTTTGCTGTTTTGCAAAAGGTAGAAGCCACAAGGTTTGAGAGATAAGAGACACACTGTGTGAAAGATGCCTAGAGTTGGTATGACATCTTAAGAATGTTGCCTTTGGAGGAAAATAGGGAGGAAAATAGGAAGGAAAGTGGGACAACAATTTTTTCTGCCTTTACTGCCTGCCCTGTTGCATCCTGTATTTGCTGGCAAGTTAATCTTTACATTGTACAGCTCACATCCTGTCACTTTCTTAAGTCAGAAATTCTTCCATGGTTCCCTCTGGCCTCCAGGGTAAAGCCTAGGTGTCTTAGTGCATTTTATGCTGCTGTAACAGGATACCACAGACTAGGTAAGTTATAATGAAAAACTTACTGGTTCAGAAATTTATTGGTTTGCAGTTCTGGAGCCTAGGAAGTCCAAGATCAAGAGGCTGGCAGTTGGTGAATCCCCTCTTGCTCTGTCATCCCATGGTGGAAGGGCAAAGAGAGGGCAAGAGAAAAAGCTAGAGGGGACTGAACTTATCCTTTTTTTTCTTTTTTCTTTTTCTTTCTTACTTTTTTTTTTTTGAGACAGAGCCTCGCTGTCTTGCCCAGCTTGAGTCCAGTGGCGCATTCTCAGCTCACTGCAACCTCTACCTCCCAGGTTCAAGTGATTCTTCTGCCTCAGCCTCCTGAGTAGCTGGGATTACAGGCGCCCACCATCACATCCGGCCAAGTTTTATATTTTTATTGGAAATGGGGTTTCACCATGTTGGCCAGACTGATCTCGAACTCTTAATTTCAGGTGATCCGCCCACCTCGCCCTCCCCAAGTGCCGGGATTAAAGGCGCAAGCCACTGCGCTTGGCCTGAACGTGTCCTTTTATGAGGAACCTACTCTCGTGATAACAAACCCACTCCCATGGTGATGGCATTAATTCATTCATGAGGGTCCAAACCCAAACCCCAAACTCATGACCCAAACACCACCCATAGGTCCCAGCTCCCAATACCGCTGCATTGGGGATTCAGTTTCCAACACATGAACTTTGGGGAACACATTCAAACCATGGCACTAGGTTTCTCTGCTTGTTACTTGAGGCTCTTTAGAAGCCCCAACATACCCTTTTAACATCTTCTCCTGCTATTTTTTTACATAAATGCATAAAGTCTATCAACTGTTCTAAGCAGGGAGATTTCTTATTTTGGACAGAACAGATGGGCACTGTGATTGGTGCCTGGGTGAGGGCCTGTTCTCAGATAGAAGCTGTAGAGAAAAGCATAGTCTATGGGTGACAGCAGCTTCTTTTCAAAATTTGGATCAGGGGCTCTGTTATGAATGACCTAGCCATACATAGTGAGCATTCATTCTATAGCAGGCCCTGTGCTGGGCTCTGAGGTCACAGAGATGATCAAATCCAAGCTTTATCTTGGGGGAGCTCGCAGTCCAGTGTAGAAGACACACATGGACAACTAGAATCTAGTGTGATGAGTGCCATCTTGGAGGTGCACAGCAGAGGGTAGGAGCAGGGGACAGGAGAAGCTTCCTAAAGGAAAGGATGCCTGGACTGAGTCCTAAATTGTGGGGAGAGGAGGAAGGCAGAAGCACGGGCCAGAGCACAAGGTATGAAGCAGCCTGTATCTGCGGTAACTTGCAGCAGGGCAGTGTTGGAGTTAGTGCATATAGAACAAAAGGGTGCAAATACAGGCCCTACGGTGAGGCCCTTGGCAGTCCTACAGCTCACCTAACCATAGCAGAGGGAAATCTCAACTGGTTATACAGGGAATTCCCACTTTTATTTTTAAAATTTTTATTTACTTATTTATTTTGAGACAGAGTCTTGTTCTGTCACCCAGGCTGGAGTGCAGTGGTAGGGTCACAGCTCACTGCATCCTTGACCTCCAGGGCTTAAATGATCTTCCCACCTCAGCCTACCGAGTAGCTGGAACCACAGCCTGCACTACTATGCCTGGCTCAGTTTTTTTTTTTTTTTTTTGATGAAGTCTCGCACAGTTGCCCAGGCTGGGGTACAGTGGTGCGATCTCAGCTCACTGCAAGCTCTGCCTCCCGGGTTCACGCCATTCTCCTGCCTCAGTCTCCCAAGTAGCTGAGATTACAGGCGTCTGCCACCATGCCCGGCTAATTTTTTTTTTTTTTTTTTTTTTTTTTGAGACAGAGTCTCGCTCTGCTGGCCAGGCTGGAGTGCAATGGCGTGATCTCCGCTCACTGCAAGCTCTGCCTCCCAGGTTCACACCATTCTCCTGCCTCAGCCTCCCAAATAGCTGGGACTACAGGCGCTTGCCACCACGCCTGGCTAATTTTTTGAATTTTTTTTTTTTTTTAAGTAGAGACGGGGTTTCACCATGTTAGCCAGGATGGTCTCGATCTCTTGACCTCATGATCCGCCCGTCTCGGCCTCCCCAGGATATGCCCTCCTCGGCCTCCCAAAGTGCTGGGATTACAGGTGTTAGCCACCGCTCCTGTTCTTTTTTTTTTTTTGAGACGGAGTCTCACTCTGTCGCCCAGGCTGGAGTGCAATGGCGCGATCTCGGCTCGCTGCAACCTCCGCCTCCCAGGTTCAAGCAATTCTCTTGCCTCAGCCTCCTGAGTAGCTGGGACTACAGGCGTGTGCCACCACATCTGGCTATTTTTAGTAGAGACGGGGTTTCACCGTGTTAGCCAGGACAGTCTCCATCTCCTGACCTCGTGATTCGCCCGCCTTGGCCTCCCAAAGTGCTGGGATTACAGGTATGAGTCACTGTGCCCAGCCCTTGCCTGGCTAATTAAAAAAATTTTTTTTGTAGAGTCTGGGTCTCATTATATAGCCCAGGCTGGTCTCGAATTGCTGGGCTCCAAGAGATCCACGTGCCTTGGACTTCCAAAGTGCTGGGATTACAGGCATGAACCACCACACCCAGCCAGAATTCCCGTTTTTAAATGCTACCTTTTTTTTTTTTTTTGAGATGGAGTCTTGCTCTTTCACCATGCTGGAGTGCAGTGGAACAATCTCAGCTCACTGCAACCTCCGCCTCCCGGGTTCAAGTGGTTCTCCTGCCACAGCCTCCTGAGTAGCTGGGACTACAGGCGCGTGCTACCACGTCTGGCTAATTTTTGTATTTTTAGTAGAGACAAGGTTTCACCATGTTGGCCAGGATGGTCTCAATCTCTCAACCTCGTGATCCGCCTGCCTTGGCCTCCCAAAGTGTTGGGATTACAGGCGTGAGCCACCGTGGCCAGCCTTTTTTTAAAAAAAAAAAAAAAAAAAAAAAAAAAAATTAACCCTTTGCGTGTTTGTCAGACCCGAGGGCCTCTTTTATCCTAGTCAAGGGGAGTGCTAACCTTCTTTCAGACAACACTTAAAGGTCACCTCTTCTCTGGAGCCTTTCCTTCCCACCCTCTCCCCTCAGCCAGGGATGTAGTCACTTCCTTTGGACCCTTGAAGCGCTATGGGTCTTATATTCTGTCTTATATCATCTTATTCACTTACTTTACAACTCAAGATCCTCAAAAGTTCTTATTGTATTTAATTTACTTATTTTTAAAGATGGGACCTGTTCTATTGCCCAGGCTGAAGTACAGTGGCATGTTCATAGCTCACTGCAGCCTCGAACTCCTGGCCTCAAGTGATCCTCCCACCTTAATCTCCCAAATAGCTGATATTACAGGTGCACGCCACCTTGCCAGGCATTTTAATTTTTTTTTTTTTTTTTTGTAGAGATGGGGTCCCACTATGCTCATAAGCTGTTTATGGTCTAACCCTTATTAACCTCTCAAGCCTCATCTCTCACTTCTCTATCTGTCCCCACCCTAACTCAGCCTTACTGAACCAAATGCATCTCCAGGAACACACCATGCTCTCCTGCCTTTATATACTCCTCTGCCCAGAAGTTGGCTCTCACCCAACTTCTCATCCTTCAAGATTTGGTTCAAATATCTTCTTATAGAAGACTTCCCTGGACCCCCAGGCTAGATTAGATGATTCATTTGATTTCCCACGGTCCTCTGGGCTTTTTTCCACATTATTTAATTTTAATATTTAATATTCTGACATGCATTTCTTTACTTGTTTGTTACAGTATGTATTATTTGGAACACTTCGGTGACTTACCATGAATCCCAGCATAAGTACCAGAATCCTTAACATAGCTTATGTGGTCTTTTGTGACTACTTCTCAAACGTAATTTCTGGACTTTTTTTTCCCCCAACCATTCTGGCTTTCTTTCACTTTCTAGAATGTTGTTCTCTGTACCTGGAATACTTCTCCCCACTTCACCTAGTTTTACCTACTTATCTTTCAGATTCAGCTTAAATGGTACTTGCTGATGGAAGGCTTTACTGATCCCCACACTGGGTTAAATCCTCATATACATTTTCATGTATTTGGGTATTTCTCGTTTATATCATTTATCACAATTATAAGGGTCATTTGTCTGACTTGGTTTTTGTTTTGTTTTTTTGTTTTTTTTTTTTTTTTTGAGATGGAGTTTCACTCTGTCACCCAGGGTGGAGTGCAGTGACGCCATCTCAGTTCACTGCAACCTGTGCCTGCTGGGTTCAAGTGATTCTCCTGCCTCAGCCTCCTGAGTAGTTGGGACTACAGGCACGTGCCTCCATGCCAGGCTACTTTTTGTATTTTTTTACTAGAGAGGGGGTTTCACCATGTTGGCCAGGCTGGTCTTGAACTCCTGACCTCAAGTGATACACCCGCCTTGGCCTTCCAAAGTGCTGGGATTAAAGGTGTGAGCCACCACGCATGGCCTTGTCTGACTTGTTTTTGTGTTTGTTTCTCCTGCAGGAGCGTATGCTCCCTTTGTTAGTCAAAAAATATTTATTGAGTTCCTGCTATGTGTCAGGAACTGTGCCAGGTGATGGATGATGTTATGTTGAAAAAACTCACATTATTCCTGCCCTCATGAAACATACTTGAGTGAGGCAGTCGGGCTATGTTTATCTTGCTTACTTTTGAGTCCCTAGACCCTTAGGCCTAGCACTTAGTGGGCTCTCACTAGATCTGTGTGGAAGAGAGCTGGGTGCAAAAAGCAAATTGGTGCTTAAGGATTCTAACCATTCTTCATATTTGTGGAGGGATGAAGAAGAAGTTTCTCTGGGGATGTCTGAGGGGCTATCTTGGGAGTACTCTGGTGCCTGTGTTCCTCTCGCCTTACTTCCCAATCCCTTTGTTTCCTAGGTTTGCTGAGGCAGCTGTTGAAGTATGATCTCTTTGTGTCCATGATCATGAACCAGGATGGACTGGGAGAAAGTGCTAAGAATATCGAAGGGTCATCAGGAAATACCTCACTGCCTTTGGTGCTCAAAAAGGTAGTTGTCTTGTGATTCCTGGTCTCTAGGTTCAATAACAAAGGGACCCAAGTGCTTCTTGGGCCTTGTCTTCATCTACCACTCCTATCTCAGATTTCCAAGTGTTTACTTACTGGGCAAAATAATATACTGGCTGGGGGCGGTGGCTCATGTCTGCAGTCTCAGCACTTTGGGAGGCCTAGGTCAGTGGATTGCTTGAGCCCAGGAGTGCAAGACCAGCTTGGGCAACATGGCAAAACCCTGTCTGTATAAAAAATACAAAAAAGTTGCGCGTGGTGGCTCAAGCCTGTAATCCCAGCATTTTGGGAGGCCAAGGCTGGCGGATCATGAGGTCAAGAGATTGAGACCATCCTGGCCAGCACAGTGAAACCCCATCTCTACTAAAAATACAAAAATTAGCTGGGCGTGGTGGCACACGCCTGTAGTCCCAGCTACTAGGGACGCTGAGGCAGGAGAATGCCTGAGGCAGGAGAATCTGGGAGGCGGAGGTTGCAGTGAGCCAAGACCGCGCCACTGCACTCCAGCCTGGTGACAGAACGAGACTCCGTCTCAAAAAAAAAAAAAAAAAAAAAATTAGCTGGGCGTGGTGCTGCGCACCTGTAATCCCAGCTACTCAGGAGGCTGAGGTGGGAGGATTGCTCGAACCCAGGAGGCGGAGGTTGCAGTGAGCAGTCCAGCCTGGGTGATAGAAAGTAGGTTTCCTTTCATTTGTAAATTCTTTTTTTTTTTTTTTTTTTTTTTTAAGTGTTGAGGTCTTGCTGTGTCCACTGAGGCTGGAATGTAGTGGCACAATCACGGCTCACTGCAGCCTCACCTCCTGGGCTCAAGCGATCCTCTTGTCTCAGCTTCCTGAGTAGCTGAGACTACAGGTGTTCACCATGAGGCATGGCTAATTTTTAATTTTTTGTAGAGACAGGGATCTTTCTGTGTTGCCTGGGCTGGTCTCAACTCCTGGGCTCAAGTGATTCTCCCACCTTGGCCTCCAAAGTGCTGGGATTACAGGTGTGAGCCACTGCACCTAGCCAAGGCAAGTGTATCACGAGGTCAGGAGTTCGAGACCAGCCTGGCCAGTATGGTGAAACCCTGTTTCTACTAAAAATACAAAAATCAGCTGAACGTGGTGGTGCACGCCTGTAGTCCCAGCTACTCGGGAGGCTGAGGCAGAAGAATCGCTTGAACCCAGGGAGGCAGAGGTTGCAGTGAGCCAAGATCATGCCTCTGTACTCCAGCCTGGGCGACAGAGCGAGACTCTGTCTCAAAAAAAAAAAAAAAAAAAAAAAAAGGTACCAGGCATGGTAGCATGTGCCTGTAGTCCCTGCTACTCAGGAGGCTGAGATGAGAAGATCGCTGGAGACCTGGAGGCAGAGGTTGCAGTGAGCCATGAGCCATGATCATGCCACTGCACTCCAGCCTGGGCAACAGAGTGAGACTTGTTTCATAAATAAATAAACCAGATGAGGACTTTGAAAGTACTTTTGTTAATGAAGGCTTGAGCACTTATTGGTGATAACAGTTACAGTGTTCTTTGAGTGCCCCTGGTGGGTTTTGCACTGTGTTCTTTCCTTATTTTTCTCACCTGCTGCTGTTCACGGAGACCCCTTCCCATAATCCATAACTGCTCTCCTGAGCACCATCCTTGTGCTTGGTGCCATGTGGGACAGGAAGGATGGAAAATGAATTAGGCTATTGCCCTGAGGCACCTAGGCCAGTTTTTCTGGTCCTATTCATGGTGTGACTGGGGTACTTTTTGCTGCCTGTTTCTCCAGCTTCTCCTCTCTAGAGATGAAACCCTGCAGGTGGCCAGTGCTCACTGTATAACTGCGGTGCTTGTCCACTCCCCAGTGAAGCATGCCCCAGCCTTCATCCACGCTGACATCCCAGGTAGGGGAACGCTTCTAACCTTCTCCTCCCTATACTAAAAGGATGGGGTGGTGACAGGTTCAATTGTGTATGACAGACCCTATGAACTATGTCTCATAACATCCAAATCCTATTGCTACAGATTTCTTGTATGACCTTGAGCAATTTGTTACTGATTTTTGTCATTTATTTGGTCACCTATGAATAAAAACCTAATGTGGGGTGGTGGAAAGACCTGTGGACCAGGTAGGCAACAGGAAACAATATTTTTCAAGGGACTGTTATGAGCAGGGACTGTTATGAGATGCATTGCAAATGTTACCACATTTAGGTGTTAATCTTCACTATTTTATAGATAAGGAAATTGAGGCTCAGAGAATGAAATAATTGGCAGGCCTAGTCATTGGCAGAGATGGGATAAAAAGTCAAGTCGCTCTGACTCTAAAAACTGTTTTTCCTTCATCCACGCCACTGCCCATTCTGAGAATTAGGAGACTTAAGTTCCAATTCTACTTCCGCCACTAACATTGCCTCTTCTCTGGGACTCAGTTTCCCCATCTGTTAAAAAGAAGAGGTTAAACCATAACCAAGGGCACTTTCCAGGTTTATTAGTGGATTGATGATCATGACTCATGGAGAGGATATGTGAACAGATGAAGTAGCACGAGTAAGGTGCTGAATAAATCCAAGGCCTTAGCATCAGTTAAGGGATCATGATCACATGGCTGTCATTTATTGTTTTCTCATCCTCTCCCTTGTCAGAGTTCCTCTTTGAGCATCTTTCTTCTTCCAGTGAAGTGCTCGTGTGGTCCAGCTGTAACTGCTTGACACTCCTGGCAGAAGAGCCACTCTTTTTTTCCAAGTGCCACACGGTGTATGGTTGGTAGTAAGGGTCCTGTACTAGCTTTGGGTTGGGTGGACGGCAGTTTGCAGCTGGGTAGCAGCAGCAGTGATGGGGGGCTAGCCTCCACCTTGGAGGGGAGCACTGAGTCTAGACATTTCATCAGCCCAAACTCATTACCAGATTTCATATGCAAGTATTGATATCCAAATGTTCTGCTGTTCACTGATAATCAGAAGTATATATGTTTAGACGCTTCAGCAAGGGAAGGACACTTCTCTTAGCCACTAAATGAATTCCTGTTGCATGTTAACAACAATTCTAAACAGTGTTACTCAACCTTAGATTTAGTTCTTTCCCATGCCCCAGATATCTAACCATCCAGGTAGTCTCTAAGTTTTGCTAATTTATTCTTTTAAAGTTTCTTGAAACTGTCCTTCCTTGTCTGGGACTTATTTATTTATTTGTTTATTTTTTTGAGATGGAATCTCACCCTGTCACCCAGGCTGGAGTGCAGTGGCGTGATCACGGCTCACTGCCACCTCCACCTCCCAGGTTCAAGCAGTTCTCCTGCCTCAGCCTCCCGAGTAACTGGGATTACAGGCATATGCCACCACGCCCAGCTAATTTTTTGTATCTTTAGTAGAGATGGGGTTTTACCATGTTGTCCAAGCTGGTCTCGAACTCCTGACCTTGTGATCCACCCACCTTGGCCTGCCAAAGTGCTGGATTACAGGCGTGAGCCACCATGCCGGGCGACTTTTTCTTTTTTTGAGACGGAGTCCTGCTCTGTCACCCAGGCTGGAGTGCAATGGCACAATCTCGGCTCACAGCAACCTCTGCCTCCCAGGTTCAAGCAATTCTCTTGCCTCAGCCTCCCGGGTAGCTGGAATTAGAGGCGACTGCCAGCACGCCTGGCTAATTTTTTTGTATTTTTAGTAGAGACGGGGTCTCGCCATGTTGGCCAGGCTGGTCTTGAACTCCTAACCTCAGGTGATCTGCCTGCCTCGGCCTCCCAAAGTGCTGGGACTACAGGCGTGAGTGCACTGTCTGGGACTTATAACACATCTAGATTTTTAGAGTAGGCACATTCAGTCATTCATTTTATATTCCTAGTTTATGCAAGGCACCAGGCTGGGACCTGGAGATTTAGAAATAACAAATAACATTGGTTCTTGCCCTCAGAAAAGGGAGAGAGATGCAAAGGGAAATTTCATTATGAGCTGATTAGAGCTCTGCTAGAGGGAAGCACAGGAGCTGTGGGGGCTCAGGGGAGGTTCACAGCTCTGGGTGGATCAGGGAAGGCTTTTTGGAGGAGTGGGGTTTTGACCTGATTCTCCTAGGAGGAACAGGAGTATGCCAAGTGGAGAAAATATGGCTTGGTCACTAGGTGTTCACTGAAAACCTCAAGTGCCAGGGACTGTGCTATGGCTTGTACTGGGTGTTGGGGAGATGAATCAGATGAAGGCCCGGCCTCAAAGCTCTCACAGTCTGGTCCCATTAGCTCAATCTTGTCAGGGTCCCTCCACAAGTGGCCTCCAACTCATACATGCTGTCCAGAGCCTGTCACCTCTCCTGGGTGGGCAGTGAAGGAACAAGAGAGCACTGATCCCTGGCCTCTGTCATGTCATCCTGTGGTAGGGATCGAGGCAGTGGTGAGGAGCCTGCAGGGAAGCCTGAAGATGAACAACATAGAGCTGCACAAGCAGGGCCTGCTGCTTTTCGCTGAAATCCTGACCCGGTGAGCAAAGTGGTGGAACATGAGGCTTGTAGGGGCCAGACTGCAGAAGGAAAAGTGGGCTTTCATTCCTGGTGGGGTCAGTGAGAAGAGTTCACCTACTCATTTCTCATCTACCATTTCTCAGGCAGCCAGAGGAGATCAAGCTGTTCACAAGCTCAGCCATGTGCAGAGATGCTGGCCGTGCCCTCCAAGAAGCAGTTAGCAGCCCTGTGCTGGAGGTGGCTGCTGAGGCCTTGAAGGCCACTTCTGCTTTTCTGAGGTGAGAGACCCAGGCAGGCTGAACTTTCCATCCCTTCATGTACCTAAGGGCCTGTTGAGGCCAGGGCAGCTGATATTTAAATATCCCTAGATTACTTATAATACCTAATATAGTTGGCCCTTCATAATTGTGGATTCCACATCCACGGATTCAACCAACCATTGATTGAAAATTTTTTTTTTTTTTTGGAGATGGAGTTTTGCTCTTGTTGCCTAGGCTAGAGTGCAATGGTGCGATCTCAGCTCATTTCAGCTCACTACAATCTCTGCCTCCTGGGTTCAAGTGATTCTCCTGCCTCAGCCTCCCAAGTAGCTGGGATTACAGGTGTATACCACCATGCCTGGCTAATTTTTGTATTATTATTAGAGATGGGGTTTCACCATGTTGGCCAGGCTGGTCTCGAACGCCTGACCTCAGGTGATTCTCCTGTCTCAACCTCCCAAAGTGCTGGGATTACAGGCGTGAGCCACCGCACCCAGCTGAAAATTTTAAAGAATGGGTGGTTGTGTCTGTATTGAACACGTACAGACTTTTTTTCTTGTTATTATTCCCTAAACAATACAGTATACGTTGGGCATGGTGGCTCACACCTGTAATCCCAGCACTTTGGGAGGCCAAGGTGGGTTGGATCACCTGAGCCCAGGAGTTCAAGACCAGCCTGGGCAACATGAAAGAACCTGTCTCTACTAAAAATCCAAAAATTAGCCAGGCATGGTGGTGTACACCTATAGTTCCGGCTACTTGAAGGCTGAGGTGGGAGGATTGCTTGAACCTGGGATGCAGAGGTTGTGGTGAGCTGAGATCATACCACTGCACTCCAGCCTGGGTGACAGAGTGAGACCTTGTCTCAAAAGAAAAAAGAAAAAAAAAAAAAAAAAAGAAACCCGGCCAGGCACAGTGGCTTATCCCTGTAATCCCAGCACTTTGGGAGACCAAGGAAGGCAGATCACTTGAGTCAGGAGTTCGAGATCAGCCTGGCCAATGTGGTAAAATCCCGTCTCTACAAAAAATTACCTGGGCATGGTGGCACATGCCTGTAGTCCCAGCTACTCAGGAGGCTGAGGCACGAGAATTGCTGCAGAGGTTGTAGTAAGCCAAGATTGCACCACTGCACTCCAGCCTGGCAAGGCTTGGTCTCAAAAACAAAACAAAACAAAACAAAACACCCAAACAGTATAATAAGTATTTATATAGCATTTGCATTGTATTAGGTATTATGTGTAATCTAGAGATGATTTAAAGTATACTTTACATTCCATTGTTTGTTTGTTTTGAGGACCAGGTGCAGTGGCTCACGCCTATAATCCCGGCACTTTGGGAGACCAAGGTGGGCGGATCACCTGAAGTCGGGAGTTTGAGACCAGCCTGGCCAACATGTAGAAACCCTGCCTCTACTAAAAATATAAAAAATTAGCCGGATGTGGTGTCACACACCTGTAATCCCAGCTACTCAGGAGGCTGAGATAGGACAATTGCTTGAACCTGGGAGGTGGAGGTTGCAGTGAGTGGAGATCACACCATTATACTCCAGCCTGGGTAACAGAGCGAAATTCTGTCTCAAAAAATAAAGTATGCTGGAGGATGTGCATAGGTTATATGCAAATACTATACCATTTTATGTAAGGAGCTTGAGCATCCTGGTTTTGGTATCTTCAGGGGTCCTAGAACCAATTCCCCACAGATACTGAGGGGCGACTATGCAATGTCAATGCAATGTAGACGGGGCGCGGTGGCTCACGCCTATAATCCCAGCACTTTGGGAGGCTGAGGCGGGCCAATTACCTGAAGTCAGGAGTTCAAGACCAGCCTGGCCAACACAGTGAAACCCCGTCTCTAGTAAAAATACAAAAATTAGCTGGGCATGATGGCGCATGCCTGTAATCCCAGTTACTCAGGAGGCTGAGGAAGGAGAATTATCTGAGCCTGGGAGGTGGAGGTTGCAGTGATCTGAGATCTTGCCACTGTACTCCAGACTGAGGCCACAGAGTGAGACTCCATCTCAAAAACAAACAAACAAACAATGGAATGTAAATAGTTGTCATGCTGTATTTAAAATTTTTTTTGAGATGGTTTCACTCTGTCGCCCAGGCTGGAGTACAATGGCATGATCTTGGCTCATTGCAACTGCCGCCTCCCAGGCTCAAGCAATTCTCCTGCCTCAGCCTCCCGAGTAGCTGGGACTACAGGTGCACGCCACCTTGCCCAGCTAATTTTGTATTTTTAGTAGAGATGGGGTTTCGCCACGTTGGCCAGGCTGGTCTCGAACTCCTGACCTCAGGTGATCCACCTGCGTCGGCTTCCCAAAGTGTTAGGATTACAGGCATGAGCCACTTGCACCTGGCCTACATTTTATATATTTTTTATTGTCTTTTTTTTTTTTTTTTGAGACGGAGTCTCCCTCTGTCACCCAGGCTGGGGTGCAGTGGCGTGATCTTGGCTCACTGCGACCTCCACCTCCCAAGTTCACGCCATTCTCCTGCCTCAGCCTTTCTAGTAGCTGGGACTACAGGCACGTGCCACCACGCCTGGCTAATTTTTTTGTATTTTTAGTAGAGACGGGGTTTCACTGTGTTAGCCAGGATGGTCTCGATCTCCTGACCTCGTGATCTGCCCGTCTCGGCCTCCCAAAGTGTTTTTTTTTTTTTTTTTTTGAGATGGAATTTTGCTCTTGTTGCCGAGGCTGGAGTGCAATGGTATGATCTCGGCTCACCACAACCTCTGCCTCCCGGGTTCAAGTGATTCTCCTGCTGCAGCCTCCTGAGTAGCTGGGATTACAGGCATGCGCCACTACACCCGGCTAATTTTGTATTTTTAGTAGAGACGGGGTTTCTCCACGTTGGGCAGGCTGGTCTCGAACTGCCGACCTCAGGTGATCCCCCAACCTCGGCCTCCCAAAGTGCTGGGATTACAGGCGTGAGCCACCATGCCCGGCCATATTGTTATTTTTTTATAGATTTAAAAAAATATTTTTGGTCCACAGTTGGTTGAATCCATAGATGTAGAATCCGCAATACAGAGGGCCAAATTATACTTCCAAAGTGTTATGTTATCATGTCTTTTGTATTTTCTCTGTTGTTTTGAATTTATATCTTGAAAGAAAATTATCTTTCATTTTGGTAAGGAGTAGCAGAGGTAACTGTATCTGTTGACTCCATCATCTTTAATCAGAAGCTGGCAGCTCTTTAACACCTACGAACTCCAGCCTCTAGCCCTGGTTCTCTTACTGTAGTTTCTCTTTGAATGCTCTCAGCCACTCACAGAGCTTCAGCTACTAGCTATATGTTGATAATGCTCAAATCTATAGTTCATGTCTAAAATGCCTGTGTTAGTTTCCTATTGCTACAGGACCAGATTACCACAAACTTGAAAACAACAGGTATTTACCTTCTCGTGGTTCTAGGGGGCCAGAAGTCCAAAATCAGTATCACTGAGATGAAATCAAGGTGTCAGCAGGGCCACACTCCCTTTGGAGCCTCTAATAGGGAACCCTTCCCTACCTCTTCCAGCTTCTGGTGGCTCCGGGCATTCCATGACTTATGGTCATATCACTGTAATCACTGCCTCTGTGACCACATTGTCTTCTCTTCTCTATGTGTGTATAATCTCCCTCTGCCTTTTCTCTTTCTTTTCTTAAAAATTTTTTTTTTCTTTTTCTTTTTTTTTTGAAACGGAGTCTTGCTTTGTCTCCCATGCTGGAGTGCAGTGGCGTGATCTCAGCTCACTGCAAGCTCTGCCTCCCGGGTTCACGCCATTCTCCCGCCTCAGCCTCCCGAGTAGCTGGGACTACAGGTGCCTGCCACCATCCCTGGCTAATTTTGTTTTTGTATTTTTAGTAGAGACAGGGTTTCACCGTGTTAACCAGGATGGTCTCGATCTCCTGACCTCGTGATCTGCCTGCCTCCGCCTCCCAAAGGGCTGGGATTACAGGCGTGAGCCACCGCGCCTGGCCAAAAATTTTTTTCTTATTTTTTGTAGAGATGGGGATCTTGCTATATTTCCCAGGCTGGTCTTGAGCTTCAGGCCTCAAGTGATCCTCCCACTTTGACCTCTCAAAGTACTGGGATTACAGGCATGAGTCATTATGCCTGGCTGCCTCTCTCTTATAAGGCTACTTATGATGGGATGTAGGGGACCACCTGAATAATCCAGGATAATGGCTTTATCTCAGGATTCTCTGTGAAAACTTTACTGTAGAAAATAACATAGGTTCCAGGGATTAGGACCTGACATCTTTGGGTACCACCATTCAGCCCACTATAGTGTTTTCCTGAACTGCAGACCACATTTCCAATTGCCTGGTGCTTTATTCCAGAACCTTCAATCTCAATTTGTCCATGCTACTAGCATATAGAGAAAAACACCCAATTGGGGATCTAAAGAATTAGATTTGGGTCCCTGGCTCCACAAGCAGTACTCAGTCACTTCTTGTTCATTCCTCTGATCTGCTTTCTGTTTCTTGAACACATCAAACTTATTCCTGCCACTGATTATTCCAACTCTGCCCAAAATAATATTCCCTTAAATCTTTGTGTGACTGCGTTTTTCTTATCATTCAAGTCTCATTCAGAATTTCCTTTCTTAATTGACCTTATCAGACTGCTATAGCACCTATAAAACATTTGAAAGTTATTGTTTATTCTTTTTTTTTTTGAGACAGAGTCTTGCTGTGTCGCTCAAGCTGGAGTGCAGTGGCGCAATCTCGGCTCACTGCAAGCTCGGCCTCCTGGGTTCACGCCGTTCTCCTGCCTCAGCCTCCTGAGTAGCTAGGACTACAGGTGCCCACCACCACGCCCAGCTAATTTTTTTTTTGTATTTTTAGTAGAGAAGGGGTTTCACTGTGTTAGCCAGGATGATCTCGATCTCCTGATCTTGTGATCCACCTGCCTCGGCCTTCCAAAGTGCTGGGATTACAGGCATGAGCCACTGCGCCCGGCCTCTTTTTTTTTTTTTTTTTTTTTGGGGTCAGAGTCTCACTCCATCACCCAGGCTGGAGTGCAGGCATGCGATCTTAGCTAACTGAAACCTCCGCCTTCTGGGTTCAAGCAATTCTTCTGCCTCAGCCTCCCAAATAGCTGGGATTACAGGCGTGAGCCACTGAACCCGGCCTATTCATTTGTTTTGTATCTCCCCTCCCCACTCTAAAATATAAGCTCCAGGAGCTAAAGGACCTTGTCAGTTTTTTCACTGCTCTATCTCTGGCTCCTCATAGATAGTCTATATGCGAATGAAGGATGTTAAAATGGACAGTGAGACTAAGGGATCCTAGCACCACCATGGGAAATTATTCCTTAGCAAGGTGCTTGAAATCTTAAAAAATAAAATAACCGAGGAAACCGGTATTTATAGAGTAACTTTTATTTTGTTACCATATTTTCTCTTTTAAATTTCTAACAAAGTAATGTATTTTAAATTTCTAACAAAGTAATGTATACAAATAATACAAAATAAAATATTGGCTGGGCACGGTGGCTCGCGCCTGTAATCCCAGCACTTTGGGAAGTCAAGGTAGGAGGATCGCTTGAGGCTAAGAGTTTGAGACTAGCCTGGACAACATAGCGCCACCCCATCCCTACAAAACAATATAAAATAAAATAGGCCAGGCACAGTGGCTCATGCCTGTAATCCCAGCACTTTGGGAGTCCGAGGTGGGTGGATCACGATGTCAGGAGGGTGGGTGGATCACGATGTCAGGAGATTGAGACCATCCTGGCCAACATGGTGAAACCCCATCTTTACTAAAAATACAAAAATTAGTCTGGGTGTGGTGGCTCATGCCTGTAATCCCAGCACTTTGGGAGGCCGAGACGGGCGGATCACGAGGTCAGGAGTTCGAGAACAGCCTGACCAACATGGTTCATCCCCGTCTCTACTAAAATATAAAAATTAGCTGGGCGTGGTGGCGGGTGCCTGTAATCCCAGCTACTCAGGAGGCTGAGGCAGGAGAATCGCTTGAACCTGGGAGGCAGAGGTTGCAGTGAGCCGAGATCATGCCACTGCACTTCAGCCTGGGCAACAGAGCGAGACTCTGTCTCAAAAAAAAAAAAAAAAAAAAAAACACCAAAATACAAAATTAGCTGGGCGTGGTGGCACGTGCCTGTAATCCGTTACTTGGGAGGCTGAGGCAGGAGAGTCACTTGAACCAGGGTGTTGGAGGTTGCAGTAAGCCAAGATCACGCCACTGCACTACAGCTTGGTGACAGAACGAGACTCTGTCTCAAAAAAAAAAAAAAAAGATAAATAAATAATAAATAAAATAAAATAAAATAAGCTGGGTGTGGTGGCATGCACCTTTAGTCCCAACTACTCGGGAGGTAAGGCGGGAGGATCACTTGAGCCCGGGAGTTTGAGGTTACAGTGAGCTATGATCACACCACTGCACTCCAGCCTGGGTGACAGAGTGAGATCCTCTCTTGAAAATAAATAAATAAATTATAGAGGCTTTATCATGAAAAGGAATAGGCTGGGCATGGTGGCTCACGCCTGTAATTCCAGCACTTTGGGAGGCCGAGGCAGGTGTATCACCTGAGGTCAGGAGTTCAAGACCAGCCTGGCCAACATGGTGAAACCCTGTCTCTACTAAAAATACAAAAAAAAATTAGCTGGGCGTGGTGGCGGGTGCCTGTAATCCCCATCTTAAATTTAAGACATTATTCATTGACTTGCCAGTTAGAAAGATCAAGATTTAATTAGCTCACGTTTTTTGTCTTCTCTACATGTCCTTGGCATTTTTGCTATTTAATATTTTGTTTTTTTAACCTTTAAATAATGTACCTAAAACTGGTATTTCTTGTTCCCTCAACTTGAAGCAGTGTCTCCTGAGTTCCTACGTGGTTAGCAGCACCCCAACTCTTCTTTTCCCCTCTCTTCCCTACTTCTACTTCTGAAGGCCAGTCAGCTATACCTTTAATTTTACATTGTGAAAGTTTTTAATATTTATAGTCTCTTCTGTAACTATATTTAAATCTTTGTGATTTGACTCTAGCTTGGTTATAAAAATTGAAACAAAAAATAGCATTTACGTGACAGTGACTCCAGTCTGTCTTCTTTCCTCCTTTGTCCTTCCCTGAATTTGAATCTCTAAATCTAGGACATGAATTCCAGAGTGGGAGGGATGAGTAAACCAACAAGGTACAAAAGCATAAGTAAGAGCAATGTCAATCAGAGGCACCTATGCTGAGCTGGAAGTCTCCCAGCAGGACATTGCTAGAGGGGACCAGTAGTGCCTTTTGGGCAGGAGGTGGTATTTCAGTTGTACTATGAAGAGTGAGAGTTAGATTTGTGGAAGGACCAGGATTAGCAAAACATGTGGGTTTGAGAGTATAGAGATTGCTCAGGGTGCAGTAGCCAGTTGACCCGCAGGTTACACGAAGGGGGTGTTGCCTGGAGAAGCAGGAAAGCTGTTGGGTCAGAATTGTGGAGAGAGATGGATAGGGGGCAGGTTATTAAGCCTTGCATTATTTTACTTTTTTTTTTTTTTTTTTTTTTTTGAGGTGGAGTCTCGCTCTGTTGCTCAGGCTGGGTTCAGTGGCTCGATCTTGGTTCACTGCAACCTCCACCTCCCAGGTTCAAACCATTCTCCTTCCTTAGCCTCGCGAGTAGCTGGGACTACAGGTGCCCGCCACCACGCCTGGATACTTTTTGTATTTTTAGTAGAGATGCGTTTTCACCATATTGGCCAGGCTGGTGTCGAACTCCTGACCTTGTGATCTGCCTGCCTCAGCCTCCCAAAGTGCTGAGATTATAGGCGTGAGCCACCGTGCCCAGCCAAGGATGATTTTACTTTTGACTTTAACTTCCCAGAATGTTTACTGATGTGGTCCCTCTGAGGTAGGGTGGTTCAGAGTGTCTTTGGAAAGCACAACTAGAAGGAAGAATGAAGAGTGAGAGCTGCTAAAAAGAATTTAAAGAGGCCGGGTACAGTGGCTCACACCTGTAATCCCAGCACTTTGGGAGGCTGAGGCTGGAGGATCACTTCAGCTCAGGAATTTGAGACTAGCCTGGATAACCTGAGGAAGCGCTGTCTCTACAAAAATTATCCAAGCGTGGTGTATGCCTGTAGTCCCGGCTACTCGAGGCTGAGGTAGGAAGATTGCTTGAGCCCAGGAGATTGAGCCTACTATGAGCTGTGTTTGTGCCACTGCACTCTAGCCTGGGCAACAGAGCGAGACCCTGTCTCAAAAACAAAAACAAAAAAAACCCCAAGAATTTAAAGGTGGTGGAACTAGGGCTTGATGATCGTGTAGGATCATCAAACTTGGAGCTTCCAGAGATGAAGAAGGAAAGGGAAAATCAAGCCTTAACCATATGCAGTTGACTGAGAACCTGTTAGAAGGCCCAACAGATTGCTCTCAGTGCTCAACAAAGGCCCAGGGATGAGGGTTAATAGGTTTTTTTCCTAGCTACTGCACTGGGTTAAATAGTCCCCCAAATATTGGTATCTACCAAGAACCTGTGAATGTGCCTTATTTGGAAATAGGGCCTTTGTACATTGAATCTGCTTAAGGTCAAACAGCTCCAGCTGTAAATCCAGTGACTTGTTTCTATGTAAGGAGAGGGCGGTTTGGACATACAGTGACATGTGGACATGCACAAAGGGAAGGTGGCCATGTGAAGACAGGCAGAAATTAGAGTGATGCAGCTGCAAGACAGCGAATGCCAAGGATTGTGGCCACCACCACAAGCTAAGAGGCAAGGAAGGATTTTTCTCAAGACCCTTTGCAGGTGTGTCCAATTTTTTGGCTTCCCTGGGCCACATTGGAAGAATTGTTTTGGCCCACATGTAAAATATGCTGGCACTAACGATAGCTGATGAGCTAAAAAAAAAAAAAAGGTTCACACAGAAATCTCTTTTTTTTTTTTTTTTTTTTTTTTGAGATGGAGTCTTGCTCTGTCACCAGGCTGGAGTACTGTGATGTGATCTTGGCTCACTGCAACCTCCAACTCCCTGGTTCAAGCGATTCTCCTGCCTCAGCCTCCCGAGTAGCTGGGATTACAGGCACGCGCCACCATGCCCAGCTAAATTTTGTATTTTTAGGAGAGACAGGGTTTCATCTCATAATGTTTTAAGAAAGTTTACAAATTTGTGTCAGGCTGCATTCAAAGTTGTCTTGGGCTGCGTGCGACCTGTGGGTTGTGGGTGGGACAAGCTTGCTTTAGAGGGGACATGGCCCTGACGACACCTCAATTTCAGATTTCTAGCCTCCAGAACTGTGAGAGGATAAACTTCTGTTGTTTTAAGCCACCCAGTTTGTGGTAATTTATTATAGCAGCCCTAAGAAACCAATACCCTGTGAAATAGTCATTCATTCATTTGACATCTGTTCTATTAATCATCAACTTACAATGCATCTGTCTCTGTTTAGGTAAAGTGAAAAGATGGAACTGGTCCCTTTCCTCTTGGAAACTCACAATTAAACTAGTCAATGACTCTTGGCTCTTCTGAGTCTATAGAATCTGAGGGTTCAAATGGACCTTAAGTGTTACGTGTCTACATTTACCCCACACTCATAATGATTGAATCTCCAAAAGTACTTTTCCAGTGTCTGCGTATAATCTCATAGAATGGGGAACTCACTTCTCCCTAGAGATGATCCCCTATACTTCTATAGACTTTGACTCAGAAAATTCTCAGGCTGATGCTGGGCGTGGTGGCTCATGCTTGTAATTCCAGCACTTTGAGAGGCTGAGGCGGCGGATCATGAGGTCAAGAAACCCTGTCTCTACTAAAAATACAAAAATTAACTGGGTGTGGTGGCGTGCGCCTGTAGTCCCAGCTACTTGGGAGGCTGAGGCAGGAGAATCACTTAAACCCGGGAGGCAGAGGTTGCAGTGAGCTTAGATTGTGCCACTGTACCCCAGCCTGGTGACAGAGCAAGACTCCATCTCAAAAAAAAAAAAAAAGAAAGTTCTCAGGCTCATGCCTGTCATCCCACACTTTGGGAAGCTGTGGTGGGTGGGTAACTTGAGGTCAGGAGTTTGAAACCAGCCTGGCCAACATGGTGAAATCTCATCTCTACTAAAAATACAAAACTTAGCTGGGTGTAGTGGTGTGCGCCTATAGTCCCAGTTACTCAGGTGGCTGAGGCAGGAGAATTGCTTCAATCTGGGAGATGGAGGTTGCGGGGAGCCAAGGTCACACCACTGCACTCCAGCCTGGGTGACAGAGTGAGACTCCATCTCTGGATCTTAGTAACATTTACCTATTGATCCTGGTTTTCCTCATTGAGTTAACAAAGTTTGATCCCTCTTCCCCAGAAGAGCTTATTACTTATTGGAAAACAGTAGCTGTTACTCTCTTGATGCACGTTCAATTCTAGGTAGTGCTTCTTTCACCAGCAGGCTCTCCTCTGCGAGAAAACCTTGTATCCTTAATAGTAATAATAGACACAGCTGACATTTATAAGGACTTATTATGTATTAAGCATCATGCTAAGTGTTTGGCATACATTATCGAATTTGATCCCCATAATAAGTCTATGAGGAGAGTACTATTAAGCCTCATTTAATAGATGAGGAAATTGATGGTTAGAGAGGGCAAGGAATGTACAAGAAGTTGTGCAGTTAGATGAACATTGAAGTAAGGATTTTTTTGAGACAGAGTCTTGTTCTGTCACCCAGGCTGGATTGCAGTAGTATGATCACGGCTCACTGCAGCTTCTACCTTCTTGGGCTCAGGTGATCCTCCCACCTCTGCCTCTTGAGTAACTGAAACCACAGGTGTATGCCACCACACTCGGCTAATTTTTTGTGGAGACTGTGTTTCACCATGTTGCCCAGGCTGGTCTCCATCTCCTGGGCTCAAGACATCTACTCATCTCAGTCTCCCAAAGTGCTGGAATTACAGGCGTGAGCCACCATTCCTGGCCTGGAGTAAGGATTTTTATCAGATTAGATTCCATGTTCTGATCCAACTGCACTGCCTCTCATTGCCTGAGAACCTGGGGTTATCTTGGGAATACCGTTGCCTTACCATGAACCTGCTTTTGTCTCTCTGGATGCAGGAAGGACCATCAGAGCACTCCACCTGTGCAGTATGGGGAACTGCGGGCTTTGCTAGAAGCCATGCTAAACCGGTGTGCGGAGTTTTCCCAGACCTTGCTGAACAGGAGGCCCCTGGTCAGTGTACTGCAGACTGCTGCTTCCGAAGATCCTGCTGCAGTGTGTTTTTCGAAAGATAATTAGTATATTCCCTTACTTTTGTATGCTATTTCATGACTTTTTCTCATGCACACATGGCTACAGTGAGATGCTATTTTTTCCCTAATAGCAGAACTATGAAGCTTAAGGATTACTATTCTCATTTTTACATATGGGGAAAGTAAAGCCACGAGGGTTAAATAATTTTTCTCTAAGGTCCAAAACTAGAAAGTACCTAAGCCTAGACAGTAAATTCCAGGATGTTTTTACCCCAGTCTATTACACACATTCTCTGTTTATATCATATAAGCAGATAGGGTAAACATGCTCACAAAATAATATTTAAGTCTGGATTCACTAGAATCTTAGAATCTGAACAATGTGCAATGTGTTGTAGTTGCTGGCTTTTAATAGCCTGTAGACTTAAGATATCAGGAAAGACACTGTCAGTGTGAGTGTCGATTATGTCTTTCAGGATTAACTTTGGAAACTAAGCTCTTTACACCTGATGGAGTGGGGATTTTCTTGTGTTTTAGAGCAACTAATAGGGCCATTACAGTCAAGCTAATGCCCACTAGCCTGTGACAGCTTTCTGCATATAATAGACCAATAGTCATTCCTGTGGTTCAGAGAGACTGTAGGTTAAGGTCCCTCCAACACTGCTACCATTTTTTTTTTTTTTTTTCTGAGATGGCTTCTTACTCTGTGGCCCCAGTCTGGAGTGCAGTGGCGTGATCTCGACTCCCTGCAACCTCCGCCTCCTGGGTTCCAGTGATTCTCCTGCCTCAGCCTGCCGAGTAGCTGGGATTACAGGCATGCACCACCACACCTGGCTAATTTTTGTATTTTTAGTAGAGACAGGGTTTCACCGTGTTGGCCAGGCTGGTCTCGAACTCCTGACCTCCACCTCGGCCTCCTAAAGTTCTGGGATTACAGGCATGATCCACTGCGCCGGGCCTCTGCTACCATTTTTTTTAATTCTGAGACGGAGTCTCACTCTGTTGCCCAGGCTGGAGTGCAGCGGCACGATTTTGGCTCACTGCAACCTTCGCCTCCAGGGTTCAAGCAATTCTCCTGCCTCAGCCTCCCTAGTAGCTGGGACTACAGGTGCCTGCCACCACACCTGGATAATTTTTTTTGTATTATTAGTAGAGACGGGGTTTCACTGTGTTAGCCAGGATGGCTACGATCTCCTGACCTTGTGATCCGCCTGCCTTGGCCTCCCAAAGTGCTGGGATTACAAGCGTGAGCCACCATGCCCAGCTTTGCCACGATTTTTTAAAGGAGCTATTTGCAAAGATATAGCCAAGATCTCTTGGAAAGTTAGGTGTACGGGAATGTCAGACTGCAGTGTGAGAAGAAGAGGTCTACAGTCATCCAAGCATAGACTGAGACACAGCATATACTTGATCACTAGGTTCCTGTCTCTCCTTCCCACCTCAGGGCCATGCCTCCAGTAGAGATTCAGAGAAGGCCATTCTTCAAAGGGGAAGGTTCCTCCTGAGCACTCTGGAGGGATTTAGAAGTGCCTGCAGGTAAGGGGCCCTCTGTGGTATGAAGTAATAGCATGGAAGGTAGGGGTGGAAGGGATTCAGACAATGGGTGAAGTTCTAGAGGCAACACTTGATTTCTGATACTCTGCTGTATGGCAAAGAGGACTTTGGCTGAGGTAGGGTTTGTGGGTGTGTGGAGGAGGCTTGAGGACAGGCAGCTAGGGGTAGGACCTTCCTAAAGATTCCTTCCTCATGGAGTTTTTGCTACTGTGCCATGAGGTTGTGTCTTATTCACCTTCGTTCCCCACCACCCCTCAACTAGCCTAGCACTATAGGTATTCACTGAATGGTTGCTGAATTAATTCAGTTTACATTAACAAATGTTTGTTTTATCTACTGTGTGCCATGCCTGATGCTAGACAGTGGGGCTAGAAAGAAAAGTCAGGATGGCTCCTGCCCTCAAGCAGCTCACAGTCTCTTGGGGAAGAGATGCTTTTTTGTATATATGTGGGATTTGTTAGGTTTTCAAGAATCCGGGGAAGGTATTCCAGATAGAGCAGCATATTTAAAGGCAAATGAATGGGAAATAGCAAATAGCATGGCATATTCAGGGAAGTACACACAATGGGGTAGAAGTACACGTAGTTGGGGGAGGGGGTAGGGAGCAAGAATCTGGAGAGGTAGCCAGGGATCAAGTCCTCTCCTCATTGTGATCTATTGAATTTTCTCCCAATCTGATAATAGAGATACTTTCCCTGGACCCTGAGCACAGGCACTCCCCGCCACCCCCCAGGAAGGTGTTTGTAACCTTTAGGTTGCATAAGTGGTAGTGAATATACTCACATATTGATTTCTTAGGTTGGCTATAGAATTCCAGAGTGAGCCTTCAGCCCAGGAGAATCCATTCACAGCTCCCAGCGCCAAGAAGGAAGACACCTTGGAGGCCTTCTCAGAATTTCTTCTCAGTGCCTGTGACTCGCTGTGTATCCCCATGGTGATGGTGGGTTCTCCTGAGCCATGGGCAACATGAAGCTTGGGGAAGAGAAGAATGTGCAGGCGAGCCAGGCTCAGAGGCATAAGGCAGTGACTGCTCAAAGGAACTCTCTGGGGGCCTCAGCAGTGTGATTCTTGCTGCTACCTTTCCTTTGTTCTAAAAATAAAATGTAGTGTTTGATTATGAAACTAACAGGTTCCTCTTAAGAAAAAATAGAAAGCAGTAATAATAAAATAATAAATGGGTAAGTTTATGGAGTGATAAGTACCTAATATTCACTACCTGATTTAGTTCTCCCAATGATCCTGGGAGATGGATGCTATAATTTGCCCTAATTTACAGATAAGGTTGTCATATTTCTATAGTTATAAAGCAAGCCCATAACGGTGCTGAGATTGAACCTACGACTTCAGGTCCCCTAGCTTTTCTTGTGTCTTTAATAATGAGCAGCAGTGAATGTCTGTTATCCAAGTGTTAATAAGGAACATGTATGTGTGTTCTGTAAAATGAGAGATGACCACTCTGAAGAGAGGCTTGATCTTGAAGAGCTTCATTTTGAGCTGACTTGAGGTTGAGATGGTGGGAAGAGCAGGGCCAAGAGCTGCTGACTCTGGGTAACCTTGGGTGAGTCCTCTCCTGCTTGAGGTTTGGGCATCCTATGAGCCTGTGAGGAGTCCTTGTTAGTCAGGAAAGGGCAACTCCTAACCATCTACTGGGAACAGTAGGTGGCAGCAGGGAGGCACCTCTGGCTCTGCACAAGCAAGGCTCTCTTCCTTGAAGAAGCCATTGAGCTGGAGTCTGCAGGAGGTAGTGGTCAGGAACCCTGGACTGTGGCCATGAGTTAACCCACTAACAGTAAGACTTGGGCAACTCATCGCAGTTTACTCACCTGCCCTGCCTTCCTCCCAGATTTTTGAAGTGTTAGAGCTAAATCTAGAAGTAGATCATAGAATTATTGTATTAGTCCTTCTTTCTACTTTTCTGTATTTTACACATTTTCTTTAATGAGCATATATTACTTTTATAATAATAATAATAATAATAAAACAACCAAACTTGCTCTAAAAATGAAAGGTGTCAACAAGAACAATGCCTCTGAGGACCCAGCTGTTTACAGAAAGGGAACTGAGACTCAGGGAAGGGAGAAGGTGACTACCCAAGGGCACACTGTGGTGGCTATGTACAGAGCCTGAACTAGAACCGTGTTTTTTTTTTTTTTTTTTTTTTTTCGTAATTCAGAGCTGTGTCTACCACATAAGACTGCCTCATGACTCTTGAAGAATTACCTGAAGGCTGATCTGAGGGCAATGGTATTTACAACTAATTGATCACAACCAGTTACAGATTTATTTGTTCCTTCTCCATTCCCCCTGCTTTACTTGACCAGCCTTAATAATAATGGGCCGGGTGCGGTGGCTCACGCCTGTAATTCCAGCACTTTGGGAGGCTGAGGCAGGTGGATCACTTGAGGTCAGGAGTTTAAGACCAGCCTGGCCAACATGGCGAAACCCCGTCTCTACTAAAAATACAAAAAGTAGCCGGGTGTGGTGGCGCATGCCTGTAATCCCAGCTGCCTGGGAGGATGAGGCAGGAGTATCGCTTGAACCCGAGAGGCAGAGGTTTCAGTGAGCCGAGATGGCACCACTGATCTCCAACCTGGGTGACAAAGCAAGACTCCATCACAAAGAATAAAAAAAAAAAACAGCCCCCCCCAAAAAAATAACAAATATGAAGGCAGTTTATAAACTATATTATTATTATTACTATAGTAATAGAAACATGAGAGTCACTCTGCATTACGGTTTAGAAAGCAGTTTTTACACACCAGACCACATTTGTTTCTGGGAGGGATATCTTGTTATTCTCATTTTAGTCTTTTGGGAACAGAAGCCCAAAGAGATAAAGTATCTAGTACAATCTATCAGGTGATCCAAGCCTTAGATGTAGGTTTGGACTTTAAGTTCCCTAGCTTTTCTTGTGTCTTTCAAGTGAAAGGAGTTAATCTACTGTTGCTAGATTTGATGTGAGTTTTCTCTGATGCCTTTTCTTCTTCAGAGGCTCAGTCCTGGTGGGCTATGTTCTCTCTCCTGGTTCTTTGCAGAGACACTTGGAGCAGACCACCCACCCAGCTTTGATGGAAGTTTTCCTCTCAATTCTACACAGCCTCTTTGTCATCGTTCCCCACATGAAGGAGAAGTTTTCCAAGAAGCTTGGTAGGCAGCAGGCAAATGTGGAGGTTGGGAGGGAGGCAAGCACCTTAGGCAGTGCTCAGAGAGTATTCAAAGAGAGGATAAGTTGTGGGTGCACATTTACTAATTCATTCAGAATCTGTATCTGTTCTTTGTCCAGTATTGAGTGAAAGGAAGTGTCAGGCAGCAATCAAAAGTCATTAAAGGGGCTGGGCGTGGTAGCTTGTGCCTGTAATCCTAGTGCTTTGGGAGACCAAGATGGGAGGATCACCTGAGGCTAGGAGTTTGAGACCAGCTTGGACAATACAGTGAGAGCCCATCTCTACAAAAAAGATTAAAGAAAAATTAGCTGAGAATTTTCAGTAACATTAGTGACTAGTTATTAATAATAACTAACATTTAAGTTCTTACAGTGTGTGAGACTGTTTTAAGTGCTTTGCATGTATGGACTCATTTAGTCCTCAGAAAAACCCCAGGAATTGTCTATTATGATTGTACTCATTCCACTGATGAGCAAACTGAATCTCAGAGAGGTTAAGTAACTTGCCTAAGGTCACACTATAAGTGGTATGCCCAGGATTCAAACCCAGGGAATCTGGCTGTAGAACATGCTTTCTTTTTTTTTTTTCTGAGATGGAGTCTTACCCTGTTGCCCAGACTGGAGTGCAGTGGCACGAACTTGGCTCACTGCAAGCTTCACCTCCCGGGTTCACGCCATTCTCCTGTTTCAGCGTCCTGTATAGCTGGGACTACAGGCGCCCGCCACGCCTGGCTAATTTTTTTGTATTTTTTAGTAGAGACGGGGTTTCACCGTGTTAGCCATGATGGTCTCGATCTCCTGACCTCGTGATCTGCCCACCTCAGCCTCCCAAAGTGCTGGGATTACAGGCGTGAGCGACCGTGCTTGGCCAGAACATGCTTTCTTAATCTCTGTGCTATATTTGGCTCTTATCATTATAATTTAATGTTTTTTCTTTTATTCTCGTCACATGGCATGCAACGAATGTTGTGCAACAAGTCTACCGTGGAGAGGCAGCCAGGGCTCAGCCATGTAGGCCCTTGTTGGCCATGTGAGGAATTTGGATTTTTTTTTTCTTTTTTTTTTTTCCGAGACAGAGTTTCGCTCTTGTTGCCCAGGCTGGAGTGCAATGGCATGATCTCGGCTCACCGCAACCTCCACCTCCCGGGTTCAAGTGATTCTCCTGAGTCAGCCTTCCAAGTAGCTGAGATTACAGGCATGTGCCACCACGCCCGGCTAATTTTGTGTTTTTAGTAGAGATGGGGTTTCTCCATGTTGGCCAGGCTGGTCTCAAACTCCCCACCTCAGGTGATCTGGCCACCTTGACCTCCCAAAGTGCTGGGATTACAGACTGAGCCACCATACCTGGCCTGGAATTTGGATTTTATCCTAGGAGTTTTGTTGAGTTTTAAAGAAGTGGAGTAACATGTTCAGACTTCTGTTTCAGAAAGATCTTTCTTGGAGCAGTGTGGACTATGAGTTAGAGGGAGGCAGATTGGAGGCATGTATCTCAGCCTCTTGCATTAACTCAGGTTGGTGATAGGAACTAAGGTAGTGTTGGGGCATGGAATAGCTGGATGTAGGGCTTGAAAGCGAGGTAACAGTGCAGGGTAATGCCTGGCTTCTGGCTGCCTTCTATGTGGATGGTGGTGTGTTTAACTGAGAGAAGGCTCACTGGGGGAGGATCTGGTTTGGGGAGGCAGTAGAGGATATGGTCAATTTGGGTCAGGGTGAATGTGAGATGTTCCAGTGAAGATGTTAGGTGGGTAATTGACTGTGTCTGAAGACAAGGGAGAGATCTGGGATTTAGATACAGATATAGAAGTCTTCAGCATCCAGCCTTTCATTCATTCAACAAATATTGGGCACCTACTGCATGCAAGATACCATGCTAGGGCTGGAGATTTAGCAGTGAACAAAAGAGACCCCTGTCCTTGTGAGGCTGACTCCTCAGTGGGGATCAGGTGAGATTCTTCAAAGCTGAGGGTGTAAAATGAAATGATGAAAGAAGCCAAGACAAAATTAAGCATTTAATGGTCAGGAGGAGGAGAGGTACGAGCATTTGGAGAGGTAGGAAGGAAACCAGAAGGATATGATATTAAGGAAGCCAAATGAAGAGAGTTTTGTGGATTGGGGAGTAGTCAGGAGTGTGAAAGGCATCCCAGAGGTCAAGTAAGATGAAGATTGAAAGATATCGATTGGACTTGGCTTCATGGCAGCTTTTGGCCACATTGGCCAGAGCAGTTTCTGTGGGAGTGGTTGGAATGGAAGCCAGACCAGAGTGAGTTAAAGAATGAGTGCAAGATGAGGCAGTAGAGACAGGATACACAACTATTTTGACAAGTTTGGTGTGTGGGGAAGGTGAGAAATGGGGGTGTGAGTAGAGGGGAACATGGAGTTAGGAAGGATTTTTCTACCCCCTAAGATTGGAAACACTTACCTGATTAGCTGCTGATAGGAAGGAGCAGTAGAGAGACTGGTTGTTAGCCCATATCAGTTGGAATTCTTCTCACCTCTCTTGTTTATTGAGATTGTACAAATTAATTTTCTTATCTCCAGTGTCCTTAGCTAGAACATGGTGATAATGGTGAGAATTAAACAAGATGATGTATATAGGTTTCCTGAAGACTGCATCCCTCAGCCATTGTGATAACTGATACACACTTCTTTCCTTCCTTTTAACATTCTTCCTGCCTGCCATACTTCCGTACCCAAGAGGATCTAGTCTTGGGGCACTGGATGAGAGGCAAGTGTAGATCTCTTGGGGCAGTGGTGGGGAAAGGGGATGTAGAAAAAGGCTATGAGGTCTGTAGGGAGATCTGTGCAGCATGAAGCCAGGTAGCACAGGATCAGAGGCTCAACCTGCAAGAGGGAGGAGGGAGGCAGGCACTGCCAGCCAGGAATGGTATGGAGACCTGGAGTAGGAGGGTGGAGAAACTCTGGATCCCTGAGAGATTGGGCCAAGAGGAGCCCATCTGGAAGGGAAGCTTGGTGCCCCTTCCTGGGAAAGTCATGGGTTAAATTGTTGCCACAGAGAGTTGCTGTGAAACCCTGAGGGATTCCCTGTCAGCTGCTTTAGCCCCAGGATAAAATACAGATTATTCCCAACCCAGGGGCTGGTGAAATGGGAGCTTCTGATGTCTTCTTTATCTAGGATTCTGCTTTTACAGCGGCCCAAGGGAAGGCAAAACAGAGGTTAGTATTGACTGAAAGCCTTACTGGGGAGACTGGGAGGAGCCAGCAGCACAAAGGCCTGGGCCAGGGTCAACAGCTAAGGCAGAAACTGCTGGCTGGGTGCAGTGGCTCACACCTGTAATCCCAGCACTTTGGGAGGCCAAGGTGGGCGGATCACCTGAAGTCCAGAGTTCGATACCAGCCTGACCAACATGTAGAAACCCTGTCTCTACTAAAAATACAAAATTAGCTGGGCGTGGTGGCGCATGCTTGTAATCCCAGCTACTCAGGAGGCTGAGGCAGGAGACTCGCTTGAACCTGAGAGGCGGAGGTTGCAGTGAGCCGAGATTGTGCCATTGCACTCTAGCCTGGGCAACAAGCATGAAACTCCATCTTAAAAAAAAAAAAAAAAAAAAAAAGGCCAGGCACAGTGGGACACACCTGTAATCCCAGCACTTTGGGAGGCCGAGGTGGGTGGATCATGAGGTCAAGAGATCGAGACCATCCTGGCCAACATGGTGAAACCCCATCTCTACTAAAAATACAAAAATTAGCTGGGTGTGGTGGTGCGTACCTGTAGTCCCAGTTACTCAGGAGGCTGAGGCAGGAGAATCGCTTGAACCCGGGAGGCGGAGGTTGCAGTGAGCCGAGATCATGCCACTGCACTTCAGCCTGGTGACAGAGTGAGGCTCCGTCTCAGGAAAGAAAAAAAGAAAAGAAACTGTTATTGGACCTCTGTTCTGAGAACCAATTGCTTTCAACAGACAATTCAGAGATGAGAATAAAATAGTAACTACTGTTCTTTCTGCATCTGAAACTGGATTGTTTTCTATAAAACTGAAAGAAGGGATAGAAGGAGCAGATGTGTTCTTCCTAGGTCCTTGTCAAATGTACCAAATTGTAGTGGAGGATCATTCAGAATGGAAGAAAATGAACACTTATTGCAGCACTTACTTTGAGCCAAGTACTTGTTAGATGTTCTCTGTACATTTATCTTACTTAGCTTTACAACAACCTGTGAGGTACAAATATCAAAACTGAGTCTCAGAGAAGTTAAAAAACCTTTCCAGAGTGAAACTACTAGACAGTGATGGAGTACATTTTGAACCAAGTCTGTGTAACTCTGAAACCAGAGCTTTTTGATACCACCCAGGCTTGGGACTCTCTGTGACAAGTCTGGTTTAAACTGCTCTCTGCTTTATTCCCACTTCTCTGAAGCTTCCTCATCCTTCATACGACTGACCCTGGAGCTGAAGGCCAGGTTTTGCAGTGGTCTGAGGTATGTATGGTCCCAGGCAAGATTGAGTGGCCAAGGGGCCAATGTCCCTCTTGATGGGACAAGTGGGAATTGTTGGCTGGTGTGTTTTAGTCATGGGCTCATGGTGGTGTTGACATAGTGTCAGCATTGCTCAGCATCTGGTGCAATAAGCTGGCCATGCTTCTGTAGGTTGTATTGAATCTAGTGCGGTAAGGATCTTATTCCTGGTGATACTTGGATGGGTACCTGTCACATCAAAACTGGGAGAGGCCTGGTGCAGTGGCTCATGGCTGTAATCCCAGCACTTTGGGAGGCCAAGATGGGAGGATTGCTTGAAGCCAGCAGTTCAAGATCAACTTGGGCAGTGTAGCAAGACCCTGGTCTCTACAATTTTTTTTTTTCTTTTTTTTTTGAGATGGAGTGTCGCTCTGTCACCCAGGCTGGAGTGCAGTGGTACAATCTTGGCTCACTGCAACAACCGCCTCTTGGGTTCAAGCAATTCTCCTGCCTGAGCACCTGAGTAGCTGGGATTACAGGTGCCTGCCACCACGCCTGGCTAATTTTTGTGTTTTTAGTAGAGATGGCCAGACCGGTCTCAAACTCCTGACTTCAGGTGATCCGCCTGCCTCGGCCTCCCAAAGTGCTGGGATTACAGGCGTGAGCCACCGTGGCTGGCCACAAAAGTTTTTTTTTAATTAGCCAGACCTGGTGGTACACACCTCTAGTCCCAGATACTCAGGAGGCTGAGGCAAGAGGATCCTTGAGCCTAGGAGGTCAAAGCAGCAGTGAGCTATGATTGCATCCCACTGTAGCTTGGGCGACAGAGTGAGACCTTGTCTCTAAAAAACACAAAAAGCCCCAAAAAACGCTTTCATAGATCATTTGTTTAACCTTTCATTTAAATGAGGAAACTGGCCGGGTTGAACAGGAAACTCTGGCTGAGGCAGAAGATCGGCTTGAACCCAGGAGGTGGAGGTTGCAGTGAGCTGATATAGCGCCACCGCACTCCAGCCTGGGTGACAGAGTGGGACTCCATCTTAAAAAAAATAAAAAATAAGAAAAAGGCTGCAGTGAGCTATGATCACGCCCCACTCTAGCCTGGGTGACAGAGTGAGACCACTGAGGAAATTGAGGCCCTCAAAGGGGAAAGGATGTAGTGTCTGTCAAGTTCTAGTTTCTACCAGCCAAGTAATTCTAGAGGAGAAACTCTCTTGTTAAAGTAGAGGTCGCTGCCTCAGTCTCTGTCTTGTTAGGTTTCTGGAGCAGCCTCTGTACCTTCTCCTTTATGATTTGCCCCCTGTTTCTGTATTTACTAAGAAGATTAATTTGTTACTGCCCACAGTCTACAAGCTGGTTACAGTGCAGTGCCCAGCTTTCCTTCCATAATACTGAATACGCCATCCAACATTTAGGAGAGAATACAAGGACCCATCTGGATTGAAAGTCAAAATTTTGGAAGTACTCCTTGACTGCACATGTGGGGTTCAGCTGCTGCTGCTTTTTCTAGCACTTCCTCAGCCCTTTCCTGGCCTAGGGGCACTTTTTTATTTGTATGTTTTATTAAATTGGAACTTATAGCCCCCACTTCGTATTTTTTCAGTAAATTTTTAGTGAATGCCTGGCCCAAGTTACAGCTGAAGCAGCAGGTTCCATATTTCCTTTTTTTTTTTTTTTTTTTTAAGACAGAGCCTTGCTCTTGTTGCCCAGGCTGGAGTGCAGTGGCACAATTTCAGCTCACTGCAACCTCCGCCTTCTGGGTTCAAGCAGTTCTCCTGCCTCAGCCTCCCAAGTACCTGGAATTACAGGTGCCCGCCACCACGCCCAGCAAATTTTTGTATTATTAGTATTATTATTTTTTGAGACTGAGTCTCCCTCTGTCGCCCAGGCTAGAGTGCAATGGTGCAATCTCGGCTCACTGCAACCTCTGCCTTCTGAGTTCAAGCGATTCTCCTGCCTCAGCCTCCTGAGTAGCTAGGATTACAGGTGTGCGCCACCACGCCTGGCTAATTTTGTATTTTTAGTAGAGACAGGGTTTCACCATTTTGCTCAGGCTGGTCTCAAACTCCTGACCTCGTGATCTGCCCGCCTCACTTCCCAAAGTGCTGGGATTACAGGCATGAGCCACTGCTTCCGGCCAGATTTTTGTATTTTTAGTAGAGATGGGATTTCACCATGTTGGTCAGGCTGGTCTCGAACCCCTGACCTCAGGTGATCCACCCGCCTCGGCCTCCCAAAGTGCTAGAATTACAGGCGTAAGCCACTGTGCCCAGCCCCGTATTTACTTTTCATAGCCACCTTAAGACCTTCTCTGCCACAGCCATGGCTAGAATTTCACTAGCCTCTGGCACAAAGCAGTGGTGCCCAGGCATATGGCAGGGATAATGCTCTCCCAGCCAAAGTAGCAATGTCATCTCTTCTATGCTTTCTTCTTCTCCCTCTAAGTCACTCAGCCCTAAACCAGGTGTGTTCCAATTTCCTCTACTATATGTGCCTCAACCTCCTCTCAGCTCCAGAGAAGACAGGACCACCTTCCGAAGAAGGTAAGATGCTACAATTTGACCACTCGTGGCCTGTGCTGGTCTTTAGAGTCTGGGTGCCTTGCTGATTGGCTAGATAGTGAGTTAGTACAGGCATGAGATTTCTTTGCCTGAGGCTGCCCAGAGGAATTGGAGTGATGCAATTATAGGTTGATTCCTAAGGATGTGAAATAATAGAACTGGAAAATGATGGAACCCAAGGCTCCTGGCACCTTAGAGTTGAGAAGGATCCTAATGTTCATCAAGTCCAGTTCCTTCTCCCTGAAAGTCTCCTCTGTAACATCCCCATACCAGGCCTCAGGAGTCCAGTGTTCACTATAGCATTAATAGTGTGTTCTGTTTCTTCATTCATTCAAGTAGTATTTCTTTTTTCTTTTTCTTTTGTGTTCTTTTTTTTTTTTTAAGATAGTCTCGCTCTGTTGCCCAGGCTGGAGTGCAGTGGCATGATCTCAGCTCACTGCAACCTCCGCCTTTTAGGTTCAAGTGATTCTCCTGCCTCAGCCTCCCAAGTAGCTGGGATTACAGGCTCCCACCACCAGGCCTGGCTAATTTTTACATTTTTAGTAGAGACGGGCTTTCACCATGTTGGTCAGGCTGGTTTCGAAATCCTGACCTCAGGTAATCTGCCTCGGCCTCCCAAAGTGCTGAGATTACAGACGTGAGCTACCGTGCCCAGCCAAGAGGTATTTCTTGAGCATCTGTTGTGTGTCAGACTCCATTCCAGGTGCTGGTGAAAGAGCCAGGGATACAAAGCCCTGCTGTCATAGATCGAGACAGGCAGGCAATAAGCAAATGCATACTATGTCAGAGATCCATAGGCACTATGAAAAAAATAAAACTGGGCAAAGGGATAGAGAGTGATAGAAGGAGGAGAGAGACATGTTAGATAGGGTGGTCAGGGAAGGTCTCCATGTGGAAGTGGCATGTGAGCAGAGGTCTGAGTCAAGTAAAGGAAAGCCATGTAGAATCTAGGCAGGAGGAACAGCAGCTGCAGGGCTGAGAGCTGGAAATTTTTCCTCTTGTTGAACATTCATTGAGCTTCTGCTACCTGCCAGGGGAGGCCTAGGTACTGCTGTGGATAGAGCGATTATAACAGTATGTTATTTGCCCTGAGGGGTTCCTCTATCTTAGACCTGTCTCCTGATATAATAGAAAACAGTTTAATCATTGTTTCATCATTCATTCAACAAATATACCTCTGTGGGTAAGACCTAGTTCTGGCTCTTTTCTCCCTTATTATATTTGTGAAGACTCTGTGTCCTCTCTCCCACTCTCTGCACCTGCTGTTCTCTTTTATCTTTCCCAGACATCATGCTGAGAGGGAGCGAAGCCCAGGTGAGCATTTTCATTGCTTCCAACATAGCTTGGCTACTGGTTCTTTCACTATGCTGGCTACTCCTTTCTGCAATCTCCCTGTTAAGGCATGGTCTGGCCTGCAGAGAGAATAGCATGATTTCTGCCATGTAGCCTAAGACTACTGGCAGTCACATCACCATCACCTTTCTTGCTCATGAGTGCCTGCTCCACTGCTTCTGGCAGTTCCCTTGCTTGTCAAACCAAGGGGAGCCCCACACATCTCCTGCCTTAAACACTGGGGCTTCTTAAATCTCAGTGTGCCAGGAAATGCAGCAGATCTCTGATACATGCAGACTGCTTCTTTATTTTATATATCAGGAGAAAGGCAGGTGGATGTGTGTGGCTGAAGGATATTTGTTTCATTATTATTATATTGATTAGAGCATGCTTTGGTGGACAAGCACTGAACTTGGAATTAGGAGAACTGACCTGGCTCTGCTACCAAATTGCTGTGGGACATGCACTATCCTCACCCTCTGCTTGCCCAGGACTTGGCCCTGGCAGGATGGATTCTTTCGGTTGACCTTCAGCTGAGGTCCTGTCTTTCAATCTCTCATCCACTCTGCTGGAAGGATTATCTGAAAACAAAGTCTTAACATCTTAACTCCCCTGGCCTTCAGCTGTGGTCTCCACACATCAGTCTGTGGAGTAGTGTCAGATAGTGATAAAGTTTTCTCTGGTCCATGGTGAAATGTGGAACATAAGGATAAAGTTGACTTTATTCATGTTTTTTGTTTGTTTGTTTGTTTTTTGAGACAGAGTCTCACTCTGTTGCCCAGGCTGGAGTTGAGAGATGTCAGCTCACTGCAACCTCCACCTCCCAGATTCAAGTGATTCTTGTGTCTCAGCCTCACGAGTAGCTGGGACTACAAGCACATGTCACCATGCCCAGGTGGTTTTTTTGTATTTTTAGTAGAGATGGGGTTTTGCCATGTTGGCCAGGCTGGTCTTGAACTCCTGGCCCCAAACAATCTACCTGCCTTGGCCTCCAAAGTGCTAGGATTACAGGTGTGAGCCACCGCACCTGGCCTTTATTCAAATTTTAAGCTCTGAAGTCAGTCTTTTTCTTTCCTTTTTTTTTGTTTTGGGACAGCGTCTTGTTCTGTTGCCCAGGCTGGAGTGCAGTGGCGTGATCTCGGCTCATTGCAACCTCCGCCTCCTGGGTTCAAGCAATTCTCCTACATCAGCTTCCTGAGTAGCTAGGGCTACAGGCACTTGCCACCACGCTTGTCTAATTTTTGTATTTTTAATAGAGACAGGGTTTTGCCATGTTGGCCAGGCTGGTCTCGAACTCCTGACCTCAGGTGATCCACCTGCCTTGGTCTCCCAAAGTGATGGCATTACCGGCTTGAGCCACCACACCTATCCTTCTTTCCTATTCTTTCGGTATTAAAATATTCCTTCTTTTATTAAACCGTTTTCATAAGAAATCTAGAAGTCTCTGCCCTCAGGATGAAGTCCCAGTTCTTTAAGTGGCATTTGCTTAAAGGTCTTTCACAGTCCGGCTGCAGATTACATCACATAGTTCCCCAGCTTCTGATACCCCACATTTATTCACTGACTGTCCAGTCACACTGGATGGAAACATGGCATGTCTTCTCATGCCTTCAGGCCTCTGAACACCTTGCTTCCTTTTCTCTTTTCTCCTGTCGCTGCCTCTTTTCTCCTCACCCTCCACAGTTTGTTTCTTTCTTTCTTTCTTTCTTTTTTTGAGACGGAGTCTCGCTCTGTCGCCCATGCTGGAGTGCAATGACATGATCTCGGCTCACTGCAGGCTCCGCCCTCTGGGTTCACGCCATTCTCCTGCCTCAGCCTCCCGAGTAGCTGGGACTACAGGGGCCCGCCACCTCGCCTGGCTAATTTTTTGTATTTTTAGTAGAGACGGGGTTTCACCGTGTTAGCCAGGATGGTCTTGATCTCGTGACCTCATGATCCGCCAGCCTCGGCCTCCCAAAGCTTGCTTTCTTTTTTCTGAGATGGAGTTTCGTGCTTGTCACTCAGGCTGGAGTGCAATGGTGCCATCTCAGCTCACTGCAACCTCTGCCTCCCAGGTTCAAGCGATTCTCCCACCTCAGCCTCCCAAGTAGCTGGGATTACAGGCACCCGCCATCATAGCCGGCTAATTTTTGTATTTTTGTAGGGATGGGGTTTCACTATGTTGGCCAAGCTGGTCTTGAACTCCTGACCTCAGGTGATATACCCTTCTCAGCCTCCCAAAGTGCTGGGATTACAGGCGTGAGCCACTGTGCCCAACCCACAGTTTCTTCCTCTTTGACCTTGCCTTCCCCATGCCAAGGCGGCCTGAGTCACTCTCTCCTCAATATAGCACTGATCACATGTCCTGCAATTGCCTGTCTCATTATGTGTCTCTTCCCATCAGCTGCCAGTTCCTGGAGGTAGGGCCTGGGTCTCACAGCCTGTCCTAAGAGTAGTAGCCACTCAATGAACATATGTCAAATGAATGAAAGAATGAATGTTTTTGGGAGGCTGAGGTGGGTGGATCATCTGAGGTCAGGAGTTTGAGACCAGCCTGGCCAACATGGCAAAACCCTGCCTCTACTAAAAATACAAAAAATTAGCTGGGCGTGGTGGTGGGTGCCTGTAATCGCAGCTACTTGGGAGGCTGAGGCAGAAGAATTGCTTGAACCTAGGACGGGGAGGTTGCAGTGAGCCGAGATCGCGCCATTGCACTCCAGCATGGGCAACAGAGCGAGACTCTGTCAAAAGAAAAACAAAAAAAATGAAAGAATGAACATTAATTGTTGAGACAAATCCATGTCCTTCCGCTTGTGAAGTTTAGTTTTTCCCGGTAGGCTGAACCTTGCTCAAAGGAAGAGGAGCCTCTGATTTCCTTATTTCCCACTATACTGCATTTACTCTTGCTGCCCTGTGCAGTACTCTGCATGTACATGCGGTACTCTAATGTGCTGATTACCTATTCTCCTATGTTCTCTGTGTGGCTTTCCTCTACTTATTCCCTCCCTAGAACTCTCTGCAGTTTCTGAGCTCCTGCAGCATGGGCTGCCCCAGATAAGCAGCAGGAGCCCTGAAAGCCTTGCCTTCCTGTCTGATCACCAGTACATGGAGGGAGCTGCTCGCCAGAGACAGTACTGCATCCTGCTCCTCTTCTACTTGTCCTACATCCATGAGGACAGGTCAGTGCACAGAGGTGGGTGGCTGGTGGTGGGTCTTGGGACCTTCATCAGCAGTTCAGTTCAATAAATAAGGGCATCTCTCCAAGCCTGATGCTGGGCACTGGGGACACAGGGATAAGTAAGAAATGGGTTGTGTCCCTGAGAGGCTCATATCTTAGAAGTGGGTTAGAACAGGTGGGTAGACACTGTGCTGAGAGACAGAGGCCTAGAAAGCCAGTGAGTATTCCTTGCTATCCTTGAGGGTGTTGTTTGTCCACAGAAAAAAACTTCAGTAGTTTACTTTGGTTTTAATCATTACTATTCAATTTATTACATTTTTAAAATCATGGCTGGGCACGGTGGCTCACGCCTGTAATCCCAATGCTTTGGGAGGCCAAGGTGGGCCGATCACTTGAGGTCAGGAGTTCGAAACCCGCCTGGCCAACATGGCGAAACCCTGTCTCCACAAAACATGCAAAAATTAGCCGGGTGTGGTGGTGCACACCTGTAATCCCAGCTACTCTGGAGGCTGAGACAGGAGAATTGCTTGAACCCAGGAGACGGAGGTTGCAGTGAGCCAAGAGTGCCACTGCACTCCAGCCTGGGTGACAGAGTGAGTGAGACTCCATCTCAAAAAGGATATAAAAATAAAAATAAAAGGACTGTTCTTTCTTAAGCTGTAAGAAATAATTTATTGGGCTGGGTGCAGTGGCTTATACCTGTAATCCCAGCACTTTGGGAGGCCGAGGCTGGTGGATCATCTGAGGTCAAGAGTTTGAGACCAGCCTGACCAACAAGATGAAACCCTGTCTCTACTAAAAATACAAAAATCAGGCCGGGCGCGGTGGCTCACTCCTGTAATCCCAGCTCTTTGGGAGGCTGAGATGGGCAGATCACGAGGTCAAGAGATCGAGACCATCATGGCTAACACAGTGAAACCCCGTCTGTACTAAAAATACAAAAAAATTAGCCGGGCGTGGTGGCGGGTGCCTGTAGTCCCAGCTACTCCGGAGGCTGAGGCAGGAGAATGGCGTGAACCCAGGAGGCAGAGCTTGCAGTGAGCCCAGATCGTGCCACTGCACTCCAGCCTGGGCAACAGAGCGAGACTCTGTCTCAAAATAAATAAATAAATAAATAAATAAATAAAAATAAAAATAAAAATACAAAAATCAGCGGGGTGTGGTGGCAGGCGCCTGTAGTCACAGCTACTTGGGAGGCTGAGACAGGAGAATTGCTTGAATCCGGGAGGCGGAGGTTGCAGTGAGCCGAGATGGTGCCACTGCGCTCTAGCCTGGGTGACGGAGTGTTACTCTGTCTCAAAAAATAAATAAATAAATAAATTTATAATGATAATTTATTGGCCGGGTGTAACAGGACGAGCCGTAGACAAAACCTCTCAGACACTGAATTGTAAAAGGAAGGGCTTTATTCAGCTGGGAGCATTGGCAAGCTACTGCCTTAAAATCCGAGCTCTCCAAGTGCACAATTTCTGTCCCTTTTAAGGGCTCACAACACTAAAGGTTTCACATGAAAGGGTCATGATTGATTTGAGCAAGCAAGGGGTACGTGGCAGGGGCTGCATGCACTGGCGGTCAGAGTGAAACAGAACAGAGCAGGGAGTTTCACAGTATTCTTCCATACAGTGCCTGAAATCTATGTGTAACATCCGGTTCTAAGTCATGAGTTGTTTTTTAACCGCTAGGTTTAAGCCAGGCAGGCCCAGGCCTGGTTCTGGGCCTGGCGCCGGGCTGCCTGTCTTTGATTTCACTTCTTTGTTTTTTTCTTAAAACAGGTACTGAGTAGAAAACAATATAAAACAATATGAGAGGGTCTCTCTCTTCCCTCACGGGTGCAGTGGCTTACACCTGTAATCCCAGCACTTTGGGAGGCCGAGGTAGGTGGATCACCTGAGTTCAGGAGTTCAAGACCAACATGACCAACATGGTGAAACCCTGTCTCTACTAAAAATACAAAATTAGCTGAGCGTGGTGGCGAGCGCCTGTAATCCCAGCTACTGGGGAGGCTGAGGCAGGAGAATCACTTGAACCTGGAAGGCCCAGGTTGCAATGAGCTGATATTGTGCCATTGCACTCCAGCCTGGGCGACAGAGTGAGACTCAGTCTTTTTTTTTTTTTTTTTTTTGAGATGGAGACTCACTCTGTCGCCCAGGCTGAAATGCAGTGGCCCGATCTTGGCTCACTGCAAGCTCCGCCTCCCGGGTTCACGCCATTCTCCTGCCTCAGCCTCCTGAGTAGCTGGGACTACAGGTGCCCGCTACCACGCCCGGCTAATTTTTTGTATTTTTAGTATAGACGGGGTTTCACTGTGTTAGCCAGGATGGTCTGGATCTCCTGACCTCGTGATCTGCCCGCCTCGGCCTCCCAAAGTGCTGGGATTACAGGCGTGAGCCACTGCGCCCAGTCAACTCAGTCTTAAAAGAAAAAAAAAAGTTATTAAGGTAAAATTTACACAACATAAGCTTGACCATTTTAAAGTGAACAATTCAGTGGTATTTAATAGTACCTTTAAAATGCGCAACCACCACCTACATCTAGTTCTAGAACATTTCCATCACTGCAAAGCTGTCACTTCCATTCCTCCTCCCTGCCCAGCTCCTGGCAACCAACAATCTGTTCTGTCTCTTTGGATTTACCTATTGTGAATATTTCATATAGATGGAATCATACAGTGTGTGACTTTTTGTGTCTGGCTTCTTCCACTTAGCATAACATTTTAGAAGTCCATCCAGTGAGCATCATGTTTGTACCGTGTATCAGTACTTCATTCCTTTTATGGCTGAGTAATATACCTTTGTATGTATACACCATAATTTGCTTTTATTCACCTATTGATGGACATTTGGGCTCTTTCCACCTTTTGGCTGTTGCGAATAGTGCTGTTGTAAACATGTGTGTACATGTATTTGTTTGAGTAGTGTTTTTAATTCTTTTTGGGTATATTCTCGATCCTCTCACCTTGGCCTCCCCAAATGCTACCATTACAGGCATGAGTCACCGCACCTGGCCTCCTGTTTGCTGTCTTTTTGCTTTCTTTTCTTTCTTTCTTCCTTTCCATTCCTGTCCTGTCCTATCCTGTCCTTTACCCTTTTCCGTCCCCTCCCCTCCCCTCCCTTCACCTCCCTTCCTCTTCCCTCCCCTCCCCTACTCTACCATCCCTTTTTCCTTACCTTCCCCTTCCCCGTTCCTCTCCTTTGTTTTTGTATCTTGCTCTCTCACCCAGGCTGAATTGCAGTAGCACAATCATGGCTCGCTGCAGCCTCAACCTCCTGGGCTCCAGCGATCCTCCCACATAGCTGGGACTATAGGCATGCGTCTCCACAACCAGCTAATTTAATTTTTTTTTTTTTGTAGAGATTAGGTCTGACTATGTTGCCTAGGCTGGTCTCGAACTCCTGGCCTCAAGTAATTCCCCCACCTCAGCCTCCCAGAGTGCTGGGACTGTAGGCATGAGCCATCACACCTGGCTCTTTTCACTTTCTTAGTGGTGTCTTTTAAGCACAAATGTTTTTAATTTTGATGACCTCTAATTTATCTATTTTTTCTTTTGTCATTTATGCTTTTGGTGTTATATGTGTTAAATACACCACTGTTTAATGATAAATACAAGAAGAGAGAGGTGGAGCAGCTGCCAAAGCAAGGCCTTCTGAACCCCAGCAGTAGCACCCTTCTCTTTAACAGTGCTGGTCCAGCTGGCAGATAGCTCACCTCCCAAGTGTGAATGAGGAATATTTGGCCTCTAACTGAGCCTTGCACAAGGCATAGAACAATGTGATGTATATATATGGCAATGCTTTGTAAGTATGTATAGCACACTGTTTGTGTAAGATGTCATTAGACTGTGGGCATGCTGGGGCAGGACAGTGGGCTGAGGAAGGATGTGGCCAGGCAGGATAGAAGAGCCCAGTGGCCTGCCAACTCTGCCTTTCTCACTCAGGCTTTTCTTGGTTGACAGGTTTGTCTCAGAGGCAGAGTTATTTGAGGCTGTGCAAAGCTTCCTCCTGTCTCTGCAGTACCAGGGCGAGCGCCCCCCACTGGTGGTCTTCAAAGCCTCCATCTATCTGCTTGCAATCTGCCAGGACAAAGACAATACACTACGTGAGGTATGGACCACAATGCCTGGGCTCCTTCTCCTCCTGTACCTCTTTACATTAGTGTTCCCTGGGAGACCATGATGATGATAGTATATAGACAAGTGGGTGGTAGAGAGAGACAAAGTGGAGGTGTTAGGAGAGTGGAGAGGAGTAGGATGCAGACTCATACAGAGCCTATGTAATTTACCTAATTATCTTAGCCTTCCTGGGAGGAAGAGATTATTATTTGCATTCTACAGATAAGAAAATCAGGACTGAGGCTGGGCACGGTGGCTCACGTCTATAATCCCGGCACTTTGGGAGGCTGAGGTGGGTGGATCACCTGAGGTCAGGAGTGCAATGATGCGATTTCGGCTCACTGCAACCTCCGCCTTCTGGGTTCAAGCGATTCTGCTGCCTCAGCCAGGAGTTCAAGACCAGCCTGGGCAACATAGTAAGACCTTGTCTCTACAAAATATTAAAAATTAAAAAAAAAACCAAAAAACTCTTTGGTCACCTTTGGAGGATGCTATGCAACAAAGTCATGTTTTTGAAAACTGGTAACTAAAGGAAAAGAATCAAGCACTTAACCTACGTTTCCTATGTAATCTAATCTAACCCTTCAGAGTAACTGAATAGTTAATAAGGGGAAGTTTCCTTTTTTTTTTTTTTTTTTTTTGAGACGGAGTCTCGCTGTGTCGCCCAGGCTGGAGTGCAGTGGCAGGATCTCTGCTCACCACAACCTCCACCTCCTGGGTTCACGCCGTTCTCCTGCCTCAGCCTCCCGAATAGCTGGGACTACAGGCGCCCGCCACCACGTCTGGCTAATTTTTTGTATTTTTAGTAGAGACAGGGTTTCATCCTGTTAGCCAGGATGGTCTCAATCTCCTGACCTTGTGATCTGCCCGCCTCGGCCTCCCAAAGTGCTGGGATTACAGGCGTGAGCCACCGTGCCCAGCCGGAAGTTTCCTTATATACAAGTATTAATAAACAAAGAGAGAATGACAGAACTAGAATATTATTGTTTTGTAATCCCTAATTAATTAGTGGATCTAGGCAATGATCACCAGTGGCTGCTACTAGCACAAAGAGAGAGACAACAGGACATTGTGTGCCCAGGTGTGTCTTACTTGAAAACCCATTCACTTCCACTATGCCTTTCTGTTTCCATTCAAATTAAACCAGGTCTACTCTCATCACATTTGCCTCAACAGTAATCAAAAAGAGTCAAAATTAATAGTCAATGAAGGAAGAGTATCTTTAGCTTTAGACTGAAGGGTCCACACTAAGGAACAGAAGCAATATTCTTTGAAATAGGTGAGAGCTTCAGTGATGAATCAGACGTGGTCCTTGATCCCAGGAGTTTATAAAGAAGCTGGAGAGAGAAAACTTGTCCACACACAACCACCACGAAAGTGATCCAATGGCCTAATTAACAATGATCTGAGTCCCAGCAATCCACTTTCTTTGATAAACTGTTACCCGAAGGAGATACCAATACCTCAGAGCTCTTTGCTCCTGTACCAACCAGAGGTGGTACTAAGGAATGAACCTTAGGAGTCAGTCAAGTCTGAGCTGGAGTCCGACTCCCCCATCAGTTAACTGTGTGACCTAGAGAAAATTACTTGAACTTCAGTCATGATTTTTTCAGAATACTAATAATTTTCATGACCTGAGAAGCCTTTGCTTCAAAATGAAAAGTTCTAATAATTGAACAACCAAGAGTCTTGCTCTTGTTTCCCAGGCTGGAGTGCAATGGCGCCATCTTGGCTCATGGTAACCTCCGCTTCCCGGGTTCAAGCAGTTGTCCTGCCTCAGCCTCCCAAGTAGCTGGGATTACAGTGGGATTATAGGCATGTGCCACCACACTCAGCTAATTATTGTATTTTTAGTAGAGATGGGTTTTCAACATGTTGGTCAGGCTGGTCTTGAACTCCTGACCTCAGGTGATCCACCCGCCTCAGCGTTTCAAAGTGCTGGGATTACAGGCATGAGCCACTGTGCCCAGCCAGAAAATTTTTAAAAATTGGCCAGGCATGGTGGTGCGCACCTGTGGTCCCAGCTACTGGGAAGGCTGAGGTGGGAGGATTATTTGAGCCCAAGAGCTCGAGGCTGCAGTGAGCCATGTTCGTGCCACCGCACTCCAGCCTGGGTGACAGAGTAAGACCTTGTCTCAAAAAATAAGATAAAATTTAACATAAATATATAAAGGGCAACATACAATCACAGCTTGATTTTTCTACTCAATTTTATTTTGATATTATTTCATCTTACAAAAAAATTACAAGAATAGTTCAAAGACACCGATTAGCCAGATTCACCAATTTTTATTTTATCTCATTTGCATTCTCTCTCTACCCATCCCCACCCCCATATTCTTTTTTTCTGAACCACTTGAAAATAATTTATGAAATGAATATTTCATAAATATTTCAATTTGTATTTCCTAAGAATTAGGACTTTCTCTGTTACATAATCAGGGTACAGTGATCAAAATCAAGAAATTTAACATTGTATATAATATTATATAATATTATGTAATCCTTAGTCATCAATAGTCAAATTTCACTATACCAAAACGTTCTTTTTGTTTTTTTTAGATGGTGTCTTGCTCTGTCGCCAGGCTAGAGAGTGCAGTGGCATGATCTCGGCTCACTGCAACCTCCGCCTCCCAGGTTCACACCATTCTCCTGCCTCAGCCTCCTGAGTAGCTGGGATTACAGGCGCCCGCCACCACGCCTGGCTAATTTTTTGTATTTCTTAGTAGAGACGGGGTTTCACTGTATTAGCCAGGATGGTCTCGATCTCCTGACCTCGTGATCTGCCCGCCTCGGCCTCCCAAAGTACTGGGATTACAGGCATGAGCCACCATGCCGGCTATACATTTTTTGTTTTTTGAGACAGAGTTTTGCTCTGTCGCCCAAGCTGGAGTGCAGTGGCGCAATCTCGGCTCACTGCAACCTCTGCCTCGGATTCAAGCAATTATCCTGCCTCAGTCCCCCAAGTAGCTGGGATTACAGGTGCGTGCCACCATGCCTGGCTAATTTTTGTGTTTTTAGTACAGACAGGGTTTCACCATGTTGGCCAGGCTGGTCTTGAACTCTTGACCTTGTGATCCACCCACCTCAGCCTCCCAAAGTGCTGGGATTACAGGTGTGAGCCACCGTGCCTGGCTTACAGTTTCTTCTATATTTTTTAGTTGGAATTCTACTGTTTGGATGTTTTCTTTCTTTTTATTATTCATTTTACTCAATATTATTATTATTTTTCAAGACAGGGTCTTGCTGTGTCACCCAGACTGGAGTGCAGTGGTGTGATCACAACTCCCTGCAGCCTTGACCTCCTGAGCTCAAGCAATACTCCCACCTCAGCTTCCTGAGTAGCTGGTACCACGGGCATGCACCACCGCATATGCCTGGCTAATTTTTTTTATTTCCTGTAGAGACGGGCTGGTCTCAAACTCCTGGGCTCAGGCAATCCCCCTGCCTTAGCCTCCCAAAGTGCTAGGATTACAGGTGTGAGCCGCTGCTCCTGTCTCCAGTATTATTTTTGAGAATTACTCGTGTAGATTCACGTTGCCCTAGTTTATCAGGAAGTTGTTCTGATTAGAGTGAAAAGAAAGGTTAGGAGGGAGGTGAAAGAGTTTAGAAGGCAGAACAGAGACCATCAAGCTACTGGAGGCAGGGAAGCTCTTTGTTCTGGGCAGCTGGTAGGGCTAAAGAGGTGTGGGTAGAGGAGCACCCTCCATGGTCACTGAGGTCCTTGGTGAACAATGGGACTGCCTAGACGAAGTGGTGCTGCAACGGACACCTTCAGGAGGCTGATGGACGTCTTCCCCATAAAATTTGCCTGCTAGCTCCCGGCCTTTCCTTTGCTTCTGTCTCTGATGTCACCTTCTTTATGTGGTATCTTTATGAGAAGGCTTCCTTGGTGCCATTTACCTGTGAATGCCCTTTATGTAGAAGCAGGGTAACCTTGTATACATGCATTGTGCAGAAAGGCAGGACTCCTGGGTCCACATTCTCGTTCTGTTGCTAATGTTTTGGGCCTTCCTGGTGAGATCGCCTTCCCTTTCTGGGCCTTGGGCAGAGTTATCTCTGAGATCCTTTCTGATTCTGATGGTCTTTGAGCCTTTGTGGAAGCAGCGGAGGAGATACACACTGATGTGTGTTGAGGTATATGTCTGAGGATCCCGAATAGCCGGAGTGTGGGTATCTCTGTGGGGATGGATATTTCAGAGTGTCAGGCCATACTTACGCTTGGAAACTCTTCCTTTTCAGCAACTTCATTGCAGTTTGATCAGCATTTCCTAAGCTGTTGAACACAACTCTGTGCTGATGATTTTTTATTTGCTTCTCAACATTTCAGCAACTCAACCAATGTGGATTGACCACTTGACATGAGCTAGGTACCATGTGGGACCCTGTCAGGTCTGAAATGAATCAAACAAGTTCCTTGCCCTCAGAGAACACAAGATTGTCAGGAGAGACTAAAAGATCTCCTATGGGTCAGACAGCTACAGTAATGAGTTATCTCCTGGAGCTGGAGGACTGGTCAAGAACCAGCAAAGCATTATATAGCATCAGGAGAGGCTTTGTGGAGGAGATGGAGGAGGTGAAGGGAGAACCTTGAAGCTGAGAGCAGAGTATGATTTAATGTACAGAAGTGGGAAGATGCCCAATCTATCCATTCAAGGAAGGAAGCCTAGCTTAACGTGCCTTAGCTAAATCATATGGGAGGTAGAATAGAGAGGAGCTGAAAAGGTGGACTTAAGTCTTTATTAACATGCTTGAAAATGAAATTAGGCCGGGCGTAGTTGCTCACGCCTGTAATCCTAGCACTTTGGGAGGCCGAGGCGGGCGGATTGACTGAGCTCAGGAGATTGAGAGCAGCCTGGGCAACGTGGTGAAACCGTCTCTATGAAAATACAAAAAATTAGCTGGGCGTGGCGGCACGCGCCTGTAGTCCCAGCTACTCCGGAAGCTGAGGCAGGAGAATTGCTTGAACCCGGGAGGCGGAGGTTGCAGTGAGCTGTGAGCTGAGATTGCGCCACTGCATTCCAGCCTGGGTGACATAGCGAGACTCTGTCTCCAAAAAAAAAAAAGAAAATGAAATTAAGGGAACAATTCCATTTACAATAGCATCAAGAAATTAAATACTTGGGAATATAACTTAACAAAGTATAAGGACTTTGTATTAGTCAGTTCTCGTATTTTTATAAAGAACTATCAGAGACTGAGTAATTTATAAAGAAAAGAGATTTAAGTGACTCACAGTTTCACAGGCTGTACAGGAAGCATGGCGGAGGAGGTCTCAGGAAACTTACAGTCATGGCGGAAAGCAAAGGGGAAGCTGGCACATCTTATATGGCTGGAGAAGGAGGAAAAGAGTGAAAAAGGAGGTGCTACAAACTTTAAAACAACAAGATCTCATGCGAATTCACTCAGTATCACAAGAACAGCAACGGGGAGGTCCACCCCCATGATCCAGTCACCTCCCACCAGGCTCCTTCTCCAACACTGAGGATTATAATTTGGACATGAGATTTGGGCGGGGACACAAATCCGAGTCATATCAATTTATATAGTGAAAATTTCAAAACATTACTGTTTTTCTCTAGTTTTTTTCCTTAATTAAAAATCTAAATTAACAGACTGCATTCATGAATTGGAAGACTTAATAGTTTAAGATGGCAGTGCTCTCCAAATTGATCGGTAGATTCAATGCAATCTTTATCAAAATCCCAGCTGTACTTTTTTGCAAAAATGAACAAGCTGAACCTAAAATTCATATGGAAATGGAAAATAGTCAAAACAATCTTGAAAAAAAAGAACAAAGTTGGAAGACTCATACCTTTTTTATTTTGGAACTTACCAAAAAACTATAGTAATCAGGATAGTGTGGTACTGACATAGGGGTAGACATATAGATCAGTGAAATAGAATTGAGAGTCCAGAAATAAACCCATATATTTATGGTCAATTTTTGATGAGGATGCCAAGATAATTCAATGGGGGAAGATTTATCTTTTCAGAAAATTTCCAGGAACAAGATATACACATGCAAAAGAATGAAGTTGGACTCTTAACTCATACCGTACACAAAAATGAACTCACAATGAGTGAAAGACCTAAATGAGCCAAAACTGTAAAACCTATATAATAGCATATTAAGGAATTTTTTTTTCTTTTTTTTTGAGATGGAGTTTCACTCTTGTTACTCAGGCTAGAGTGCAATGGTGTGATCTTGGCTCACCACAACCTCTGCCTCCCGGGTTCAAGTGAGTCTCCTGCCTCAGCCTCCCAAGTAGCTGGGATTACAGGCACATGCCATTATGCCCAGCTAATTTTGTATTTTTAATAGAGACGGGGTTTCTCCATGTTGGCCAGGCTGGTCTCAAACTCCCGACCTCAGGTGATTCCGCCCACCTCAGCCTCCCAAAGTGCTGGTATTACAGGTGTGAGCCCCTGCGCCCAGCCTCATACTAAGAAATTTGAACATTGTTATGGGAATGCAATGGGAAGAGGTAGGTTTGTGAGGAGTAAGAAATTATTCAACAAGGCCGGGCACGGTGGCTCACACCTGTAATCCCAGCACTTTAGGAGGCCAAGGCAGGCAGATCACCTGAGGTCAGGGGTTTGAAACCAGCCTGACCAACATGGGGGAACCCCATCTCTACTAAAAATACAAAATTAGCCGGGCATGGTGGCACATGCCTGTAATCCCAGCTACTCAGGAGGCTGAGGCAGGAGAATCACTTGAACCCGGGAGGCAGAGGTTGCAGTGAGCCAAGATCATGCCATTGCACTCCAGCCTGGGCAACAAGAGCGAAACTCTGCCTCAGAAAAAAAAAAAGAAATTATTCAACATATCTCCCCTTCACCCCTTCTGTGCCAGGCCCTATGCTAAATGCACAGATTAATCTACCACAGTCCCTACCCTCACACAGCTTTCAGTCTAGTGTGGGAGGTAGACATGCACAATGACAATTACAACCCACTGTGGTACCATCATCAAGCTGGGTTTCTTGACCTTGGCACTATTAATATTTTGCACCAGATCATTCTTTTGTGATAAGCTTTCCTGGCATTGTAGGATATTTAGCAGCATCCCCACTCTGTCCCTACTAGATCCCAATAGCATTCCCCCAATCAAGATAGTAAAAAATGTCTCCAGACTTTACCAAATGTCCCATGGGAACAAAATCACCCCTAATTGAGAAATTCTGTTATAAGGTAAGTACAGTGGTATTTTCTCACTAAAGTGCCTTGGGATGAGCTAGCCAAGGTGTCCTGGAATACTGAGATGACAGTACATTTTTCCTAGTCATCTCTTGGCCATGTTGGGGTCTCTTGGGTCTTCTGCAAGGTGTATTTACCTCCTTTCTTTGTTTTGCCTCCAGACTATGGTCAGTGCAATCAGAAAATTCCTAGAAGGCATCCCAGACCTGCAGCTAGTCTATACCCACCATCCGCTCCTGCTCAGGTTCTTTCTGTTGTATCCAGAGCTCATGAGTAGGTATGGGCACCGTGTCCTGGAACTTTGGTTCTTCTGGGAAGAGAGCAGCTATGAGGAACTGGATGATGTCACCTCTGCTGGGCAGCCCACCCTTCCTGCCAGCTTAGCAGTCCTGTTCCAGTTGCTCAGAAGCATCCCCAGCGTCCTGCTCATCTTGCTGGTAGGCAACCACTCATTCATTTCTACATTCAGAAATGGTGGGCCTTCTCTCTCTGAGCCGATTTACTGAGGTCAGGAGGCACCCACATCTGCTTCAGCCCACCTCCGAACTTACCACTGTCTGCATGTGAGTTGGTGGGGTGGCGGTCTCTTCTACTTGCAGGTGCCTGGTTTCTGTAAATCCATACTCTTTCCTAAGTCTAATGGAAGTCTACCAACTGAGAGATGTGTGCCTCTCTTCTCCCCAGGGGATGACACTATAAAATGCAGATCTTAGTCACCATCCCCTCTCACCTCCCTGTCATCTCTCAAGCAGATTCTGCTGACACAGGTTTAATGTTAAAGGAGCCCATGGGGCATGTAGATGGAGATTTCTGATGGCAGAGGGACTCTTCCTCTTTTTTGCCATGACTTACATGATAATATTATATGTGCATTACTTGCTCAGGCATACCTAGAATTGTCAGATGCCCCAGTACTTTTTTTTCTGGAGACAGAGTCTCACACTGTTGCCCAGGGTGCAGTGCAGTGGCATGATCGGGGCTCACTGCAACCTCCACCTCCCGGTTTCACGCAATTCTCCTGCCTCAGCCTCCCGAGTAGCTGGGACTACAGGCGCATGCCACCACACCCGGCTAATTTTTTTTTTTTTTTAAGAGGGGGGGTTTCACCATGTTGCCCAGGCTGTCAATACTTTTTAGTGAAGTACATTACTGAAATTCCCATCAGGAATTAGATGGGTTAATTAGATTAGATAAGGTAAACTGCCTAGTGGCTGGCTTTAACTCCACTTTTTTTCCTTCCACTCAAGAAAGCACATTGAACAACAAATTAGATACCAAGGAGAGTAGCAGGGGACAGAACTAAGATACTAGGTTTTCTTCACCAGATGAAATATTCGGGGTCAGTTCCTCACACATAGTAGGTACTTATAAATTATGACCCATTGAATTATGGGTCTAGACCAATCTTAAGTCTGTCCAGGGATAGTAGTGACAATACAGTCATGCATTGCTTAATGATGGGGATACATTTTTAGAAACACAGTGTTAGGTGATTTTGTCATACCAACATCATGGAGTATACTTAGAGACATCTAGATGGTCTAGCCTACTACACACCTAGGTATATGGGATGACCTGTTACTCCTAGGCTACAAACCTGTACAGCATGTTACTGTACTGAATATTGTAGACAAATGTAACACAGTGGCATTTGTATATCTAAACATAGAAAAGATACAGCATGACTATATCTTATTTTTTTCTTTTCTTTTTTTTTTTTCTTGCTCTGTTGCCCAGGCTGGAGTGCAGTGGCAGGATCATGGTTCACTGCAGCGTCAATCTTCTGGGCTCAAGTGATCCTTCTGCCTTAGCCTCCCAAGTAACTAGAACTGGCTGGGCGTGGCGGCTCATGCCTGTAATCCCAGTACTTTGGAAGGCCGAGCCGAGTGAATCACCTGAGGTCAGGAGTTCAAGACCAAGTAGCTGGAACTACAAGCATGTGCTACTGTGTCTGGCTAATTTTTATATTTTTTGTAGAGACAGTGTTTTGTCATGTTGCCCAAGCTGGTCTCAAATTCCTGGGCTCCAGCGATCCTCCCACCATGGCCTCCCAAATAGAGGCATAAACGACTGTGCCTGCCATTTTTTCTCTTTAAATACATGAAACATAGGCTTAGAGAGATTTGCCCATGGTCACAAGAGTTGGGAATCAAAATATTAAAACCCAGATTTGACTCCCTATCTATCGGTTGTTCTGTCTGAGGCTCTCTTTTTACTCAGTCTATTTATTCTTCCTGGGTTATCTCATTCACACCCATGGCTTTGTTTGCCTCCTGCCTGTATGATGATGACTGAAATCCCTGCACTACCCCTGACCTCTCTCCTGAGCTCATACCCATGAAGTCAACCATCTATTTGACATTTCTGCCTAAAATGGAGTTCATTATCTCCTCTCCCAAATTCCCTTTCTCAGCCTGGGTCTTCCTAGAATGGAGAGGTCCCTCACTAACTGAAGGCTGTGCTAGGCCACTAACTTCACAGGATGTAAATATTAAAAGAAGCAAACCAAACAGAAATTGAATCTCAGGAGACCAAATACTTAGAGTCTACATCCCAGGGAAGCTGGAGTGGATGCCCCACCATTTATCCTGGTGACCCAGTCCTTATCCTTGAATGTGCACCATCCTTATCACCTCTCCTTTCTGGAGGTCAGGGCAGAGAGGAGTCTTGTGCTTTACTTGGCGTAGAGCTTAACAGAAAGGAGCTGCCTTCAAGATGAGTTGTTGCATAGAGGACTAGGAAGATAGAGGCTAATCTGAACTTCAGTTTCCTCCCACAGAAAATGGAGAAAACATGAGGGTAGATGAGATAGTACGTAGGAACACTCTTGGTTTGCTTCACATAGTGGGCTGTCATTCACTAATCATTGACTCTGCCTCTGAACCAGATAAAGTTCATCTCAGAGAAGCTAATTGAATTGCCCAAGGTCATATAGTTAATAAGCGTCATGGCTATGACTAGAGCCCAAAGTGAGGAAGTTTTTCACCAACTTAGATCCTAGAGACATCAATGGTAAAAAAGAACAGCAAGGAGGCCGGGTGCGGTGGCTCACGCCTGTAATCCCAGCACTTTGGGAGGCTGAGGCAGGTGGATCACAAGGTCAGGAGTTCGAGACCAGCCTGGTTAACATGGTAAAACCCTGTCTCTACTAAAAATGCAAAAAATTAGCCGGGCATGGTGGCACGCGCCTGTAGTCCCAGCCACTCAGCAGGCTGAGACAGAAGAATTGCTTGAACCCAGGAGGCGGAGGTTGCAGTGAGCCAAGATCAAGCCACTGCACTCCAGCCTGGGCAACAGAGCTAGATTTTGTCTCAAAAAAATCAAACAAAACAAAACAAAAAGAACAGCAAGGAACAACTTTGTTGTCTGTTCATATATATAATTCTTACCATTTCTCCCCAGCTTCTAGCCAGAGGAAGGAAAAAGAGTCTAAAAATTTTGTGTTGATACTAATTTCTGTTTTTTATATGGGTAATTAACAGCTGAAAACAAAGCTGTTAATTGCCACTCTTATCAATGGGTGGTCTTTCATGTAGGTTTTTTAGATGTGAAGGGACAATGACATCACAGAAACTCTGTTTCCTCTTTGGCCAAGTTACGCTGGTCTGTCAAGTCCCAGAGAGTTCTGGAAAGCAGAGACTACAGATTGGGTCATAGTTTTGCCCAGAGCCTTCCCACTGATCCATATGGTGGGGTCCTCACGTTCCTCTTCCTCCAGCATTCACCATAGCCACACAAAGCTGAGTAGCCCCTTCCTTTTGTACCTTTAACATTCATTAACTCAGACTTCTGAGGGACCACCTCTGTGGCAGTGGGGCAGTGATGTGTTGGTGAAGGCACAAGACCAGGAAACTGGTTTGACTCTGGGCTCTATGACCTTGGGCAAATCATGCCCCTCCCTTCCCATCGGGCTTCAGCCTCATACTCTGTTAAGTAAAAGTATTGGAAAAAATTATCTAGATTCTCTCTAGCCCTCCCATTCTGTGACCCTTTTCTTTTCAGAGATGTTTTCTGAGTCTCTACAAGGTGACAAAGATGAAGTAGACCTCATCCCTTCCCTTCATTAACTCACAGTGCAGTCGAATTTACAACTTTATTACTTTCTTGATATGTAACTGATTAACCTGCCCCAGTTTTCTCATTTGAAAAATTGGGGTGACACCTATATGGAAGAGTTATTGTAGAGGTATAAATAATGTATAAATAAATATACAGCTACTGAATAAACACAACATAGTACCTGACATTATTAGGCCCTGAGTGGTTGTTATTGATATATAGTTGTTTTTCCAGCAACTGCGGAGGTTTCTGAGAGCCAAACTTAGACATCCCTGTGACCCCATCCCTCTCCTCCTGCCCAGTGATCGATGCACACCTGGGTTTGTCTGGCCAGATGCATCGTAGCCATATCTCTCTGTGTGTCAGTAGCTGTCCTCCCTGGAGAGGGAGTCTGTGTGACCTTGGATTCATAACCCTCAGTCCTAACTGGCCCAGCACATTAGCCTGTCCAAAGGAATTGGCTTCTTTGAGCTAGCAGGTGCCAGGAGCTATCAGTAGGGTAGCCTCTGGTGCAGCTTCTGACTGGCTTTGTCTTTAACATATACTCATTAAAATAACTCTGAAAGCAAAATAAAAAGCATCTTCCCATCTTGCGAGCCTAAGGCATTTATAGCTTGGGGCAGAGATAACCAGATGCCTTGGTAGAGAAGGGGCCTGACCTGGTCCTCACTTGCCTTCCTGTGCACTGAATCTGTCCTAATTTATCCTCTGCCTGCCCAGTGACATCATCTCTCTCTCCTTCTTTTCTTCTTTAAGGCACACTCAGGTTCCCTGTCTTGAAAACAACCTCTTGACCCTAATCCTTCCATTTGCAGGAGGGAGGCATCCTGGAAAATAGAGCTTTGGGCTTGGAGTTAGACTTGCATTCAAATTCTGTCTGTGCCACTGGCTTATATTACCTTTAGTAAGTCATGTAATCTCTCTGAGCCTGTTTTCTCCTGTTTAGGATGGATTTAATAGGATGGACCTATTCTTTTTTTTTTTTTTTGAGACAGAGTTTCGCTCTGTCACCCAGGCTAGAGTGAAGTAGTGCGATCTTGGCTCACTGCAAGCTCCACCTCCCGGGTTCCTGCCATTCTCTTGTCTCAGCCTCCGGAGTAGCTGGTACTACAGGCGTTTGCCACCATGCCCAGCTAATTTTTTGTATTTTTAGTAAAGACAGGGTTTCACCGTGTTAGCCAGGATGGTCTCGATCTCCTGACCTCGTGATCCGCCTGCCTCGGCCTCCCAAAGTGCTGGGATTACATGCGTGAGCCACCATGCACGGCCTAGGATGGACCTATTCTAAGGGATAGTTTTGAGGTGTCAGTGCACCTAGAAGAGCCTTTGATACATAATAGGTGCTGAGTAAGTGACAGATTACCCAGTTTTTGTGACATCATAATTATGGGCCCTTTTCCTGCCCCTCTATTCCTCATTGTCACTTTTCCCCAACTGCAGTACCCTCTGATCTCTGGCTTCTCTCCTGCTCAGGACCTCATCTATTCCAGCCCAGTAGACACAGCTCACAAGGTACTGATTAGCCTGAGGACCTTCCTGAGGAGGAATGAGGATATCCAAGTGGGCGGTCTTATCCGAGGCCACTTCCTGCTGATCCTGCAGCGTCTGCTAGTGGAGCATGGGACATCCCCATCAGGAGGTCAGTCTGCAGGTACTGTGGGCACACTTTGACCTGAAAGCCAGTCGAGAATGGGCATCTCTACCCTTGTTAGGTCTGCTCCAGGAGAGAGAATCAGAGTTTTATCTGAAAAAGAAAGTCATGCCATTGTGGCATCAAGCTAAACTTCACCTCCTTTCTCTCACTGCAGAGTGGGCATACAACATGCTTGGTTTGCTGTGTGTGTGTTTAACATGAGTAGATGTGTTTGATGTGTGCGTGCATATCCCCACCCTGTGCAGCATGTGCTCAGTGTTGTTTGTCACAAGCATGGCAGCCCTCCATGGGAAGAAGAAAGTGAGAAATCTGGAGGAGGATGGAGGCAGCAGCAGTCTGCAGGGGCCGGGGAGGGAGGTGGATCTGTGATGTGTTGGAAGCTCCCAGTGAGATCCGGGGGAATAGTTTCCAAATCTGGAATGGTACTCACTGGAGTCAAGGAAGCTTGATGTTTGGTACAGTATGGAGACACTGAAAATTGGGATTGGTTTATTTTATTGTATTTATTTATTTTATATTTTATGTATTTTATTTTATTATTATTTTATTTTTGAGACAGTCTCACTCTGTCACCCACGCTGGAGTGCAGTGGCAAGATCTCTCCTCACTGCAACCTCCACTTTCCAGGTTCAAGCAATTCTTGTGCCTCAGCCTCCCAAGTAGCTGGGACTTACAGGTGTGTGCCACCACACTCAGCTAATTTTTTTGTATTTTCAGGAGAGACGGAGTTTCACCATGTTGCCCAGGGTGGTCTCAAACCCCTGAGCTCCAGTGATCCACCCACCTCAGCCTCCCAAAGTGAGCCACTGCGCCCGGCTTAGTTTTTTTCTGTTTTTAGAGAAACTGAATTTTAAAAATAATTTTTTTTTTTTGAGACAGAGTCTCACTCTGTCATTCAGGCTGGAGTGCAGTGGCGTGATCTCGGCTCACTGCAACCTTCACCTCCCGGGTTCAAGTGATTCTTCTGCCTCAGCCTCCCTAGTAGCTGGAATTACAGGCACACACCACCGCGCCCGGCTAATTTTTTGTATTTTTAGTAGAGGTGGGGTTTCACTATATTGGCCAGGCTGGTCTCGAACTCCTGACCTCAAGTGATCCGCCTGCCTCAGCGTCCCAAAGTGCCTGGATTACAGGTGTGAGCTACCACACTCAGCCTAAAATTATATTTGTAAGCAAAGTGAGAGGCAATCTGTGGCTACCTGACAGAGGACTGAGGGTTTGGAAGTAGATTTAAAGGTGTCAAGAGGAGATGAGTTATTTCTTTTCAGGGAAGGACAAGCCATGTTTAGCTGATAATACTGGTTAAGAACCTTAAGATTTAGTGGAAACATAGTGGGAAGGCCATGGGCATTGGATTCAGACTTGGGTCTATTTGGGCCATAGAGTGGGTGACTTATAAACAATAGGAATTTATTTCTCCCAGTTTTGGGGGCTGGGAAATCCAAAATCAAGGTACTGAAAGATTCAGTGTCTGGTGAAGGCCCACTTCCTGGTTCATAAATGGCTGTCTTCTTTCCTTCCGTCCCTCCTTCCTTCCTTCATTCCTTCCTTCCTTCCATCCATCCATCCTTCTTTCTCCTTCTTTTCTTCTTCTCCTCTTGTTCTTCTTCCTCTTTTCCTCCTCCTTCCCCTCCTTCTCCTCCTTCTCCCCCTTCTCCCCTCCCTCCTCCTCCTTCCTTCCTTCTCCTCGTCCTTTCTTCCTCCTTCTCCCCTGCCCCCCACAGCCTTGACCTCCTAGGCTCAAGCAATCCCCCAACCTCAGACTCCTGAGTAGCTGGGGTTATAGGCATGTGCCAGCATGATGGCTTGTCTTCTTACTGTATCCTCACATGGCAGAAGGGGTGAGGGAGGGAGCTCCTCGCAATTTCTTTCAAAAGGCCACTCATCCCATTCATGAAGATTCTACCCTCATGATTCAGTCATCTACCAAAGGCCTCACTTCTTAATACTATTACATTGGGGGTTAAGATTTCAACATGAATTTTGGAGGAACACAAACATTCAGACCACAGCGTCCTGCCACTTTCTGGCTGTGGGCCCTTGGAGAAGTCACTCAGCCTCTCTGAGCCTCAATTTTGTAAGTGCAAAATAGGTATAACAATCCATGCTTCACATTTTTTTTAGTGGGATTAAATGAAATAATGAATAATTATTTAGTGGGATTAATGAATAATTATTTAGTGGGATTAAATGAAATAATGAATAATTCCTGGTACCAACCTATGTCTGGCACTTAGTATATCAGTTACGCCTGTTCTGAATGAAGAAATAGGAGTAAATCCCAACAAAACACCTCACCCCTTAGGAAACAAAAAACTTTGAACCTGTTATTAAGGTCCATTAATGCAGGGCAGGGTGTCTGACCTTCAGGTGATCTGAGCATCAGGCTTCCTGCCCAGTCCTCCTTGTTCTTCACAGCCTCGGGGAACCTACCATTGCTGCTGAGCCTCCTCTCCCTGATGCAGCTCAGGAATGTGTCAGAGCAAGAACTGGACAGCGTGGCCATGAAGCTCCTTCACCAAGGTGCCCTGGCTGCTTGAGATAGCACCCAAGGGCCCAGGGCTGGACGTGCAGTGGGTGCTCACTAAGTAGGCTGGTGTTCTTTCTTCTACTCTTTCATCCCTTTGGAAGAAGCTAGTAGGTCAGTTTGTCCCTACGGTTTTCTTGCTAAAGGACCGCTCAGGGCTTTCTCTGCTTGTTCTCTGGGAATGTTTGGGAGACACCCTACCTCTGCAAAAAATCAGTATTATGAGGCCAGGGGGGTGCTCATGCCTGTAATCCCAGCACTTTGGGTGTTTGAGGCAGGAGGATTGTCTGAAGCCAGGAGTCCAAGACCAGCCCGGGCAACATAGCAAGATCCTGCCTCTACAAATGGTCAGGCCTAGTGGCTCACGCCTATAATCTTAGCACTTTGGGAGGCTGAGGCAGCATGTCGTTTGAGCTCAGGAGTTCAAGACCAGCCTTGGCAACATGGTGAAACCCTGTCTCTACAAAAAAAAAAATACGAATAATTAGCTGTGCATGGTGATGCAGACCTATATATAGTCCCAGCTACTTGGAAAGGCCGAGGCGGGAGGACTGCTTGAGCCCAGGATGTCAAGGCTGCAGTGAGCTATGATCTCACCACTGCACCCAGCCTGAGCAATGGATTGAGACCTCGTCTCTAAGACAAACAAATCTGTATGACAGGCACAAGCTCTAGAGTCAGGAAGGCCTGGGTTTGAGTCTCAGCTTAGTCACTAGCAATCATCTAGTCTCTGTGAGTCTTAGTTTCCTCATAGGTGAAGTAGTAGTACTTTCCTAACCTAGGGTTAAGATAGGGAATACTTATCTAGTTGTTAAGATAAGGAATACTTATCTAGTTAGATAGAGAATGTCACACAGTGCTTGACACACAGTAGGCCTTCAACAGATGCTATCCATGCAGATTCCTTTTTTCCTGGCACAAGGTCAGCTCTCCACCTCATCCTACAATTGACTCAGATCTGATGATCCAGTTCACAGTTCTCCAGGCTTTTTTCTTACCCACACCCCAAACCTCAGTTTCTCAACTCATAATGCTGCCATCACTTCATAGGCAGCACCTGCAGGAAGATTTGCTGAGGGAAGGTTGAAATGAATAGGAAAAATGACATGTCTTCAGTGTCTGTGGACCCCGCAGGTCCTCTAGCCACAGGTGAAGATGGGGCATCTTCCCTGCCTGGAGCCCAGTCCACCTCATGAGAACATCAGTGTCAGATTCAAAAAAAGGCCAATGGAGACACATTGCAGATGGCCTCAGCCTCGTGCCAGTCATCACCAGCCTGTCTGTGAAATCAAGGCTGACGCTAAGCTAGGAGGGAGATCTGTGTGTGACAAACTCAGCCTTCAAAAGAGCCTCTGACAGGGAGTAACAGGCTGAAACCCACACATGAAATGTAATAGGACTTTTACATATAATCCTTGAGCACTTCTATATGAGAGCAGAGAGTAGAGGACTGTGGTTCGGGGTGGAGGTACTGGTGTGGGAGGGAGCTGAGACCTGCTTGTCTGGGTGAGCACAGAAGTCAGGGTGTGATGTGGCTGCCAAAAAGTGAATGGAGCTGTAGGTAGGTTTCATATTAGGATGAGGATAGGGAGATGGGAAGTGGGAGTTCCCAAGAGTAAAGGGATATGTTCTATAGATATCTACAGTGTAATGTTGCACTGATGAGGCCTGGGAGAATGCAGAAGCAGCATCTAATCTTGCCTTGAGAGGTTAAGGAAGGCTTCAAGGGGGAGATGAACTTTGAGCTGAATCATTTTTTTTTTTTTTTTGAGACAGGGTCTCACTCTGTCACCCAGGTTGAAGTATAATAGCATGATAACTGCTCACTGCAGCCTTTACCTCTCGGACTCAGGTGATCCTTCCACCTCAGCCTCCCGAGTAGCTGGGACTACCAGTGTGTGCCACCATGCCCAGCTAATTTTTTGTATTTTTTTGTGGAGAGACGGGGTCTCACCACATTGCCCAGGTTGGTCTTGAACTCCTGGGCTCAAGCAATCTGCCTGCCTCTGCCTCCCAAAGTGTTGGGATTACAGGCGTAAGCCACGCGCAGGCCTGAGCTGAATCTTGATTGCTGACGGGGACTAGAGGAGTTAGCTAAATGAAGTGATGTGAGAGAGGGGATGTGGCAAGTGCAGGGAACTGCACTTCATTCGACCGTTAAAGTTCCCTTGGGAAGGTGGTGACGATGTTCAAAGGATGGATCCCTTTGAAATCCTAAAGTCTTTCTGTGATGTGCAGCTGCAGGCTGCTTGCCTGATGTTTGTCTAGATGGAGGGTGTGAATGTGCCTTAAGGTTTGTCACTGTGTTTCTTTCCATCGGTTGTAATATCAGGGATACTTAGTTTGTGCTTGCTCCCCAAGACTAACATCTGAAATAGCCAGTCGCAGGCTACCACCTGTGACAAGTGTGAGTGTTTTGCGACAGGCTGCCTGGGGACTCTCATCTCTTGCAGTAAGCAAGCTGTGTGGGACGTGCAGCCCCACTGACGTGGACATCCTGCAGCCCTCCTTCAACTTCCTGTATTGGAGCCTTCATCAGACCACACCCAGCAGTCAGAAAAGAGGTGCAGGGGCCCGGGCTGGGACAGTGAAGAGTGCTGGGCAGTCTGTGGTCCTCTCTACCTCAACTTTTTCATCTTAAAAAAACAAATAGGGTTGTGTTTGTGGCTGGTGGTCATAAGGTCCTTTCTGGCTCTAATAACCTGAGCTTCTGTTATGAAGCTGGGACCCTTAGAGCCTCAGAATGATCCTCTGTTTGTGAAGCCCCCATCAGGTGCTAAGCACCATGGTGGCACTTAGCTGAAGCTCCTCTGTAACTCCTGTGGGCCCTGCCTTGCCCACCCCCTGCAGCTGCTGCAGTGCTCCTGAGCAGCACAGGCCTGATGGAGCTTCTGGAGAAGATGCTGGCCCTCACCTTGGCAAAGGCAGATTCTCCCAGGACTGCACTCCTCTGCTCTGCCTGGCTGCTCACTGCCTCCTTCTCTGCCCAGCAGCACAATGGCAGTTTGCAGGTTAGTCTTTAACTCCTGTGGCTTTGAGGCATGGGGTGGCACTCAAATGAGTGCTGAAGATCTTGAGTTCTGGTCCCAGCTCTGGGGGCTTATTAGCTGTGTGACCTCAGCAAGGTATTTACCCTTTCTGAGCTCAGTATCCTTACCTACAAAATGGGGAAAACATCTCAGGATTGTTGTGAGGTTGTTTTATATTAATCCACTTAACACATAAGGTTTACCTACACTCCAGGCTCTATTCTTGGCACAGAGGAATAAAAAATGAATATAGCACGTGTCCTACCCTTAGGGAACTTGTAGTCTTTAAGGATAAGATTGTACTCAGCAAAGATAGTGGGGAAAGGCATTCCAGGTGGAGAGAACAATATAAGCAAAGGCATGAAGCTGCACAAATTCAGGACATGCTCTGTATATTTGGGGAGTGGTGAGGTGCTCTGTGTGATGAGAAGGTGAGGAATGAATGGAGCAGAACAGACCAGACGGGGAGGCAGAAGCCAGCCTGCGACCTTGAAGTGCAGCATGGCAAGCTGTGGAATGCCACACATGGTTAACTGTCATTATTACTGTTCGAGAAGGTGATGCAGGGAAGAGAAGAGCAGTGGACTTATCCACAGAGCACCTCCTTCCCCTCAGCCCCTCCCTCTTGTAGGGCCTTGTCATCACAGTGCCCTGCGTGAGCTCCTCTGTGGGCTACTTCTCATGGAAACCATCTGCTAGCCTCTGTGGTATCCTCACACTGTGCCCAATACTGTGCCAATCTAGTGATGGGCACACAGAAGTGACATGAGTTTTAAACTGTGGCATTTAGAGGGGCAACAAGCTGTGACAAATCTATGCTCTGGCAAATCCTGCAGGTTGTTGCCTGTGGTTGGTTTAGGACAGAAACCTTTCCTAATTTTCCGTGTGAGGCTGCTGGGCTCATCCAGCTGTCTGCAGTCACCTGCCTAGGAGAAAACTTGCGTTTTGTCCTTGGCTCTGTCCTGGCCCTCAGCTCACACCTAGGCAATTACCTGCTCCTAGCTACCTCCAGTGCCCTAACTCAGGCCTGATCATTCGTCCTCCCCACTAATGTGACCTAGTTACAATCTCCTGGCCACCCGCCTCTTCCCTCCTCTGCATGTCCTCTCATTGCAGCCACAGTCTGTCCTCACACCCTTTCTGCCCAAGCTTCTTCAGCAGCCTTTTTGTCCTCCTCTAGGCCTGGCCCTCTGCAGCCTTACTTTCTGCCATTCCCACCCACCTTCCCTGTCCTCTGGCCAGGCATTTGTGCTTCTCCCAGTCAGCTGTGCTCCTTCACATCGCCATACCTTTTTTTGTCTGTTTTGTTTATTATTAATAGACTTCATTTTTAGGACAGTTTTAGATTTATAGAAAAATGGTGCAGGTAGTATAGAGAGTTCCCATATAACACCCCCCCACCACCCCCGACACACATACACAGAGTTCCCTGTTATTTTATTTTTTCTGACAAAGTTTTGCTCTAGTTGCCCAGGCTGGAGTGCAATGGTGCGATCTCGGCTCACCACAACCTCTGCCTCCTGGGTTCAAGCAATTCTCCTGCCTCAGCCTCCCTAGTAGCTGGGATTACAGGCATCCGCCACCACACCCAGCTAATTTTGTATTTTTAATAGAGGCGGGGTTTCTCCAAGTTGGTCAGGCTGGTCTTGAACTCCTGACCTCAGGTGATCTGCCTACCTTGGCATCCCGAAGTGCTGGGATTACAGGCATGAGCCACTGTGCCCGGCTTGTCTTAATTTCATAGATGAGAAAGTAAGGCATGCTGAGAGAGGTGCAGTAACTTGCCCAAGGCCATACAGCCGACAGGTAGCAAAGCCAGGATTTTATTTTATTTTTTAAAGAAATGGAATCTGTCGTCCAGGCTGGAGTGCAGTGGCAGTATCCCAGCTCACTGCAGCCTTGGCCTCCCGGCTTAAGTGATTATCTCACCTCAGCCTCCTGAGTAGCAAGAACTACAGACACATGCTACCATGCCCAGCTAATGTTTTTGTATTTTCTTCTAGAGATGGGGTTTCGCCATGTTGTCCAGGCTGGTCTCGAACTCCTGGGCTCAATGAATCCTCTCACCTCAGCCACCCAAAGTGCTGGGATTACAGGTGTAAGCCACTGTACCTGACCTGAGAGCCAGGATTTTGATTTGGCCTGTCTGACTCCAGATCTTCTGAGTTAGGTGTATAGTGAACAGAGCCAGAGAGACTGAACCACAGATGATGCCAGAGAAGGCTGTCTGATGGAGGAGGCCAGTGAGGATGGGGGAGATTTGGAAGAAAAAGAGTTCTCCAGGTTCAGACTTGATTCTCCTCATGCTCCTGAAGCCAGGGCTGGTGCAGCTTGGAGGACTCTGTGTGGCCTCCTCCGTCCCCTTTTGATGCAGTGGATATGTGGGGGGAGGTGATAGAAGAGATTTTCAGGCAGGTTATTTTCTACCCAGGCTTCCAGAACATGGGGGTTAGCCCTTTACCCTGTGCTCTGCCAGGTTCACCAGACACTCTCTGTGGAAATGGACCAAGTATTGAAGGCTCTCAGCTTTCCAAAGAAAAAGGCTGCACTACTCTCAGGTATGGGTCCACAAGTCTCCAGCAGAAGAAAAGCTTTTTCCCTAGGTTTTCAGATAAGACCAGTACCCTGACCAGCCTATGGTCACTCCATAATTGTCTCATCTTCATTGTCTCCCATCCTGTGACAGAGCTGGGTGGGAGGTGGGAAGGAGATAGGAACTGAGTGTAAGGAATCTCCTGCTTCCAGCTGCCATCGTATGCTTCCTGCGGACAGCCCTGCGACAAAGCTTTTCCTCTGCCCTGGTAGCCCTGGTGCCCTCAGGGGCCCAGCCACTGCCAGCCACCGAGGATACTGTCCTAGCTCCACTGCGAACATCACAAGTCCGGTCCCTGGTCATTGGGCTGCAGAACCTCTTGGTGCAGGTAAGGACCTTGCTGAGTGGGGCTTGCTTCTCCCAGGACAATAGCAGGAAGGGGTGGCTGCCTGTCAAGAGCCTGATATTCCTACCATGGCTTGGAGGGTGGATTGAGTAAGACTTTTTAAAAAAAATTATTTCTATTATTTTTATTTTATTTTATTTTATTTATTTATTTATTTATTTATTTTTTGAGACAGAGTTTCGCTCTTGTTGTCCAGGCTGGAGTGCAGTGGTGCGATCTTGGCTCACTGCAACCTCCACCTCCCAGGTTCAAGCAATTCTCCTGCCTTAGCCTCCCAGGTAGCTGGGACTACAGGTGCCTGCCACCACGCCTGGCTAATTTTCGTATTTTTAGTAGAGACGGGGTTTCACCATGTTGGCCAGGATGGTCTCAATCTCTTGACCTCTTGATCCGCCTGCCTCCACCTCCAAAAGTGCTGGGATTACAGGCGTGAGCCACCGCGCCCGGCATTTTTATTTTATTTATTTATTTATTTTTATTATTTTTTTAGATGGAGTCTAGCTCTGTTGCCCAGGCTGGCGTGCAGTGGCGTGATCTCGAGTCACTGCGAACTCTGCCTCCCGGGTTCACGCCATTCTCCTGCCTCAGCCTCCCGAGTAGCTGGGACTACAGGCACCCGCCACCACGCCCGGCTAATTTTTTGTATTTTTAGTAGAGCCAGGGTTTCACTGTGTTAGCCAGGATGGTCTTGATCTCCTGACTTCATGATCCTCCCACCTCGGCCTCCCAAAGTGCTGGGATTACAGGTGTGAGCCACCGCGCCCGGCCTATTTATTTATTTATTTTTGAGACAGAGTTTCGCTCTTGTTGCCTAGGCTGGAGTGCAATGGTGCAATCTTGGCTCACTGCAACCTCCGCCTCCCAGGTCCAAGTGATTCTCCTGTCTCAGCCTCCCGAGTAGCTGGGATTACAGGTGCATGCCACCATGCCTGGCTAATTTTTGTATTTTTAGTAGAGACGGGGTTTCCTCATATTGGTCAGGCTGGTCTCGAACTCCTGACCTCAGGTGATCCACCCGCCTCAGCCTCTCAAAGTGCTGGGATTACAGGAATGAGCCACCACACCCGGCCTGTTGTTATTTTTTAAATACAGATGGGGTCTTGCTATATTCCCAGGCTGGTCTCGAACTCCTGGCCTCAAGTGATCCTCTTACCTTGGCCTCCAAAAGTGCTAGGATTACAGGCATAAGCCACCAATTCTCTGCCTGGGTGAAACTTTTAAAGCTACAGTGACAGAAACAAAACTCAATTTGGCTTATAACTGAGAAGTCCTGGGGTCAATACTGGCTTCAGGCACAGCTGGATCCCAGAAGCTCAGACAAGGTCATCAGACTCTTTCCATCTGTTGGCTTTATATTCCTCACTGTCAGCTTTATTTCTATGAGATAGTAGGATGACCAGCAGTAGCTCCTAGCCTATATCCTCTAGGGAAAAAAGATTCCTCTTTCCTTATAGTTCCCAGAATTGAGTCTCATTAGGCTGGCTTGGGTAATATACCAGTCACCATGGCTGGGGCGTGGGATGCCCTGATTGGCCTGGCTTGCGTCAGTGCCCTCTCCTGGAGGCCACGGCATGTGGTCAGCTCTCCATAGCCCAGGTGGACTGAACCCAAGACAGGGATGGTTCCCCACGGGAAAACTGCTACCAGAAGAAGGAGGGGATCTAGGGCAAGCAAAAGCATGTCTACCTCCAAGGGATTTGTGTTTTATGGCTTAGGAGACACTTGTAGATCAGTGTTTATGTAGCCATCATATCCCGAGCCCTGACCCAATGTCATGGCCTATGAAGGATACTGGGGGCCCCAGGAAGATGTCCCAGGAGTGGGCCCTATGCTGAGTTAGCGGTTGCTGAGTCTTGTCCTGTGGCACATCCATGCACGAGGCTCTGTGCTCTTTAGGAATCAAACATCTATCCTATTATAGCACTTAGCTCTCTGTTTCAAGTTTCCATTTTCATATCACTCTTCCTTTAGCCAGGCTGTGATATACTCAAGGGCAGAGTCTGAGTCTGGTTAATCTTTGTGTGTCCTTCCCCTTGTGGGTTTAAAGCTAATTTATAATTCAGGAATCAGATGAGAACCAAAACATCAGCTTTATTGCTGGTAAACATCATAGTAGAATATTGGCTGGGACTCTGGAACAGAATGGGCTTTTTTTCCTGCAGTTTTCAAACATACAGCAATGAGAGAATTTTACAGTGAACATTCATACACCCAACACCTAGATTCTACTAATAACATTTTATTATACTTGCTTAATCATATCTGTCCAAAATGAGCTTTTTAAAACACCCTCCTTTTTGCCAGACCAGGAACCACAGGCGGGAAAAACTGTGTTTGCATTATGGACACTTAGCCAGCTGGCCAGGATCTTAAGAGTTTAAGTTCATGGGAGCATAATCTCTAATACCTTAATCCTGCCCTGATGGCACAGTAGATCTTAAGCTAGTGTCTTGCCTGCTAGATAAAACCTTCCTTGGGTGAGGAGGGCCAGTTAGGGAAATGCTTTCTCCCTAATGTTTCTAAAAGCGCTGATGTTCCTGTTTTAAGATTCAGAACAGGAGGTGTGGGGGGAATGATTTCCCAATACCCAGCACAGAGCTTGGCACAAAATTGGCATCTGGGAATGTTTGTTGAATGGATGAAAACCACAGAAATTAACATTACATGATCTCAGCCATTTAGGCACTCACAGATTATAAGAAACACAAATAGCTACATCTAATACCAAAATGACCTATTAGCAGTAGAGCATTCCTAATACAAAAGTCCAAAATCCGAAATGCCCAATAAACATCTGCTTTGAGCATCATGTTGGTGCTCAAAAGTTTTGGATTTTGGAATATTTCAGATTTCAGATTTTTAATTACAGATACTCAACCAGTATTTGTTTGTTTGTTTTTGAGATGGAGTCTCGCTTTGTCGCCCAGGCTGGAGTGCAGTGGTGCAATCCCAGCTCACTGCAACCTCTGCCTCCTGAGTTAAGTGATTCTCCTGCCTCAGCCTCCCATGTACCTGGGACTACAGGTATGCACCACAATGCCTGGCTAATTTTGTATTTTTAGTAGACATGAGGTTTCACCATGTTGGCCAGGCTGGTCTCGAACTCGTGACCTCAAGTGATCCACCCGCCTCGGCATCCCAAAGTGCTGGGATTACAGGCGTGCCCAGCCTCAACCTGTATTGGAAGGCTGCACAGGAGAGGTAGCATTTGAACTGGGCCTTGAGTGATGAGAAAGCCTTCTTCAAACCAATAGCCTAAACACTAGGGTGGGGTGCCAGTGAGGTTTGTGGTTTTTTTTTTTTTTTTTTTTTTTTTTTGAGACAGTCTTGCTCTGTCACCCAGGCTGCAGTGCAGTGGTATGATCCCAGCTCACTGCAACCTCCACCTCCTGGGTTTAAGCGATTCTTCTGCCTCAGCTTCCTGAGTAGTTGGGATTACAGGTGTGTGCCACCACGCCTGGCTAATTTTTGTATTTTTAGTAGAGACGGTTTCACCATGTTGGCCAGGCTGGTCTCAAACTCCCGACTTCAGGTGATCTGCCCACCTCGGCCTCCCAAAGTGCTGGGATTACAGGTGTGAGCCAACGTGCCCAGCCACCAGTGAAGTATTGTATAGCACTTTCACCATTCGCCTCTCATGCCCAAGAGCCTAGGTGTCTCCCTGGCCTGTGACACTCAACTCTGCCTCTGGCAACTGTTTATTTTTATTTTTGAGATAGGGTCTTGCTGTCGCCCGAGCTAGAGTGCAGTGGCATGATCATGGCTCACTGCCACCTTAACCTGCTGAGCTTAAGTGATCCTCCCATCTCAACCTCCTGAATAGCTGGGACTACGGGTGTACACCACCATGCCCAGCTAATTTTAAAATACTTTTGTATTGGTAGTAAGGCCAGGCACGGTGGCTCATGCCTGTAATCTCAGCACTTTGGGAGGCTGAGACGGGCGGATCACTTGTCAGGAATTTGAGGCCAGCCTGGCCAACATGGTGAAACTCCATCTCCACTAAAAATACAAAAAAATTAGCCGGGCGTGGTGGCGCGCACCTGTAATCCCAGCTACTTGGGAGGCCAAGGCAGGAGAATCACTTGAACCCGGGAGGTGGAGGTTGCAGTGAGCCAAGATCATGCCAGTGCACTCCAGCCTGGGTGACAGAGCAAGACTCCATCTCAATAAATAAATAAATAAATAATAAAATAAAATACTTCAGTAGAGATGATATCTCACTATGTTGCCCAGGCTGGTCTTGACCTCCTGGGCTCAAGCAATCCTCTGGCTTTGGCCTCACAAAGTGCTAGGATTACAGGTGTGAGTCACTGCACCTGGCCTTGTTTTAATTGTAGTAAACTATATATAACATAAAATTTAGTATTTTAATCATTTTAAGTATATGGGTCAGTGGCATTAAGTACATTCACATTGTTGTGCAACTTTCACCATCATCCATCTCTAGATCTTTTCATCTTCCCAAACTGAAACTCTACCCATTAAACAATTCCCCAGTCCCCTCCCCCAGCCCCTGGCATCTACCATTTTACTTGCTATCTCTATGAATTTGACTACTGTAGGGACCTCATGTAAGTGGAATCCTGTATTTGTCTCTCTGGTAGTTTTTGACTCTCTGTCCTCAACAGTCCCTGGGAAGGGGAACCCAACCTGAGAAGCTCATGACTTCCCCTGTAGAAGGTGCTGGGCCTACCCTGCTTATAGGAGGGTATTGCTGAGGAGCTTGTCTTAGCCTTACAGTGACTGCCCTATAATTGCCTAGTGAACAGGACCAAGTAGGCTTTTCCTCTTTTCTCTCACTGTCACACTCCCGAGAAATTTCCTGGCCTTCTTTGTTCAGCCACAATGTCCCCTCTGTCACTGTCCAGGACCTCATGGCTATAGCTAAGCCTCCTTCATTCCCTTCAACCAGTTTGTTGTTTAAAACTAGTTTGTTTGTTTTTTTGTTTTGTTTTTTGAGACAGACTCTCATTCTGTTGTCCAGGCTGGAGTGCAGTGGCGTGATCTCGGCTCACTGCAACCTCTGCCTCCAGTTTCAAGAGGTTCTTGTGCCTTAGCCTACCGAGTAGCTGGGATTACAGGCACCTGCCATCACACCTGGCTAATTTTTTGTATGTTTAGTAGAGACAGGGTTTCGCCATGTTGGCCAGGTTGGTCTCAAAACTCCTGGCCTCAAGTGATCCGCCTGCCTCGGCATCTCAAAGTTCTGGGATTACAGGTGTGAGCCACCACACCCGGTCTTAAAACTAGCTTTTTATTCATTTGTTCATTCATTTGTTCAATGATTCATACATTCAGCAAATATTTATTCCACAGTAACCCAGCAATAGAGGAAGTCCCTCTCCCTTGAGCTCCCAGAATGGTTCATTCAGCTGTGAATTGAGTATCACATTATCATATTTTATTATATGATAGTGGTTTACATTGTCTTCTTCCACAGAACTGAAAACTTCTTTTTTTCTTTTTTTTTCTGAGACAGAGTCTCACGCTGTCACCCAGGCTGGAGTGCAATGGCGCGATCTCGGCTCACTACAACCTCTGCCTCCTGGGTTCAAGAGATTCTCCTGCCTCAGCCTCCTGAGCAGCTGGGACTACAGGTGCCCGCCACCATTGCTGGCTAATTTTGTATTTTTAGTGGAGACAGGGTTTCACCATATTGGCTAGGTTGTTCTCGAACTCCTGACCTTGTGATCCGCCCACCTCAGCCCTGAAGTGCTGGGATTACAGGCGTTAGCCACCACGCCTGGTCTGAAAACTTTTAGGCAAAAATGCCCCCTGTGTGGGAAGTCAGAGGAGGCTTCACGGAGAAGGTGACATTTGAACTCAGCCTTGAAGGGTGTCTAGGCAGAGGGAAGGGCATTCCAGCAGGACAACAGCATGTATAAAATCACATATTCTGAAAGTGCATGCTGGGGCGTGGGGTGTGATGAAGTAGAAAATGAGACAAAAAGCTGGGCAGAGCCAAACTGAGCCATGCCTCATATGCTAGGCTAAGAATCACTGTGCGAACTGTGGAAGGACATCTATCAGACTGTGTGTTTGAAAGGTCTCTCTCGGGCTGGGTACTATGGCTCACGCTTGTAATCCTAGCACTCAGGGAGGCCAAGGTGGGTGGATTGCTTGAGTCTATGAGTTCCAGACCAGCCTGGGCAACACGGCACAACCCTATCTCTATAAAAAATACAAAAAATTAGCTGGACGTGGTGGCACATGCCTGTAGTTCCATCTACTCAGGAGGCTGAGATGGGAGGATCACCTAAGCCCAGGAGGTTGAAGCCAAAGTGAGCTGTCGTCATGCCACTGAGCTCCAGCCTGGGTGACAGAGTGAGACCTGCCTCAAAAGAAAAAAAGCAAGTTCCCTCTCAGTCACAGTGGGGAAGATGGGGGCAAGGAGAGTGCCTGGAGGTAAGGCAACTGGTGAACAAGAGGCTGTACATGCAGATGACAGCTAGGCCACCCTCATACCCATGAAGGTGGCTAAAATAAGAACACAGGTAATAGCAAGTGTTGACAGGAGGTGGAGAATGTCCACACAAAACCTTGTATCTGAATGTCCATAGCAGCACTATTCATAATGATGAAAAAGTGGAAACAACCCCAATGTCCATCAACTGATGAATGGACAAATTGTATATCCATACAATGAAATACTATTTGACCATACAAAGGAATGAAGTACTGACACATGCTACAACATGGATGAACCTTGAGAACATTAAGTGAAAGAAGTCAGATACAAAAGAGCACATATCATGATTCTGCTTATGAGAAGTGTCTGGAAAAGGCAAATTCATGGAGACAGAAAGTAGATTAGTAGTTGCCTAGGGCTGAGTGGAGAGATGGGGGAATGAAGAGTGACTGCTGAGTATGGGGTTTCTTTTTAGGGGTGATGAAAATATTCTGGAATTACATTGCTGTGCAACTCTGTGGATATAATAAAAACTACTGAATTATATCCTTTAAAGGATGAGTATTATGGTTTGTGAATTATATCTTGATAAAACTATACTTTTAAAAACTGGTGTCAAGGGAGAAAAATGACAGTGAAGCCTAAGCTAGGGCTCTGGGTGCTGGTCCTCCTTGACACCTCTGGGCCAAAGCAGCCTGATGGCACCAGCACTACAAACTGAGTGCTGATCAGCTATGCAGCATCTTCAGCAGTTGGGTGGCCCAGTGCAGTGCAGTGGAAGGTATAGTATCTAGAGTCACAGGAATCTGTGTCAAAGCCCCTGCCCAGCCTCTGACTCTGAAGATGTTTAGCAAGTCACTTTTTACTAATCTTTATGTTCTCCATCTGCAAAATAAAAGGCTGACATGAGAACAGCCTCTATTCCCCCAGGAAGCACGGTGGAGGAAAGTGTTAGTTGAAATAAGAATAGAGAGTGTCCAGGGTCCACCATGCTGGGTCACATGGGGTGAAGGGGCAGGTCAGTGGCAGCAGAGGGCTCTGAAGAAGGGCTGTGGGCACTGGAGTGATAAGGGTGGTTATGGGGGTGATAAATATGTGTTTAAATTTATAAGAAGCCATCAAATTGTTTCCCAAAGTGGCTGCACCATTTTACCTTCCCACCAGCAATGTATGAGTGCCAGCTGCTCCACATTCTCCTCAACACTTGGTGTTGTCAGTCTTTTTAACTTTAGCTATTGGTAGATGTACAGGGGTACCTCATAGTAGTTTTAATTTGCATTTCCCTAATGACTAATGATAAATATTTTCATGTGCTTATTAGAGCATACAATTTTGATGAAAGGTCTTGTTGCTTTAAAAAAAAAAAGGGTTGAAACCCACTGGCTTAAGTAAACTGTGAAGCTCTTCCAGGGTCTGTAATCTATAAATCTTTTAGTGTGGCCCAGAGTCCATCTTCTTTTCTGAAACAAAGCACTCTTTGTTTTTTTTTTTTTTTTTTTTTTAGATGGAGTCTTGCTCTGTCGCCCAGGCTGGAGTGCAGTGGCATGATCGTGGCTCATTCTGCTCCCGGGTTCAAGCAATTATCTGCCTTAGCCTCCCAAGTAGCTGGGATTACAGGCGCCCACCACCACGCCCAGCTAATTTTTTGTATTTTTAGTAGATACGGGGTTTCACCATCTTGGCCAGGCTGGTCTTGAACTCCTGACCTCGTGATCCACCCGCTCGGCCTCCCAAAGTGCTGGGATTACAGGCGTGAGCCACCACAATGGAGTTTCACTCTGTCACTCAGGCTGGAGTGCAAGTGGTACAATCTCAGCTCACCGCAACCTCCACCTCCCGGGTTCACGCGATTCTCCTGCCTCAGCCTCCTCAGTAGCTGGGACTACAGGTGTGCACCACCACACCCGGCTAATTTTTGTATTTTTAGTAGAGATGGGGTTTCACCATGTTGACCAAGCTGGTCTCAAACTCCCGACCTCAGGTGATCCAGGCGCCTTTGCCTCCCAAAGTGCTGGGATTACAGGCGTGAGCCACTGTGCCTAGCCCAAAGCACTCTCTTGAATGTAGGTAAATCACACAGTATAAGCACTGTGCTCTGTATGAGGGTGAGAGATGAAGCCAACAAACATTTCTTGATTATCTACAGGACTATAATCCCAAATCTGAAATTCTGAAATCCAAGTAACTCTGAAAACCAAATGTTTTTTCTTGGTTGGCACCAAACACCAATGGTAGCAAAACCTGACCTGATTTTTTTTTTTTTTTTCCTGCAGAAGGACCCTCTATTGTCCCAGGCCTGTGTTGGCTGCCTGGAGGCCTTGCTTGACTACCTGGATGCCCGGAGCCCAGACATCGGTAGAAACTCTCCACATTACCTGATGTTCCCATGAGAGAGATAGAGGGGGCAACACCCTTCCACCCTCCTGCTCCAGCCTTCCTTCCCCTTGTGTGACTCATACTTGTTTTGTTTAATTCTTTTAGCAGCACTGCAAGGGCAGTCATGCCCATTATACAGATGGGATCAATAAGGTTCAGACAGGTCAAATGATGTGCCCAACCAAGGTCACAATGCTCTTAAGTGGCAGAGCCCTTCTTACTGCCTGCCTTCCACAATCATGGCGTATATAGTTTCACCAAGCCAGTCAACATAAGTGGATTAGAAGCCCAGGGAAGAAAGAACCCTGCTTGGGTCAGCTTGTCTGGTGCCCTGCCTCTAACTGGGTAGCCCCTTTTTAAGCCAATAGGAGAAGGTCTTCTTGAGCAATGTCCCAAGGCAAGGCCTTGGAAGCATTAACAACCCAGTGTTTCTTGAAGCTCTCCACGTGGCCTCCCAGCCTTGGAATCGGTTTTTGCTGTTTACCCTCTTGGATGCTGGAGATAATTCCTTCCTCAGACCTGAGATTTTGAGGCTCATGACCCTGGTAAGTGCAGAAAGGATATCTTGTGGTCTGAGGAGTGTCATGAGCTGGGTGGTGCTGAAGAGGCCAGGGTCTCCTTACTTTAGGTAACCCTAATCCTCAAAGAAGATGGAAGGGCTCGGCAGGCCTTCGCCCTACAAGAGACTTGCTGAAAGAATTCCTCTGAATGCCCGTATCTCCTCACTCCAGGGGACCCTGACACCCTTTCCCCTATTTCTCTCATGACATGTTGACCAGGGCCTGTCTACCACATGCCAGGTCTGCTAGATAACTAAGTATCAATGAACCAGATACTCTGCCTTCAGGGTCTCTCAGTCTAAAGAGGACGACAGACAAGTAAACTAGTAATGTAAATAGGAGGCTACAAGTGGTAGAGTAGAGGAGATGCTAACTGTGGGGCACACAGTAAGTGCCCCTTGAATAAATAACAAAGCAGCAGGCCTAAGAATGACAGCGAAGTGGATCAACAAGTAGTACATCAGTGGTTGGTGTAGGAACAAAGAGGAAAGAGTAATTGCTTCTCAGCAGTGAAGGTAACATTTTAGCTGTAGCTTGAGAGATTAACAGGCAGAGAGGAGGAAAGGTATTCCAGGTAGTGAAGTACGAACAACAGGTACAAGAGCACATGGTGGTATGTCAGGGGAGCCACACATAGTTCATTTTGGCCATGAGTGTTCAGTGCAAGGTTGGGGAGGAGGGAGCCAAGGCCAAAGGGGTCAGGAGGGCCAGCTCTCTCAGGATCTCACAGGTTGCCTTACTTACCCCACTTCCCCATGACACAGTCCCACCTCTGCCCACTAACTCTGAGCTCCTTGAAGGCAGGCAGGTTCTGTGGGCTTCAGGACAGTGTCCCCTAAAGTTGGGGCACAGCACTTGTCTATGATGAAGGAGATGCCAAATCACTGGGTGTTTGGGGCTTCTCTTCCTGGGCCAGTTTATGCGGTACCGGAGTAGCAGTGTCCTCTCTCATGAAGAGGTGGGTGATGTTCTGCAAGGTGTGGCTTTGGCTGACCTGTCTACCCTCTCGAACACCACACTCCAGGCCCTGCATGGCTTCTTCCAGCAGGTGGGTGGGAAGGGGAGGCCATGTAGCCACTGTAAAGCTAGACCCTCAAGACCATCTTCTCTTGGAGGGTGGGAGCTCTGGCCACAGTAGCCAAGGAATGGGAGGAGGGAAGTACAGAGGATGGAGGCAGTTAGGGCCTGTGTGGAGTGGGCACTGAGGAGGCCTGTCTTCCCTGCCCTCTTCTGCCTGCAGCTCCAGAGCATGGGACACCTGGCTGACCACAGCATGGCCCAGACCCTGCAGGCCTCCTTGGAGGGCCTTCCCCCTAGCACCTCCTCAGGCCAGCCACCCCTGCAGGACATGCTGTATCCTTTGTTGCATCTATGATGAAGGAGATGCCAAATCACTGGGTGTTTGGGGCTTCTCTTCCTGGGCCAGTTCATGCGGTACCGGAGTAGCAGTGTCCTCTCTTATGAAGAGGTGGGTGATGTTCTGCAAGGTGTGGCTTTGGCTGACCTGTTTTGGCCTGGGCAAGCTCTCCCAGGCCATAAGAAGCTGTGGCATCATGCTTCAGGACCTAGGTGCACTACAGTCTTGTCTTCTAAAGTAAGCAGGGGTCAATTAACAGTGTTGACAACAACAATGCCGTGTCCTGTTATTAAGTTCCTACAGAAATCAGGCACATTACATGCATTTTACATATATATATTTATTTATTTATTTATTTTTGAGATGGAGTCTTCCTCTGTCGCCCAGGCTGGAGTGCAGTGGCACGATCTTGGCTCACTGCAACCTCCGCCTCCCGGGTTCAAGCGATTCTCCTGCCTCAGCCTCCCGAGTAGCTGGGACTACAGGTGCCTGCCACCACGCCCAGGTTTTTTTCTTTTTTTTGTTTTTGTATTTTTAGTAGAGACGGTTTCACCATATTGGACAGACTGGTCTCGAACTCCTGACCTTGCGATCTGCCCGCCTCGGCCTCCCAAAGTGCTGGGATTACAGGCATGAGCCACCATGCCTGGCTACATGCATTATATTTAATCCTCACATCAGCTAGGAGTGTTAAGGTACTTGTAGTACAGGCTGAGCATCCCTAATACAAAAATTAGAAATCCAAAGTGCTCCAAAATCTGAAACTTTTTGAGTGCTGATGTGATGCTACAGGTGGAAAATTCCATACTTGACTTCACGTGATGAGTTGCAGTCAAAATGTAGCCAAAACTTTGTTTCATGAATAGGCCAAGTGTGGTGGCTCACGCCTGAGGCCAGGAGTTTGAGACCAGCCTGGCCGACATGGTGAAACCTCATCTCTATGAAAAATACCAAAATTAGCTGGGTGTGGCATGTGCCTGTAGTCCCAGCTACTCGGGAGGCTGAGGCACAAGAATCGCTTGAATCCGGGATGCGGAGGGCAGTGAGCCAAGATCACACCACTGTACTCCACCCTGGGCGACAAAACATGACTCTGTCCCAGAAAAAAAACAAAAAATTTTGTTTCATGAATAAAATTATTATATTTTTTACGTTCTTTTTATTTATTTATTTTTTAAGACAGTGTCTTGCTTTGTCACCCAGGCTGGAGTGCAGTGGTGTGAACAGCTCACTGTAGTCTTCACCTCCTGGGCCCAAGGGATCCTCCCGCCTCAGCCTTCTGAGCAGCTGAGACCACAGGTGCACACCAGCATGACTGGCTAATTTTTGTAGATACAGGGTTTCACCATGTTGCCCAGGCTTGTCTCAAACTCCTGAGCTCAGGTGATCTGCCTGCCTTGGCCTCCCAAGTGCTGGGATTACAGGCATGAGCCACTGTGCCTGGCCCATGAACAAAATTATTTAAAACACTGCATAAAGTTACCTTCAGGTGGCCGGACACGTGGCTCATGTCTGTAATCCTAGCACTTTGGGAGGCCGAGGTGGGTGGATCATCTGAGGTCAGGAGTTCGAGACCAGCCTGGCCAACATGGTGAAACCCCGTCTCTACTAAAATTACAAAAATTAGTTGGCTGTGGTGGCGCATGCCTGTGGTCCCAGCTACTCAGGAGGTTGAGACAGGAGAACTGCTTGAACTTGGGAGGTGGAGGTTGCAGTCAGTTAAGATTGCGCCACTGCACTCCAGCCAGGGCGACAAGAGCAAGACTCCATCTCAAAAAAATTAAAAATTACCTTCTGGCTATGTGTACAAAGTGTATATAAAACAAATGAATTTTGTGTTTAGGCTTGGGTCTCATCCCCAACATATCTCATTATTATAGGCAAATATCACAAAATTTGAAAAAAAATCTGAAATACAAAACACTTCTGGTCCCAAGAATTTTGGATAAGGGATACTCAACCTGTACCTGCCTCCTAGGGTTGTAGCAAGGACTTAAATGAGTTAATATATGTAAAGCAACAAAAACAGCTCCTGGCTTGGTGTGAATGTTGTATTGGTGTCTGTTATTCCTATTCCCTTTCCAAATAACGAAACTGAGGCCAGAGACATTCAGTCATGCCCAGAATCACAGAGCTAGTGATACAATCAGGATTTGACCTCAGATTTGCCTGTCCCCAAAGCTACATCACCGAACTCAGAAAGGAGCTAGTCCTTCCCCCAAGTGCTTTGGAGACAGTTGCCCAAGCACAGTTGGTTCAAGTGATCCTCAGCCCAACACACACACACTGTGTGTGTCTGTGTGACTGCCATGTTCTTAAGAAAGCTTGGATGGCGGGTGCAGTGGCTCACGCCTGTAATCCCAGCACTTTGGGAGGCCAAGGTGGGCAGATCACCTGAGGTCAGGAGTTCAAGACCAGCCTGGCCAACATGGTGAAACCCCATCTCTACTAAAAAAATACAAAAATTAGCTGGGTGTGGTAGCGTGCGCCTGTAATCCCAGCTACCCAGGAGGCTGAGGCAGGAGAATCACTAGAACCTGGGAGGCAGAGGCTGCAGTGAGCCAAGATCGTGCCACTGCACTCCAGCCTGGGTGACAGAGCAAGACTCCGTCTCAAAAAAAAAAAAAAAGAAAGCTTGGGGGCCGGGCACAGTGGCTCACACCTGTAATCCCAGCCAAGGTGGGTGGATCACTTGAGGTCAGGAGTTCTGAGACGAGCCTGGCCTACATGGTAAAACCCCATCTCTACTAAAAATACAAAAATTAGCTGGGCATGGTGGTGCACGCCTGTAATCCAAGCTATTTGGGAGGCTGAGGCAGGAGAATCACTTGAACCCGGGAGGTGGAGGTTGCAGTGAGCAGACAGCCGAGATTGTGCCAGTGCACACTCCAGCGCCTGTGTGACAGAGTGAGACTATGTCTCCAAAAAAAAAAAAAAGGCAAGCTTGTGGCTGTGGCAGTGGTCAGAGGCCCTCTGGTGGGTGGCTGCACCCAGAGACACTGCAGTCCAGAGGTGTGTGTGAGGGTAGTTTGCTTCCTCCGCACCCCTCTGGCTGCCTGCCTGGCTCTGCTCGTTGCCCCTTCCATGCAACAGTTCCCTGTTGAATAGCAACTACCTAGCCCAGGTGTTCAGGACCCAATTTCAGAATCCATCCCACTATTCTCAGGAGCACCTCTGTTCTTGCCTGAGCATTCTTGCCTGTTTTGGGCTCTGGAAGTGTGATGCCCCCATGGTTGGCCCCACTTCTCTTCTGTTTTCCTCTCATGTTTTGCTGCCAGCTGCCTGGGAGGGGTGGCTGTATCCCTGTCCCACATCAGAAACTGATCCTCAGGACTTGAAGGCCCGGAAGTGGAGAGAGAATGAGACCTGGAGACAAAGGGCATAATTGTTGGGGAAATGGATGACAGCTGAAGCTATTCATATGGAGCCATATACTCCATTGTTGAAATAGAATAAGGAAATAAAATGATACACTCACACGCCTGCGTGGGCTCTCCAAAAACACTGTACTACCTTGTCTACCGGAAGCTGGTTTCTCAGCCAGTTGGATAAGGGATTGTTTCAGCAAGGAGGCTGATGACCTCAGGGAGGGAGGGAGGGACGGGACAGGATTTGTTCTTGTAACAGCATTCAAGGAGTCAGCTGGGTGCCTCAGCTGTACTCAGAGAACACCAGTCAGGCCATCCTGGGGCTGGCAGGGCAGAGAAAGGCCTAGGGGTTGGGGCTGCTGCGATTCAACAGCTCCGAGAGGCACTTGACCTGCTCCCTCACCTCACGTGGAGGTGGACAGAGGTAAACTTTCCAGGCAAGGAGGGTCAAATTCTCAGCTTTCCTGTCAGAACGAAACTGTCCCACCCTCAGCCCTTGCCTGGCTAAAGTAGGTCCCCTCTGCCCTTTCCCGTACAGCCGTCATCAGAACTGATGTTTATGCACCCTCGTGGGTAGATCCTGGGAATGCAAGTCCAGCTCGGTCCCCGGCATGAGGTGTGCGCTCGACAGTGCCTGCGCCTGTTCTGGGGAGCTCAGCCCAGACCGGGCCTCCAGCTCCCTTCCCGCCCGGCAGGGGCCCCGGGCCCGGAGATGGCCACGCCACGCTGCCTTCTCGGGTCTGGCTGTCCTGATCCTGCGCAAAATTGGGGCTGCACTCGGCCTAACGAACGGACGGGGAACACCCCGCCGCACTTGGTTTATTAGTTGGTGGACCGGAGGGGCAAGGAGGGGTTGCCCGAATCCTGCACTGAGTCTCTGAGGTCCTTAAAGAAGAAAAAAAGTGCTAGTCACCGCCCACTAAACTCACGTTGCGATCTAAAGTTTAAAAACTCGGCCACAGAAGACGACACAGCTTCGGGGAGGGCGCGCAGAAGGTCGCCCGGCCGACAGGAGCTAGGACCCCCGTTTGCTGATTCACGCCTTAAATTGGGCACAGACCCCACCCACAGATTTAACTTCCTGCAACACAAGCTAAATCCAGGGCCCCGTACCCGGGGCCCGCAGGAGGGACAGGACGAAGATGGTGCCCACAGCGCGCTGGAGGCACGCCAGAGCCCAGAAGGGCGGGCAGGGGCGGTGGAGCGGGGCCGGAAGTGAGGCTAGCGGAGCCCGGCGGTCGCGGCTCGCGCTCATTGGCCGGGAGCAGCGCGGTGGGCGGGACGGAGCTCGGCGGTCTGCGCTCGGTTGCTAACCTGGTGCTCCCGCTTTCAGTTGCTTTGCTGTTAGCCTGTTGGACCTTCGAGCCTAGCTGCTTGCACAGGACTCGGCCACCTGCCCTTCCTGCACCGACTGGCCAGGTAGGTGGCGGTAGGGGCGGCGGGCTGCAGGTTCCCGGGAAGGATAATGAGAGAACCGAGGGCCCCGAACCGGCTGCAGGTGGTGGGGAAGGAGTTTCGTGGACCTGGACGCCTCTGTTCCTTGAGAAGGCTCGCTCCCTCCTCCGGGAGCCCCGAAGGCTCGGGGTCAACCACCTGGGCCCCCGACCCCGGTAGCCGGCTCAAGGCCCGCCACTACCTGGTACTTCTGCAGGAGTTCAGAGCCTCATGCTGAGCCAGGAGGAGCTCCGGGTGACGCACACGGCAAGATCGGGATTGAGAGGCTGAAAAAGTGAGTTTAACAGTAGAGAAAGCAGGACCTGTCCCGCAGTCTGCTGTTCTGGCTTTTCTTTCCCACTTCCTGCTTCAGTCATTGCCAGCTGTCTGGTATTCTCCTTGGCCCCTAAAGTTTTGCCCTAGCCTGGTTCTGGTTCCCTTGAGTTTGGAGCAGGAGGTGGAATGTGGGGGATCCTGGGTGAACTTGGACTATTCCTTCTCTAGGTTTCACTTATCTCGTCTGCTTGGGGGTAGGGGGTTCTCCGGATGATCTCTGCAGCCCCTCACTGTAACTGAGCATCTCTCCCCTGGGGCAGGTGTCCTGGTAGTTCAGTATCCAGCTCTGATCTCAGGTAGCCTGTGCTCATTTAGAAAGAGTCAGAAGACAGAGCACTGGACTTAGAGCCAAACAGACTCTTGGTTTAGCCTGGGAATAGCTGTGTGACTTTGGGCAGTCACCTCATTTTTCTGAGCCTTGATTTCACATTGGTAACATTGGGGAGTTGTAATCTGAGTGTGAGACCTCTCCTGACCACTTTATGTAATCTTGTACCTGACCGACACCCTCTCATCCCTCTGTGCTTATTTTACAAGTTTATTGATCGTCTCTTATCCCTACTAGAGACAAGTACCATGAGTGCAGAGATTTTTGCTTATTTATTGCTGTATTCCCGCCTCTAGAACAGTGCCTAGAGTGTGGTAGGTACTGTCAACCTAAATAGCAGAGTGAGAGACTCTAAAAAAGTGATGTTTACTTGGGAATAGACATTGTAGTGACAATATGTGTGCCATAGTAACCTGTGTACGTATTTGGGGAGGTAAAGGAAGACAAAGGTTTTGAAAGGAAAAATGAGGATTACATAATTATTTTGAGATAGTTATCCTTGGCTACAAGGATGAATAGCAAGAGTGGTGCCAGTCTGAGGTTGGACAGGCAGTTGCAGGGCAGATGTCCTCACAGAAAGATTTTTCTATGTAAGTTTGCAGTGGCCTTTGTGCAGGGTTGTGGTTTTTGCATTTTTTCTGTTCTTGTTATCAGTCATTTGTGCATAAGAACCCTCTTTTCACAACCTTCCTCGGTTTTATTTGTCAGAGTTGTTGTTCTTGTTTTTTCCCATTGGAGAATCATGCTTTAAATTTGTCAGAGTTTTTAACACAAACGACTGTTTTGATTCTAACAACTTTCATATTTCCCCCTTTTGGTCAAGATCTTTCTCCAAAAGCTTTACTGATCAGTCATCCTGTAGTTAGGTCCCTCAGTGCTGGGACAGACCTATCTTTGTTGTTGGTCTCTTGCCACGTTGGAGACTAGGAGTCTCCAGTTGGAGACTGGTGACTAGGAGTCAGTGTCAAAACCGTTGTAGTGGTTGGGAGCAGTGGCTCACGTCTGTAATCCCAGTACTTTGGGAGGTCAAGGAGGGAGTATCACTTGAGTCCAGAAGTTCGAGACCAGCTTGGGCAACATGGCAAAACCTCATCTCTACAAAAAATACAAAAATTATCCAGGCAGGGCCGGGCGCAGTGGCTCATCCCTGTAATCCCAGCACTTTGGGAGGCCGAGGCGGGGCGGATCACCTGAGGTCAGGAGTTCAAGACCAGCCTGACCAACATGGAGAAACCTGTCTCTACTAAAATACAAAAATATATATAAATAACGGCCAGGCACGGTGGCTCACACCTGTAATCCCAGCACTTTGGGAGGCCGAGGAGGGCGGATCATGAGGTGAGGAGATCGAGACCATCCTGGCTAACACAGTGAAACCCCATCTCAACTAAAAATACAAAAAATTAGCCAGGCGTGGTGGCGGGTGCCTGTAGTCCCAGCTACTTGGGAGGCTGAGGCAGGAGAATGGCGTGAACCCAGGAGGCAGAGCTTGCAGTGAGCCGAGATCGCACCACTGCACTCCAGCCTGGGCGACAGAGCAAGACTCTGTTTCAAAAAAATAAAAAATAAAAAAATAAAAATAAATAAAATAAAAATACAAAAATTATCCGGGCGTGGTGGCACATTCCTGTAATCCCAGCTACTAAGGAGGCTGAGGCAGGAGAATCCCTTGAACCTGGGAGGCGGAGGTTGCGGTGCGCCGAGATCGCACCATTGCACTCCAGCCTGGGCAACAAGAGCGAAACTCCGTCTCAAAAAAAAAAAGTTATCCGGGCATTGGTTGGGGAGTGTGCGGGGGTCAGTTGGGTAGAGAATCACTTAAGCCCAGGAGTTTCAGGTTATAGTGAGCTATGATTGTACCGCTGCACTCCAGCGTGGGTGACAGAGCGAGACCCTGTCTCAAAAAACCCCAAATACCTTTTAGCCACATTTGAGCAGCAAGGGAGGTTTGGAAGCAGTGGCTCTCAAGGTAAGTCTACCTGGAGTTCATTGTTAAGTTCAATTTTGGCTGTTCCATAGGCATTTGCTGTCATTGCAAACTTCTGGGCCAGCATTATTCTGTTAGGAGTGATACTTCACCAAAAATTTAAAAAGTAATAGGTATAAAGTTTAAAAAGAAAATAGGGCTGGGCACGATGGCTCACCCCTGTAATCCTGGCACTTTGGGAGGCCAAGGCGGGCAGATTGCTTGAACCCAGGAGTTCGAGACCAGCCTGGCCAAGATCACGAAACCCCATCTCTACAAAAAATACAAAAATTAGCGAGGCATGGTGATGCACACCTGTAATCCCAGCTACTCGGGAGGCTGAGGCAGGAGAATCACTTGAACCCGGGAGGCAGAGGTTACAGTGAGCCAAGATGGTGCCACTGCACTCCAGCTTGGGCTACAGAGTGAGACTCTGTCTCCAAAAATAATGTAAAATAAATAAATAGGAAAATAGGAAGTAATAGCAATATGATAATCTCAGTTTGCATAATGGTTCTGAGAGGCCCAGTGTGGTGGCTCACACCTGTAGTCCCTGCACTTAGGGAGGTCAAGGTGGGTGGATTGCTTGCACCCAGGAGTTCGAGACCAGCCTGGGCAACTTGGCAAAACCTCATTTCTACAAAAACAAGTATAAAAATTCTTCAGGCATGGTGGCATGAGCCTGTAGTCCCAGGCTACTGGGGAGGCTGAGGCAGGAGGATTGCTTGAGCCTGGGAAGTCGAGGCTGCAGTGAGCCAAGGTGGCACCACTGCATTCCAGCCTGGGCAACAGAGTGAGACCCTGTCTCAAAAAAAAAAAAAAATCCTGAGACATGAACTTAGGCTTAAAGACAACCAATTGAATAAATCAAATGACCATTGGGAATTAGATGAGACCTATTGTAACCATCAGGCCTGCTTTATTTTTTGTATTTGGGTCTCAGCTTCCCAGAGGAATGTATCCAGGTACAGTATGTAGTATTAGCAATAGCACCGACATTTGTGAATAGATAATATAGCTCAGTTTTTACCACCTACTGTGCCATGACTGGGTTGAGTTAAAACAGAGAGTGAGCAACAGATTTTTGGGGTTTTGTTGTTTGTTTTTTGTGAGCAACAGTTCTGTTAGGGATATTGCCAAAGTCATCCACTAGGTGGCCTAAAGGATCTCTTGAGTCAGGTTCTGTCAAGTTACCAGCAGAAGCTACTGATTGTGAAATTTCAATTACACCATTATCCTGCCAAGTGAAAAAAAGGAGACATTAAAACGGGTAAGAGTCCATCAGGTGCGGTGGTTCACGCCTGTAATCCCAGCACTTTGGGAGGCCGAGACGGGTGGATCATGAGGGCAGGAGATCGAGACCATCCTGGCTAACATGGTGAAACCCCGTCTCTACTAAAAATACAAAAAAAATTACCCGGCCGTGGTGGCGGGCACCTGTAGTCCTAGTTACTTGGGAGGCTGAGGCAGGAGAATGGCGTGAACCTGGGAGGCGGAGCTTTCATTGAGCCGAGATTGCGCCACTGCACTCCAGCCTGGACGACAGAGCCAGACTCCTTCTCAAAAAAACAAAAACAAAAACGAGTAAGAGTCTCAAAATGATATGGAATCTTGTTCCAGTGTCTTCGGAAAAGCTATCTACAGTATGAAACCATCAACTTCTTATCCTGGTTTACAGTTTGAATGTCTCTGGTTATGGCATTGGGAGGTTTGGTGAACTTTCTGTGTGACCCATACATTAGGCACAAGGCTTGTCCCTTAAAATTCATCTAGTTTCAACTTACAGGGCTTCAGGAACAGAGCAGTGCCCATGTTTAATAATTTCATGGAAGAAAGTTGGATTGGAGGAATCTAGAATTCAGGAGCTAGTCCAGTATACAAGTAGATAATGAGAACTCAAAAACAATTCACAGGGCTACAATCTAATAACAGGTGTACTATAGCTTTTTTTAGAAACAAAATTTTCTCTTTACAGTGATCACATAGGAATAACAGATTTAAAAACCATTTAAGGCTAGGAAGCAAAACCAAGGCAGACTTTAGATTTTACTTAACAGTCTTAAGTTTCCTGGGCCTGCCAGGAAGTGACAGATTTTACTCATTCACTGTAAGGCTGGGAATCTTTGAAAGCAGGCTTTCTATGCACATTCTCAAATATGATATTCTAGTTAAAGCCCTGGTAATATAAGCAATATTTGTTGTATTCTGTTATAAGAGAGAACAGGCTGGACGCAGTGGCTCACGCCTGTAATGTCAGTACATTGGGAGGCCAAAGTGGGCAGATCGCTTGAGGCCAGGAGTTTGAGACCAGGAATTTGAGACCAGCCTGGCCAAAATGGTGAAACACCGTCTCTACTAAAAATACAAAAAGTAGCCAGGCATGGTGGTGCTCGCCTGTGATCCCAGTTACTGGGGAGGCTGAGGCACAAGAATCACTTGAACCTGGGAGGCGGAGGTTGCAAGATCTGAGATCGTGCCACTGCACTCCAGCCTGGGCAACAGAGTGAGACTCTGTCTCAAAATAAAAAAAAGAGAGACAGCAAAGTCTTACTGGACTTTTGCAAATAACCACATTGCCGTAAGAATACTCATGAATAGACCAGCACGGTGGCTCATGCCTGTAATCCTATCACTGTGGGAGGCCATGGCAGCCTGATCACTTGAACTCAGGAGTTCAAGATCAGCCTGGGAAACATGCCCAAACCCCATCTCTACTAAAAAATACAAAAATTAGCCGGGTGTAGTCGTGCATGCCTGTACTCCCAGACCCTTGGGAGACTGAGGAGGGAGAATTGATTGGGCCTGGGAAGTCAAGGCTGCAGTGAGCCATGATTATACCACTGCACTCCAGAGGGAGACCCTGTCTAAAAAATAAAAATAAATAAAAAAAGAATACTTTTCTTGAATAGTTTTCAAATTTTAGATGGATTAAATAGGGAGAAAAAGTAAATGTTTCCACCTCTCTTTACAAAAGTATTTCTTATGGAATTGCTGTAAACTATAGATAGCTTAAGAGAAAAAGTTTCCTTAAATTTAGAAAACAAAACAAGTAAAGAACCAATAATATTTCAAATATATGTCATAAACACATTACCCTGGCAGGGTGGCTCATGCCTGTAATCTCAGCACTTTGGGAGGCCAAGACAGGAGGATTGCTTGAGCTCAGGAGTTTGAGACCAGCCTAGGCAATATAGCAAGATCCTACCTCTACAAAAAAATTTTAAAAATTATAATAGCTGGGCCTGGTGACATGTGCTTGTAGTCTCAGCTACACAGGATGTTGAGGTAGGAGGCTTGCTTAAGCCCAAGAGGTTGAGGCTACAGTGAGCCTGGATGACAGAGTGAGATCCTGTCTCAAAAATAAATAAATACAGAAAAGAAAAGAAAATGATCTTCATCAGTTTTTAATTGAGTTCTGTTTGATTTTGATTAGAGATTTCAGGAATTCATCAGTTTCTTCATTAGAGTTCTGAAAATTTTTTATTTAGTCCATAGATCTTAAAGTTTTTAAGTTTTTAGAAACTTATATTTAAGATTACTTGTTAGAGTCTTTTTATGAATCTGATTGCAAATGCTTTTAGAGAAGAATCAGAACCACGGATGACAAAGACTTGGAACAACCATGGTTGAAAATCTTTTTTTTTAGGCGACTAATTTTTTTTTTTTTTTTTTTTTTTTAGAGACACAGTTTCGCTCTGTTGCCCAGGCTGGAGTGCAGTGGTGCGATCTTGGCTCGCTGCAACCTCTGCCTCCTGGGAACAAGCGATTCTCCTGCCTCAGCCTTCCAAATAGCTGGGATTACAGGCACGTGCCTCCACGCCCGGCTAATTTTTTGTATTTTTAGTAGAGACGAGGTTTCACTGTGTTAGCCAGGATGGTCTTGATCTCCTGACCTTGTGATCCACCCGCCTCTGCCTCCCAAAGTGCTGGGATTACAGGCATGAGCCACCACGCTTGACCCCATGGTTCAAAATCTGATGGAAGTTCATTATAATCAGCAGTGGACAAGGAAATTTGTCAATTTGTTATTTATGTGTCACAAGCAATACAGAAGGTTACAAGGGTGTAAAAACCAAAAAATCTTAACCCTTTCATAGCTCAGGTTTTATGAAAAAAGTTGTGAATTTCATTAGACCCAGGAAGAGTGTGTCCAAGGTTATGAGTTTCCATCACATTATAGTGGAATGTAAACAAGAAAACTAGTACCAGCCAGGCGCGGTGGCTCACGACTGTAATCCCAGCACTTTGGGAGGCCGAGGTGGCGGATCACCTAAGGTCAGTAGTTCAAGACCAGCCTGGCCAACATGGCAAAACCCTGTCACTACTAAAAATACAAAAATTAGCCGTGTGTGGTGGTGGACAGCTGTAATCCCAGCTACTTGGGAGGCTGAGGCAGGGATTATCGCTTGAACCCAGGAAGCGGAGGTTGCAGTGAGCCGAGATTGTGCCATTGCACTCCAGACTGGGCAACAGAGCAAGACTCCGTCTCAAAAAAAACCAAACAAAACAAAAACTAGTGCCTTCAACTGGGGAATGCCTGGCTCTTAGTTAAAAGCATGAGAAATTTCCTGGTTAAATGGAACAATTCAGACACATCAAGAAAAGCCCAAAGTACAGAATCAAGTTATAACTAGATGAAAACATTGTCTTTCTAGGCCCTCAAGACAGAATATTTGAGTGTCAGGCCGTAACAGCAGAGTTAGAACCAGAGAAAAAAGATACAGTAGCTGGGTGCAGTGACTCACACCTGTATCTCAGTACTTTGGGAGGCAAGGTGGGTGGATCACTTGAGCCCAGGAGTTCAAGACTAGCCTGGGCAATGTAGCAAAACCCCACCTCTACGAAAAATACAAAAATTAGCCGCGCATGGTGGCATGTACCTGTAGTCCCAGCTATTCAGGAGGCTGAGGTGGGAGGATGGCTTGAGCCTGGAAGGTGGAGGCTGCAATGAGCCATGACTGTGCCACTGCACTCCAGCCTGGGCAGCAGAGCAAGACCCTGTCTCAAAAAAAAAAAAAAAAAAATTACAGGAACTAACAAAAAACATTAAGAGAACTACCACCCCAGCCAAGTGAAAAGATGCATCCTTTCAAGGGGAGAAAGAGGAAGGGTGGAAGGCAGCAATATATGTCCTGGGAATCACCAGGAAAATGAACTTCACAGCGGTCAATAAATAATTGTGTTGGCTGGGCATAGTGGCTCACGCCTGTAATCCCAGTATTTGGGAGGCCAGGGTGAGAGGATCTCTTGGGCTCAGGAGTTGGAGACCAGCCTGGGCAATATAGCAAGACCTCATCTCTACCAAGGAAAAAATAAATAAAAAGGGCCGGGCGCGGTGGCTCACATCTGAATCCCAGCACTTTGGGAGGACAAGGCAGGCGGATCACCTGAGGTTGGGAGTTCAAGACCAGCCTGGCCAACATGGAGAAACCCCGTCTCTGCTGAAAATACAAAATTAGCTGGGCATGGTGGCGCATGCCTGTAATCCCAGCTACTCAGGAGGCTGAGGCAGGAGAATCGCTTGAACCCAGGAGGTGGAGGTTGCAGTGAGCCGAAATTGCACCATTCCACTCCAGCCTGGGCAACAAGAGTGAAACTCCATCTTAAAAAAAAAAATTAAAAAAATAAATAATTGTCGCATGTTGCCTGAATATGAACAGGTCTTGTATGTAGTACCTGTGGTTCCAAAGTGAGTGAGTAGCAAGCCCCCTTACCCCGAGACTGCCCTGCCTTCCTCCCTGCCCTTTGTGCCCTCTTCCTTTGTGATGACAAAAGTCAAGGAAGGAGGAAAACTCCAGAAGTTTCACATCTTCTTTGCCTGGGCTTCCTTGACCAGATGCTTTCCTGGGAGACCAGGATAGGGGATGTGGAAGGAATACTGTTGACGAGCCCCTCCTCCCCAGGCACAGTGCGTCACCCTCCCTGCAGCAGGGAGGTGACCTCCTTATCCCTGTTCTACAGCTGAGAAGGCTGAGGCTCAGAAAGGCTGGGCAAGCTGCTCAAGGTCCCAGAGACGGGCGGGGGCAGGGCTCCAGCTGAGAGCTCTAGCCACTGACCCTGTGCTCTAAGTGTTCCTGTGTAACACACTTATCTTCCTCCCCACCTCCTAGCATCCCACGGCTCTGTATTGTGTGCCTGCTGGCCCTGGGATAAGAGCTGCAGCTTCAGGCCTCCCCAAAGCTGGGTTCTTGGTATACAGAGGCTGCACTATGTCATGGGAAGCTGCTGTTCACCTGTGCACTCTATTTTATGTAACACCGATCTCTGGGTCTCACTCTCTTTCTTTGGGTTATTCTTCCAGCTCAAGAGGTTTGGATATGGACCTTCTTCAGTTCCTGGCCTTCCTCTTTGTCCTGCTTTTGTCTGGGTCGGAAGCCACAGGCACCTTGAGGACCTCCCTGGACCCAAGCCTGGAGATCTGTATCCTTTGGGGTTGTAGTTAATGAGCTGTCTTTGAGAGGTCTATAAATGAGGTTCTTCTACTCGGGGATTCCAGGGATAAGCAGGCCCAGCTGGTGGGAACAGGGAGAAAAGGTGAGGTGCTCTAGCCAGACCTTGAGCAAGTCAGGTCTCTCCAGAGCTTCAGCTTCCGCGTATGGTAAATGGAGATGACAAGGCCCATCTCTAGACTGCAAATGCTCAGTGAGGACTGTGCATGGCCTGGCACCTTGTGGGCAAGATCCTGGGTGGAGACTCAGGAATTCTGCATTACTGGCCCATCTGGACCCTGGTGAACTGGGCCACCTGCTCCAGGCCAGGCCTCAGGGACACAAAGATGAATTACAACAAGTCCCCTGGCTTTGAGGTGTCCATAAGCCTAGGGGGAGAAAGTATCCAAACAAATGATCATTTTACTCTGTGACCAGTGCTCTGATGGGCACAGGAGGGGTCAGGGAGAAACACTGTGTGATGGTTTTTGAGCCAGGCCTTGAAAGGATAGAAACTCCTAGAGGAGGGTGAGGGGCATCCTGGGCAGAGAGGGTGCAGCGTGAGCAGAGAGATGGAGGCTCTGGAACAGTGAATGCTTGTGGAGATGGCAGGAAGACCGCAGCAAAGGGAAGGCAGGAGCCAGGTCTGGAGGCTTGGTTTCAGGCTTCTGGGTGTGGAGCACCATGGGAACTGGATGAATAGTGCGTTGCAGGGCCATGCACTTGTCAGTTTGTTCATTTCCTGGAGGCTTCTAGCCCTGGGCATCTATGGCCCTTGCAGATACTTGCTGGTCAGGAATGAACCTTCTGAGGCAAGACTGCTGGATTGTCCAGGCAGGGCTATTGATGCCAGCCCCTTAACTTAATGCTGCCCAGACAAGAAGATGTTTGAGGTGAAGCGGCGGGAGCAGCTGTTGGCACTGAAGAACCTGGCACAGCTGAACGACATCCACCAGCAGTACAAGATCCTTGATGTCATGCTCAAGGGGCTCTTTAAGGTGTGTGCAGGCAGGGGGCAGCTCATGGCAGGTCCAGTCTTTGATCTAGGCACTGATGGGTAAATAGGAGTTCCCTAAGGGGTTGGTGTTCAGGGACAGGGGAACTGTGTGCACATAAGACTTGAAGTGGGCTTTAAATAAATGGGGATGGGAGCAGTCTGTGATGGGCACTGTAAAGCCACTCAGCCCTGGTGGGATTCCCTCAGGTGCTGGAGGACTCCCGGACAGTGCTCACCGCTGCTGATGTGCTCCCAGATGGGCCCTTCCCCCAGGACGAGAAGCTGAAGGATGGTATGGTCTGCCCTGCCCCGCCCTGTCCTCCGCACCACCCAATCTTCTCTAGCTGCTCCTTCTCTCCTGTTCTTGTCACTCTTTTTTTCTCCCTGGAAATGCCCTCTTGTGGCACCTTCTAAGTGGTCCCCTTGGGCAGATGGACGTTTCGTGAGTGGCCTCCCTCATTAACTGGCTACTTTTTAGCAATAGCATTTCTTTTTTTTTTTTTTTTTGAGACAGAGTCTTACTCTGTCGCCAGGCTGGAGTACAGTGGCGTGATCTCGGCTCACTGCAACCTCCACCTCCCAGGTACAAGTGATTCTCCTGCCTCAGCCTCCCAAGTAGCTGGGACTACAGGCGCACACCACCACGCCCAGCTAATTTTTGTATGCTTAATAGAGACGAGGTTTCACCATGTTGGCCAGGATGGTCTCAATCTCTTGACCTCATGATCCGCCCACGTCGGCCTCCCAAAGCGCTGGGATTACAGGCGTGAGCCACTGCACCCTGCCACGATAGCATTTCTTAGATTACACCGAGAGGATGGGAACAGCTCTTATATATTAAATAGTGGATACTTTACAACCATCAACTCAAATCTCCACCATAACTCTGGGGGAAGACACTGTTCTCTCTACTTTCTATATGAAAGAGGACAAGTGATTTGCCTTGGCTCTTCCCTCTGAATCAAGCTGACTTCCTGAGTTCTTTGAGGTTCATTCAAGATTATTCTGAAGCCCCGGGTTCCCTGCCTGACATGTATCAGACCCACCCTGGCATATCTTCGGAGTCTACTTATCTTTCTGCTTGGCCTCTTAGTGCTGGTGAGGGCTGCCTGGGCCCTTTCTGACAGGCTGGCTCCAATAGGGACTGCTTAGAGCTGTTTACACAGTTATACTTTTGGCTAATCTGGGTCTTGGGGACTTGCTACCATGATGGACACATGTTCCTTGGTGAGCAGGTCTGTGCAAACCTACCCTCCAAGGCCGAGGGAGCTGAGAGCGCCAGTTTCTCAGAAAGAAACATTTATTAGGGACTTCTGAACAGAAGCCATGTCTCAGGCAGAAATGAGATGGTGGTCTCTACACCCAACCTCCAGAAAGTATTCTTTACTTGTTGTTTTGCAGACAGCAATGCTTGTACGGAAACTATTCTTTTTTTTTTTCTTTTGAGACAGAGTCTTACTCCATCACCCAGGCTGGAGTGCAGTGACACAATTTCAGTTCACTGCAACCTCTGCCTCCCAGGTTCAAGTGATTCTTGTGCCTCAGCCTCCCGAGTAGCTGGAATTAAAGACGTGTGCCCCCAGGCCCGGCTAATTTTTGTATTTTTAGTAGAGATGGGGTTTTGCCATGTTGGCCGGGCTGGTCTCGAACTCTTGATGTCGAGTGATCTACCCGCCATGGACTCCCAAAGTGCTGGGATTACACGGGTGAGTTACCATGCCCGGCCAAAAGTATTGTTTATACAGCAAGCTTTTAGGTTAAAACATGCAGCTGGTGACATCTCAGGCTTTCGTGTGAAACTTGTGACCACTGAGGAAGTTAAATAATCATCTTTTTGAGGGGTTATCTATGCTACAGGCATTGTTTAAAGACCTTGCTGCAGAATACCTTGGTGTGCAGGGGTCAAACCTCAGCCATTATGGCTTCAAGATGGCGCCACGCTTGTCTTGCAGCAGGCTGTTTTCCTACAGCACACTAACAAAGCTCAGTCTAAACTGACTTGTTGACCAGTAGAAGCACATTAGTGGGAAAACAGAAAATTCAAATTAAGTCTGTTAGGTTAGTTGGTAGTATTGTATTGCTGTTAATTTCCTGGTTTAGATAGTTGTATGTTGGTTATATAAGATGATAACACTAGGCCAGGCAGGTGGCTCACTCCTGTAATCCCAGCACTTTGGGAAGCCGAGGCAGGCAGATTACTTGAGTTTGAGTTTGAGACCAGCCTGGCCAAACATGGTGAAACCCCGTCTCTACCAAAAATATAAAAAAGTAGCCGGGTGTGGTGGCAGGCACCTGTAATCCCAGCTACTCGGGAGGCTGAGGCAGGAGAATCACTTGAACCCGCGAGGCGGAGGTTGCAGTGAGCCAAGATCGCGCCACTGCATTCCAGCCTGGACAAGAAAGCGGGACTCCGTCTCCGACAAAAAAAAAAAAAAAAAAGATGATAACATTAGAGGAAGCCAAGTGAATGAATTTTATGTTGTGTTATGTAAGTCTAAGATAATTTCAGGCCGAGTGCAGTGGCTCATGCCTGTAATCCCAGAGCTTTAGAAGGCCGAGGTGGGAGCATCACTTGAGGCCAGGAATTTGAGATCAGCCTGGGCAACAAAGTGAGACCTCACCTCTAAAGTAATTAATTAATTAATTAAATATATTCATTCATTCAAAATAAGAACTTAAGCACTTAAAATGAAATAAAATGGGAAGAATATTAAAAAAGAAAAATGCTGGCCTGTTCTCTGGCCATCCTAAGAGACCTGAGGTCTCACAGACACTCTAGTTGTGTTAACACCAGGGCGATCACTGGACATTTGGATAACATGTCGGTGGGGGCATCAAGCCCAGCAAAGCCTGATGTGATACATCAGCATCCATGTGCAGAACAATACTCACTTCTCTGATCTCCACAGCAAATGAGTCTACTAAGCAGCAAGATGTACCTTTGGGCTGACAGACCTGGGTTTGCAGCCCAGATTTGCTACTCACTAGCTGCTGAGCTTCAGTTTCCCATCTGTAAAATGGGAACAGCAGCCACATCTCCCTCTAAAAGTGGTTATGAGGACTCAGTGAGCTGGTGGATGTAAGGCCCTAGTTCGCACTGTACATGTGATTGGCAGCCTGTGGTCAGTAGGCACTGTTCCTTCCTTGCTTGGTGGGTTTGGTGGATGTCTCTGTTCTCTAGAGGATGCCAGGGGCCAGTGAGGCAGCCAGGAGAGCATCTGCCCTGGCCACTCATCAGGGTCCTCTCGCCAGCTTTCTCCCACGTGGTGGAGAACACGGCCTTCTTCGGCGATGTGGTGCTGCGCTTCCCGAGGATTGTGCACTATTACTTTGACCACAACTCCAACTGGAACCTCCTCATCCGCTGGGGCATCAGTTTCTGCAACCAGACAGGCGTCTTCAACCAGGGGCCCCACTCGCCCATCCTCAGACTGGTAAGGACTGGGGTGGAGGTGGCCTGGGAGCCCTCTGTCGGGTGGTGGACTAGGATCCTCACATCTGCCTTCAGTCGGGCCTGAACGTCAGTGCTTGGTTACATTTTCTTTGTGGAGCTTCAGGGTACCTTGGGCCACAGAGGCCCCATTTCAAGGGATTCTGTGCTGACCCAGTTCCCATGGGATCATCATGTGGCCCACATCTGCCCAAGTCAGGAGTCGGTCCCAGCGTGGAAGGAGTAACTCTCTGGTGAGCAGGACTCAGGAGAAGGCAGAGGATGACTAGTGTTTCTTCATCTGCAGATGGCCCAGGAGCTGGGGATCAGTGAGAAAGACTCTGACTTCCAGAACCCGTTTAAAATCGAACGCACAGAGGTGAGCTGCCAGGGCCTATGCCTATGTCTGCTTTGCCTGTGCTGGGCCATAGGACGCCGAGGCCTGCAGGGGCTGGGGACCTTGGGTGGCTTTGGACTTGGAGCCAGGCAGCCTGGGCCTGGGTCCAGAAGCCATCACTGACTCACTGGAGCCTGTGGGCAAGTCATTGCTCCCCTCTTAGCCTCAGGCTCCCTGTCTGTTCACAGCGTGTGAACTCCAGCTATGGGGGGTAGTTAGGAGGCTATGAACAAACCCATCCCAGCACAAAATAGGCATCCCACTTCAGGTGGATATCAGGGCAGCCAGGGAGATCAGGCCATGCTCTTCCCTGCCTTTGAACCTCTGAGCACCAACTGGGCTTCCATCCCGCACTCCTGTACATGCTCTCATTCCAGGGGTTCCAGGGGGCTGAGGTGGGCTTTGAGAGCTGGAGACAAGTTTGGGATAAAAGATGAGGACAGGCCGGGCATGGTGGCTCACGTCTGTAATTCCAGCACTTTGGGAGGCTGAGGTGGGTGGATCACCTGAGGTCAGGAGTTCGAGACTAGCCTGGCCAACATGGTGAAACTCTGTCTCTACTAAAAATACAAAAAAGTAGCCAGGCGTGATGGTGCATGCCTGTAATCCTAGCTATTCAGGAGGCTGAGGCAGGAGAATCGCTTGAACCCGGGAGGTGGAGGTTGCAGTGAGCTGAGATCGCACCATTGCACTCCAGCCTGGGCAGCATGAGTGAAACTCCGTCTCAAAAAAAAAAAAAAAAAAAAAAAAGACGGACAGATACAATAGATTGAGGAAGGGATTGGAAGTGGCAGGGCTAGAAGGGGCAGGAAGGAAGGGCTGTGGTGGCTGGAGGACTGGACTTGTCAAACCACACGCTAGTCCCTGGTGTGGGGAGGGGTGTTGGGTGTCTGAGGGGTCTAGGATTTAATTCTGCCTCCAGGCCAACAAACTAGCCTGCTACTGTTTCATGGACACTGATAGGTCAGAGACATTGGACTGTATTACAGCAAAGGCAGTAGCTAGACTGTTGGCTTGGTTGTGTTGGTTCACCTTGTTCCCCAACTCCCACGGGGGTGACACAGAGGGGTCCAGGTGGGCACTGTGCATGCAGGGGGTGTGCATCACAGCTGAGAACTGCCAAGCTGGGGAAATTCATGATTTTTATAGTGAACCGCAGCAAACGTGCTCTTTGGGAGGAGACATCACCACACCCTTCGAGGTTGCTCTCTGCAAACACAATCCTAAGACATGCCCAGGTAAAGAGTGGTTAGGACTTTGTATCTTTGGTGTGCCCTGCAAGAATATGCAGGGATGCTCAGGGCCATGATGGATTGCCGCCCCAACAGTCTGCCCCAAGCCCAAGCCCTCCATGGCTTGGTTTAACTCAAATTTTCTTTTCTTTTCTTTTCTTTTTTTGAGATGGAGTCTCGCTCTGTTGCCCAGGCTGGAGTACAGTGGCGCGATCTCGGCTCACTGCAAGCTCTGCCTCCTGGGTTTGCGCCATTCTCCTGCCTCAGCCTCCTCAGTAGCTGGGACTACAGGCGCCTGCCACCACGCCCGGCTAATTTTTTGTATTTTTAGTAGAGACGGGGTTTCACCATGTTAGCCAGGATGGTCTCGATCTCCTGACTGCGTGATCCATCCGCCTCAGCCTCCCAAAGTGCTGGGATTACAAGCGTGAGCCACCGCGCCCGGCCTAACTCAAATATTCACATGAATGTGCTATTCAGTCTGATTGATCTGACTGATAGAGGCTAGGACCAAATCTGTCAATTAGTCTCATACTTCATTTAATTAAGATTACTATCAACTATATTCTGAATAGCAGGATAAGGCCAACCTACATTATTATTATTATTTTTTTTATAGACAGGGTCTCGCTCTGTCACCCAAGCTCTGTCACCGACCTAGCTTACTGTAACCTTGAACTCCTGGGCTCAAACAGACCTCCCACCTCAGCCTCCTGAGTAGCTGGGACGACAGGCCTGTGCGACACCATTCCTGGCTAATTAATTTATTATTTTTTCAGAGACAGGTTCTTGCTGTGCTGCCTAGGGTGGTCTCAAACTCCTGGGCTCAAGCCATCTTCCTGTCTCAGCCTCACAAAGTGTTGAGATTATAGGTGTGAGTCACTGTGCCTGGCCCCTAACCTGCAATGTTGACCAGGGTCCTGGACTCAACCAGCTGTGAAGGTCCTGGAGGACCAGTAAGTCTCATTTTGGATAATCAGGATATTGTCTAAGACCAATCTGTTATCCACGACCACCCATATAAGAGAGTTTAGATTGACCTGCCAATCTTTGATGTTATTGCCAGTAATTACAGGGGGCAATAGATGGACCCAAGCAACCCTCATGCCCCCATAAGGAGACATTCCATGACCCATTCTCTCCCACATGTTACACTTGATTTGAGTCACCAGAACAATGGTTAGTTGAGCCTGAGGGCAGTGTCACTGTGGAGCTTCAGCCTCAGTTGCCTACATGGTATAATGCAAGGCTACTCAGACATCAGGAAAAGCAGATGAATTTGTATCTGTCAGGTTGAAACAAAATTGTGCTGGCTGGTGTGTCTGCACAAGGTCACTGTTGAGAACTACCTTTGATGGCATTAGACACAGCAGAATAGCTCAGTACTGATGTGTCCATGTGAGTTTTCCTATCATGTGGATGGAAATGAGACACCCAACAGTTGGCCATATTGACAGCTGCAGCTGCCACTGGGCTTGGGCAGACCCTAGGATTGTTTTGCCAGCTGGCAGTGATGGATCTAAGGGATAAAGAGAGCATTAATTGTTCCCTGCACTTTCTGGGATCTAAGGTATATCCTCCCCAGGTGGCAGGATTATTGCTATAAAATCCATGTGTCCTTGGGAGACCAAAGTGGGCGGATCATGAGGTCAGGAAATCAAGACTATCCTGGCCAACATGGTGAAACCCCGTCTCTACTAAAAATACAAAAATTAGCCGGGTGTGGTGGCGCATGCCTGGAGTCCCGGCTACTCAGGAGGCTGAAGCAGGAGAATCGCTTGAACCCAGGAGGCAGAGATTGCAGTGAGCCAAGATCGCACCACTGCACTCCAGCCTGGCGACAGAGTGAGACTGTCTCACACACACACACAAAAAGCATATGTCCTATGCCAGCATCTATAGTTTCACTTTTTCTCCAGTTGTTGCCTACTATCACCTAGACCTTTCATTCAGAAATGTCAGGTATGACATTCTGGGACCAGGACATTTTTACAGATGTATAGAGACCTGTTATATCTCTTATCTTTACCCACATGGGCCACTGCAGGGAAATCAACAAGCAGGATACTCAGCCAAGTGGTCACAATCCTAACAATCTCAGGCCGTACCATTCCAACCAGAGACTCAGGTAGTTGAACCAGAAATATACAGTCCTCTGTTTTGTGCCACTCCTTGGTAGTGGGTATGTTACCATGCCAAGTAGAATGATATGTTTAGGTGGTGGTGGCAGTGACCTGGATGAAGTAGGCTTGATCAGCAGTTTGACTCCATTTGGTCTTATCAGAGATTGAGCTTTATGATGGGCATCTAAATGAGTGAGCCAGGCTGTCTAGTTTGTCACCACAGTTTGTTTCCATAGTTTGTGGCTCTAAAGAGGGGTGAGGGGTGGGTATCGCCAGGCATGGTGGCTCACACCTGTAATCCCAGCACTTAGGGACCAAGGCAGGCGGATTGCCTGAGGTCAGGAATTTGAAACCATCCTGGCCAACATGGTGAAACCCCGTCTCTACTAAAAATACAAAAATTAGCCTGGCGAGGTGACGCACACCTGTAGTCCCAGCTACTCGGGAGGCTGAGGCAGGAGAATCGCTTGAACCCGGGAGGCAGAGGTTGCAGTGAGCTGAGATCGCACCACTGCACTCCAGCCTGGGCAACAGAGCAAGACTCTGTCTCAAAAAAAAAAAATAAATAAATAAATAAAAAGAAGGGGGTAGGTATCTTTGATCTGCCAGTTTGTAGTCTCCAGATGACCAGGACACTGACAATAGTCAGTAAGAATATAACATGCATGGTTGTTAGGAAGGAGTGTCATCCAAGCAAGGGTGATAGCTTTTAATTCAGGCCATTGTTTGACTGGCCTTTATGGCAGTTAATCAGCCAGCATTGTTACTGGGGCTGGCTGACTGCTGCTGCCCATGGACACCTGTGTCAGGTTCCCAGAACCACTCCCAGGTTTGATGTTCAATAGGAGGATTCACAGGACTCAGCATATGGTCGTATTCATGGCCACGATTTACTACAGAGAAAAGATACAAAGCAAAATCAGCAAAGGGAAAAGGTGCATCAGGCAAAGTCCAGGGGAAACAGGCTCAGCTTCCAGAGTCCCCTCCCAGTGGAGTCAAATAGGATGTGCTTCATTCCTCCCGCAGTTAGTTGTAACAACATGTTTAAAATGTTTTCTACCAGGAAACTTAATGAGGGACCTAGTGCCCAGGTTTTTACTGGGAGCTAGTCATGTGGGTACTTTTTGCCTAACATATCAAAATGGCAAACTCCCCGGAGCAAAGTATGTATTCGGCAGAAACCATATTGTTTGCACAAACAGTTTAGGCACAGTAAACCACTGTTAGCAGTTAAGGTGGTGGGGACCCTCCTGAAATGCAAGTTCCCAGATGTCTGCTAAGGGCTAACCTTGGATTCCAGGCCTTTCAAAGGATGGGAGTCAGGTCAGCTGTGTTAACTCTTTTCTGTACAACACTATTAGCTTTTATATTAGCTGAATTACAGTGGGCTAGGCCTGAGTACTTGGGGGAACCTGTGAATCGAGGGTCCTGTTGAGCCAGTGGCTTTACTTTATGTGGCAGAGTGGGGGATGTGGTTTCCTCAGTGGGGTAGCTGCCACCCCTGCATGCCCAGCTGAAATGACGCATACCCCAAGGTTGCTTGCTGCAATCATTACCCTGATAAATGGCCCAGATCAAGAACAGCCACGGCCTTCCGTTCTTGGTTTATGCAGCAAGAAAACATGTGTGGACACTCAAGGCCATGGCAGATTGCCTTTCCCAGCAAGGGGTTACCCATGGAGATGCTTTATTGCTGTGACGCCAGTTCTTCTTGCTATGCAGGTCATAATGCCTCACTTAAACGCAGAAGGAGGGTGACAGCATAGGCCACAGAGAGAATGGGTGCCAGGATAAGTTGAGTCCAGCTTTATCATAATGTACTCTACTTGGACATAACCACAGCAGCAACATACTTTCCTTACATGCTGGCTGGGGACAGTTCTGAGATTTTCCTCACTTTTTGATATCCCACGTGAAGTTGTCTCTCGCAGGAGCCCCAGATTTGCTCGGCTCCGCTCACACACTCCCTCCATGCTGGTGAGAGTTCTGAGTTCTCTTACTTCTTATGTACCCATCACTAGAGTCAACTCGTATCAGGCTGTGTGCCAGCCACTGTCCCTGTCCAGGGGGCTGGCCCTGTCCCAGCTCCTCAGATGCTCACAGTCTGATGGGGAAGGCAGCAGGGAAATAGTTCTAATCCAGTGTAACTGTTATACTGGTAAGAAGCATAATGAGCTGTAGACCTCTGAGGCGAGCCTGACCCAGCCTTGGCAGGGAGGTGGTGGAGGCTGTGGGATGAGTTATTTGCTGGGTGGACCAGCTGAGGCAGGGCCTTCCAGGCAGAGGGACGAACTTATGCAAAGGCTCAGATGCATACCACATTCATTCGTTCAGCATCAAGTGAGTATCTATTGCATCCTGCCCTGTTCTCCTGGGAGTGGCATTCTAGTTGGGGAAGACAGGCAGTCAGTTTAAAAATATATAATGTGGTAGGTGGCGACAAGGGCTGTGGAGAAAAAAGGCAGGGGAATGTGGTTAAGGAATGCCCGGGGTAAGGTGGGGGTGCAGTTGCTATTTCACATGGCCTGGATACTGTCTTACTGAATTATCTGAAGGAGATGAGGGAGCCATCTATGTATCCCAAGGAAGAACATTCCAGGCTGAAGGAGCAGCAAGTGCAAAGGCTGTGAGTTGGAAGCATATTTGGGGGCTGGGGAGTGTGAGAAGATGGGGTCAGAGTTGTAGGCCTGATCCTGAGACCCTCAGAGGTCTTCACAAGGGCTTTGGCACCTACCCTGAGGGACCTGGAGAGCAGGGTTAACAGGCTGTGACTTACCACTTTATATATATATATATATACATATATATATATATGTATATATGTATATATATACACACACGTGTATATATGTGTATATACACACACGTGTATATATGTGTATATACACACACGTGTATATATGTGTATATACACACACGTGTATATATGTGTATATATACACACGTGTATATATGTGTATATATACACACGTGTATATATGTGTATATATACATGTATGTATACGTATATATGTATATATACGTATATATGTATATACGTATATATACACGTGTATATATGTATATATGTATATATACACGTGTATATATACGTGTATACATGTATATATGTATATATACGTGTATATACGTGTATATATGTGTGTATATATACGTGTATATATGTGTATATATATGTGTATATATATGTGTATATATATGTGTATATATATGTGTATATATACGTGTATATATATATATATTTTTTTTTTGAAATGGAGTCTCGCTCTGTCCGCGCAGGCTGGAGTGCAGTGGCGCGATCTTGGCTCACTGCAAACTCTGCCTCCCAGGTTCATGCCATTCTCCTGCCTCAGCCTTCTCAGTAGCTGGGACTACAGGCGTCTGCTACCACGCCTGGGTAATTTTTTTGTATTTTTAGTACAGACAGGGTTTCACCATATTAGCCAGGATCGTCTCAATCTCCTGACCTCGTGATCTGCCCACCTCGGCCTCCCAAAGTGCTGGGATTACAGGCGTGAGCCACCGCTCCCGGCCGTTATTTATATATATATTTTTAAGGTGGAGTTTTGCTCTTGTTGCCCAGGCTGGAGTGCAATGGTGCGATCTTGGCTCACCACAACCTCCGCCTCCCGGATTCAAGTGATTCTCCTGCCTCAGCCTCCTGAGTAGCTAGGATTACAGGCACAGACTTACCACTTTAAAGAGATCATCTGGCTGCTGTGTGGAGCATGGTCGGGGACCAGAAGTAGGGACGCAGGTGTGGAGGCTGCTGTGCTCATCTGTGTGGCAGTTGATAGTGGCTTGAACCAGATGATGACAGTGGAGCTGCTGAGAAATGGTCAGGTTCTGGTTCTCTTTTGGAAGTAGAGCCAGTGGGATTTGCTGAGGAAGTATATGTGGTGAGAGAGAGAGGAGCGGTAAGCATGACTAGAAGACTTTTGGCCTGAGTGTCTGGAAGAATGGGACTGTCATTTTTTCAAATTCTTGGAGAGGGAGGGTATTAAGAGTTTTTTTCTGCACCTGGTGAACATCGGAATAAAGATGTCAAGGAGGTAGCTGGATATTTGACTCTAGACTTCAGGGAGGAGGGAGAAGCTGGACCTATAAATGTGAGAGCCATGCCTATGTAGAAGGCACCAGAAGCCGTGAGACAGGACAGTCATCTGGGGCATCGGGCAGGTAGAGAAGCAGTCTGAGGACTGAGGCCTGGGATGGGGCTGGAGATAGAGGTTGAAGGACTGAGGAGGAAGCAGCAAGAACCCGCAGAAGGAGCAGTCAGCATGATGGTGGCCGACCCAAGAGTTTCCCAGAGGCCACACGAGGAAAGCGTTAGAGGAAGTAGAGAGGGAGCGATCGGTGTGTCAGACGCTGCTGGGAGGTAAGGAAGGCGAAGACTGAGAATCAACTGCTGGACTGAGTAATGTTGAGGCCGTTGATGGTCTTGATAAAAGCTGCTTTGAGGGGGTCCTGGGAACAAAAGATTGGATTTCCAGAGAATGAGAGGAAAGGAAGTGGATGTGGCAAGTGTAGACAGCCCTTTCGAAGAGTTTTCCTTTCAAAGAGAACAGTCTAATGGGAGAATAGCTGGAGGACAATGTGGTTTCAAATATTAGTCCCTTGGGAGAGACCACGGCAGGCTTGTACTATGTGGATGGGACTGATCCATTAGAGAGGGAGGAACTAATGAGGCCAGGGGCCAGGTTGCTGGAGCCTCATCTGGAGGAGGTGAGGAGGGGTGAGTTGCAGTGCTGGGGGAAGGCTTGGCCTTGTACAGAAGAGCAGATCCTTAAACTTGAACAGGAGGGGAGGTAGAGCATGTGGGCACAGAAGCAAATGGGTTGGTGGGTGTGGTGGTGGAGCTGCGGGGGTTGTCTCCTGCTACTTTCATCCTCTCTGTGAGATAGAAAGCAAGGTCATGGTCTGGGAGTGAGGGGAGCACGGAGGCTTGAGGAGAAGGTATGTGCAGGAGAGCAGGAGGATGAGCGGACCAGGGAATGAGGCTGGATTGCCAGCAACACGGAGGGCCTGCTCGTGGTTATGGTAGGGCTAAAGAGTTAGAGAGGATAGAAGGCAGTGACCAGAGTGGCATGCTTGAGGCTATGGAGGATGTGGTTGTTGTCAGGGACAGGCAGAGCAGGGTAGCTTGAAGACAGGAGGAGATAAGGCTGGAGACGTAGCATGGGGTCCAGGCCCTTCAACAACAAGCTTAGGAGTTTGGGGCTCTATCCTGGAGCCAGATGCATTTTCGCAGAGCAGGCAATGAAGAGTGAATTTGGAATAGAGAGGAAATAAATTGATAACTAACCTAACAGTGAAGACAGCGGAGGCACAGGGAGGTACAGTAATCAACCTGAGGTCTCACAGCCAGTAAGTGATGGAGTGAAGGTTCAAATACATGTGGTCTGCCTCTTGAGCCATGCTCTTAACCACAATGCCGTGTTGGCCATCAGCCTGCTGACCTGACCCAGGCTGGTCAGGTACAATCAGGGGTGGCCAGGGAAGATTCCTGGGGAGACATCTAAAGATAGACTCAAAAGATGACTAGGCACTGCCAGGCTTAGGTGGGGAAGGGGACAGGGAAAGGATGAGTGTGTTTCTCTTCTGACCCAGCTAGGTTGGGCTGAGCCTGCTGAGGCTGGAGGGGCTAAGATCTCTTGACTTGCCCTTGCCCAGCCAGAGTCAGAGAGGAATGGGGTCTTTGTGACCTAAGGGGTCTCCCAGCTCCCCGTCTTAAGTGGATCAGGATTCGCTCACAGAGATAGGAGCAGAGTGTGGTAGGGAAGTACTAGGCAGGGAAGTGTGCAGCCTGCGAGGCTAGTCCTAGTTGGGCCTACCACATGCTGTGTGACTCACTTACCTTCTCTGGGCTACACTTCTGTGAATCCCCCCATCTTCCAAAGTCATGACTCAGTCTAACCTGGTAGGCAGATTACTCCACAAGGTGGAGCTATTTGTTTGTTTTTAGTATCTACTTTGATCAGATCAAACATTTGTCACAATTGCCCTAGGAACAAATAAAAGGGTGTGTTTTACAGCACAGCTACCTGAGTTGTAGGCATAGTAAATCTTCACCTAACATCATCCATAGGTTGTGACTTTAAGTGAATCTGTGTATTACAAACCAATTTATCATAGGCTAATTGATATAAATAAGAGTTAAGTTACTACAGCATATTTCTGGTCAAAAAACCATTAACAAAAATTTTTTTTTTGAGACAAAGTCTCGCTCTGTCGCCCAGACTGGAGTGCAGTGGTACAATCTCAGCTCACTGCAACCCCCGCCTCCTGGGTTCAGGTGATTCTCCTGTCTCAGCCTCCAAAGTAGCTGGGAATACAGGCACCCATCACCACACCTGACTAATTTTTGTATTTTTTAGTAGACACGAGGTTTCGCTATGTTGACCAGACTGGTCTTGAACTCCTGACCTCAAGTGATCTGCCCACCTCAACTTCCCAAAATGCTGGGATTATAGGCATGAGCCATGGCGCCCAACTCCAGTCTTCAAAATAAAAACCAAAACACTCTTAATATGAAACATTGAAATAAATGTGAACTATACATACATTTAAGAAAGATTCATCAAAACAAGTAAAATAATTATTTATCCATTTAGTCCCATTCAGTGTCCAGCCTCTCCCAGCAACTCAGAGCATAAGGGAGGAACCAACCCTGGACAGGACGCCCTCCCATCACAGGGCACACTCACACATGCCTCCGCAGTCAGACTGAGACAGTGTAGACATACCAGTGAACCCACCATGCACATCTTTGGGATGTGGGAAGAAATTGGAGTACCCAGAGAAAACCCACCAGAACACGGGGAGAATGTGCGGACTCCACACAGACAGTGGCCCTGGCCAGGAATCGATTGTTTTTTTTTCTCATCCACATTATAATGACACGACCTTGAACTAAACCACATTATTTGAGGACCTGCTGTACTATTGTATTTCCTATTCTAACGTGGCTTGCTCATTCATTGAAAAAACACATATTGAGTGCTCTTGAAAAGCCAGGAAGACTCTGTGCTAAGGCCTTGTGGCAGAGGACACTATCCTCCTACCCTCATGGAATGTGCTGTCTGGGAGGGCGATGGGCACAAGAAGGAAGGAATCAGCACAAAGTTGAAGGGAGCACACCACCAGGAGCAGCCCCTCAGGGAGTCAGGTCAGGTCTGGAGGGCAGTGAGTCAGCTGAGCCTGAGCTAATGTGGCAGAGGGGTGGGTGTTGGAAAGAGCGTTCTGGGCCTCGGCCACAGCACATGCAAAGGCCTGGAAGTGAGAGAGTACGGGGAATCCAAGAACATAAAGGTAGGGGATATGAGGTAGGAACAGAGAGGCGGGCGGGGTGGACCTGCAGATATACCATGTGGAACTTTGTCTTGAGAGTCATGGAGAGCCATGGAAGCTGGAATGTGACATGAACAGATTTACATTTTGAAAAGATCCATCCGGCACAGTGGCTTATGCCTGTAATCCCAACACTTTGGGAGGCTGAGGCGGGTAGATCACATGAAGTCAAGAGTTTGAGACCAGCCTGGCCAACATAGTGCAACCCTGTCTCTACTAAAAATACAAAAATTAGCCAGGTGTGGTGGTGGGCGCTTATAATCCCAGCTACTTGGGAGGCTGAGGCAGGAGAATCGGTGGAACCCGGGAGGCGGAGGTTGCAGTGAGCCAAGATTGCACCACTGCACTCCAGCCTGAGCGACAGAGCAAGACCTCTGTCTAAAAAAAAGAAAAGAAAAGATCCAACTGCAGTGAGGAGAATGGCTTGAGAGGGACCAAAGGGGATGTGGAAAGCCCTTGGGAGGCCCCTAGAGTCATCCAGCAGAGAGATGGGGGTGGTGATAGGGGCAGCAATAGTAGAGACAGAGAAGTGGATGGGTTTGAGAGAGATTTAGGGCTTGAAATTAGCCAGGCCTTGGTGATGGACCCGAGGAGGGAGAGGGAATGCCGGGTGCAGGTGGGGCTCCTCGGTTTCTGCCCTGCTGCTCATCAGAACAGGGATTCTGGGGAGAGGGAACCATACTGAATCTAGGGTGCATTTGGGACATCCTAAAGGAGGTCTCAGACAGGCATTTGGAAATGGAGATGCAAGTTTGAGGGGTAACTCACCACACAGGCCAACAGAAGCTATGAGTTAGATGAGACAATCTGGAGAGAGAGGAGGGAGGACAGCCAAGGTCCTGGGTTGCAGTTGAAGCATGCCCCCCCGCCACCCCCCATCGCCGATGAAGTCCTCATCCTCCACCCTCCCCCCGCCCCGCCACTTGCCCTATCGTCTGTGACTCTGGCTGACCTCCCTCCTCTCCTCCTGAAGGGTGCAGCAGGTGTGGGGCTCCCGGGTCTGTGGTGGTCTCAGCCACTCTACCCCCTCACCCTGGAGGAGTCTGTGTGTTGTTTCTCAGATGCCCCATGTAGGTTCCCACCTCAGCATCCGTCCCTCCACCTAGAATACCCTTCCCTTTCCTCATGCTGTTGGTTTGGCAAACTCCTGCTTATCTTCCAACACCCACTCAGCAGTTCTCCCAAACCCATTTCACTGTCTCCATGTCTGGGGCAGGGCCTGTGTCCAGGGAAACTTTCTATTCCCACACCCCACTGGTGGCCTAGCTCAGAGCAGGCTCTTTGCTGCCACAGACTAAATCAGACTGCTCTTCTCTTCCCTTCAGTTCATTCCCAGCACTGACCCTTTCCAGAAGGCCCTGAGAGAAGAAGAGAAACGCCGAAAGAAAGAGGAGAAGCGGAAAGAGATCCGAAAAGGCCCAAGGATCTCCAGATCCCAGTCTGAGTTATAGCCCTGGAGCAGCTCAGGGCTCAAGGGGCCACGAGGAGGCAGGTCGGGAGGAAGAAGAGGAGGAGGTGTGGTTGTAGTGGAGAGCACCAGCCAGCCCCTTCCAGAAGGGGAGGCCACATTTGCCCGGCCCCCTGGAGCTGGGTCTGAGCCCCAGCCGAAGGGACTGAGTCTCAGATGGCTGGATTTTCTCTCAGGGGCCTCCTGCTGAAGGGGCCTTCAGAGGACTTTATGCTGGAAATATGACCTGTGCAGACTGCTGGGGGAGGCAGGAAGATGCCCGCCTGGACCCTGTTGGCGGCTGAAGACCTCTGGCCAGCTGGCTTCCGCTCTTGGTGGGGAAGCAGCAGAACTAGGTTCTGAGCCATGGGTCAGGGTGCCACCCTGCTGCTGGCCCCACTGTGTCACAGAGCTGCCTGGCACAGGTCTCAGCCCCTCTGCAGAGACACAATAAAAGCCAGCAGACACTTTGGACCGACCAAGGCTGGTGGGGGCACTTTGAGGGGACCAGGGCCCCTTAGGGATGTAGAAACAGCTTGGAGGATGCCTCTGCCCCACGAGGAGGGGCCCCAGGCCCTGGCGGGGCAGAGAAGCAAGGGGCTTGGCTTGGGCCTCCTGTTCCTACCCCATCACTGCCCTTGACAAAGGATTGGTGTTGGGAAAGGACCTGGAAGTGCCCTGGGACCTGGGAAACATTTAGCTCAAGAAGACCTTGGAGCAACATGATCTCTGTCCTCAGATGTCTGGGGACAGTCATTGAGCAAGCACAGGGAAGTCAGCTTGTTCTTTCCAGCAGCGCTGGAAGACAGTCAACCTGTGGGGGGGGGCTGCAAGGGGACAGGCCGCAGCCCTGCAGGAGGCCGTGCTCCGCAATGGCTGCTCTAAGCTGCATGGGTCAGACAGCTTCCTGTCTCGGGAGGCCACAGGGCAGGGAAGCTGCAGAGGGCATGTGGCCTTGGGTAGGGCAGCTGCCTTTCACTCATGCCCCTCCCAAGCAGAGGAGGGAAGGGTTTTAGTGAGAATTCTAGCTCTGCCTCTTTGACTTTACCAAGTCAGGATCTGCCTCTTAAAGGAGCAGAGAAAACCGTCACAGATCCCCTCCACACCCAGCCCCCTACCACTGACAGAGCCCAAGTGAGATCTGAGTCTTAGCCCTTCAGATTTGCTGACTGGCCTTGGCCCATGCCTCCCTGTGCTGCAGCTTTATTGGCAAAATGAATTTGATGGTATCTGTATCCCCTGCCCAGCCCTAACCTGTTTCTCTGAGGCTGGTCTCCCTACGGGGCTGCAGCAGCAAAGGGAAGCCGAGCCTTACGGAGGCCTCATGGAAGGGCCCAGAACATCCTGCACCCATCAGTTACTCAGAAGTAAGGGGACAAGAAGCAGCTGGAAGAGAGCTGGGTGTGGGGGCTGGGAGGAGTGCTGGAGAAATTTCCCCATCAGAACTGCACCAGCCACCTGGGGCCCTTACTGGGCAGTGGAGGCAGGGCAGTGTGGTAGGACTGATTCAACAGACCTAGTTGTGTCTCCACCTTGCCCTTCTCGGGTTGTGTGACCCCAGCCACATGGACACCCGACTCTGTGAACTAAAGGGCTGGGCCGTGGCATTAACGGTGGAGGGTGTCCAGGTTCTTGGTGTCTTGAACAAAGAATTGGGCAAAATGCACAAAGCAAGGAAGGAATGAAGGGTTTTACTGAGAATGAACGTATACTCCACAGCGCGGGAGAGGGCCTGAGCATAGGGACTCAAGCAGCCCGTTACAGAATTTTTGGGAGTAAATACCCCCTAGAGGATTCCACTGGTTACCTGAGGTACACCCTATGTAAATGGAAAGGATGAAGTAAATTTACAAATTCATTTACAGCATATACCATATGGGGAGGATATTTCCTGTTATAGCTGAAGCGTGAATTGGCCTTATGTTCCCTGCCTCCAGACCCTATTTTCCTGCATCAATGGGAAAGGGTCAGATTCACTGGCTCAGCTGTTTAACCTGTCCTGGTGTCAGCAGCTGGAGCTGGGCGTCAGGACCAGCCCACAAGCTCTTCCCTGCCGGGAGGACCAGGCCAGTTGCTGTCCTCTTCATGCTGGAGAGTGGTTGTGGTTGCTGACTTAGCAGAGAAGGTGCTTAGCTTTCCCCTTAACTGGAGAAAAAACTTTCTAAGAACCAGGCCTGGTTGGCAGCAGACCTAGCTTTCTTGGGGTGTCAGGGAGGTTAAAGGATACCTCAGAACAGTCAGCGGTGGGTCCAGCTTCGGCTGGAGGTTCTTTCTACTGAATAACTTCTATGGGCTCTGTCATTAGCAGGATTTGTATAATTTGAAGCAGAGCTGGGCAACTGCAGAGCAATGGGGAAGGCAGCCCAGTGTGGTGGCGAGACCTGGGCAACTTGGGACCAGCCTGGGCTGTCTCTTGCCAGCTGTTGTTATCAGAACCAGGCTCTTCACACTCAGATCCTTGGGCCCCCCATCTCAGAATGCCCGGTGGTTGAAAAGATGAAACCTGGAATTTAAGTGACTTCTCAGTGATGTGTGCCCTTCTCTGATGGTTCCTTGTTCATCCCATATATTTACTGACTGCCTGCTGTATGCAGAGCCAAAGAGTGGGGCCTGGTCTTAACTATCTCCTCATCTGCCCCTTCTGGCACCTCCTTCCTCCTGGGCTCTTTCCTCTAATACTGTCATCCTCTCTCCATCCTGGTTAATCCTGTCCTTTCTGCCCTCAAATGGGCACCTTCAAAGAAACAAACAGAACTACTCCACTCGCTCCCTCTCTCCCTCCCTTTACTGCCACTGTTGATTGTTACAGTCACTTGCTCCAGGAAGTCCACTTTCTGAGTCTTACTGCAGACAGAGCCCACCCCCTGAGCTGTAAAGGCCCTAGGGCACATGTTTGTCCAGCCGCCTCTTGCAGCTGGGATTGTTAGGTCACTATAGCACTACCAACTGCATATACCACTCTGGGAGTTGTGCTGGTGGCGGCAGTGGTCACAGGTGCCAGGGGCAGCAGTGAAGGGGTGGCTCTAATGCCAAGTCCAGTGACCAGTGCCAGGGTGCCCAGTGGTGGCAACAGTGGTGTTTTCAGTGTGATCTTGGACATTGCTCCTGTCTACTCAGCTGCTAGGCCCAGTCTTTGGAACCACTGGGGAGTCCGTGAGCTCCCTGATATCCTTTAAGGCAGCGTTTTCCAGCAGTGGCACTATTAACGTTTGGGGCTAGATAATTGTTTGGTGTGTGTGTGTGAGGAGGGCTGTCCTGTGCGTTGTAGGCTATTTTAACAGCATCCCTAGCCTCTCCCTACCAGGTGCCTGTAGCAGTCCCCCAGTTATGACAACCAAAAATGTTTCCAGACATTGCCAGATGTCCACTGGGAGGGAAAACCTCCCTGGTCCACAGCGCTTCTTATTCCAGTCCCACATCTTCCTCCCCTTCCCCATCACTGTCCTCAGAGAGATGCTGTTGACAGCTCCTTGAGGTGATTCTCTCAGGCTTGTTGTTGTAGTTCTCTGCTGTCAAGTCTGAGCCTACTGTCTCTTCCGGATTCTTCTTTCCTCACCTGCCCCCATTTGCATGAAGTTTTTTATGGAGCTGTTTCTATTTTGTTTTTGGGCAGCCATACTCTCTAAGACCTAAAAGCTGAATACTCGCCCTGTTACTACCTGATAATTCTCATCGCTTATGTTTCCAAAACCAAACTTGTTATTTCCCTCTCTAACCCCATCTCTGTCAAACAGTGGAGTACATGCTTTTGGTTAATCCAATTGGAAGGCTTCCTAGAGGAAGTAATATCTGAACTGAATCCTGAAAGATTAGGGGAAGAGGAAGAAAAGGAAAGGTGCTGTGGACAAAAGGGGAAAGTGTCAGAGGAAGTAAATGAAAAACCATGTATAAAATTATCTTCTGTGACCCGTAGCAGGTGCCCAATCCATGGTAGATATTGAAACATAGTGGTTACCTAGTCTAATCCATCCCTTTTCTTTCTTTCTTTTTTCTTTTTTTTTGAGACAAGTCTCACTCTGTTGCCTGCCTGGAGTGCAGTGGTGCGATCTCCGCTCACTGCAACCCCCGCCTCCCGGGTTCAAGTGATTCTTCTGCCTCAGCCTCCTGAGTAGCTAGGACTACAGGCGCTTGCCACCACGACCAGCTAATTTTTGTATTTTCAGTAGAGATGGGTTTCACCATATTGGCCAGGATGGTCTCGATCTCTTGACTTCGTGATCTGCCTGCCTCGGCCTCCTAAAGTGCTGGGATTACAGGCGTAAGCAACTGCGCCAGGCTGTCCATCCCTTTTCAGATGAAGAGCTCAGGTCCTGAGGAGTGACTTGTCAAAAGCTGCTCTACCTCTCAGAGCCAGCCCTTGTCCTCCTGCTAGCCAGAGCAAGGTACCACCTGGAAGAGATGTTCAGTTACATGGGATCCAGGGCGAGAGGGAAAATATCAGTGCTTCCTGAGGTTCCGGTCCAGCCACCATTCTTCCACCATTTCTACTGAGCCTTCACTTGTACCCCTTCAGTACACTTGGCGAGGCATCACGGCCTCTGGGCAGGTTCAGTGCGAACCTATGGGAACAGGTGTTGTGTGCCACCTCTGGAGGGGGTTACTGAGGTTCTGGGTTGTGGGGGGTGCCCTGGGCCAGAGTGAGTTGTATGGGAGTTGTTGCTGAATCCCCCCAGAGTACCAGTCACACACCAGTGTGAGGGGCCTTGCAAGAGCCACTGGGCAGCACAGTTGAAGGTGGCACCTTCCTGCTCAGTGCCGGGTCCAGAGCAGGGTTTAGTTTTCTGTGTCTTTCAGGGTGAGACTGGTGTATTCTATACCAGCCTCCCTATGTGTGAACAATGACGAGAACAATCTTGTTTTCTCAAAAAATAAGACACTATCTATTTCTCAGTTATACACTTTCATTATAAAACATAATTTAAGCAATACTGAAATGCCAAAAAGAAAGTAAAATTCACCCCAAATCTCACTACTCCTGTAACTATGTCTGACAGCCAGCTGTTGGGTCTTCCATCGTTTTTAACCTTCAGGTGAGCACACAGATCCTTATTTTTTCTTTTCTTTTTTTTTTTTGAGACGGAGTCTCCTTCTGTTGCCCAGGCTGGAGTGCAATGGCACGATCTCTGCTCACTGCAACTGCCGCCTCCCGGGTTCAAGCGATTCTCCTGCCTCAGCTTCCTGAGTAGCTGGGATTACAGGCATGCACCATCACGCCTGGCTAATTTTTGTATTTTTAGTAGAGACAGCGTTTCACCAAGCTGGCCAAGCTGGTCTCCAACTCCTCACCTCAAATGATCTGCGCACCTAGGCCTCCTAAAGTGCTGGGATTACCGGCGTGGGCCACCACGCCTGGCCAGATCCTTATTTTTTCAATTACAATACAGCAGTATGCAAGGCAATTACTGTATGCCAAAGCTTATGCCCAGAGCTGGCTGCCAGCAGCTCCTCCTGCCTCAAGGCCTTTGTCCATGTCATCATTTCCCCTTTGGCTATAACAGCGGCAGTTCTCTCATAATTTTAGGTTTCATCTTAAATGTCACTTCTTCAGCATCTTCTTGACAGCACAAGTCAGGGCCCTTGTTAGTTTCATCACATCCATTACCTTTCCTTGATCACTTGTACCATCATCTGTAATTTATTTTTATGTTTAATACGGGTTTGGGATTTCTGATTTTTTTTTTTTTTTTTTTTTTTTTTTTGCTAGACTGGAAGCTCTCAGAGGGCAGGAACCATTTGTTTCCCTGCCACAGAAATGTTCAATAAATATTGTCAATTGAATGTGCAAATAATCTCACTTAACCACAGCTATGAGAGATGCTATTTTATCCCCATTTTAGAGATGACGAAACTGAGGCTTAGAACAATTAAACAGCCCAAGGTCACACAGTGAATTAGTGGATCCATGTGTCTGCCTCCACACAGCCTGTGTGTTCTTAATTATTGATCACTAAGCAACAGCTGCCTCTCACAAACTGGCAGGAAACTTACTTTTCCCCTTTATCAATATATTGTGAATGCCTTTTCTTGCTAATAAATATACATTTGTGTGCGTAATTTTTAATGATCCCATGGTATTCCATCGTGTGGATGTAATTTACATATTCATTTCCTTATTCTCACTTCTTCCTAGTTACAGCACTTCTTCAAGCACTTGTAATTTTTATTCCTTAGGATAAATTCCTAGAAGTTTACAACACGACCAGCTGCAAGATGGGGCAGTGAGGTGCTTGAAGGAGTGGGTGGGCTGCGCTTCAGAATCCCGGTGGAACTTTTTCAAAAAACTCGTGCCCGGGGCCCCCCTCTCAGGAGGCCGTAGGTGGGCCTGGGCACTGGCGTGGTTTTCAGGTCCTCAATGGTTCCAAGGTGCCAGGGATTGAGGACCACTGCAGTAAGCGCGAGGTCACGGCGGGTGCAAAGCAGCAGACGTAAAATCCTGACCGCCCTGGGACAATCTGCAACCTTGTCAAGCCTCCGTGCCCGCCTTTGTAAGGAGGCTGGCAGAAGCGGGACTTGGATGACCCTCACTCCCGTCCCGAGCGCTGGGGTCCAGGTTTGACTCCGCTGGCTTTCTCAGGCGGGCAGGGCGGGGGTAGGCAGCTGGGAAGATGACGTAATGTACTCCCAGCCAGGGCTGGAGGCGGCAGGCGGTCGCAGGTGGAGGATGGCCTGTTAACCCTTCACTCCCAGGCCAGTGGACGGACTTGCGTGTGGCGCAGATCCAACGGAGAAGGCAGCGGCTCCTTTAAACAAGGCGGAGGAGGTTAAGATGATGACCGGACAGCTACTCCAGGCATTCGCTCCGAGGCCGCGGGGGGAGGGACCTCACTATGCAAATCTGAGCTGCTGATCGATGACGCGCCATCACCCCACGCGCCGCCTCGCTCGCCGATTGGCTGAGATGAGCCTGGTCCCATTGACAACAAACAGGGGGGCGCGCTGCTTGGAGGCGGGGCCGCAGGGGGCGCGGGCTCGGGCGGGGGAATCCCGCCCCGCCCTTTCCGTGCGGCGCCCGGGCGCAACGCAAACATGGCGGCGGGTGGAACCCGTCGGTGAGGCGGTACCGGGCGGGGGTTGTCGGGTGTCATGGGCGGTGGCGACGGCACCGCCCCCGCGTCTCCCTGAGCAGCACGGCAGGGGGGCTTCTGCGCTGAGCCGGGCGATGGACGAGAGCGGCGAGCTGGGCGGTCTGGAGACCATGGAGACCCTCACGGAGCTGGGCGACGAGCTGACCCTGGGGGACATCGACGGTGAGTGGTGGGTGGGTGGGAGTGCGGGGGCCGCGCGGGGAGGAAGGGGTTACGGCAGCGCGCCCGGGTGCGCGTGCGCCCACCCCCCGGCAGCCCCGGCTCGCGCGGGAAGAACCCCGTGCGCACGGTCCCCCCGGCGGTCCCCAACCCTTCCGGCGCTGCGAGCGTGAGCCTGGCCCAGCCGCGCCGCTCCGGGAGGCCGTGGGATCTGGGGCGCCGCGGGGCCGAAAGCGGCGCGAGGGTCGCGGGTTCCAGAGCGCGGGGCCAGGGACGTCGCGGGGGCGTCTCAGCGAGCGGCCTAAGGAGAGCGCGTGGCCGCCGCCTCCCTCGCGCGCCCACACGCGGCTTCCGTGGTCTGCTCTCCCGCCGCCCGCGACCGCGCGTCGCACCTGTCACTCCCTGCCTGTCCGCGGGGGCGGCTTTGGGATTCCCGGGACCCAGCCCCCAGTCTCCGCGCCCCGAATCCCAGGGCTTCTCAGGATTGACCGACGGCCAGGTCGCCGGGTGCTCCGCGAAACTTTGGGCATCTACTGCAGAAGCAAGTTGCTGATGAAGAGAGCAGAGAGAGCAGTGGCGGCGGAGTGTGGACGCATCTCTCTGGGTTGGAGACCCGGGCGCTCCTGCTGTCAAGCTGCAAAGGGAATTGAGCAGAAGGAATTTTGAGTTGTGGCCCCTCGGGTACGGGCTGGGGAGCGGGTGGCCTTTGTTCCGGCGCCTTAACAGCGGAGTGGAAGAGCTGGTAGGAGCCCAGGGATCCACTCTTAAAATACTAATTTTGCGACCACGGGAACTACGATTTGGAGAGGGTCAGCGGCTTGCTCAAGGTCACCCAGCTGGTTAGAGCCTAGTTCTTGCAGTTCCTGGGCCAGTATTGGTTTTTTTATACCCCTCCTTTCAAGAAAGAGTCCAGTTGACTAGGCTAGTAATCTTATTAACTCGATAGTTGCACTCTTATGTTTAGGCCCCAAAATGCTTTGTATTATTTCACTTCTTCCTCACAACAATCCTGTGAGATATTCTTATTACCCCTATTTTAATATGGTAATTAAAGAAGCCGAGGCCAGGAGATGTTGACTTATCTAAGGCCACTCACTTTAGAAAGCTTAGGCAGAAACACAGGTGCATTGTACTTTTCAGTTTTCAGAATGCTTTCATGTCCAGGATCTCACTATAGCCTTGCAGGCATGTATGATGCCTACGTTCCCGTTGTGCAGATGAAGAAACAGAAGCAGCAGAAGATTCTGTTTTGGGGGAAGAGATAAATGCAGCAGCTAATTGAAAAGGATCTGTTTGCCATTTTCCCATTTTGCTTTTGTAATATTTCTCCCCTTGGTTTGTCCTTGATTTCCATTTTGGTCATGTGGGCAGTGTGATAAGACCCTTAATTGAAGCCCCAGTTCTAACCACAGACTCTTTACTAAGTGCTTCTAAATACAGAAATGGGTTAACAAATGGGGGATATGGGGTAGGTGGGGGTTGGGAACATAGCAAGGGCAGCTAACATGTTTTGAGAACTTCTGTGCCAGACGGTGTTAAACAGTTATACACGTTAATGTTCTCAATCCTCCTAACAACCCTGTCAGGTAGAGAGAACTGTTATACTAGTCATCTCCCTCTCACAGATCCTGAAAGTGAGGCCCAGGGCAGTTCATTAATTTACTGAAGATTACACAGCCAGTAGAAAGTACTGTATGTCTATAGCTGCCTACCTGCAAGGGCACAGAAAGAAATTCATGTGCATTTTGCATTCCTATTCCATGATCAATTCCTATTTGTCTTATTTTGTTTATCTAATTTTTAAATTTAAATTTTTATTTATTTAGTTATTTTTTGAGACAGGGTCTCATTCTGTCACCCAGGCTGGAATGCAGTGGCACAATCACAGCTCACTGCAGCCTTGACCTTCTGGGCTCAAGCAATCCTCCCACCTCAGCCTCCCAAGTAGCTGGGACCACAGACGCATGCCACCACGCCCAGCAAAGTTTTTGAATTTTGTAGAGATGAGGTCTCACTATGTTGCCAGGCACAAACTCTTAGGCTCAAATGATCCTCCTGCCTCGGCCTCCCAAAGTGTTAGGATTACCTGTGTGAGCCACCTAAATTTTTTTTTTTTTGAGACAGAGTTTCACTATTGTTGCCCAGGCTAGAGTGCAATGGCACGATCTCGGCTCACCGCAACCTCCGCCTCCCGAGTTCAAGCGATTCTCCTGTCTCAGCCTCCCAAGTAGCTGGGATTACAGGCATGGGCCACCACGCCTGGCTAATTTTGTATTTTTAGTAGAGACAGGGTTTCTCCATGTTGGTCGGGCTGGTCTTGATCTCCCAGCCTCAGGTGATCGCTCACCTTGGCCTCCCAAAGTGCTGAGATTACAGGCATGAGCCACCACACCTGGCCGAGCCACCTAATTTTTTTTAGAGACAGTGTCTGGCTATTGCCCAGGCTGGAGTGCAGTGGCACAGTCATAGCTCACTGCAGCCTTGAACTCTTGGGCTTAAGCAATCCTCCCAGCTCAGCTTCCCGAGTAGTTAGGACTAAGGCATGTACCACCACACCTAGCTAATTTATATATATATAGTAGAGCCAGTCTCACTGTGTTGCCCAGGCTAGTCTTGAACTTCCAGGCACATGCAGTCCTCCTGTCTTGGCCTCTCAAAGTGCTGGGATTACTGGCATGAGCCACTATACCCAACCCTGTCTTAATTTGTAATGAGTTTAAATTACCTAGTGGTTAATACTGTCCTTATCCCCACAGATTTCTGAATAAAATGGAAACTACCACCGTCTGGAAACTACCACAGTGTTTCAGTGGCTTCATAGGTCCCTTAGGTTTGATCCCAGTGGAAGAAGATTCCACTTCTCTGTCCTTCCAGAAGACCTGGTTTATAACAGTGCATAAGGCTTTTTCTCAAAATAGTTACCTACCGCACAAGGAAGAGGTGTGGCTGTTTTGTCACAGGAGACCTAGGGGCCAGGTTTGGGAAACGTGGTTCCATGTCTTCAGTTGATCAGCAAGTATTCAAGTGCTGGCTGTGGTTTCTGAGCTGTAAGGAATCATGAAAGATAGCATAGAATTTTATGACTTCATGGAGCTTGAGATGAGAAACTCTAGTGCCAGTATGGAACAGCTAAAAATTGCACAGCACAACAAGTGAAAGTCAGCAGTGAGGGTAGCTTGGTAAAGGCTGGCTTACCAGGAAGACCACACCAAAGAGATGGCTCTTGACCTGGGCCTTGGAGGACGAAAAGAGTTGGGCAGGCTGAAGGTCAGTGGTCTGAAGATAAATTATCCCTTGATTCTCACCCCTGTGTTCCCCTTACTGAATGTTAGCTCCTTGAGGCAGGTACCTTCATTTCATTCCCACTGAATTCTTTGAACCTAGAACAGTGCCTGGCACAGTGAGAGTGCCCATTAAATATTTGTGGAATGCCTGAGTGATCCAGTGATCTTGGGTTGGGCAGGATACTAACTGTCCTGGACATGGTTTGGAGTTGGATTAGATCAAGGATAGCCAGCCTGGATGCTTCTAGGAGCCGGTCAGGTGAGGAAGGGGAGAGGCAGGCAGGGTGAGTACATTTACTTCCTTTGTATGTGTATGGTGGGGATAAAGGGTAAATGCAACCTAGAGAGCCTCCAGGAGGTGCAGGCAGGCAAGCATCCATTCCACAATGTCTGCTGTGTTCCAGTCCATTGGTACCCTTCAAGGATATGGGCTCAGGGAGGCCACATTTATTTACTCATTTACTCATTCAGCACATCTCTTGAATGGCTTCTAAGTATTCATGATGGACAAAGGATAACTTGAGCGAGACAGATGATGTGTCTTCTCTCTCAGGAAGCTTACATTCTCGATGGAGGAAATACAAGTTGAGTAAAATAAATGAACAGTTTAGGCAGGGCACTGTGAGCAAAATAAAATTGGGCCATATTATAGAGTGTGACGGGGCTAGCCTTCTTAGATTCGGAAGTCCAGGGAGGCTTCTTGCAAGAGAGGTATCAGTGTCTGTTTTTCAAGAGATGCCCAAGTCTGGATTTTTATTTGAAATACCCAGATTTTTGGCTGGGCACAGTGGCTCATGCCTGTAATCCCAGCACTTTGGGAGGCTGAGGTGGGTGGATCATAAGGTCAGGAGTTCAAGACCAGCCTAGCCAATATGGTGAAACCCCATCTCTACTAAAAATACAAAAATTAGCTGGGCATGGTGGTACACGCCTATAGTCCCAGCTACCCAGGAGGCAGAGACAGGAGAATCACTTGAACCTGGGAGGCAGAGGTTGCAGTAAGCCGAGATCATGCCACTGCACTCCAGCCTAGGCAACAGAATGAGACTCTGTCTTAAAAAAAAAAAAAAAATGCTGGACACGGTGGCTCACACCTATAATCCCAGCACTTTGGGAGGCCAAGGCGGGTGGATCACCTGAGGTTGGGAGTTCGAGACCAGCCTGACCAACATGGAGAAACCCCATCTCTACTAAAAATACAAAAGTAGCTGGGCGTGGTGGCTCATGCCCGGAATCCCAGCTACTCAGGAGGCTGAGGCAGGAGAATTGCTTGAACCCGGGAGGCAGAGGTTGCAGTGAGCCGAGATTGCGCCATTGCACTCCAGCCTGGGCAACAAGAGCAAGACTCTGTCTCAAAAAAAAAAAAAAAAAGAAAGAAATACCCAGATTTTTATATGTTGGCTCATTAAAAAAAAAAAAAAACATACTATAGGCACCTAATAAAGCATGTGTGCTAGTTGATCTCTGGGGTCTTGTACTACTGCAGTACGTCCTATTGTCCCAGGCCCCCAGGTTTCCCATAATAGAGTAAGTCTACCATTTCATTTTGTGTTATATATCTCTGTTTTGAGAAAGGGCCTCATGCGCCGTTACACACCAGGTCTTCTGGAAGGGCAGCAAGGTGGGATCCTCTTCCACTGGGATCAGGAAAGGAACAGTCATGGAGGTGACCTTTTTGCTGGGTCCAAAAAGGACCCAGATGGGTGGCAGGAGCAGCCTGACAAGTATGTGGGAGGAGTTAGAACAAGCTGCCTTTGGAAATGAAAGATTACTAGAGATTTCTTGGAATATAGTGTGTGTGAGGAAACAGTAGAAGTTGAGGTCTGAGAGGTGAGGTGGAGCTAAATTGTACTGTAGATGCAAGGTGTTTTATGGAATATAGGGAGGGAATTGTTGAAGATTTTCAAGTAGGGTGTGACATATTAATCATGGGCTTTTAAGAAAATTGAACTGTGGGCTGGGCTCGGTGGCTCATGCCTGTAATCCTAGCATTTTGGTAGGCCGAGGAGGGTGGATCACCCGAGGTCAGGAGTTCGAGACCAGCCTGGCCAACATGGTGAAACCCCATCTCTACTAAAGATACAAAAATTAGCCAGGCATGATGGCGGGCACCTGTAATCCCAGCTACTTGGGAAGCTGAGGCAGGAGAATCGCTTGAACCTGGGAGGCGGAGGTTGCAGTGAACCCAGATTGTGCCACTGTACTCCAGCCTAGGTGACAGAGCAAGACCTTGTCTCAAAAAAAAAAATTAAAAGAAAAAGAAAAGAAAATTGAACTGTGGTGATAGGCAAGGAAGATTGGAGGCAGGGAGGCCAATTAGGAAACTGTAGCCATCCAGGTATGAGGTGATGAAGGGTGACAAATTTGGATGGGAAGTGGCCCTCATTCAGATACCTTTCCATGGCACTGACTTGGGTCTCTGCTTGCTTCTCCCTGCGGACACCCAGTTTGACAGAGTACCCTGCAGTACCTGGCACTGAATAGGTGTTCTGTAAAGGTGTGTCTGATGAGGAAAGGAAAGCACCTCAAGTTCGGTCTGAGTGTTCACACCATTGGGAAGGTTGGAGTGGCCAACTGGGTGAGCAAGGAGTGAGTGTTGGGGATGTGACAGGACGTGTCCTCATTGAAGGCTTGTCCCTGAAGCCAGAGCAGAGGGAGAATTCTAAGATTCCATTAAGACTTTGAGCCTGGAGCACTGGGGGAGTTAGGAGTCAGCAGAAAGAGCTCGTTAGGGGAAATGATGAAAATTTGTCTTAATTGTGCTGAAATTGGGGTACCTGGGGGTCATCCAGTAGGAAATGAGACGTAGATACTTAGGAGAAGGTAAAACTGGGATGGAGATTGAAGAGAGTCACTGTTGAGTCAAGAGGAGAGAACTGGGAGATTCGAGGTTAGGAAAGTGTTAGCTTTTCAAGGAGTAGTCTGTAGATGGTGGAGACAGTGCCACAGAGAACAGCAAGGATGACAAGGCCATGCAAGGAGTCGTGGGACTTGGTATTAGGAGGCCGAACTTTGCCAGAACAGTCAGATGAGGGAATCCAAGGCAGAAAGGAAGCAGGGGTGAGTGGGAGATGGGCAAGTGGAGGCAAGTAGTTCTCTTTGGAGAAAGTAGAATAATTTTTTCAATGAGCTGATCTACTTTCTGTCTTGATGAGTTTGCCTATTCTGGACAACTCATAAATGGAATCAGACAGGTAGCATAATATTGCTTAGGTTCATCATGTTGCAGTGTAGTGTTCCATTGCATGGACACACCGCATTCTGTCTTATCTACTCCTCAGTTGGTGGACATTTGGGCCGTTTCCACTCTGGCTACATTATGAATGAAGCTGCTACAAACTTTTGTGTACAAGTTGCTGTGTGGACATATATGTTCATTTCTCTTGGGTAGATCTTCTACATTTTTTGTTGTTTATGTTTTCTAAGAGCTTATAATAAATAGTCCCATTTATTCACATGCTTAGTTTCTTTTTCTTTTTTTTTTTTTTTTTTTGAGATGGAGTCTCACTCTGTCGCCCAGGCTGGAATGCAGTGGCGTGGTCTCAGCTCACTGCATCCTCTGCCTCCTGGGTTCAGGCAGTTCTCTGCCTCAGCCTCCCAAGTAGCTGGGATTACAGGCACCCGCTGCCATGCCCAGCTACTTTTTGTATTTTTAGTAGAGACGGGGTTTCACCATCTTGGCCAGGTTGGTCTTGAACTCCTGACCTTGTGATCCACCCGACTCGGCCTCCCAAAGTGCCAGGATTACAGATGTGAGCCACCGCGCCCGGCCCACATGCTTAGTTTCTATGTTCCTGTAAGTAATTCGCCCTAAATCTTGTGACAGAAACTTTCAATGTGGTGGTCACTTCCTTTCTTTCCTGCCCTATCTGATGGCTATGGTTTAGGTCTGCTCTCCCTTCACTTATCTTGGGACAGCCCCTAACCATCACCCTTGGGGGCAATGTTGAAGCTCTTCTTTCCCAGTTCTTGTTTTTTTACTCACTTATTTTAGTGGAGCACATCCTCCAGTGGCTTCCTGAGAAAGAGTACATTTAGGTAACTCTTCGAGGCCTTGCCTGTCTAAAAACATCTTTATGCTAACCTCATTCCAATTTGGTAGTTTGGCTGAGTTTAGAATTTTAGGTTGGACAGAGTTTTATGTCAGAATTTTGAAGGCATTGTCTGATTATCTTCTTGCTTCTAGTAGAGAAATCTGATGCCGTTTCCATTCTTGATCCTTTGTGTGTGACCTGTTTTCTTCTCTGGAAGAGATCCTGTCTTTATGGATCCTGTCTTTATGTTCTGAATTCCATGACAACGTGCCTTGATGTGACTGGGCCGACAGTGACTGTCCCTACTTGTTGGGGCTCTGGAGAGCTGACTGTGTCTGATACCTGAATTCATGCAGTCCCCCTGCCATCAGCCTCCTTGTCACCTGAGCCTGCAGAGGAACTTCCAGTACCTGAGCCTTTCCATGGCACTGATTTGGGCCGCTGCTTGCTTCTCTCTGCAGACACCCAGTTTCATCTTTGGCAGAGTACCCTGCAGTACCTGGCACTGAATAGGCACTCTGTAAAGGTGTGTCTAATTAGGGAAGGAAAGCACCTCAAGTTCAGTCTGGGTGTTCACACCATTGGGAAAGTTGGAGTGGCCAACTGGCTGAGCTAGGAGTGAGCGTTGGGGATGGTTGTGGTCAGCACACCCCTAGGAGGTAGAGGTGGGAGAAGAGTGGAAACTGACTTCACATTTCTCCAGGGAGGGATGCTTTGGAAAAACTGCTCAGTGAGGTGAAGCACAGATCTGCTTTTCATCCCTTTTGTACCTTTTTAAACACATAAGTTGTGTTTTGACACTGGAGTATATATGAGGGTTGCTAACGTTTGGGTTGAAAGAGCTGCGGTTGTCCACAGCTTATTTATTTTCCACCCATTTTTATCTCCTGTTCTCATCCAGTTACATTTCCTGGGATATGTTTTTGGGGGTTGCTCAGATCACGACACTGGAGTCCCTTTGGGTTTCTCCTCCCTCCTCTGTCTATTTGGCCTCGCCCTTGACAAACATTCCCCACATTCACACCCAGGCCTTTGGCCTAATGTTCTTGAATGTTGCTTGCCTCTCATTGAACAGGCTTTTATGTAGCTCTCATATTCAGTTCATATCTTGCTATTTTAAAAAATATATATTTTTGCTTCTTTCTCAACTAGATCATTTCTCTCCTCAAATTTGTAATTAAAAAAAGGAAATTCTCAAGCAGTTTTGTTCAATTAGAACTTTGCAAATATCAAATTGTCCATATCCTTCTGGATTCTTGTCTGAACATTGCTTATCTGCATACATATCACAGTGTTTTCACATAGGGATTGCTGTATGTTGAAGTAGTTGAGGTGTAATAGCCATATAATCTAATGTGATCCATCTGAATAGGCAAACCCTTGCATACCTGTGTACCTGGTGAACATTTTCATCATTTGCAGTTTTTTCTTAACATAAGCACTGTTGTTCTGAATACTTGTGAACAAGTCACTTGGGAGTTTGTTCATGGGCGTGTATCTTCCAAAGAGGAATCTTCAAGTTGAGCTGGGTAACACACTGCCAGCTGTAGCCCTTTCATTTTAAAAACATGTCCAGTGCTGCAAATTACTATGGTGATTGGGAATTACAACTTGGAAAATATTTTTATTTTTTTAAAAGATAGTACATTCATATGAATCAAAATAAAATACATAAAAAGGTACTATGAAAAGTCTTGCTCCCGGCCCTACCCACTATCTGCCTAGTCCCACCGCTCCCTCACAAGTAATTAAATTTTTACTTTCTTTTACCTGCTTCAAAATGTATTTGTTATTACAAAAGAAGCTAATAACAAATATTGATTTTAGTTTTTGCTTTGCTTTCCTTTTTGACTGAAAAAGGTAGCATGCTATAAGCCCTGTTCTTCTGTGCCTTGCCTTTTCCTTTCCACTTACCAATGTATCTTATAGATCATCCCAGACTTTTTCACTGCTACATGGTTTTCCATTTGATGATGCCCTGTAATTTATTCATCCAGTCCTTTTTTGATGGATATCTGAAGGTATTTTCAGTCTTTTGCTATTAAAAACAATGCTGCAGTAAATAGCTTTGTAAATTCTTCCTTTCACACATGTGCAAGTGTAGATGCAGGAGCGGTTACCAGAAGTGGGATTGTTGGATCCAAGCCAGGGTGGTGCTGTCTCCGACATAGTTGTCGCAAGAATCCAGTTAGGTAAAACATAAGAGGGGCCGGTCACGGTGGCTCATGCCTATAATCCCAGCACCTGGGGAGGCCGAGCCGGGTGAATCATGAGGTCAGGAGATCAAGACCATCCTGGCTAACATGGTGAAATCCTGTCTCGACTAAAAAATACGAAAAATTAGCCGGGCGTGGTGGCATGAGCCTGTAATCCCAGCTACTCGGGAGGCTGAGGCAGGAGAATCGCTTGAACCCAGGAGGTGGAGTTTGCAATGAGCCGAAATCGCACCACTGCATTCTAGCTCAGATGCCAGAGCGAGACGTCCATCTCAAAAAAAAAAAAAAAGTTTATAATGGCGCTATTGCCATACCATCTAGATGTGTGTAAGTATACTCTGTGATGTTTGCACAATGAAGCAGTTGCCTAATGACAGATTTCTCAGAATGAATCCTGTTGTCAAGTGACACATGACTTTATTTGATCAACAGAGTGAGACCCTGTCTCAAAAAAATATATATATATACACACACACACATATATGTATATGTATATATATTTTTTAAGTTAAAAAAAAAGTCTGCTCTATGCTGGACACTTAAAGTGACTTGCCCTGGGTCCTAGGGTACTTTCTGAGCCTTAATTTCCTCTGTAAGGTGGGGGTTGGGTACCTTAGCTCACTTAGTTCTTGCAGCACCTATGATGTAGCTAAGGTACAAAAAAGGAAGAGGACAGGACCTAACCTCTTTTGGCTCTATTTAAAAATGAATGAGGAACTGAATGAACTTCAGTTTGCACGTTGATGTAGGACTAGGGGACCTGTTTTTAGAATATGTTTGGAAATGTTTATTTTTTCCTTTTGAAATGGCTTTTGTAGGTGTGGTAGTGGGACACAGAGGAGCAGTCACAGAGTGTGGTGCAAGTGACCACAAAATCAAGGGTTAAACTTTGTTGACATGATGGAATTTTTTAGAGTAGCAGAATCCCAGAGCCTGTGCCTTAAGGTAAGGCTACCTGGGGAACTTTGTTTAGAAATGAATCCTAAGCTATCGAAGGGCTTGCAAACTAGAAAATTTCTGCATATTTCAGGCCTTGAGAATTGCTAATGAATATGTATCTAAATGTCCCTTACAAGCTTGCTCCTCCACCTGGCCCTGTGGAACAGGTCTGTTGGGTTCAGGATCTGGTTTGGAACAGTGATGAAATTTCGAGCTGCTGAACCAGATATGGAACTGCTTTGCTAACCTGGTGTCTGCCCAGCTTAAGCCCTCTCCATCCCACAGCTGTGAAAGGAAATCATGCTTCTTCCCAAGTGCTAACATTGCTGTGAGGCCTTACACTTTACCCAAGTCCTCCTGATACGTTTGTCTTCCTAATAAGTACTATAAGATTGAGGCTTGATTTCCACCACCCCCACCCCCACAAGAGTCTTGCTCTGTCGCCCAGGCTAGGGTGCAGTGGCGCGATCTCTGCTCACTGTGACCTCCGCCTCCTGGGTTCAAGCAATTCTCCTGTCTCCTGTAATCCCGAGTAGCTGGGATTACAGGTGTGTGCCACTACGCCAGGCTAATTTTTGTATTTTTAGTAAAGATGAGGTTTCAACATGTTGGCCATGCTGGTCTTGAACTCCTTACCTCGTGATCCACCCGCCTTGGCCTCCCAAAGTGCTGGGATTACAGGTGTTAGCCACTGCGCCTGGCCAAGGCTTGATTTTTATGCCCATTTTCCATGGACATAGATGAAGGCACTGAGACAGAGAAATGAGATGATTTGCCAATGCTTCCTATGCTGATGACATGGAATGAACTTGGATTTTCTGATGTGGGATTCCATATTCTTCGCTGTCCTATGAAAATGAGGTGGGAGATGCCCTGATACAGGAAGCCTGTCTGTCTAGGAGCCCTTTCTCTGGTCAAAAGTTGTTTTTAAAAAATCCTTGCTGTATTTCAACATGAATGAGTATCCACTGTATTCATAGCACAGTGCTAGAAGGTATTAGAGATGAATGAAATGGCCTCTGCTTTCAGGGAGCTAACATGTAAACATCCAGTCATAATACATGGGAAAATACAACAGAGGCTATAACAGAGGAACAACTCTAAATCTTTGGAGGACTGAGGAAGGGAATTAGAAAAATCTTCACAAGGACTTTGGCATTTGGGCTGAATTGTGAAGGGTGAGTAAATAGGATTTTAGAAGGTAAAGGAGCAGGCATGGTGTTTATTTAGATAGAATTAGACAAAGTTGGGAATAATTTGGCATGCTCTAGGAATATGTGTTTCAGAGTACTGCATAGGACAGAGGTTCTCAAACTTGAATGTGTCTATGAACTCCCAGGGTGTACCCCCAAAGATCCGAATGTGGAAGGTCTGGGATGGTGTCCAACAGGAACACCTAACTAGTGGAGGGGGCAGGATCAGAGAAGCCTTCTCAGGGATAAGCTGAGGTCTTAAAGGGGTGGAAGGAGAGAGCAGCTGTGTTCCAGGCTGAGTGAACAGCCATTTTGAAGGGCTTGACCAGTGCTGGTGCTCGAGTGTCTGGGTTTTGTGTAGACCACACTCTTGATAACTGTGCTGTTCATTATCTTCCTCAAACAGGGTTTTGGTCAGGTGCCTCCTTGCTTCAGTGTGTTCTTTATCAGTCAGGATTCTTGGTGATAAGCAGCAGAAACCGCTTCTATCTAGCTTGAACAGAAGAGGATTTGTTAGAAGGGTGGTTCTTGGAGTGACTAGAAAAGCTGGAGAGCCAATTTGGAAAATGGGCCAGAACCAAGGAGGCTTCTGCTTAGTACTCCTCCGCCTTCATGATCTGTATATTGTCTCTGCTTTCCTGGGTCATTCCCTCAAGGGTCGCACTCCTGGTGGGAGGATGCGTTAATCAGAGCTGACTGGCAGGAAACCTTCCCTCACATGAGGACTGCCCAATGGGGATTCTCCAAAGGAAGATCAGGGTGCTAATGGGAGGGTCGGGTCTGATGATGGACAAATGGAACAAAAGTGGCAAATGCCCACCATGTATTCTGTGCCTCTCCTTGCCTCTGAAATAAAAGCAGTTTCTGCAGCCAAATATATATGGTAGCATTAAGTCAGGCCTTTCACAGGCAGCTCCATCTCTCCATTTTGCACCGTGCTGTCTCTACTTCAGCAGCTGGCAGGACATTTCCTGATGCTGTGGTTTTGCTCAAACTATTTCCTTTGCCTGGAATACCCTTCCCTCTCTCTAATTTATAAACCCTTTTCATCCTTTAAGCTCGATTTTCACTGCCTGCTAGGATGGATCAGTCCTTTCTCTGCTCTCTGACAGCCCTTTCTTTGTGAGGTACTTGTCAGTTCTCGCCCTTGTCACAGTTTATGGAGTTGGTTAGGTTTCTCTGTCTCCTCTGTGAGCATGGGAGATGGGAAGAAAACCAGTACTTTTCAGTCTTTGCTCTGTGTGGAGTTCCACACAAGGCACATAGGATCCTCCAGCTCCCAGCCCAGAGTACATAGCATATGCAAATTTGAGTGGATGTTTGTATTTGTAGCATGATTTGATAACCGGCTTTGCAAGTATTCTTTTTCTCTTTAGTTTTAGGGAGATTTGGGGGCATGGTAATGAATGGAAGGGTAAGATGGTGGGATGTTGGGGTCTTTCATTTTCGCCTAAATGGTTTAAGGGCTGAAAAAGGTTGAGATCTCTTGCTTTGTAGACTCTGCCCCCAGGAGGAGGACAGTTCAGGTGAAGTGGCTTGTGACTGATTTTGTTGGCAGTGGGTCACCTGTTGTTGTGAAATGTGAGGGCCTCCTTTTGCAGAACAGGGTCATGCAGGATCAGTTCCTTGAAGTCTCACTCTGCATCTCGCTCAATTTTGTAGTCTCTTGCTAAAAGAGAGTGAAAGAGGGAACAGTATGATGCCAGGGCAGCAGCAGGTGAAGAGCTGGGAAATACAGGAAAGACCTGGGATGACACATCCTTCTCTCTCTGAGCTTGGGGCATTCACTCTACTCATTCGTGAATGAAGCACTTACTGAGCACCTGTCCAATGCCAGGCTCTCTTTGGTGATATCCGTATGATAATAGAACCAAAGCATCTGCATTATGTGGTAGCTAAGAGCTTGACTTTAAATCCCAGCTCCACCACCTGCTGACTGGGTGACGTTAGACAAGTTACTTAGCCTCTGAGTGCCGCATTTTCCTTACCTGTAAAGTAGAGGTGATAATGGCATCTACCTCAAAGTGTCATTGAGATTAAATGAAATTTATGTAAAGTGTTTAATTGCTGACACATAGTAAGAGCTCAGCAAATGTTAATTCCTGTACTTTTTTTTTATTATTACTACTAATTTGCTCAGTTTTTCTTCTTGATTGTTCTCAAAGTCTGTTTATTTATTTATTATTATTATTATTATTTATTTTTTTTTTTTTGAGATGGAGTCTCACTCTGTCGCCCAGGCTGGAGTGCAGTGGCGCGAACTCGGCTCACTGCAAGCTCCGCCTCCCGGGTTCGTGGCATTCTCCTGCCTCAGCTTCCCGAGCAGCTGGGACTACAGGCGCCCGCCACCACGTACAGCTAATTTTTTTTTTTGTATTTTTTTAGTAGAGACGGGGTTTCACCATATTAGCCAGGATGATCTCGATCTCCTGACCTCATGATCCGCCCGCCGTGGCCTCCCAAAGTGCTGGGATTACAGGCGTGAGCCACCGCGCCTGGCCTTCAAAGTCTGTTTTTAAGAGCAGGCATTTAAAAATAATAAATGAGATAAGAGAGACAGCCTTTCAAACATGGGATGACAAGAATCTGATGTCTCTGTTTTAGCATTAGGCAAGGATTGGAGTCCCTGGCTGCAGCAAGGGTGGGGCTCTTGCATGGGTCGGGACTCTGGTTGATTGCAGCATCCTAGAGCCTAACCGCTGCTAGGTGGGGCAACCCCAGTGAGAAACTCCTAGGAGGAAGCACCTCCCTGTGGTGATTGGGGCAACTTGTGGAGCAGGGTGCTTGTGAAAAGAGCACAGGGCTTAGAGAAGGAAGTAAGGCTATCTCTGTTGCTACTCGCTCCCCACCTGCCTGAGATGGTGTACAGGTCACCCCCTCTTTGAACTTGGACTTTTCTTCCTGTGTAAAAACCACCACCAACACCGCTTTTCAAGCGCTTACTGCCAGGCACTATCTATCCCAGGTGATTTACATATATTAACTCACTTAAAACAGTGCTTGAAATGGCTACCTCACAGGGTGATTTTGAAGATTATATAACACAGTGTGTGAAAGCAGAAGTGTTAAAAGGAAAAATAAGGGAACCACAGTGTTAATGAAGTTATTTTCCAGTAAAAAAAAAAACATGTTTAAACTTGCACATATACACTGAAGTAAATAGCACTGAAAACAGCAACAACAGCTTTTTAAGCAACATTCCAGGAGATTCCTCTCATACCATGTATCCCTTTTTATCCTAACACTTTGCATGCAGTCCTGGCGGATTTATTATTTATTTATTTATTTATTTATTTTTTGGAGATGGAGTCTCACTCTGTCGCCCGGGCTGGAGTGCAGTGGCACAATCTCAGCTACTGCAAACTCTGCCTCCCGGATTCAAGCGATTCTCCTGCCTCAGCCTCCCAAGTAGCTGGGATTACAGGTGCTTGCCGCCACGCCCAGCTAACTTTTGTATTTTTAGAGAAATGGGGTTTTACCATGTTACCAGGCCAGGCTGGTCTTGAACTCCTGACTTCAGGTGATCCTCCCACCTTAGCCTCCCAAAGTGCTGGGATTACAGGTGTGAGCCACCATGCCCGCCCCAACACATGTTTTTACAGAGGGTTTCTACCATAACATGTGCCTCTTGAAGGCATTTATTTTTGTATCTGGCACATAGTAGGATCTCAGTTAATGTTTCTTGAATGCGTGTCTTAAGGGATGTATCTTTTATTAAAATTTATACTTAAAAAGAGAGAGATTGTTCTAGAAAACAGCATCTTGTCAAGGCATATGGTCTCATTTGAAGAATAATTTAATAATTTGGATAGGAAGGTATACTTGTAAAATACAGCCAGGCAAAAATATCTTTTCCCCATTCCCCTTGATGCGTCCATTACATACATGTTCACCCTGAGATTGATCTTCCGTCAGCATTGAAATGAACATTGAAAGTAATAAGATGGGCTGGGCGCGGTGGCTCACGCCTGTAATCCCAGCACTTTGGGAGGCGGAGGCGGGCGGATCACGAGGTCAGGAGATCGAGACCATCCTGACTAACATGGTGAAACCCCGTCTCTGTTAAAAAAAATACAAAAAATTAGCCGGGCGTAGTGGCACACACCTGTAGTCCCAGCTACTCGGGAGGCTGAGGCGAGAGAATCGCTTTAACCTGGGAGGCGGAGTTTGCAGTGAGCTGAGATTGCGCCACTGCACTCCAGCCTGGGTGACAGAGCGAGACTCCATCTCAAAAGAAAAAAAGAAAGTAATGAAATGGGGCCGGGCGCCGTGGCTCACGCCTGTAATCCCAGCACTTTGGGAGGCCGAGGTGGGTGGATCACAAGGGCAGGAGATCAAGACCATCCTGGCTAATATGGTGAAACCCTGTCTCTACTAAAAATACCAAAAATTAGCCAGGTGTGGTGGCGGGCACCTGTAGTCCTAGCTACTCAGGAGGGTGAGGCAGGAGAATCCCTTCAGAACCCGGGAGGCGGAGGTTGCAGTCAGCCGAGATGGTGCCACTGCACTCCAGCCTGGCGACAGAGTGAGACTCCATCTCAAAAAAAAAAAGTAATGATATGATTACCTAAGTGCCCCTCCACACAGCCCCAAATCTCCTTTTTTGTCACTCCAAGTCTGTCTTACAGCTTTTTCCCAAGTTGTGATGAGCATAAATGTAAAATCCAAGAAATGTTTGTTTTGTAAGGGGAAAAAAGTGTGGGTAGAGGAGAGACTCAGACAAACCTAAATATAGATGTAAATTCAAATCTCAGTTCAGCCACTTTGTAGCTTATGTAGGGGGCTTTGGCAAATTATCTAATTTCTTTGAATCTTAGATTCCTCACTTTTTTCTTTCTTTTTGTTTTTTTTGAGATAGCCTCTGTCCCCTGGGCTGGAGTAGAGTGGAGAGATCTTGGTTCACTGCAACCTCTGCCTCCAGGGTTTGAGATCTTGGCTCACTGCAACCTCTGCCTCCAGGGTTCAAGCGATTCTCCTGCCTCAGCCTCCCGAGTAGCTCGGATTACAGGTGCCCACCACCACGCCCAGCTAATTTTTGTATTTTTGGTAGAGATGGGGTTTCACCATGTTGGCCAGGCTGGTCTTGAACTCCTGACCTCAAGTGATCCGCCCACCTTGGCCTCCCAAAGTGCTGGGATTACAGGCGTGAGCCACCAAGCTTGGCCAGTTTCCTCACTTTTGAAACATAATAATAATATTGGTCTCAGGGTTGATATAACGTACTAAGTGGTTATCAGTGGTAGCTACTTTTGTGTTGTCCTCATGGAGGACATGAATTAATTTAATTTCAGTAATATTACCTTCTGTACATTCAAATAAAATATAAATATGCTTCCTACCCAGAAAATAAGTTTATTAGCTTTGTCACTTCGTTGATTTTGTTCTTCAATATCAATAGTGTGACAACTGGCTTTTATTCAAAGGTTTAATTGGAATCTAACCTGGAGATTTTCCCCTTTTTAAATTTATGTTTAAAAAAAATACTATGGAAAGTCGGCATGGTCTGGGCTGCTTGGGAGCCTGAGGCAGGAGAATCACTTGAGTCCAGGAATTTGAGACTCTCCTGGGCAACATAGTAAGGCCCTGCTTCTTTTAGTCTTTCTGTTTGTTTGTTTTTTTTTTTGAGACGAAGTCTCGCTCTTGTCCCCCAGTCTGGAGTGCAATGGCGCGATCTCGCCTCACTGCAACCTCCACCTCCCGGGTTCAAGCGATTCTCTTGCCTCAGCCTTCCGAGTAGCTGGGATTACAGGAGCCCACCACCACGCCCAGCTGATTTTTTGTATTTTAAGTAGAGAGGGGGTTTCACCCTGTTGGCCAGGCTGGTCTTGAACTCCTGACTGCAGGTGATCCACCCGCCTTGGCCTCCGAAAGTGCTGGTATTACAGGCATGAGCCACTGCACCCAGACAATAAGGCCTTGCTTCTAAAGACACTTAAAAAGAAAAACAAAGCGGCCGGGCGCAGTGGCTCATGAGCGCCTGTAATCCCAGCACTTTGTGGGGCCAAGGCAGGCGGATCACAAGGTCAGGAGATCAAGACCATCCTGGCTAACACGGTGAAACCCCGTCTCTACTAAAAAATACAAAAAATTAGCCGGGCATGGTAGCGGACACCTGTAGTCCCACCTACTTGGGAGGCTGAGGCAGGAGAATGGCATGAACCCGGGAGGTGGAGCTTGCAGTGAGCAGAGATTGTGCCACTGCACTCCAGCCTGGGTGACAGAGCGAGACTCCATCTCAAACAAACAAACAGACAAACAAACAAAAGGCAAACCTATGGGGACCTGGCCTGGGAGTGAAGGAGGGAGTGAGGCAGGGAGGGAGGGAGGGAAAAAAGTGAAAAAATTAAATGCATTTTATTATGTGCTTGATGTATTTCTGTGTATTGATATATATCCATCAGTTTGGATTATTCCCATATTTACAATTAAGTAACTGAGTCTCAAGGAAATTAGTTAATTTTTCAAAGGTAGCACAGTGATTACATTATTGGAGTCACAGCCACTTCTCTTTGAATTTAATCGTGAAATCTCCATTCAGTTTGGCCTTGCAAAACAGACCTTGGTTTAGCTTTTTGACATCTTGCCTTTCTCCTTAAATCTGATCCCTTGTCACTCTTTTTTTATTTTTTTGTTTTTTCGTCTCCTGACTTTCATCTGAAACCCTGAACCCTACAGGCCATGGGAGATGACCTGTTTCCCAGTTTTGGTCACTTTTTGGGCCATATTTATAACCAAAACTCTTATTTAACCAGTTTTCAGAAAATTCTCAGCTTCTTCATCAATTGATGAAGTTATGACTGACTTTTTATTCCAGCCATTCTCATATTCTCAGAAGGATTTTTTTTTTTTTTTTTTTTTTTTTTTTGGAGATGGAGTTTTGGTCTTTTTGCCTAGGCTGGAGTGCAATGGCATGGTCTCGGCTCACTGCAACCTCCACCTCCTGGGTTCAAGACATTCTTCTGCCTCAGCCTCCTGAGTAGCTGCAGGCATGTGCCACTATGCCCAGCTAGTTTTTATATTTTTAGTAGAGACGGGGTTTCACCATGTTGGCCAGGCTTGTCTCGAACTCCTGACCTCAAGTGATCCACCCGCCTTGACGTCCCAAAGTGCTGGGATTACAGGCATGAGCCACTGCGCCCGGCCAGTGATTCTTAATTAGTTCATGATATTTTGGGATTCTAGGCAGGACAGCAGCCTCTGCCTCCTCAACCCCATGTAAACCAGAATGAGCAACTGCTGGGCTGGAGGAGCTCTCCTTCTTAGAGCATTGTTGGACAACTTGCTATGAGTTCTCCTTCATTTTTTCATTTCACCACCATGAGTTGTAGGGCCTTTTGTGCTTTGGCCCCTAACAACCTGCCCAGTGTGGTCCCCTGCCCATCACCCATTGTCTTCAACAGCGTACCATGCAGCTCTGTGTCTCCCTGCCTTGGCTCATGAGGTTCCCTGGCCTAGCCTGTACTTTGCATCCTGATCAGCCTTCAATCCAACTCCTTCAGGGAACTGTTGACCTGCTGGAGTCTGTGATTTTGTCATGTTCCCTGTGTCCTCTTTGGTGTCTTGCAGATGCACATCTCTGCTGTGACAGTCTTCACAAACCATATTGTGATCCTTTCACTAACTCTTTGAGGTCAACGACTAATTTATTATCTCTGTGCCTGGTACACAGTGGATGCTTAACCCGTTGAAATCCTTCTGTATTTACATACGTATCTCCCTAAAAGTGAAAGCTTTGCAGAAATTACATAGATCTGTCCAGATTTTCCAGGCTAGTCTAACTTTTAAAAATATCTTATTCCATTATGAGATGAAACATCCCTTCTAGTTTCTGGTTCAGAAAGCATGATCGGTCGGGTGCAGTGGCTCATGCCTGTAATCCCAGCACTTTGGGAGGTGGAGGCAGGTGGATCACAAGGTCAGGAGATCAAGACCATCCTGGCTAACATGGTGAAACCCCATCTGTACTAAAAATACAAAAAATTAGCTGGGCGTGGTGGCGGGCGCCTGTAGTCCCAGTTACTTGGGAGGCTGAGGCAGGAGAATGGCGTGAACCCGGGAGGCGGAGCTTGCAGTGAGCCGAGATCACACCACTGCACTCCATCCTGGGCGACAGAGCGAGACTCCATCTCAAAAAAAAAAAAGAAAAAATAAAGCATGATCACCATTTTTATAAGTTGCACGAAAGTTGCTACTGAGAGCATTTCAGTGAGTCACTGCCAGTTTTGTTGTTGTTGTTTTGTGTTTCGTGTTTTTTTGTTTTTGTTTTTGTTTTTGAGATGGCATTTCACTCTTGCCACCCAGGCCGGAGTGCAGTGGCGTGATCTCGACTCACTGCAGCCTCTGCCTCCCAGGTTCAAGTGATAACTGCCTCAGCCTTCCAAGTAGCTGGGATTACAGGCACCCACCCCCACACTCAGATAATTATTATATTTTTAGTAGAGATGGGGTTTCACCATGTTGGCCAGGGTGTCTCGAACTCCTGACCTCAGATGATCCACCCGCCTTGGCCTCCCAAAGTGCTGAGATCGCAGGGGTGAACCACCATGTCCGGCCTGGCTTTTGTTTTTTAATACCAGTATGCTTGGTGCTTGAAGCGGTACAGGGAAAGGAAGATTTTCTCCATGCACTCATAGAACACAAGACATAAGAAAAACATCTGTAAGATTTATTTATTTAGAATCCAGGGGTGGTGGCTCATGCCTATAATCCCAGCACTTTGGGAGGCTGAGGCAGGCAGATCACTTGAGGCCAGGAGTTCAAGACCAGCCTGGCCAACATGGTGAAACCCCGTCTCCACTGAAAATACAAAAATTAGCCGGGTTTGGTGGTACGTGCCTGTAATCCCAGCTACTCAGGAGCCTGAGGCTTGAGAATTGCTTGAACCTGGGAGGCGGAGGTGGAGCTGGAGGCTGCAGTGAGCTGAGATCACACCACTGCACTCCAGCCTGGGCGACAGAGTGAGACTCTGTCTCAAAAAATAAATAAATAAAATAAAATTTATTTATTTAGTGACCTTGTCTCACTTTGTTGCCTAGGCCGACCTTGAATTCCTAGGTTCAAGCGATCCTTCCATCTTAGCCTCCTGTGTAGCTGGACCAACAGGCATGTGCAGCATTTAAAAAAAAAAAAAAAACACTATGTGTAATATAGCAAAGTAAAGTTTTTTAAAAGTTAAAAACATAGTCTTAAACTAAAATGTCATGAGCACATGTCAGAGATTTATTAACATTGTTAATGAAGGTAACAGGATGACAAATGGGTCAAAGGAGACTGCAAGAAACTGATATTTACATAGAAAAAAGAATGCAGGAATAAGATTGCAAATTTAAATACAAAACTAGGGCCAGGTTCGGTGGTTCACACCTGTAATCCCAGGACTTTGGGAGACTGAGGCGGGTGGATCACTTGAGATCAGGAGCTGAAGACCAGCCTAGCCAACATGGTTAAACTTCATCTACTAAAAATACAAAAATTAGCTGGGTGTGGTGGCGGGCATCTGTAGTCCCAGCTACTCGGGAGACTGAGGTGGGAGAATTGAAACTGGGAAGTGGAGGTTGCAGTGAGCCAAGATCGTGCCACTGCACTCCAGCCTGGGCGACAGAGCAAGACTCTGGCTCAAAAAAAAACCGCAAAACTAGTTAATGTCCTACAGTGCAATGAAAACAAAAGCTTAAAGGTTATCTTGTCTACCAGACAGAAATCATTTTAACTTAACAATTTTCTGCAGGCTAACATCTAACTTTACAGAATGGGAGCCTTAATCGGTAGTAAATAGAAAGTCAAACAAGGTGATGGTTCCATAGAGCATCAGATAACTTTTAGGCAGGCAGCTTAGACGGTGCTGTAGTATAACTTTTTTTGAGTCAGGGGTCTTGCTCTGTTGTTCCAGGCTTGAGTACGGTGGTACAATTGTGGCTCACTACAGCCTTGAACTCTGGCTTCAAGTGATCCTCCCACCTCAGCCTCCCAAGTAGCTGGGACTACAGGCATGTGCCACCAGGCCCGACCAAGTTTTTTTATTTTTTAGAGAGTTGGAGTCTCACTATTTTGTCCAGGCTGGAATGCAGTAGCATGATCAAGCCTCACTGCAGCCTCAAACTCCTGGCCTTAAGTGATCCTCCTGCCTTAGCCTCCTGAGTAACTGGAATTTTAGTATAACTTTAAAGAGACATATAACTTTTTTTTGGTCTTATTTCCAAGTTTTAGTTAATTTTTCTTTGCTGTTTTCTTGAGACATGGTCTTGCTCTGTCACCTAGGCTGGAGTACAGTGGCACAAACTCTGCTCACTGCAACCTCCACCTCCCAGGCTTAAGCAATCCTCCCACCTCAGCCTCCCAAGTAGCTGGGCCTACAGGTGCATGCCACCACGCCCTGCTAAAGTTTGTATTTTTTGTAGAGATGGGGTCTCGCTCTGTTGCCCAGGCTGGTCTCAAACTCCTGAACTTGAGCGATCTGGCCACCTCAGCCTCTCAAAGTGCTGGGATTACAGGCATGTGCCACCACACCTGGCCAATAATTTTCTTTAACAAAATAAATCACAATTGAGTTCAAGAACTAAAAGATGGCTAGATCATCTGAGGTGGAAAAGAGTCCCTGGTAAAAGTAATTTTAAATAGTTTTGACGTAGAATTGTGAAATTCAGAGTTTGGAGAAAGGAAGAGGGTGGTCACAAGTAGAAAAGAGGAGACATGGCACTTAACATTCAAAGAAAGATTGCCCTACCCCACCCCTCAAAGGCATGTGCAGAAGAGGGAGTGAGTACTTTTCCAGGGTGGATGATGAACTAAAGTGGGTGGGAAGTGAAAACCTTTGGAACAGAAGGGAGCAATTCATAGGAAGCTTGGAAGCTTGTGTTTAAGAATTTGATTTGATTAAGGGCCAGGCATGGTGGCTCATGCCTATAATCCCAGCACTTTGGGAGGCTGAGGCGGGTGGATCACCTAAGGTCAGGAGTTCAAGACCAGCCTGGCCAGCACGAGGTCTCTACTAAAAATACAAAAATTAGCTGGGCGTGGTGGCAGGCGCCTGTAATCCCGGCTACATGGGAGGCTGAGACAGGAGAGTTGCTTGAGCCTGGGAGACGGAGGTTGCAGTGAGCTGAGATTGTGCTACTGCACTCCAGCGTGGGCAACAGAGCAAGACTGTCTCAAAAAAAAAAGAATTTGATTTGATTTAAAAGGCTGTTGGATAAACAAGATACTCAAAGAAGATGTTCGTCACTGGGTAGGAGGCTATGGTTGAAATTAAGGCAGAGTGTGGACGTGGAGTGAAGAGGTAAATCCATGATGCTAAGGAAGGAGACTTGAGTGAACTTAAGGCAGGAGGGAAAAGAAAGAGCAATGGAAAGTGGAGCTGCAGATCCCTCTCCTGTTCAAACTGTGAGAGCTGGCTCAGGTTCCCTGCTATAGTGGGCCAGAAAAGCCTGGACTTCCACTGCTTTTTCCTGCGGAGCTGAGTCCCTCCGGGGCTGCCATGAGAGGCGGGGAGAGAGAGCACTAGACAGAGAAGACAAGAAGACCATTTGAGAATTCCTTTGGGTTTCCTTCATGATTCCTTTTTCTTCTCATTCTGAATTGTTTTATTTTATTATGTAATATTTGGTATATGCAAAGGAATATATGACACCTTTGTGTATATTACAAAACAAGCATTTGAGAATCTGCACCTCTCCACCCAATTTTTCTTTGTGGTTTCTTTGCCAGTAAAAGAGTTCACTCATCTGTTGCTTAAAATATAGGATGCTTGAGTCACCAGCTTGCCATCCTGTGTCATTCAACACCTCCTCCAGACTCTTCCCAGGAAGGTGACCCAGAACCCCCTTGAAGGACATGATACCGTCCCTGTGCTCTGATGTGCCCCCTGGTGTTTGAGTGGAGTGATTTTTAGATAGCAGTTTGCCTGTTAAAACCTTCCCTTTGTTCCCTATATTATTGCTTGCATTTTAGGGCTTCTCAATTGAAGGATGTGGTTGAAAGAGCCCAGTTCCTCAGCTGCTCCTCTGGGTGACTAGAGTGTGGGTAACTGATGTTTTAGGTCCTGGAGAAAGCAGTGATGATCACAAATAGTAGAATGGAGAAATGGTTATCTCATATTGATCTTCAGGTTTGATACTAGTCTACATTTGGTTTTTTAAATAATTATTAGAAAAAAACATTGTGGATGGGGAGGTAGGATCATTATGATGAAAGAGTTCTATACGTTCAATCAGGATATTTGTTGGGAATTAGATTTTGCATTTACCTCCCTCGCTGGTGTGGTCCATCTCATTTTCAGTGGCCTACACACATCACACACCATGATTATTTCCATGTTCTTGTACTTGTTGGGCAGCTCTAATATGAAAGATAAAATGAACAAAAAGTACAAATGAAGAAAGTTTAGGTGAATATTCCTCTGATCTTGAGGGTGAGGGTTTTTCTTAAGTGTTACACAGAAGCTGTGTAATTTCACTACACAATGTAAAATTGGTGTATAGTCAGTTCTGCTATAGTTCGTCATGTGCATTTCTAAAAATCATGCTATGCGAAATCATGCAATAAAAAACACGGAGTGGGCATGTTGGCTCATGCTTGTAATGAGGAGGCTAAGGTGGGAGGATTGCATGAGGCAGGGAGTTCAAGATCAGCCTGGGCAACAAAGCAAGACTCAGTCTCTCTTACAAATAAAAAATAAAAATTATCTGGACATGGTGGTGTGTACCTGTACTCCCAGCTACCCAAGAGGCTGCAGTGGAGGATCCCTTAAGCCCAGGAGGTAGAGGCCACAGTGAGCTATGATCACATCACTGCACTCCAGCCTGGGTGACAGAGTAAGACCCTGTCTGTAAAACAGAGACCCAGAACTTAACTGGGAAATGGGGGGTTAAGGATCACAACAATAAAAAATCTCATAGGTGACCAAAAAAAGAAAAAGATTTATGTTTTTAAAAAGATAGGGACCTGCCGGGCGCGGTGGCTCACACCTGTAATCCCAGCACTTTGGAAGGCTGAGGCAGGTGGATCACGAGGTCAGGGGTTCGAGACCAGCCTGACCAACATGGTGAAACCCTGTCTCTACTGGGCGTGGTGGTAGGCGCCTGTAATCCCAGCTACTCAGGAGGCTGAGGCAGGAGAAGTGCTTGAACCCAGGAGGCGGAGGTTGCAGTGAGCCGAGATCCTGCCACTGCACTCCAGCCTGGGCAACAGAGCAAGACTCCGTCTCAAAAAAAAAAAAAGATAGGGACCTAATAAAACAGTCACACAGTTTTATAGACCAGAAAAACTAAGAAATATATAAATACCACAATGAAAAGGCACTTTGGCCTGAAAAACACCTGAGGTTTGCTTGTGGGAAGTGTCATTAGGTTACAGCTTGGGAGTTATCAGGAAGTGGTGGAAAGAGGGCTGTCTGAAGTCCAATGGAAAGTTCTGACATCAATATGTGGATGTGATTCATAACACATGCAGTGACCTGATGAAGCTGGTAGACGTTTAAGGTGCCTGTGTACGTGTGTGCACATTTTGTGCATTCCTGCATGGCTCATTTCAGCTGAATATGGTTTTCTGCATTTCCTAGTGTTTCTCTCATGCATAAGCAAATGCAAAGTTTATGTTATGCTCAGATTGTTTCTGGATGTATCTGATGCATTTGAACAAATTCACATTTTCAAAGTAAGAGTTAAAGCAAAAGTGTCAAAAAAAAAACCCACTATGAATAATGTGTACTAGCTAATACTAAGTGCCAGGCATGGTGCCATAGATTCCACATGAGTTATCTCATCAATCCGTGAGTTCGCTGTGATTGTTAGCCACAATGTACAGTTAAGAAAAACTGCAGCTCAAAGAGGTAAAACTTGCCCCAGGTTCCAAGGCTAGGACATGGTGATTCTTTTTTTTTTTTTTTTTTTTTTTTTGAGACGGAGTCTAGCTCTGTCGCCCAGGCTGGAGTGCAGTGGCGCAGTCTCAGCTCAGTGCAAGCTCTGCCTCCCAGGTTCACGCCATTCTCCTGCCTCAGCCTCCCAAGTAGCTGGGACTACAGGCGCCCGCCACCACACCTGGCTAATTTTTTATATTTTTAGTAGAGATGCGGTTTCACCGTGTTAGCCAGGATGGTCTCAATCTCCTGACCTCATGATCCGCCTGCCTCAGCCTCCCAAAGTGCTGGGATTACAGGCGTGAGCCACCGTGCCCGGCCAACATGGTGATTCTTAATTGCTATGTCATTCTTTTTTTCTGAACATATTAAAAGAGAAATAATAAAGTGGGGGAAATACTTGCAGACATTTAAGAAGAATAAATATCTATAATATCTGGAAGTTTTTTAAATCAGTGAAAAAAAAAAAAAAGACAAAATAACCTGATAGAAAAAAATGGGCAAAGGTCAAGAGCAGGCAGTTTACAAAGGAAGAAATGCAAATGCTCAATAAAATTGGGACTTTAAAAAAAAAGACTTTCAGCCTCAGTTAGTACTCAGTCATGCAAGACAAAACAATTCCATGTTGGTTTTTTCCACTATCAGATTGACAGAAATGGCTGTGAGGAAACACTAGCGGGAGCATAGATTTTTGAAACCTTTCCAAAGCATGTATAGTGGTCCTTTGACCCAGCCATCTAACTTCTAGGAATTTATCCTAAGAAAATAGAGAAGTGGGAGAAAAAAAGAGTTGTTAATAATGCCAAATAACTTGCTGGATGTGGTGGCACATGCCTGTAATCCCAGCACTTTGAGAGGCCAAGTCAAGAGGATCGCTTGATCCCAGGAGTTTGAGACCAGCTTAGACAACATAGGGAGACTCTGTCTCCACACAAAAAAGATTTCTTTAAAGTTAGCCAGGTTTGGTGATGCATGCTTGTAGTCTCAGCTACTCGGGAGTCTGAGGTGGGAGGATTGCTTAAGCACGGGAGGTAGAGGCTGCATTGAGCCCCACCACTGCCTTCCAGCCTGGGCAAGAGAGCAAGACCCTGTCCCAAAAAAATAAAAAAAAGATAATGCTGAAAAATTGAAAGCAATTTTTCATCATTAAGTTAAATTTTAATACACTGGTACAGTACAATGGCACACAGAATGATACTGTGGGACTCTGAAAAGTATGATGATATGTCTGTAATGGTTGACTCTGAATGTTCTTCATATTTTATTAAGCAAAGGGAACGGGGTGCAAAGTAGCATGTTCAGTGTGATCTCATTTTTGTAAAACCATTTGCATGCATGTGCATGCTTAAGTGTGCAAGCAAGCCTCGTAGAGGAAGAAATCTGGAAGGGCACACATTAAAACATTGACAATGGGCCGGGCACTGTGGCTCACGCCTGTAATCCCAGCACTTTGGGAGGCCGAGGCAGGCGGATCACAAGGTCAGCAGTTCGAGACGAGCTGTCCATTGTGGTGAAACCCCCTCTCTACTAAAAATACAAAAATTAGCTGGGCATGGTGGCACGCACCTGTAATCCCAGTTACTCGGGAGTCTGAGGCAGGAGAATTGCTTGAACCTGGGATGTGGAGGTTGTGGTGAGCCAAGATCACGCCACTGCACTCCAGCCTGGGCAACTGAGTAAGACTCCATTAAAAAAAAAAAAAATTGACAATGGATGACTCAAGAATAGTGGAACTGCTGGATGATTTTTATTTTTGTTCTTTCATTTATATGCTTTCTAAATTTTTCTTTAGTGAATATATTACTTTTATGATTTTAACAAATTATTAAAAACAGGGCCAGGCGCAGTGGCTCACACCTGTAATCCTAGCACTTTGAGAGGCCGAGGTAGGCAGATCATCTGAGGTCAGGAGTTCGAGACCAGCCTGGCCAACATGGTGAAACCCTGTCTCTACTAAAAATACAAAAATCAGCAGGGCATGGTGGTGTGTGCCTGTAGCCCCAGCTACTTGGGAGGCTGAGGCAGAAGAATCACTTGAACCCAGGAGGCAGAGGTTGCAGTGAGCCGAGATTGCACTGCTGCATACCTGGGCAACAGAGCGAGACTTTGTCTCAAAAAAAAAAATTATTAAAAACATTGTCTAACACAAGGTGCATAATAAATACAAAATGTAAGAATAAATGACCTTTGTAAACTAGGTTTCCCAGCCCCTAATAAGGCTGGGTAACAAATACCTATTAAAGGATTATTGACTGATTCTGTAATTTGGAGAAACTATAACCCCATTTGGAGAAACTATAACCCCATTTGGAGGCTTCACATTCTTTATTCTTGACCAGAATTAATTTAACCAGATTTCAGGTTACCTCATTCTCAGGTAGATGCTGAAGGCTGAGCTGAGCAAAGTGATATTTGTGTTACCTCCAAGCCACAAGCTCCATAAAGTATATATGAACTCGGGGTCTCTTTGTGAGTCATGGGGCTGCTTGCAATGCACAGATGATAACAGGAACCTCTAATTTTGGTTACTTACTTTTAGAGACCAGAACCCAGATACAGTTTCCTGGGGCCTCACCTACTTTGTTAAGCAACTTAGCTATAAGTTTATAAAGCAGCTAAAAACAGGAGCAGGGGAGTGAGATGAGCTTGAGCGTGCCAGCCTAGCTCGTGGGAGGCCTGTCTCTGGCCCTGAGCTCTGTGGCCTGCCGTAGGAACTGGAGCTTCATTTTCAAAGCTCCATAAAACTTGTGCCTTCTCCCAGGCCTCCCTTTTCTGAGTTTCATGGCTCTCTGTGGAAATGACAGCCTATGTAATCACAGAATGTGAATGATCAGAGCAGGGAACAGTGAGGAGCCATTAGGGCATTCCCATGGGTGTGGCTCAGAGTTACAAAGCACAGCTACACCCTGGTTCTCCAGGCCTCCTCTTTCCTGGCACCGCAGACCAGATGGGGTCCTGGAGAGGCTCTGCGTGCCCTGCTGGAGCTTCCCATCACTCCTTTCTGCAGATGTTCATCTTAACAGCCCCTCTGTGCCACTCAGCCCAGTACCCGGCTGCCTGGCTGACTGGAGATGGCTCCACTGGAGCTTTTTGTGTGTGGGTTGAAAGGGATTTTTTAATTTTAATTTAAGTAGTCTCATTCCATCTGCCTACACACTCTTACGCTTCGTGAACTAAGCTTTGTGACCTTTGTAGGTTACTTCACCACACCATCCCGTATCTTCTCCACAACAGGGTTTCAAGAGTACTTGACAAAATGAGATCAGTGCGCCCACGTGCCTGTGTAGTGGGTGCTCTGGAAGTACCACTAACAGTGACCTGCATAAGGGTCTGCCCTTCACCAAGCACTTTGGATAAATTATCTTACTAATCCTCAGGGCAAAGAGACCAAGTGTGTATTTTCAAAGCAGCCATTTGTAGTGAGGAAACCAAGGCGTAGAGAGAAGTAACTTGCCCACACTCACACCACTGATTAGGTGGGCCTCCAGAGACTCACTCCTAGGCCTGACTACCACCAATGCCTGTGCGCATCTATGAGGCCACCCTGGCCTTCTGCCCTCCTTAGCTTTCCATGGATGGAAACTGTCGGCCAGTGTGTGATATTTTTCTGGCTCTGTGTTACAGCCCTCTGTGTTGATTTCTTATAGAGTTGGGATTTTGGGGAATTCTAAAAGGTTCAACAAATTCTTAGATTTCTCTTAGTCATTTTCTTAAAGCATTTTATAATCTTGTACTTGGAGTGTGTCAGCACTAAATTATGTTTTGTTTAAATGTACTGAATTTGAGGACATTTCTTAGTTTAATCATGTCAAGGAATTATTGGAATTGGTTAGTACAAGTTGCAATATCTGTAGCAATCTGCCCATTTCTCCCTCGCACAAGGCTGAGTGAGGACAGAGCTTAGTGTCAAGGTGTTGGTAAATAATACCACTATGTAGGAATGTAGTCTGGTGAGATGCTGTTTTGCCCAGCAGGTTTAACTGACTGAATACTTAAGGTGCCCAGAATGAAATGCAAAGCTCCAGTTATCCCATATGGAGGCCACACTAGAAAGCCCCAGCAGCTTTTTTTATTTATTTACATTTATTTATTTATTTATTTATTTATTTATTTATTTTTTGGGACAGAGTCTTGCTCTGTTCCCTAGGCTGGAGTGCAGTGACGCAATCATCTCGGCTCACTGCAACCTCCGCCTCCCGGGTTCAAGCAATTCTCCTGCCTCAGCCTCCTGAGTAGCTGGGATTACAGGCACCCACCACCATGCCTGGCTGATTTTTGTAGTGGAGACAGGGTTTCACCATGTTTGTCAGGCTGGTCTCGGACTCCTGACTTCAGGTGATCCACCTGCCTTGGCCTCCCAAAGTGCTGGGATTACAAGCATAAGCCACCACTCCTGGCCTATTTACATTTAATTATGATTTATTTTTCCTATCCTCCTGCAAGCTTAAAAATATATATATATATAAAATATCAAAAAATATATATATATATATATATTTTTTTTTTTTTGAGACTTGAGTCTCGCTCTGTTGCCCAGGATGGAGTGCAGTGGCACGATCCCTGCTCACTGCAAGCTCTGCCTCCCGGGTTCACTCCATTCTCCTGACTCAGCCTCCCAAGTAGCTGGGACTACAGGCGCCCACCACCACGCCCAGCTAATTTTTTGTATTTTTAGTAGAGACGGGGTTTCACCGTGTTAGCCAGGATGGTCTCGATCTCCTGACCTCGTGATCCGCCCGCCTTGGCCTCCCAAAGTGCTGGGATTATAGGCGTGAGTCACCGTGCCCGGCCGAAAAAATCTTTAATTGTTTGTTTGTTTGTTTGTTTGTTTTGTGTTCAGAGAAGGGATCTGGCTAGGTGCCCTGGCTCACGCCTGTAGACCCAGCACTTTGGGAGGCCAAACCGAGAGGCTGCTTTTCAGGAGTTTGAGACCAGCCTGGGCAACATGGTGAAATCTCGTCTCTATAGAAAATACAAAAATTAGCTGGGCATGGTTGGTGCACACCTGTGGTCCCAGCTACTCAGGAGGCTGATGTGGGAGGATCGCTTGAGCCTGGGAGGCGGAGGCTGCAGTGAGCTGAAATTGCAACACTGCACTCCAATCTGGGTGACAAAGCAATACCCTGTCTCAAAAAAAAAAGAGAGACAGAGTCTCGCTGTGTTGCCCAGGCTGTTCTCAGACTCCTGACCTCGAGTGACCCTCCCACCTTGGCCTCACAATGCACTGGGATTACAGGCATGAGCCACCACACCCGGTCTCAGCAGCTTTCTGTTTGTCAGATATACAAACATACCCCAGGCTCCAGGCCCCCACCCCACCAAAAAAAGCACACACACACAGCATCAGAGACCTGAGAAGGACATCCTGGTGGAGGTTTGGGGGAATGGAGATGGTGTCTTTTTTTTTTTTTTTATAGTGGTGGTCTGGTGGTTTTTGTTGTTTTGGTGTCTAAATCAGAGCATCATATGGTCTTGAAGGTTTGGAAAGGAGGGGCCATAGTTCAAGAACAAGCAGTAGCTTCTTGGGAATGTATTGGAGAGAGAAAAGAGAAAAGAGTGTGGACAGTGTAGAGAATTATAGGTCTGAAACTATCTGGGACAAAGCTGAGGCTCCTGACTTCTATAGGGACCAGTCATATGAAAAAGAAGGGAGTCAGGAGAGATGAGGGGGTAGTTGTGGGTTAAGTTGGGTTTTGGAAAAAGCCTTTGGGAAGATTGACCAGGGAAGAGGCCCTGGAAGTAGGCTTGAGACCCTTTGGGCTGGGAATTTAAGGGTCCCAGCTACTTGGAACATAATCTAGAAAGGGAAGCGTGGTCTCCAGGTGGACAAATCCCTTTGGACCCAACACTCCTTGCCCACAGTAAAGGGGCACAACCAGACAAGGGCTATGGGCCCTGGGAAGCACGGAGTTCAGGGCGGGGCAGGCTTGCTGTGTCCTGACCTGGCAACATACCTGCACTGTGTTGTGGTAGAAGAACACAAAGCTGGGAGGCAGAGAACTGGTTCTAATCCTAGCAGTACCCTGACAAGCTGTGTGACCTTGGCCAAGTTACTTTCCTCTCCTGGACTTCATATATGGTTTTTCCATTCTTTGCATCCCTGAAGCTCCATGACTTAGGGGCCATCAACTTGGTTGTCCCTGAGTGTTTCCAAGAATACCAGCAGTGCCCGGGGTTTTACTCAGCTTGGAGAGGAGGCCCAGAGCCTCCCTGTGGTGAGGAGGAAAGGGGTTAGAGCAAGTTTGGGTCTGCAGTGCTAGGATTGGAGGTGGCCTCACAAGCCAAGACTGCTATACTCACAGCCTTAGGACAGTGACTCCCTACTCGCTGCCTCAGTGTTTCCAGCTGTAAAAAAGGACCCTTGGTACCTTCGACAGAACAGCACCCATCTAGTACAAAGGTAGTTCCTTTTATGATCAAAACAATCAGGAAAATGAGAGAGGCTGGGCGCGGTGGCTCACACCTGTAATCCCAGCACTTTGGGAGGCTGAGGTGGGTGGATCACCTAAGGTCAGGAGTTCGAGACCCGCCTATCAATATGGTGAAACCCCGTCTCTACTAAAATTACAAAAATTAGCCGAGCATGGTGGCGTGCGCCTGTAGTCCCAGCTACTCGGGAGGCTGAGGGCAGGAGAATCGCTTGAACCCAGGAGGCAGAGGTTGCAGTAAGACAAGATCGCGCCACTGCACTCCATCCAGTGTGGGCGACAGAGAGAGAGACTGTCTCAAAAAAAAAAAGAAAGAAAATGAGAGAAAGGGCCTGGAGGTGAGTGTGAGGAGGGAAAAGAACATCAAACAGATAAAGTCCTGTCCTGTTGTCCTGGGACCTTGGGCAGCCATCTTGGCCCAGATGATCCCCACAAGAAAGAGGTAAGGGTTTCCTGACCCATTTCTGCCACGGTCTTAGGAAAGTCATTGGGTTTTCATGCCTTAGTTTCTTAAGCAAGTTTGAAAGTTAACTTTTTGGATAGCAATAAAATTACTCATTTTCTTTTGTTCACAGAGATGCTGCAATTTGTCAGTAATCAAGTGGGAGAGTTCCCTGACTTGTTTTCAGAACAGCTGTGTAGCTCCTTTCCTGGCAGTGGTGGTAGTGGTAGCAGCAGCAGCAGCAGTGGCGGCAGCAGCAGCAGCAGCGGCAGCAATGGCAGGGGCAGCAGCAGCGGAGCTGTGGACCCTTTGATGCAGCGGTCATTCACCCAGGTCACATTACCTTCCTTCTCTCCCTCGGCGGCCTCCCCACAGGCTCCAACCCTGCAGGTCAAGGTTTCTCCCACCTCAGTTCCCCCCACACCCAGGGCAACTCCTGTTCTTCAGCCCCGCCCCCAGCCCCAGCCTCAACCTCAAGCTCAGCTGCAACAACAGACGGTAATGATCACCCCAACATTCAGCACCGCTCCGCAGACGAGGATCATCCAGCAGCCTTTGATATACCAGAATGCAGCTACTAGCTTTCAAGGTGATTCAGAAGTCAGAATGGTAGTGGTTGGTTGGTTCCAATGTTTATGTGCCAGTTTGCAGACACTGTAAATATTTCTGTCCTCTTCAGGAATGGCAGGTATATCAATATGGTCCTGTCTGAATGAGTTTCTGGTAACTGGCAATAAGAACTGGTACAGGAGCATGTCACATTCTGCAGCTTCAAATACCTTAATATCTATTGTGTCTGTTTCAAAAATACTTGGTTAAAAAATCCAGCAAGCGGCCGGGCGCAGTGGCTCACTCCTGTAATCCCAGCACTTTGGGAGGCCGAGGCGGGTGGATCACGAGGTCAGGAGATTGAGACCATCCTGGCTAACTCAGTGAAACCCCATCTCTACTAAAAAATAGAAAAAATTAGCCGGGTGTGGTAGCGTGCACCTGTAGTCCCAGCTACTCAGGAGGCTGAGGCAAGAGAATGGCGTGAACCCGGGTGGCAGAGCTTGCAGTGAGCAGAGATCATGCCACTGCACTCCAGCCTGGGCAACAGAGCGAGACTCCCATCTTAAAAAGAAAAAAAAAAATCCAGCAAGCATAGTAGACACAGGGCCATTCTGATAACTAGTGGTGGAGACTTGAATAAGGCTTGAAATTGGCTAGGCGGCAGCCAGATCTCAGCTGCCACAGTTGAGAACTATGCATTGAGCAAACATCTGAGTATCCACTATGGCAATGAATATGACTTTTAATATAGGTGCAGCAGCTTCAAGTAGCAAGCCTCATGCTGGGCCCTCAGTATGTATTGAGGGAATGGATGACTGAAAGGGGCTTGCTCTTTCTGTGATGTGCTGCATCCCAGTGCCTTTTCATCATATTTCCCTCTGACTCTGTGGGGAGCCCTGGGTAAGATTAGTATTGCTTTGAATTTCAAAGAATCTTACAGTTCTTCAATGGAGTTCAAGAATTGGGACAGGTGGGGGAATGTAAAGGCAAAAAGCTGAGACAGTCCTCCCAAAGTACACTTTCTGTCCAGAAAGGATGGAAGAAAATGAAGCCCCAGGGAGTTGTTGATTCTCAACATCTGTTAACTCCCTTGCTGGGTGCAGTCATTTGCCGATTAGCTTCCCTTTCCTCCACCCTGGCACCCAGAGTAATAAAACAATTTGTACTCGTTCCCTCAGAAATTGATGCAGCCCTTATGGGATGTTCTTGTTGTCTAAGCCAGCTTGTAAATGGCTGCGCACGTCATCTTCAGCAGCAGGTGGGGAGTTGGAATCATTATGAGATACTCCATCCTCAGGTTTCTGCTGCAGCTGCAGTGACAGAATGCATTCCTCATCTCTGTGCCTTTTTTCTCCTCTTCTCCCAAGTCCTTCAGCCTCAAGTCCAAAGCCTGGTGACATCCTCCCAGGTACAGCCGGTCACCATTCAGCAGCAGGTGCAGACAGTACAGGCCCAGCGGGTGCTGACACAAACGGCCAATGGCACACTGCAGACCCTTGCCCCGGCTACGGTGCAGACAGTTGCTGCGCCACAGGTGCAGCAGGTCCCGGTAAGTGGCTGGAAAGGATTCAAGGAGGCACTGGTTGGGGCTGTTAACTGGTCCTTGGTTGAAGATGTGGTCTACATACTAAGAAGGACCAACCAGAGTGTACACAAAGCAGCTTGTAGGGCGCCAGGATGCACCTGTGAGCAGTGTATAGAGACCTGGCTGAGCCCATATCTGTAGATAGACACTGGCACTCAGGAAAGGCTGGTGCAGTCACTTATGTACACATGTAATGGGCATAAAACTGGAAAGAAATGTGCTAAATTGGTATTTCCCAGATAATTTTCTTTTTCATAGTTTTGTGTTTTGTTTTGTTTTGTGGGGTTTTTTTTTGTTTGTTTTTTTGAGACGAAGTCTCATTCTGTTGCCCAAGCTGGAGTGGAGTGGCGTGGTCTCAGCTCGCTGTAACCTCCGCCTCCCGGGTTCAAGCAGTTCTGCTGCTTCAGCCTCCCGAGTATCTGGGACTACAGGCATGTGCCACCACACCTGGCTAATTTTTATATTTTTAGTAGAGACGGGGTTTCACTATGTTAGCCAGGCTGGTCTTGAACTTCTGACCTCGTGATCCACCCACCTCGGCCTCCCAAAGTGCTGGATTACGGACGTGAGCCACTGCCCTTGGCTTTCATAATTTTCTGTTTTTAATATTTTCTGCTGTGGATCCCGAACATATATTGGGTTGGGGGGGGCATGTATTATTTTTTATTTATTTATTTATTTTAACTTTTTTTTTTTTTTTTGAGACAGAGTTTTGCTCTTGTTGCCCAGGTTGGAGTGCAGTGGCGTGATCTTGGCTCCCTGCAACCCCCACCTACCAGGTTCAAGGGATTCTCCTGCCTTGGCCTCCCAATTAACTGGGATTACAAGCACCTGCCACCATGCCCGGCTAGTTTTTTGTATTTTTAGTAGAGACGGGGTTTCTCCAGGTTGGCCAGGCTGGTTTTGAACTCCTGGCCTCAAGCAGTGCATGCATCGCGGCCTCCCAAAGTGCTAGGACTACAGGTGTGAACCACTGTGCCCAGCCGGGGGATGTGTATTATTTTTATAATCACAAAAAAAGTCTTTATGTCGTATATCATTGTGTACTATATCTTCTTTTTTCTTTTTTTTTGAGACAGAGTCTTGCTCTGTCGCCCAGGCTGGAGTGCAGTGGCATGATCTCAGCTCACTGTGTAACCTCCGCCTCCTGGGTTCAAGCGATTCTCCTGCCTTAGCCTCCCAAGTAGCTGGGATTACAGGCACGCGCCATCACGCCCAGCTAATTTTTGTATTTTTAGTAGAGACAGGGTTTCACCATGTTGGTCAGGCTGGTCTCGAACTCCTGACCTCATGGTCCACCTGCCTTGGTCTCCCCAAGTGCTGGGATTACAGGCATGAGCCACTGCATCTGGCCTATATTTTCTTACCAACAAAGTAATTTATCTTAAAAAAAATCAGGTTTATTATTTTTGCTTCTCAGCCATGTGTCTGGCTTTCCTGAGTCTTTCCTCTCCTCTCAGCCATCCACCCTACCCATCTCTGCTCTGCTCCTGCTGGGCCACTGGCACCACCCTCTTGAAAGTCTTTCAACCTAAAAACCCATGACCTGGCTGGGCACCATGGCTCACGCCTGTAATCTCAGCACTTTGGGAGGCTGAGGCAGGTGGATTTCTTGAACCCAGGAGTTCAGGACCAGCCTGGGCAACATGGTGAAACCTTGTCTCTACAAAAAAATACAAACAATTAGCCAGGCATGGTGGCACACACCTGTAGTCCCAGCTACTCAGGAGGCTGAGGCAGCAGGATCACTTGAGCCCGGGAGGTCGAGGCTGCAGTGAGCTGAGATTGCACCACTGCACTCCAGCCTGGGCAACAGAGAGCAACCCTGTCTCAGCAAAAAAAAAAAAAAAAAAAAAAAAAAAAAAAAAAGCCAGGACCCTCATTAGCTAGCCCCTTTCTCCACCTGAACCCAGTATTCAGACTGTACAAAATAGCTGGCTTTTGAAATGGCCTGTATGAGATTTCCTGTTTGTTTTTTTATTCTCAGTGTCATAAAAATTATATAATTTCTCATTCTTTCTTGGAAGGTCTATGCAGTAAGAAAGGAATGCATAACAGAAGGATAATGCTATCATCCTTTTCCTTTTCTTCGTTCTTCATCCAGGTCCTGGTCCAGCCTCAGATCATCAAGACAGATTCCCTTGTTTTGACCACGCTGAAGACAGATGGCAGCCCTGTTATGGCTGCGGTCCAGAACCCGGCCCTCACCGCTCTCACCACCCCTATCCAGACGGCTGCCCTTCAAGTACCAGTAAGAGCTGCCTTCTCCCCCACCCTCCTCCCTCACCCTTTATTCCTGGAGGTGTTAGTCTTCAGAGATGTTAAATCTCTGTATGCTGAGTAGATATGGGAGGGTCTATAGCATGAATCAGTCAAATTGTAAATGTCACCCCTCTTAGTCATTTTTTCGCTTGAAAAAAGTATTACCAATGTGTGTTCGATGTGGGAGTACTGGAGTCTACAAGGAGGTAGAAAAGAATAGCAGAAGGATCCTCTATTCTTGGCTAATAGCTCCACACAAGACCATTCACCTCTTAGATCCTGCTGATGACTTCTGAAGGACCCTAGGGCCACCAGGCAGGGAAGGGCTCCAAGGTGAAGAACATGGAAGGTACCCCATCCTTCAGTTGTAGGTTCTTAGCCACTTTCAGCATCCTATAGCATGAGAATCTGATAGAGTAAATGGTGATTAAAATTTAGAAGCACAAGCTTTATTCATAAAAGCCAAGAACTGGAAGCAACTCAAATGTCCATCCACAGGAAAATAAGCACATTGTGATATATTCATACAATGAAATTATGCCTAGTAATTTAAAAAAAAGAACTGCTGACAGGCACGGTGGCTCACGCCGGTAATCTCAGCACTTTGGGAGGCCAAGAAGGGTGGATCACCTGAGGTCAGGAGTTTGAGATCAGCCTGGCCAACATGGTGAAACCCCATCTCTACTAAAAATATAAAAATTAGCCAGGTATGGTGGCGCATGCCTGTAATCCCAGCTACTCAGGAGGCTGAGACAGGAGAATTGCTTGAACCTGAGAGGTGGAGGTTGCAGTGAGCCGAGATTGCACCACTGCACTCCAGCCTGGATGACAGAACGAGAGTGACTCTCAAAAAAAAAAAGCTACTGATGCATGAAACAACATGGGGCTGTCCCTCAGAAATAGTGTGTCAAGCCGCCGGGCCCGGTGGCTCACACCTGTAATCCCAGCACTTAGGGAGGCCGAGGTGAGCAGATCATGAGGTCAGGAGATCGAGACCATCCTGGTTACCACAGTGAAACCCCGTCTCTGCTAAAACAAAAAATTAGCCGGGCGTGGTGGCGGGCACCTGTAGTCCCAGCTACTTGGGAGGCCGAGGTAGGAGAATGTCGTGAACCTGGGAGGCAGAGCTTGCAGTGAGCCAAGATTGCATCACTGCACTCCAGCCTGGGCAACAGAGCAAATCTCTGTCTCAAAAAAAAAAAGAAATAGTATTTTAAGCCAAAGGAGTTCATGCTAATGATTCCATTTATATGAAGTTCAAAAAGAGGCAAAATGAAGCTGTGGTGCTGGAATTCAGAGCAGTGGTGACAAGGAGGGGAGGGGCACGCAGGGACTTTCTGAGCTGGTAGAAATGGGCTGTATCTTGGTCTGGGTGGTTATATACATTGTGTACGTATGTAAAATTCATCAAGCTATAAACTTAAGATTTCTGGTTTTTATTGTGCATGACGTACTTATTGGCAACTAATGAAATTGAGCACCTTTTTATTTATTTACTGGCTGATTAGATATTGAGGCCATTATTTAAGAAAATAAACTAAAATTGATCCGAGTCCAGTGGCTCAAGCCTGTAATCTCAGCATTTTGGGAGGCTGAGGTGGGCCGATCACCTGAGGTCAGTAGTTTGAGATCAGCCTGGCCAACATGATGAAACCCCATCTCTACTAAAAATACAGAAATGAGCCAGGCGTGGTGGTGGGTGCTTGTAATCCCAGCTACTCAGGAGGCTGAGGCAGGAGAATCACTTGAACCAGGGGGGTGCAGATTGTAGTAAACTGTGATCATGCCACTGCACTCCAGCTTGGGCAACAGAGTGAGACTTTGTCTCAAAAAAAAAATGGGACATGGTGGCTCACGCCTGTAATCCCAGCACTTTGGGAGGCCAAGGCAGGTGGATCACCTGAGGTCAGGAGTTCGAGACCAGCCTGACCAACATAGAGAAACTCCATCTCTACTAAAAATACAAAATTAGCCAGGCTTGGTGGCGCATACCTGTAATCCCAGCTACTTGGGAGGCTGCGGCAGCAGAATCACTTGAAGCTGGGAGGCAGAGTTTGTGGTGAGCCGAGATCACACCATTGCATTCCAGCCTGGGCAACAAGAGTGAAACTCCGTCTCAAAAAAATAAAATAAAATAAAATAAAGTTAGAAAAAATAAGAGGAGAAAACAGAGATGAAGAATAAAAAGGGGAGACCTCCATGGTTGGCCTATTTACTTAATCAAATGGCTCTTATTGAGAGTGTCGCTTCTGCCCTTGAGCTTTTTGATGGCAAAATTGTATAAAGAAATGCAGTAATTTGCTTAATTGTCATTTGAGAGGAAAAAATGTGTCATACACTAGGAGAAAGTTTTCTCTGGTGCCAACTCGTGGTTCACCATGTACAACTTTAGAAGTGGTTAACAGTTTGACAGCAAAGCAGAAATCATATGACTTGTTTCTGGCATACCTAGATCAAAACTTAAAACATATTTAGCCATGTTAATCCTCTTGTGGTGTAGTTTATCAGCAGTGATTCTTGAAGGGAGGTAGTAACCAAGGTGCCGTGGCTCCTGAGGCTTCTTGGGGCCTGATTTGATTAATCCAGGAAGAGTCTCAGACCTCATGAAGTACTGCCAGGTCTGGCAACACTTGGCCAGAGCGGGCAGGTCTGTGTTGACATTGCTTTATGCAGGCTAACAAAGGGATCATTCTGCTGTGTACCTGTGCCTATTCTAGACCCTGGTGGGCAGCAGTGGGACCATTCTGACCACAATGCCTGTAATGATGGGGCAAGAGAAAGTGCCCATTAAGCAGGTACCTGGGGGAGTCAAGCAGCTTGAGCCCCCCAAAGAAGGAGAAAGGCGGACAACCCACAATATCATTGAGAAACGATATCGCTCCTCCATCAATGACAAAATCATCGAATTGAAAGACCTGGTCATGGGGACAGACGCCAAGGTGGGTGCCAAGCAAAATCGTGTTTTATGTTCCACCATCTCCCCTCTACCTGTTTTTGCCTCAGGAGCTTAGAGAAGTCCCAGGCTCAAGGTAAGTGTGAATACAAGACCGAGTTAGAGGTGCTTTTTTATTAAAGCATCTTGGTGTCATGTCAAGATTATAAAATATTAAAAAACATAAGTGACTGGTGAGGGTTGATAAGGCAGTGACACACTGAGACCTTTGACTCCTTCGGCTGTGCTCTGCAGTGATGGGGACTCCACTGTCTGATGCAGAGAAAGATGCCTGCCACTCCGTAGTTCCAGGACTGTGTGTACTTTGGAGTCAGCTGATGGCATAGTTTTAGCTGTGTTTAGGGGTTACCTTTTAGGGAAAAGAAAGAAAAAAGAGGTTGAGTCTTTGGCCAGCAGCAAATAGAGGAAATTGATTTTCCAAATGTTTCTGGTGTTTCAGTGAATGTGTCTTTGGAAAGTAGGATATTTTATTTTTAAAACCTATCTATGTTTAAACCCTATTTTGAAAGAAAATTTCATTTTCCTTGCCTACAAATCTGAAAGGTGTACATCCTAAGTAAAAATCTATGCCTTAAGATAACTGTCCAGGCTAGGCATTGTGGCTTATGCCTGTAATCCCAGCACTTTGGGAGGCTGAGGCAGGTGGAGTTCGAGGCCAGGAGTTCAAGACCAGCCTGGCCAACATGGTGAAACCCCGTCTCTACTAAAAATACAAAAAATTAGCCGGGCGTGCTGGCAGGCGCCTGTAATCCCAGCTACTTGGGAGGCTGAGGCAGGAGAATTGTTTGAACCTGGGAGGCGGAGGAGGTTGCAGTGATCTGAGATCGCGCCATTGCACTCCAGCCTGGGCAACAAGAGTGAAACTCTGTCTTGGAAAAAAGAAAAAAAAAGATAACTGTCCAACAATGCTGTGGTTGTTTTTTCATTTGTTTTCCTTAAAGTTTGTTATGGTGCTAGGATTATTATAAGAAGTAGGAACAATAGCTAATATTTATTGAGTGTCAACTATTTGCCAGGCTCAGGGCTAAGCCCTTTACACTCATTATCTCATTTAGCCCTGCTGCAAGCCTGTGATTCACGCGCTTTCATTATCTCTGTGTTAATGAGGAGGAAAGTGAGGTTCAGAGGTATGGAATAACTTCTCCCGAGTGGCACAGCTAATCATTGGGAGGACCAGCATCTGAGCTTGGTTTCTCCTCTCACAGAGCCATGCTCTCATCCCAAGTGCTAGGGCTCTGCTCTTTTCACCCTGTAGCCTGCACTGGTCTCACTGTGTTTTCACTCATCTTCCTACCCAGATGCACAAGTCTGGCGTTCTGAGGAAGGCCATTGATTACATCAAATACTTGCAGCAGGTCAATCATAAACTGCGCCAGGAGAACATGGTGCTGAAGCTGGCAAATCAAAAGAACAGTAAGTGTACTGAGAAAAGGGTTGTCAGCCATGGCCCAGGTGGGGCTTTGTAAAAGCAGATCATTTTCACCAGGTGGGGTTTTCTTTGCAGAGCTTCTAAAGGGCATCGACCTAGGCAGTCTGGTGGACAATGAGGTGGACCTGAAGATTGAGGACTTTAATCAGAATGTCCTTCTGATGTCCCCCCCAGCCTCTGACTCAGGGTCCCAGGCTGGCTTCTCTCCCTACTCCATTGACTCTGAGCCAGGAAGCCCTCTGTTGGATGATGCAAAGGTACAGACTTTTGAAATCTCCTGAACCCTGGAATCTTTCCCATTTCCCCTAAGAAAGTAGCTGGGAGGTCACAGTTATGAGGCCAGGCCGCATGTTCAGAGGGCCTAGCCTGGAGAAAAACAGGAATTCTGTGAAATTAGCCAGGTCCTGGAGAATAAAGAAAGAGAAAACTGACTCTGGGGGGAAAACAGTCCCTCAGGTTTAACTGGCCTTGCTGATAGGCCCCGTCAGAGAGGAATGAGTGCCAGATCCAGAACGAGAATGCGGAGTAGCTGTTGTGGAGGCGTTGGGAACTGCTGGAGGCACCTCATTGCTTCACTCTGCCTTTAATGGGCCTGGCAAGACCACTTTGGGAGGCTGATCAGTTGGTTTAGGATGAGGCTGCCTCTGGGTCCTCTTTTCAGAAATGATTACAATTTGCAGTCTAACAGATAACATTTTACCTATGGGCCTTTAATCGTCAAAGCCCCTGGCAATGGTAGTTTAATGGAATTACTTAAGAGACGCTCTGAGCCTAATGATCTTCCTGGGAACCTGTAGAGACCACTGGGTTCTGTACTGTATTTTGACTTCAGCAGTTTCTGACTCTGAAAGCACAAAGTTCCCTTCTAGTGTTTGTTTTTGACTAAGCTGTTTATTGTATCATACTTAATTTTACTAAGGAAGCTCCGTTTTTGAAATATTCTTATAAATGTGGTTCTGTTTGGCAACAACAGGCTGTTTGACGTATAAATTGAATTAGCTCGGCTTCTGAGTCATCAGAAGAAAATTTAATGGTTTTAAAATATTGAAAAGAAATGACATGCTATATACACATTGGGGTGCAGGGGAGATCTGGCTCCAGCCTTCCTGCCGTAAAATGGAGAGTGGGGTGGATATAGACGATGGTACGGGTTTAGAACAGGTAAAATCCTTTGGCTAGATTCACACTAAATACGGTCTTTGATCAACTTTATTGAGGTATAATTTAAATGCAATAAAATATACCTACTTTAAAAGTACAGTACCAAGAGTTTTAACATAATGTACAGTGCTATGTAACTGTCACTATAATCAAGATAATAGAACATTTCCATCACCCCAAAAAGCTCTTTTATACACCTTTGCAGGTAGTTTCCCACATCCCTCTCCAGCCTCAGACAATGACTGATTCATTGGCTTCCTGTTACTTTAGATTCGTTTTGCCTGTTCTGGAATTATACAGAAACAGAATCATACAGTGTGTTCTCTTTTGTGGTAGAGTTCTATTTTAAAAGAAAATCTCTTCTACCTTTGTTCTTTGGAACATGTACTTTTCTCAGTTAGCAAGCAGGTGAATGTGCCAATGTTGGTGAATTATAGGCTTCTCAGTTCCCATCTGGCCTTAGTCCTGAGTTAATAGACTTGAATTTAAACCTCATAACCATTTCTCAATAGATATATGTATTTATAAAGTGCTGTAAAAACCTATGCAGTATTTATTCCAACCTCGAGGCCTTGTTTTGAAGGTCAAAGATGAGCCAGACTCTCCTCCTGTGGCGCTGGGCATGGTAGACCGCTCACGGATTCTTCTGTGTGTCCTCACCTTCCTGTACCTCTCCTTTAACCCCCTGACTTCCCTGCTGCAGTGGGGAGGGGCCCACGACTCTGACCAGCACCCACACTCAGGCTCTGGCCGCAGTGTCCTGTCATTCGAGTCAGGTAGGTGGAGGCCCCTTGCACCACCTGGGCATGGCTGGACCACTATGGCAGGAGAAGGACCCTGTGTACAAACTTCTTGGCTTGGCTACCAGGTCCCAAAGGGCTTTTATAGTGGGCCCCCACCTGCTTGCTTCTGATAGGGACTGGCATAAGTTCCATTTTGGAAGTAACAAGGCAAGCCCAAGTTCAGTCACAATGAGCAAAACAAATCAGAGACCCACACTACTCTAAATACCCTGGGGTGGAGGGGTGGTACCTATTTGAAGGAGGATATCGTGTTTTTTATCTGAGGTTGCAAAACCAATGCCTTAACCCTTTCAAGCTAATAAAGATTTTTGTGGCACTCAGCTCCATAATGACAAGGGCTACAGTCATTAGCCCTGTTTAGATTATAGAATTATTTGCCGTTTCTTCTGAAAATGAGGTAGAAGGCTCTTTCCTGTGATAGTGCTGGGGTCTGTCAGGTGCCTGGCTGCTCCGCAAGGCCTTTCCTGGCAGACTCTGCTGAGACACTCCTTCTTAGGTTCTGGGGGCTGGTTTGACTGGATGATGCCTACTCTTCTCTTATGGCTGGTAAATGGTGTGATTGTCCTGAGCGTCTTTGTGAAGCTGCTGGTTCATGGGGAGCCAGTGATCCGGCCACACTCGCGCTCCTCGGTCACCTTCTGGAGGCACCGGAAACAGGCAGACCTGGATCTCGCCAGAGTGAGTTCTGTGTCCGCCCTTCGCCATCCTCTCCCAGACTTGACCAATAATTCAGCAACTCGTGTCGAAGAAAGTCCTACGATAGATGCTTGTGGTAACTGAGAGGAAAAAGGGACCCTGCTGCTGAACAGTCACAGGGCAGTGGAGTGGGCGCCTCTGCATAGATAATTAATTCCAGGGACACAAGATGATCTGTCTCCGGTATGACAGAGGAATAATGAAGTCGAGTTCTGAGGGAGGGGTTCTAGGGCTTGAGCGGGGCTGCCAAGAGCAGGAAGGAAGGGCAGGGATGACAGAAGGACCTTCCAACCTGAAGGCATGAATAGACAGGCTGTTTGGAGACGGGCAGGTTCCAGGGTGTGTTGAGTGTAGAGTATGTCAGAGAGAGTTGAAGGCAAAGGCTGGTAGTGTGTCTGGGCCCAAATTGGAGAGGGCTTTCACTAGGAACTGATTTGGGGCTTTATTCCCAATTCTCTATAGAACCAGGAAAGGTTTTTGAGCAGGAAAACTAGCTGAAAGTTTTCATTTGAAATCAACAGGGAGTTTACGGAAAAAATTCTGGGGCAACTCACAGCATTGAGGAAGAGTTAAACATCCACATTTCAAGAGGAACAAGAACCAGAACACTCCTCAGCAGCAGTGAGCCATGGGCCTGCCCTCCCCACCTCTGCAAGCTGCAGGGCCATTAGTGAAAATCTGATTGGCCATCGTGGATCTGTCAGCCTTGCTGGGGCTATGGGTCTCAGAATATAGATGTGATTTTGAGATGCCTGTTCCTTGAGCATAACATCCCAAGATGTATATCCTAGAGGCAGGTTCAGGTGTGTGTTTTACAAGCATCATTCTGGTGGCTGTGAAGGATAGGTAGGAGGGAGATGTGAAATGCATGGAACATGGAAACAAGTTAGGGTGCTCTTTTTTAAGCAAAGACAAAGTATCACTGTGTTGCTTGGCTGGTCCCGAACTCTTAGGCTCAAGTGATTCTTTCACCTTGACGTCCCAAAGTGTTAGGATTACAGGCATGAGCCACCACGCTTGGCTGAGTCAGGGGGCTCTATGACATAGACTGAGTAAAAGATGATGGTAAGGACCTGGAATTAAAAGGAAAGGTTTGAACTGAATAAGTATTTGAAGTGTAATATTTGGAAGGGAAGTGATTAGTACATTGACTCAAGGATAAGAGAGGCTCAAAGATGGAGTGGACTTCATCTATAGGCCATGTTGCCTGGAAAAGCTGGAAGAGGCCCCTGTAGAGTGAGCAGCGATTGAGAGGCAGGCCATGGGGACTGAGCGGGGGCGGGGCCAGAGTGTTTGGGAGACATGTCTGTCAGCAGAGTGTTCTTAGGGAGAATTGGACTGGGGAGTCAGGAGGGGTAAGAGCCAAAGACTGGGACTTGGGAGTAGCCCACCTTTGAGGGAAAGGCAGGGGAGGAGCCAGGGAACACCTGCCTCCTTTGGAATCTGCAAGTGCAGGTCCTTCTGGCTGAAAAGATAGAGGCACCTTAGAGACTGTTGCTGTGAGGACATCTTTTCTTTTCCTTTGTCCGGTCCTGTAATGATGTGGGAAACAAAGCACAGATAGTGTACCAGCTGCCCAATAGAGGAAAATAGGAGAATTTACTTTCATTTCTCAAGACTATATAACCTGTCTTCTAGTCTCCAGCAGTGAGAGAGAGAAAGCGAGCGGTCTCCAGTACAGTGCCGTAGACTCTCCATTAGACCCTCTCAGGTTGACAAAGATTAGTTCATCTGAATCCTAGAGTAGGGTAGTTTAGCTGTGAGTTTGCCTAAAACCATGGTTCTCAAACTTCAGCAGGCATGAAGCCGGGTGCTGTGGCTCACACGGAGGTGGGGGGATTCCTTGAGCCCAGGAGTTCAAGACCAGCCCGGGCAACATAGCAAAACCCCCATCTCTAAAAATGAAAAGAAACACTTTAGCAGTCATGGCATGAGAACCACCTAGAGGGCTGCAATACCAGAGGTTCTGATTCAGTAGCCCTGGGGTAAGGTCCAAGTGCTTGCATTTCTAACAAGCTCCTAAGAGCTGATGCTACTGGCCTCTGGGGGCCGCACTTTGAGACCCTGAAAGCCTAAAGGATCATGCAGTTCATCTAAATCTGTGTCACCATCTTATGTCTAAAAGCTACTGCTGGCCGGGCATGGTGGCTCACGCCTGTAATCCCAACACTTTGGAAGGCCAAGGCAGGTAGATCACTTGAGGTCAGGAGTTGGAGATCAGCCTGACCAACATGGTGAAACCCTGTCTCTACTAAAAATACAAAAAAAAAAAAAAAGAAGTGCTACTCTGAGGGAACTCTGACCAGCATTTGCTCAAAGAAAGAATGCACTCAGTACAATCTCAATCGAGTAAAAAGTCTGTAAGGAAATACCTCAGAATGTCAGCAGGGATTCTTCCTGGGGGATGAGATTATAGGTGGTTTTGTTTTACTTTCTTGTAGCTTTCTGAAGTTTCCCTCGTTTTTATGAGTATGCACTAATTCCTCTGATAATTGGGGGCGGGGGGAGTAGAAGTCTATATCAAAACAAAAAGCCGGAGCAAGGCCAGTGACCATTAACACCTCTTGATACTTTGTAGGGAGATTTTGCAGCTGCTGCCGCCAACCTACAAACCTGCCTGGCAGTTTTGGGCCGGGCACTGCCCACTTCCCGCCTGGACCTGGCCTGCAGCCTCTCCTGGAACGTGATCCGCTACAGCCTGCAGAAGCTACACCTGGTGCGCTGGCTGCTCAAGAAAGTCTTCCAGTGCCGGCGGGCCACGCCAGCCACTGAGGCGGGCTTTGAAGATGAAGCTAAGACCAGCGCCCGGGATGCGGCTCTGGCCTATCACCGGCTGCACCAGCTGCACATCACAGGTGAGGGGGCAGCTGCTGCTGCCTGGCTTGCTGCAAGGCATCTCATGCTACCTCTTCTCCTTAGCTTGATCTGCCAGTTCTGTACCCTAGCTGAAGTCCCTTTAATGCTGCTCTTTTAGAGTGGCTAGACCAAGCTTCTACCTGTTTCCACAGCTGTAAGGATGGCTCTTTGCTTTAGCTCATCAGTTCTCAGATGCACATGTTTTCACAATAACATCACTATACTCAGGATGTGTCCTGTAAACAGTGGCACATTGTAGATAAGTTGGCAGTGTTTTTCTTTAGTGATACTTAAATTAATGGTGAGACTTAAAATTGCTGACATCTTAGAGTCAATGAAATATGATCATTTATTTCATTCAGTAAACTCCTGCTTATAACAGGCAGAGAGGTCAGCAAATGAATGACAGTTCAGTGTGAGTATGTTAGACTTAGCAGAAGGAACATGTTTTCGTTGGGAGGGAGTGGGTACCTGTTTGGACGGTTTCAAGAAAGGCTTTCTGGGGAAATAGAGTCTTGGCTTTGCATGGAAGGATGCATAGAGGTCACCAGCTCTGCAGGAGATGAGCCTCTGGGCAGAGGGATGTTCCCAAGGAGGAGCCCCACCTGGGGTGGCTCTTGAGAATAAGCCTTCAGTGGTCCTAGAGGGAGCCAGGGCACAAAGGCAGTACTCAGACCATGAAGGATTTGGATGCCAGGCTGGGGATCTTGTAGTGTATCAGTAGAATTCAGTGAAGAGCGTTAGGAAAATAGTGATCAGATTTGTGCTTCTCAAGTTTAGAAGAGTCAGGCTGGGCATGGTAGCTGGCTCACACCTGTAGTCCCAGCACTTCGGGAGACCGAGGCAGGAGGATCACTTGCGCTCAAGAGTTCGAGCCTATCCTGCACAACGTGGCAAAACCTCATTTCTACAAAAAATACAAAAATTAGCCAGGCATGGTGATGCACACCTGTAATCCCAGCTACCCAGGAGGCTGATGTGGGAGAATCACTGGAGCCTGGGAGATCAAGGCTCCAGTGAGCCAAGATATGCACCACAACACTCCAAAAAAAAAAAAAAGTTTAGAAGATTCACTCTATGGCAGATAAGGAGTGGATCTCAGAGGATCAAGGCTAGAGCTAGAGAGGCCAAATAGAAGCTGATGCAGATTGAAGATGAGTGATGCTGAAAGGACAGATGAGAGGAAATTAGAAGGTGGAATTGACTGGACTGGGGACTCATTGGACTGATGGATGGGGACAGTAGTCGGCCGGACGGTTCCCTGGTTCTTCCTTGGGAGTTTGGGTGAGCGATGGTGCCACCAACAAAGGTAAAGAAAACAGAAGGAAGAGCAACTTTCCAGGGAAAAGGTGGTGAGTTCCCTTTTGGACACTTGCCTGTGAGATGTGGAGGTGAGCTAGCCATGCAGGATCTACAGCCCAAAGAAGACTGCAGGTGAGAGTGAAAAGCAAGGGAGCCTATGAGAGTAGATGTGGTGAAAAGGAGACCCTCGGGGCCATTCAGAAGAACACCCTCATATAAAGAACAGATAGGCCGTCGCGGTGGCTCACGCCTGTAATCCCAGCGCTTTGGGAGGCCAAGGCAGGTGGATCACCTGAGGTCAGGAGTTTGAGACCTGCCTGGCCAACATGGCAAAACCCTGTCTCTACTAAGAATATAAAAATTAGCCGGGTGTGGTGGCACATGCCTATAATCCCAGTTACTCGGGAGGCTAAGGCAGGAGAATCACTTGAACCCAGGAGGTGGAGGTTGCAGTGAGCCAAGATGGCACCACTGCATTCCAGCCTGGGCAACAGAGCAAAACTCCATCTCAAAAATAAAGGATAAAGGCTGGCACAGCAGTTCACATCTGTAATCTCAGAACTTTGGGAGGTCAAGGAAGGAAGGTCACTTGAGCCCAGGAGTTTCCCATCAGCCTGGGAAACACGGGGAGACTCCATCTCTACAAAAAAATTCAAAAAATTAGCTGGTTTTTGTGGTGTGCGCCTGTGGTTCCAGCTACTTGACAGGCCATGGTGGGAGGATCATGTGAGCCTGGGAGGTAGATCGAAGCCGCAGTGAGCTGTGATTGTGCCACTGCACATGCACGCAGAGATTGAACAGTTAGAGGATGAGGAGTCAGGGGCAGAGGCTGCCTGAGAGGAGCAGTTGGAGAGGTCTGAGGAGACACTGAGATGCTAAGTGTTGGAGGAGCAAGGGCAGAGAGTTGAGGAGGGGAGATTGTTGCTGGGACACCCAGTAAGATGACGGCCAGGAATAACAGTAGGATGTGGTAACTGGAAGGTGTTACATACCTTGGTGGCAGTAAGGAGCTTCAGCCAAAAGTGGAACAGAGCCAGGCAAGTGATGCAGGAGTGACCAGGAGATGAGACAGTGGGGCCATTGTGCAGCTTTAATATGTGGGCTCATGGTAGAATTTTAGCAGAAGGTCCCTATCTGCAAATTTGCCCCACTGTTATCTTGTCTGTTCCTCAGTGTGCCCTTGGGACAGAATAAGCCCATACTCAGGTCTCTGATGAGGCTGTGTCCTCCTTGCTGCCAAGTTCTGGAGAATTCCAGCTGAGAAGCTTTACATCACTCATTCCTTCCATACTCACTGGCATTCCCAGTGTGAGACACTGAGGGGACAGAGGTAACTACAGTATGGTTGCCACACTGCCCTCTCACCTCCCTCCCTGTGTCTCCTGCAGGAGGAACACCTGAGGCTAGTACAGAATGGAGTGTGGAGGCTGAGATCTCCTATGCTGATAAAAAGACAGGGAGGCAAAGCAGCCCAGGAGGGGGAACACGGGGCTGGATGAGCACGGGAAGCCTGGCTTTGCCACTGTCTGCACCTTGACATGGGCACTTCCTCCCCTGAGGCAAGGAGACTGCTTGCCCTTGTAGCGAGGACCAAAGCCGGCAACAGTATGAAAGCCTCACGAGAGCTGTGATGGGCCCCTGTGCCTGTGCAAGGATACTTTGTTCCCTGATGAGGGGATCAGCCCCAGATGGGCCACTGTGCACCTCTCATAGGGGAGGGTGTGGTAAGCCTTCCTGGCCTCCCACCCACTAACCCAACGTGTGTTCAGTTGTCCTTGCTCAGTTTATGTCACTTCCCCCTCAAACGGGTATGTGTTTGTGTATTGTGAAGGCGGGGTTTTTTTGGCTTTTTTGGGGGACAGAGTCTCGCTCTGTTGCCCAGGCTGGAGTGCAGTGGCGCGATCTCAGCTCACTGCAACCTCCGCGTCGCAGGCTCAAGCAATTCTGCCTCAGCCTTCCGAGTAGCTGCAATTACAGGCGTGTGCCACCACGTCCAGCCAATTTTTCTATTTTTAGTAGAGATGGGGTTTCACTGTGTTTGCCAGGCTGGTCTCGAACTCCTGGCCTCAAGTGATCCGCCGGCCTTGGCCTCCCAAAGTGCTGGGATTACAGGTGTGAGCCACTGGCACCCAGCCACATTGTGAAGGTTTTTTAATGAAAATAAATTCATATCAGTTCATCTAAAAAAAATTTCATTACCTCTGTTGAATGTTTGGAAACACACAGTGTGGCTGTGCTGACACTGTTTTGGGAAATGTTGCACTGTGCGCCTCTGAGTCCTATACAACAACCTGCAATCGTGACAGCTCTGGGTGCGACAGAACTGGGTGCCATGTTCCCAGCTACCCTGTGAGGTAGACAGGAACACACAGCCAGTACATCACAGAGCCTGGCATCCCATCCTGTGATCAGGCCTGTCTGATCACAGAGTTCACCTCGTTTCTGCCCTGGTTCCTCTCTTACTTTGATTGTGCTGGAGAGAGCAGGAAAAAGTTTGGTTTTGGGGCTCCATCAACGATAGTGTCTGTTTCTGCCCACCCTAGGGAAGCTTCCTGCAGGATCCGCCTGTTCCGATGTACACATGGCGTTGTGTGCCGTGAACCTGGCTGAATGTGCAGAGGAGAAGATCCCACCGAGCACACTGGTTGAGATCCATCTGACTGCTGCCATGGGGCTCAAGACCCGGTGTGGAGGCAAGCTGGGCTTCCTGGCCGTGAGTACCCTTTGGTTCCCTTCTGTAAACCTCCCCTGAGCACTTACCTAGCCAGGAGTTAAGATGCAGAAGCAGTTATGAGCCCCCTTCCCTGTCAGGTGCTGCCCACCTAGAGGGGTAGGGATTCATTCAGCCGCTCATTTCACCAGGACTCCCAGCAACCGATAAAACAGACCAAAATTCCTCCCCTTGTGGCCTTAATACCATAAGCCTTGTAGGCAGGACATTTTGGTCCCCTGAGGTAATAGGAAGACTGGTTCGGCAATAGCAGAGCTACTGTACTTGGGGGTTAATATGCAACTTTTCTGTTCTTCAAGTGGTCATAAAAATTCTTAGAATCCCCTGGTTATGTCTCCTGGTTCTTTTATTTACTCAGAAGGTATTTATTGGGCATCTTGTGTTGATCACAGCACTGTGAATCCAGAAATAAAAGCCGGTGCCTTTGCCAAGCTACAGAGTTAAAAGAAAAATGAAAAGAATAAAAGTAAAAGAAAACCTGTGCCTGTCTACAAGGAGCTCAAGTCAGACCAGGGCAGGGATTGTGGTTATCAAGCACCTCCCATATGCCTGGCTAGGAGCCAGCCTTGGGAACTCTCAAATGGGTAATTCCCGGTCCTTGTTATCAGCTAGTTCACAACATGCTGACCTCAGGCTTTCTCTTACTCTAGCAGAAACAGGTACGTTTTACTGTGTCCCACTGTGGGTAGACTGCTGAATACATCAGGTATGTTCAAGCATTACCACATCTCTATTTGTTTCCGTATCTCAGTAACAGCAGAGATGAGCTGAGAATGAATCAGAACGTGCCCTGTAGTGACACTGATATGTTTCCTGAGGTACATCACGATAGTCTAGGGGACAAAGGGCGCAGGGAAGCCCAGTGTACTCTTTATGTCTACAGTTGGTCTTAGCCAGAAGGCCGAGAAGTGATACTTTTTATGTCTTACCTCTGTTTCTGGTGACCACATATAAGAGATTCATCCCTTGATTCACTCATTCAGCAAATATGACTGAGCACCCTCTCTAAGCAGGACATTTGCCTTGTCCTCAGGGAGCATAGTTGGCAAGGAATCTAGACAGCAGCCCTTCTTGAGCTTGACATTGATCTTCTCATGAGGAGTGAACCCCATCCTCACTTGTGGGCTAGACGACCTGGGAGTCCACAGACAATGAAGACACATCATTTTTCCTATTCATTTCAACCTTCCCTCGACAAATCTTCCTGGGACCGGGTCTTCAGGACAGTGTGAGCTAGGGTGAGCTCCTCAGCTGGTCTTGGGGGAAGTCAGGGTGGGCTTTCTGGAAAAGGTGAATCTAGGCTGACAGCAGGAGCCATTGATGAGATCTCTCTCCTTTTCGGTTTATTGAAGTGCTCTGGGCTGATGTCATTACATTTGTAACTTCCATGCCCCCCAAAAATGTTTTGAAGACATTCGTTTTATCAAAATACAACATACATGCAGAAAAATGCCCACATTTTAACTTATGGCTTGAAGTGAAGTCACCCACGCAACACCCACCCACATCAAGAAGTAGAACATTCCCAGCACCCCCAGAAGCCTTCTTGAGGCCTTCCCTGCTCTTCCTGCCCCAACTAAGGTAACCACTTTTCTGAATTTTGTCACTGGAGTTTAATCTGCCTATTGTTCATCATTTCAGTAAACTTATCAAAGTACATGCTTAGAAGTCTGGCTGGGAAGGCCGGGCACGGTGGCTCACCCCTGTAATCCCAGCACTTTGGGAGGCCGAGGCGAGCAAATCACCTGAGGTCAGGAGTTCAAGACCAGCCTGACCAATATGATGAAACCCTGTCTCTACTAAAAATACAAAAATTAGCCAGGCGTGATGGCATGTGCCTGTAATCTCAGCTACTTGGGAGGCTGAGACAGGAGAATCGCTTGAACCCAGGAGGTGGAGGTTGCATTGAGCGGAGATCGCGCCATTGCACTCCAGCCTGGGCAACAGAGCGAGACTCCATCTCAAAATAAATACATACATACATACAAACAAAAATTAGCCAGACGTGTTGGTGCACACCTGTAATCCCAGCTACTTGGGAGGCTAAGGCAGGAGAATCGCCTGAACCTGGGAAGAGGAGGTTGTAATGAGCCAAGATTGTACCACTGCACTCCAGCCTGGGTGACAGAGTGAGTGAGACTCCGTCTCAAGAAAAAAAAAAAAAGATTACAATATGCATGTCAAAAAGTATACAAATCATAAATATACAGTTCAGTGACTCCACAGAGTAAACACACCCTTATAGCCAGCAGACAGATCAAAGTACAGAACCAAGACCTCAGAAACTTCTCTTGGGCCCTTTGCAATCACTAACCTGCCCCTTCCCCCAAGCCTTCCAGCCTTCCAAGGGTAACTACCATCCTAGTCACCTCAGATGCTTTGCCTCTGTTTAAACTATATTAATATAAGGAGAGTCTGGCAGTATACACTGTTTTGTGTCTGACTTATTTTGCTCAATATCATGTGTAAGAATCATTTATGTTGTTATGTAGAATTATAAATTGTTCGTTCTCATATTTATAGTGTTCCATTGTATGACTAGATTATTGCAGATGAACTTTTTAGTTGCTTTCTGGCTTTGGTTATTATGAAGGGTGCTGCTGTGAACCTCCTTGTACACACACCTTTCAGGAAACGTGACTGCATTTTTAGGAATGGCATTGCTGGGTCAAAGGTTGTGCGTATTTCCAAATTGTTGGCCATTCTCCACTCCATCAGCAGTGAACAAGACTTCCAGTTCTACATCCTTACCGAATACATATAATGTCAATTTTTTTAAGCCCTTCTAGTGTATCTCATTGTAGTTTTCATTTGTACTTCCCAGGTGATTAATGAGATTGAGCACCTCTTCTTACATTTATTGGCAATTTGGATAGTCTGTTTTGTTACATTCAATTCAAGTCTTACCTCTTTTTCATTTGGAGTATCTGTCGTCTCATTGATTAAAGGAATTCTTTATTCTGGAGATGACCCCTTTATTGGATATTTGCTTTTCAGATACCTTCTCCCACTCTGTGGCTTGCCTATTCTCTCTTAATGGTGTCTAGTGAGAGCACAAGCTCTTAATTTCAGTGAAATCCAGATTATTAGTCTTTTCCTTTACAGTTAGACATTTTAAGTCCTGTTCAATAAATCTTTGTCCTACCTGAACGTCATGAAGATATTCTCCTATGTTGTCTGCTAGAAGCTTTATTTTTTACTCTTTACACATACGTACCTAATCCACCTGGAATTAATTTTTATAAGAGTTGGAGGTAGGAGTGCAAGATCTGTTTTTCTCCATAAGGATATCTACCTGACGCAGAACCTGTTATTTTAAAAACTGTCCTTCCCCTGCTGCACCAAGTGGCACCTTTTTTTCATAAATCAAGGATCCGTGTACAGTGGGTCTGCCTCCAGATCTGCCAGTCTGTTCCACTGCACCACCACCACCCAACCCTAACGGCTGAGTTTTCTCTTACATCTTGATTTCTGGAAGTGTTGGTCTTCCAGATTTAGTGACTAACGATGAATTTTGGGTGTTTCTTTGTAGCCTCTTCATTCTACAGAGGTACTTGGTGCTGCTGATGGACATTTGGGTTGTTTCCAGGATTTGCCGTTATAAAACAGTGCTTTAGGGAACATTTTTGTCCATTGTCTTCATGCACCTCTATAAGAGTTTCCTCAGACCAAATCTGTAGAGATGGTGATGCTGTGTCAAAGGATATAAATATTTGAAACTTAATAGTATTACCAAATTTGCATATTCAGTAAGATGGAAAAAGGAGAACTGTCATCTTTAAAGTAACTGCTCTTCTCTGTTTACTTCTCTTGAGAGGATAAAGAGACTCAGTATTTTCTTATAAAGGAAGAAGCTTTGAATTTGGTGAGATATATTTAGCTACAAATGAGCCAGGTGTTGGGGGCAAGTGGAGGGCTGGCCTCTGTGGAAATGGTTTATACTAGAGGTTCCCAAACTTGCTCAACTCATGACTCAAGATTCCCAAACTTTCTCTACTCACTATGTCTCAGTAAATTTTTCATGGCATCCCTTAGCCAAAAGAAATACCTAACGGTTCTGGTTTTCGTTTTTTGAAACAGTGTCTTGCTCTGCTGCCCAGGCTGAAGTGCAGTGGTGCAATCACGGCACACTGTAGCCTCATCCTCTCTGGGCTCAAGTGATCATCCCACCTCACCCTCCCGAGTAGCTGGGACTGCAGGTATACACCACCACACCGAGCTTATTTTTGTATTTTTTTTTTGTAGAGTCAGGGTTTCGCTATGTTGCTCAGGCTAGTCTCGAACTCCTGGGCTTAAGCGATCTGCCCACCTCAGCCTCTCAAAGTGCTGGGATTATAGGCATGCACCACCGCGCCTGGCCTCTGTTAAGTAGTTAAGTTTGAACATCCTAATAGGTATTTAAATTGTCTTAACAGCTTAGTGGTCATTTGAAAAAATCATATATGAAGTTGAAAGAAGAAATAATATTTTTTGCTAGGAGTGGTAGCACACACCTGTGGTCCCAGCTCCTCAGGAGACTGAGGTAGGAGAATCTCTTGAAACCACGAGTTTGAGGCTGCAGTTAGCTATGGTCACACCTGTGAATAGAGCCACTCCACTCCAGCCTGGGCATCATAGTGAGACCATGTCTCTATTAAAAAAAAAAAAGAGGCTGGGCACGGTGGCTCACACCTGTAATCCCAGCACTTCAGGAGGCTGAGGCGGGTGGATCACCTAAGGTCAGGAGTTTGAGACCAGCCTGGCCAACATGATGAAACTCCATGTCTACTAAAAATACAAAAATTAGCCAGGGATGGTAGCACGCACCTGTAATCCCAGCTACTCGGAAGGCTGAGACAGAATCGCTTGAACCCAGGAGGCAGAGGTTGCAGTGAGCCGAGATCGTGCCACTGCACTCCAGCCTGGGTGACAGAGCAAGACTCTGTCTCAAAAGGAAAAAAGAGAGAGAATATTTTGGATTCTTAATAATTTCTTAGAAATCATGGTTATTAAGAATCCAAAATATTCTTTTATTTATTTATTTATTTTTGAGATACAGTCTCACTCTGTTGCCCAGGCTGGAGTGAAGTGGCTCTTCACAAGCATGGTCTCACTATGTTTCTTACCAATACATGAACCTGTCAAGCACTGCACACCTCAAACTTTGGAATCAGACTAGCAACCATCACTCTCTCTTTTCCACATTGATTTTTCACACAGTACTATGACAGATATCACATCTCCAAAGGAAGCTAGTGTGATCTCAATGCTGAGGCTGCAGGCTCTCCCCATCTAGTCACTTATAGTGCCCAGCTGATGTTGAGCATCACTGTTTTCCTCGAAAGTTTAAAATAGCCAATGTCTCCCTTGATCACTTGCTGTGGCACCTCAGACTGCCTTGGCACACGATTTGAGAGCCATGGGGTTAGACCGATGTTGGGGGACACAACCTGGGGTTGGGACTGGCCCAGGGGTACTGAGTGGCTCTTAGGATCTAAACAGTTGTGGGGTTCTTGCCACAGCCTCTTTCACATCAGGCAATTAGCAGATGAGTTACAGGGGGAGGCTCCTAGGCCCCAGTTGGGGAGGATTCTGGCGTCTATAAAATTTAAGAAAACTTTAAAAAAAAAAATTTTTTTTTTCTTTTGGCCTGGGATTACAGGCCAAGCCACCAGCGTGGCCAAGATGGTGAAACCCTGTCTCTACTAAAAATACAAAAATTAGCTGGATGCGGTGGCAGGCGCCTATAATCCCAGCTACTTAGGAGGCTGAGGCAGGAGAATTGCTAGAACCCAGGAGGCAGAGGTTGCAGTGAGCCGAGATCACACCATTGCACTCCAGCCTGGGTGACAGAGCAAGACTCTGTCTTAAAAAAAAAAAAGAAAGAAAAAAGAAAAGAATTAAGCTTAAAATACATTTTAACTTAGAGATTTCCACATTTGCCTTTCTGGTTCCTCTTGCCGTATGACCTGGACTAGGCTTTGCTTCTACTTGTAACATTTGGGCCCTTGTGAGGGACCAGTTGGTCCTCAGTTTCTCCTGGAGCAGCCACCAGCCTCCCTTGCTGATTGGACATGTGGAATTGGCTGTTCTTGGAAAGAGAGTTGGAGTCAACCATTCGAATGTTCTGGGACCTCCGAAGCCCTGGAATCAGGCCACCATCCCCCAACCTCCCTCCCTGCTCAGCTCCTCAACTGCTATTCTCCCACCATTGCAGTTATCAGCTCAGATTCAGTGAGTGCTTTGTGGAAGGTTGGCAGAGGGTCACAAGGGTCCTCTACATTTGTTCTCCAATATCCAGTATCAACACTGGTTAGCAAAGAGGAAGGGCGGACTATTGGTGCCACTGGTCCCATGATTAGAAATGTAAGTGAAACACCCCGCCTCATCTCATAAGCTGCCTTGAGATTGTGAGTATGTGTCTACAGAACCGGTTGTTTTCTCTCAGACTCAGGCAGTGTCTCCAGGTTCCCCCTGGAGAGAGAGAGTCTTCTCTGTTTGTGTACTTGAGTGACACTCAGACAGTGCTATTTCTGACCCTGGCATTCAAGTCTTCTGAAGCCGTAACATTTGCTGATGGCTACTTAGAGCGCAGTAAAGGTCAGAACCATCAGACTGAACCAGACCATGAAACAGCTCTGCTCCTGTGGGGGCAAGGGCTGGGGTGTGGAAGCGATGTCTGCGGGCCTCGGCCTGGCAGCCCTGCCCCTGGGCTCCCTGGGCTTTCTATCTTATGCTTCTCCCTCCCTCCCTCCTGTCTTCTCTCCTCAGTTCCTCACTCACCCTGGCCTGTTTCGGGAGTGGTTATGGGTTGGAGGTCATGGGTGTTAGTGTGAAAATATCCTCACTGAAAAAGTGACAGAACTGAAAACGTAGATAGTATTGTCCCTGCAGCTCTTGTCAGTGGGGTCCTGGAATGATGTTATCCCGGCAAGTGGAGGAGGGGCCCAGTGACCGGGGCCCTGGCTCTTTGAATTGTCCCACAAAGAGGCTTTCCAGGATCTGCCTCTGTTCTTTCTCGCAGGCTGGTGTTCACGTCAGGGGCTCATGCAGGGGTGACGTGGGGTTTCTGTAGGGGGCCGCCCTTGCAGGGCCAGCTTTGTGGGGGGAGTCTCTCAACCACCCGCACACAGATACTTGCCTGTACAGGGCCTGGGCTGTCCTCCCAGCTGCCCCTTCACTCCAGTGCCATCTTATGTGACCCTGACTGCTGGCCATGTGCCGAGCACTGTTCTAAACTTTACACGCAAAGTAAAAGTAAAAGAAAAATTAGTCAAAGCAGAAGAATTTTGCCTAAAATAGTCCAAAAGGTATGTAATTAAAATGACATGATAAAAAGTCCCAGGACAGAAGGGGCTGCCTGGCTTGGCATTCACGGGGCCGAGGGGAAAGTACAGCAGCCAGGGGGCCCCTGAGACCCCTCCTTGGGAAACCACCTTCCTAGTTTACCCTGCAGGTTGAATGCCAGTAGGATTAGGCAGCCCCAGCAGGACAGGATGCAGCAGGGACCCCACACGTGCCTTGTGGCTACTCCCTGCCCTCCTGCTGGGATTTGGACCTAGTCAGCAAGTCCAGCATACTCTACTGGTGGGCTTGCCCTAGTTTCCATGGTGGGCTTTACTTCCAGGTACCTGTGGGAGTTCTAGCCCTGTGCTGATCTTTCCCAGTCTCCCCGCCAGCCCACCTCCACCATGGTGCTTTCTGCACCACACAGTGGCTGCAGCCAGCATTCTGCCACCTTGGTGTTACCCCTGGTCCTTGTCCTTCCACAGAGCTACTTCCTCAGCCGAGCCCAGAGCCTGTGTGGCCCCGAGCACAGTGCTGTTCCTGACTCCCTGCGCTGGCTCTGCCACCCCCTGGGCCAGAAGTTTTTCATGGAGCGGAGCTGGTCTGTGAAGTCAGCTGCCAAGGAGAGTCTATACTGTGCCCAGAGGAACCCAGGTGAGAATACCTTGGAGCCGTTCAGAATTGGAGAAAGCCATGCAAACCACCGGTACTACAGAGTCACTGCACCAGACACGCGGAGACACGGGTTGTCTCTTAATCTTGTTGAGTCCGTTTGTTTGTTTGTTTGTTTGTTTGTTTGTTTGTTTGTTTGTTTGAACTGAAGGTCAGGGAGGTTGAGTAACTTGCCTAAGTTCACAAGCCTGATCAGAAATTGTCAGTGGCTAAACTGGGTGTGCAGCTCTGCTCTCTGACATTCAGAGCCCATGGTCCTTACATCACACAGTAATAAATTGTGATTAAGCTCCAAGTGTACTCTTAGCCCTTGTTTTGGGCACTTTGGAGACACAAAGGATGTGTGAGGCTTGCTTTCCCTGGCCTCCAGGTCTCTCCCATTGGGAGAGCAGACAGACATATATGGAGAGTTCGGGAACAATAGGTGGCAGGCGGTCATCAACTGCTCAGAGTGGTGACAGGGACGAGGCTTCAGGCATTGGAAGGAAGTGCTGGCTTTCTGTCCCTGGCATTTGATAGTGATTGGAGTCGACTTGCCCACCCTTGGAGCAGTAGAGGCTGGTCAGGATTGACTTAGACCTTGAGTGCTCAGTGGCTGTCTGCTTTCTGCTGTACTTTTCCTCCCCTCTCAGAATTGGAGTCTGTGGGGCGAGTAAGGTTCTACAGGTACAGGGGTGTGTGTCACACATTGGGGGGGTTCACTATCCTTTTCTTTTTTAAATAATAACTTTATTGCTCAACGTGAGAATTGTGTGCAACACCAAAATATAAAGGATGAAAGCAAAAGCAATCCTAAATCTTTCTACTCCACCCCTGCTGGCTAGACATGGACTTCTCAGTGGCTTTGTCATCTCTGGCAGTCTCTGGCTCCAGGCCTTGTTACCTGGAATATGTTCATAAGTGTCCCTCCTTCTCCTGGTCATTAGATCGAGGCCCACATATCTGCCACATGTGAGGAGAGAGAAGGGGCTGGTGATTTGAGGCCTGCCAGTAAAGAAACTTGCTGGTGACAGTCAGCTATCCAAGCATTGCAAGGCCCCATGTCTAGCCAGTTCAGACAGGTCACTGCTGATGGCACATTCCATGACAAGGCTCTGGAAAAACTGGAGCATGTTCTTCGTTGTCATGAGCGTGGCAGCAGCTACCACCTTTTTTTCCTTGCCTGGTGGTTCTCCTTAGCCACATGAAGAAGAGAAATCCTCTGAGACATTCCATTTTCTGTTTTCTGATCCAACTCCACCTGACAGCTCCCAACCTTAGAGTACTGAGCACTGTGCCAGGAGACACAGCACCCTCCCCCACACCCCCTCCCCACCGGAGCTCATCCAGAACTAGTCTTGAGCTCTTCAGCCTGGGAGTGAACACTCTCCCCCAGCCTCCAACTGTTTAGCACAGTAGTTCTGGGCTTTGGTGGAGAAAGGGGATCTGATCCCCATTCACAGGGCATGGCTGTGTTTGGAGTTTCTCTCCATAAAGACAAAGTGGGCTCATACATGAGCTCCATTTAACCCTCCTTGCCTGTCTCTTTTCCAGCGGACCCCATTGCGCAGGTCCACCAGGCCTTCTGCAAGAACCTGCTGGAGCGAGCTATAGAGTCCTTGGTGAAACCTCAGGCCAAGAAGAAGGCTGGAGACCAGGAAGAAGAGAGCTGGTAAAGTCCCCAGACCAGTCCCCCTGCCTTAGGACCTGTCCACGCAGGCAACTCCAGGACAGCCTGAAGGCCTGCACTCCTGGAAGGAAACAAGCCCTGGCATCGGGTTGGCAGGGCAATCAAATGGTTCCTTTGTATTTAATTTCTCAAAAATGAGAGCCCTATGTTAACTCTGACCTGGCCTTTCCTTCTAGACCAAGTGTGCCTTTTTTTTTTTTTGGAGACGGAGTCTCGCTCTGTCACTCAGGCTGGAGTGCAGCGGCACGATCTCGGCACACTGCAAGCTCTGCCTCCCGGGTGCACGCCATTCTTCTGCCTCAGCCTCTTGAGTAGCTGGGACTACAGGTGCCCGCCACCATGCCCGGCTAATTTTTTGTATTTTTAGTAGAGAGGGGGTTTCACCGTGTTAGCCAGGATGGTCTCGACCTCGTGATCCGCCTGCCTCAGCCTCCCGAAGTGCTGGGATTACAGGCGTGAGCCACCGCACCCAGGCCTTTTTTTTTTTCTTTTCTTTTTTTTCTTTTTTTTGAGATGGAGTTTCACTCTTGTTGCCCAGGCTGGAGTGCAATGGACCAGTCTCAGCTCACTGCAACCTCCACCTCCCGGGTTCAAGTGATTCTTCTGCCTCAGCCTCCCGAGTAGCTGGGATTACAGGCGTCCACCACCATGCCCGGCTAATTTTTGTATTTTTAGTAGAGAGGAGGTTTCACCATGTCATTCAAGCTGGTCTCAAACTCTTGATCTCAGGTAATCCGCCCGCCTCAGCCTCCCAAAGTGCTGGGATTACAGGCATGAGCCACCATGCCTGGCAGGTGCGCACATTTTTATGTATCCCTTTACCAAGTGGAGTCAGTACTTGGACCAAGTCAGGAATTTCATTAGCTTGCTCTGCTTTTTGGGGTAGGGAGCAGGGGCCTGTTGAAAGGGGATGGGGGCCGGGTGCGGTGGCTCATGTCTGTAATCCCAGCACTTTGGGTGGGAGGCCAAGGTGGGCAGATCACGAGGTCAGGAGATCGAGACCATCCTGGCTAACACGGTGAAACCCCGTCTACTAAAATTACAAAAAATTAGCCGGGCGTGGTGGCGGGCGCCTGTGGTCCCAGCTACTCGGGAGGCTGAGGCAGGAGAATGGCGTGAATCCAGGAGGCGGAGCTTGCAGTGAGCCAAGATCGTGCCACTACACTCCAGCCTGGGCAACAGAGCCCAGGCTCTCTGGGCTCTGTCTCAAAAAAAAAAAAAAAAAAAAAAGAAAGAAAGGGGATGGGAATGAAATGTGATGAGCTCAGCAGAAGGCAGACACATCTGGCCTGGACATCTTGGGGACCCAGCCCCTCATGGAATGTGCCGGGCAATTTTTCTCTCTGACATACTTACTGAGCACAGTCCTTCTTTCACAGAGTAAGACCTGAGAGGCAGATAGGTGCCAAAGTCACTTTTGTTTTTTGTTATTTTTGTTTGTTTGTTGGGGAGTTTTTTGAGACAGTGTCTCACTCTGTCACCCAGGCTGGAGTGTAGTGGTACAATCTTGGCTCACTGCAACCTCTGCCTTCTGGGTTCAAGCGGTTCTCCTGCCTCAGCCTCCCAAGTAGCTGGGATTACAGGCACGCACCACCACGCCCGACTAATTTTTGTATTTCTGGGTATAGGCAGTTTCACCATTGGTCAGGCTGGTCTGGAACTCCTGACCTCAAGTGATCCGCCTGCCTTGGCCTCCCAAAGTACTGGGATTACAGGTGTGAGCCACCGTGCCCGGCCCCAAAGTCACTTTCCTACAAGGCCCAGATCCTGACTGGGGTGCACCTGAGGAGAGGGGGAGGGGGCAGTTCTGCCTGGGAGATAAGAAAACTTTTGGGAGGAGATGACACTGGACTTGGGGCTTAAGGAGAGGAGTGAGGGTAGGCTGTGGGGGATGCTAGGGAAAGGCCCCCAGTAGAGGGAAGAGTGTCAGTGACAGCCCAGAGATACGGAGGAAGGATGCCTGAGGAATACAAAGGGTGCACATAGACAGCGCTTGCGTGTGCCTGGAATGACAGGAAAGGGACAGAAATGGCCACTGGATCTTAGAGCTGGAGAGCTGAACAGCTAGGCCATGAGGTGGGCCTTGTGTATATGTTTTGATGTACATGGGACCCTTTCTTTTCTTCCTAGTGAATTCTCCAGTGCTCTGGAGTACTTGAAATTACTTCATTCTTTTGTGGACTCTGTGGGGATTGTGAGCCCCCCACTCTCCAGCAGCTCCGTGCTCAAGTCCGCCCTGGGTAAGCACCTGCGGGTGGCCCACAGTCTCAGGGTGCTCAGTTCAGGTCTTCACAGTGCTTTTGCCCCAGGGGTCCAGGGTGTTAGGAGTGTAGATGCCAGCATCTTCTCTGGATCCCAGGTTCATACCTGTGGCCCTCATGTGGCCCCAATTCACAGTCACCCCCTCCCAAACAGCATTCAGGCAGGAAACTATGGTTTTCAGAGAAGTAGGGCAATGAGTGATTGAATGTCTTCCTCAAGCCCTGGCTGTGTGGCCCAGGTGAGGACCCTTCTTAATGCCCAGAAGAACAAGCAACGAGTGGCCCAGGCACCAGGGATGGCGGGGAGTCACCTTTCAGATGCACAGTGGCCCCTGAGGCAGCTCTTGGGCCTTATGCTCTTTGCTGAAGAGACTTTTCATCTGCGCCTCTCTACCACTCCCCAGCCCCTCATGGCAGTGTCACAGCACAGCCCGCTGACTGGATTGACACCATGACATTTCTTTGCTTCTGTCCCTAAACTGCCATCAGGATGATAGCACATCAGCTGCCAACTCTTGGGCTTCTGTGGCCACCCTGGAAGATGGGGGTACCAAGCTACCGCTGGTCACTCTCCCTAGGGAGGGAGGGATCCCAGAAAATCAGCCACCCTATCATGATCCCTGACCTGTGGCCTCTGTTTTCAAGTTTAGGGAAGCATGACCATCCCCGCTGGTTTTGTGGGATCACTGCTGTCATCATTTTGCAGTTGAGAAAACTAAGGCTGAGAGAGGAGAAGACTTAAAATATTCTAACAGGAGCCTGTTCCAGATACTTTGAAGATACCATTCTTTATGGCTATTGAAAGCTTAGGTTGTATCCATCTTTTTATTTAAAAACAACACTGCAGTCAAATATGTGTTAAACTTTTTTCTCTCTTTAAGCCAATTCATTATGACAGACTGCCAAAAATGGGATTACTAGCTTAATGGGAGTGAACTTTTTTTTTTTTTTTTTTGAGACAAAGTCTTGCTCTTGTTGCGCAGGCTGGAGTGCAATGGTGCGATCTCGGCTCACTGCAACCTCCGCCCCCACTGGGGTTGAAGCGATTCTCTTGCCTCAGCCTCCCTAGTAGCTGGGATTACAGGCGCCCGCCACCATGCCCAGCTAATTTTTTTGTGTATTTTTAGTAGAGAGGGGGTTTCACCATGTTGGCCAGGCTGGTCTCAAACTCCTGACCTCAGGTGATCCACCTGCCTCAGCCTCCCAAAATGCTGGGATTACAGGCGTGAACCACCATGGCCAACCAGGAATGAACATTTTTAAGGCTCTTGATACATATTGCCAAATACTTTCCAAGATTGTGCTGGTCTATTCCCCTCCCCCAGAATCCTGGGTGTGGGAGCCCAGAGGCTGCTGGCCCGTTTCCAGCAGGCAAAGATGTTACCCACCTCCTAGGAAGGAAGTGTAGTGGCCTCTGAGCGCCACAGGTCTCGTTTCTGTGGGTGCTGGAGTACATTTGGTGCTGTTCTCCTCTAGGTCCAGACATCATCTGTCGGTGGTGGACGTCTGCAATCACTGTGGCCATCAGCTGGCTCCAGGGAGACGATGCAGCTGTGCGCTCTCATTTTACCAAAGTGGAAAGCGTCCCCAAGGCCCTGGAAGTGACAGAGTGCGTAACCCTCCTTGGCCACTCACTTGCTTCTCTCCAGGGGAATCTTATTTGAGTTAGCAGGAGCAAGCTGGACTGGGTGGGCATGTTGGGGTGAAGGGTCAGGACTGCATGACAGGTGGGCGGCTAGAAAAGTCTGGGGTGAGGGCACCATGGAGAACTCAAGTTGGGCCAGCAGGTCCTCTGTGCAAGTGTCCTGCTCTGCACAACACGACAGTTGTCCCAGCAGCTGTCAGCACTGCCTCCGGGTCCTCCTCCCTGCAGCCTTCATGGCACCACAGGCTGAAAAGAAGAGACGAGAGCAGTGTGGCCCCCAGCATCTTCAGAAGCTTTGTGGTGGAGGCAGGCACTGGTGGTTCACAATCAGTGCAGAGAGGCCACTGTTGCCCCCAAAACTCATGTGCACTGGAGCATCTTGCCCCTGTGTGCTAGCATTTTATCCACTTTCCTTCCAGCCACCTCCAGCCCTACCATCAACCCTGGCAACTTTGTCCTGTAACTAAAATAGCCTTTAGCACATGGCATAACCACAGAGCTTTTGACATTCCTCTTTGGAGATTCATGTCTGCGTCTTGGGGGCATTCGGCACTAGTGATGGGCAGCCCTGCCTGCTGACTCCCTGGCTGTTTCTAATTGGATCTGAGTGTTCTAAGAGAAACTGTAAAATGCTCCAAGACAGAAAGGCCCCACGAGGTCCTATCCTTAGAGCCAAGGCTGTAGCATTTCCTATCAAGCAGACTCTTAACCAGCGCACAGGAAGGAGCTGAGAAGAGTGAGTATACACAGGCTTGAAGTCCTGTGTTCCCTGAAGTAGATGGGACACCCTAATTTTATTGAAGTAGCCCCATTTTTAAGCACTCTGACTAGGTAAGCACCCAGCCTGGTATAGCATTCCACCTGTATGTGTGTCTCCCCCAGTTAATGTGCCTGAGGACACTGAGACTCAGCAGGTAAGTTGTCCAAAGTCACGTCACTCCAGAGCAGCAGAGCTTCCATGGAGAGCCAAGACACCCCTGCAGGCACTGCTGCCTGCTGGATTCACTTACCCCTGGGTCCCTCTGCTTTTCAGGGACTAGGTTGCTATGAGAACACTCCCCCATCCCTAGCCTCCCCTTCCACTCCCAGTCTGCTCTACAGAAAGAAGCTAACTAAGTATCTCCAGAGAGTTTAACACCACATATCTGGGGGGGTGGTTCCTTAAAGACGGGTACAACACCTTATTGTGGCCACTTTATAGGTAAGGAAACTGAGGCACACATGTTGGAATGACTATCTTGGGTGGCTTCTTAGCAGCAGACATGATGGTGAAGCCTGTGTCTCTGACTTCCAGCATTGAATGAAGGTGCTAAAGGGTGGGGTGCTAACCCTAGCTCAGGGCTGGCATTTCAGATCTGGAGCTGGTGGCCTGGAGCCATAGTGGCAGCATAGAGCCAACAGATGCACATGTCATATCAGTGTGGGGCGTGGCAGTCACTGGCTTGGGCCCCTCTGCCTGTCACGCAGGTGACACATAGTGACCTGCCTCTCGGCTCCCTGTCACTGCTGCAGGAGCCCCCTGGTGAAGGCCGTCTTCCATGCCTGCAGAGCCATGCATGCGTCACTCCCTGGGAAAGCAGATGGGCAGCAGAGTTCCTTCTGCCATTGTGAGAGGGCCAGCGGCCACCTATGGAGCAGCCTCAACGTCAGCGGGGCCACCTCTGACCCTGTCCTCAACCACGTGAGTGGGAGCTGGGCTGGCCTCTGGGGGAGGTGCTCTGCGCTAGTTTACAAGAACACTCCCACTCACCTCATGCCGACCCCGTGGGTGGGGCCATCCAAAAGACAGAGAGACCAGGACAGCAGCCCCCTTCAAAAACAGTCACGGCCTATTGGCCTAGCTGGACTCCCTTTCCATCCGTTTTCAGCCTCTGAAGCAAGCGTGTTTCTACCTGCACCTTTCTTAGGCTCCCAGAGTCCCAGGTCCTGCTGGCCCATAGCCTCTGTAAGCCCAGGTGCACCCCAGCTGGCCAGGGGTTCACCCTGCATTTGCTCCAGCGGTTTGCGTGACTTCCCAGGCCTCTGCAGGCAGCCTTGGAGTGGGTTCCTGCCCCCTCGGGCACACACACACAGCTGAAGACCACCCTGGGCACCTCCTTGGCTGGCTGCACACCTCCTGGTGGGCAGCTGTGGTGCATTGTAGTTGCATTGCATGTTCTGGTGGTACCCATGCAATGTTTCCACAGTGCATCACAGAGGCCTGCCTGGCCCTCGAGAGACTGCCCTGACCGAAGGCCCTATCACGTGGGGGAGGGGATCCTGATAGAGGGCACTGCTGCCACTGTTGGGGCCCAAGTCACAGCCATCCCAGGAAACAGGAGGGCACCCAGCTGAAAGTGGAACATCACCTGGTCTCCTGGGGAACATGTCCTTAGCTCCAGAGTGGGAGGGACAGGGAGAGTCCTGGAGATTTAGATTCTCAGCCACTCCCTGAGGTTTGGTCTCAGCTGGCTAGGCGAGTACTTCAAGCTAGATATTGTCAGTGGACCTGGGCACTGGGATGAACCCAGGACAGCGTGGCAGCCCCTACAGGGACAGGCAATGTGCAGAAAAGGCCCAAACTGGCTGGGCGCTGTGGCTCACACCTGTAATCCCAGCACTTTGGGAGGCTGAGGTGGGCAGATCACCTGAGGTCAGGAGTTCGAGACCAGCCTGACCAACGTGGTGAAACCCCGTTTGTACTAAAAATACAAAAATTAGCTAGGTGTGGTGGCACATATCTGTAATCCCAGCTACTCAGGAGGCTGAGGCAGAAGAATCACTTGAACCCAGGAGGTAGAGGTTGCGGTGAGTCGAGATCGCACCACTGCACTCCAGTTTGGGCAACAGAGCGAGACTCTTTAAAAAAAAGCCGGTGGGGGGGCCCAAATGCCCTGGGCTGCCAAGACCAAAGGCAGATGGTGAGCCACATTTCACCTTCTCTTTTGGGCTTTCCGTTAGTCTCTTCCATATTTGTCTTCATGAGAGAACCAAACAGTACAGGCTCAGTTTGGGGAATGAGAGGCTTACAGCCACCCTTTGGACGGACTCCTTGGTAGCAGGTCTGTGGTAGGAGAGCGGGTCTAGAAGACAACCCCATGCAGCCTGACGGCCCTCGGAGGGCAGAATCCAGACGTAGGCCTGCTGCCTCCATGCCCACAGGCCCTTCTGCAGCATGCACAGCTTAGAAGCACCAGGGTTTGAGGAGAGGGATCCTTTTCTACATCCCCTTGAAGCACACAACAGCCAGAAAACAGTGTAGGCAAGGATCAAGGCCTTGTGCGGGGACAGGGCAGGGTCTTCCCCAGGCCCAGTGTCTTGGGAAGGAGGAAAGCCAGGGCTGGGTGAGATGAGGCTCAGCCTGAGGGAGTTCATCAGGACCGGAGGGCTGCTTGCGGCCCATCTCAACAAGGACTCACTGCTCCTCACTGCTCGGTGTCGTGCAGGTGTGCTACTGCGAGCCAGGCGGGCAGTCCAGCCCCATAGGTAGTGGGCAGATAGTATGCATGGCCCACATGCAGTACCTTCTCATATGACACAACAGCCCTGTGGTGGTGCCATTTCCATTTTTTTGGATGAAGAAACTGAAGCTCAGAGAGACTAAGTCCTATGCCAGGGTCATGTAGCTAGTAAGTGGTAAAGCCGGGTCAGTAGGCCTAGTCCCCAAGCACTAAGGCACTCTGTGGTTCTGTCTTCTGAGACACCTGTCTCCTTCTCCCCCTCCTCCTCCTCCTTCCCCCAACCCCATCTACAGGCTCTGCTGCCACTTCAGGCTTTTCCTTGGCATCTTGTGGGTATCTCAGCCTCCTAGCCAGCCATGGTGGGGCTCCCATGGGGTGGAAGAACCTGTGCCTTCAACCCACAAGGGTTTTATTTCTGCCCCTGCCACCCGCCTGTGCTGTGTTCCCTGTACAAGCTGCTGTCCCTGTCAGAGCCTTGCTTTCTCACCTGCAGAATGGGGAGGGCTTGTCTCCCACCTCCTGGGGCCATGGAAGGGACTGGCTCTCCCCTGAGCTGTTCCCTCATGTCCTGCGGAGTTTGCCAGACTCTGGGGCTCTCCACTTCCTCCCAGAGCTGCTGAATGTTGGTCTGGGGAGAAGCCTGGTAGGTGCTGGGATCCTTGCCTCAGGGATGGGCCAGTCATCTGTCTCCCCTCTCTCGTGGCTGACCCCACAGGTGGTCCAGCTGCTCACCTGTGACCTGCTACTGTCACTACGGACAACGCTCTGGCAAAAACAGGCCAGTGCCAGCCAGGCTGTGGGGGAGACCTACCACGCATCAGGCGCTGAACTGGCGGGCTTCCAACGGGACCTGGGCAGCCTGCGCAGGCTGGCACACAGCTTCCGCCCAGCGTACCGCAAGGTGAGGCCCAGCTGGCTGGTGGGGCAGGGCAGATTGGAGCCTATGGGGCCTGAGCCCAGAACCCAGCATGGGCACCAGCATGTGGTTGTGGAGTTGGCCCTCTGAGGTCAGCCTGGTGACCTGTCGAGCACCTGCTTGGCTCGTGCCCAACACTGGGCTGGGCGCCATGTGTCCCTGTGTTCAGCACACATTGGTTGAGTGCCTGCTATATGCCTGGCCCTGGAGCTCAGCAGGGAGCTGTGCCTCCCCAGGCACATGCTGGGTGGGAGGGCTCTGAGGGCAATGGCGGCAAGTCAGGGCTCCTGGCCTGGTCCCGAGCTCCACTTTGACTTTCATAACTGTTGGCAAAGTGACAGTTTCTCTAGAACCGCACTTAAAGGGAAATTCACTTTTATTCTTTTTCACAGTAGCTAGAGGCTTCGGTTCTGCTGCTGGGTAACATCCCCTTGGCGGTGGCCACATGATCTGAACTAAGTCACGGAGGAAAGTTCTATGACTGGGCTTGCCAGGCTCCAGCTATTTCCTTTTTTGTTTACTTTTAGTGCTACATAATGTATTCAACATATTTGTACCTGTATTTTTTTCTAAAAATTTCAGTGAGATGACTCAGAAGTGTCATTGAGGGGGCACGGGCTGGGCTGGAAGGAGGCTGCTGCCATGGAGCCTGGTATTCAGCCCCCACACCCATAACCCTGAGGTGCTGTGGGACCCACACAGGGTTGCACTGTGGCCACCGTGTGCAGCGAGCCAAGACAGACGCAACAGACGGTATTATGAGAGAGCCGTTCCTTACTGTGGAAAAGAGGGCATGTACGCCAAGGCCTGGGGCGGCACCCCTGCCTCCTGGAGCCCACTCTGGTCAGCTCTCTGGTCTGCTCACAGCATGGCTGGCATCAGTGGCCTTTTTTTCATAATAGATGGGGTCTTGCTATGTGGCCCAGGCTGGTCTCAAACCCCTAGCCTCAAGCTTATCCTGCCTCGGCTTCCCAAAGTGCTGGGATTACAGGTGTGAGCCACCTCGCCTGGTCCAACGTCCTCCTCTTAAATACCATTTCCATTCTTCTTCTCCCTGCTGAGAGCCCATCAGTGGCTCCCCATTGCCTACCAGGACCAGAATCCACTTGGCAGCACTGAAGACCCTCCCTAAAGACTGAGATATAAAGGCATCCAAAAGAGCTTGAGATTTTAAGAAATGGCAGACCTCAGCCTTGCCCTTCACCCACCAGTGGCTCATACCTAAGCACTGCAGACTTTACCCGCACACCTCTAGACTCTCTTCCTTTCTAAAGATACAGAAAGAGGATACCAAACCTCTCTGGTACCAGCCCAACTGTCCCTCCTCACCCCTCTGTCCCTGTCACACCTGTCCTTTTGTCAAACTGCAGGCAGCCTCCAGGGCCTTGGGGCTTCACCCAGGGCATTTGTCTACCAGCCCCACAAGGTGCGTCCAGGGCTTTCTTGTCACCAATTGGGAAAAGCAGGCCTTTTGCCTCTCTCTCCTCTCATCCTGCTCCTGCCATCCAGCCAGGTTTCCGGCCTGGCTCAGGGTCAGAGTACGGGACAACAGAGGTTGCTTTTCAAGGGTGAGCAAGGCAGGGTGGTGTGGGAAGGGATGTCATCAGGTGGCAGGCGAGATGGCTCAGGGAGATCTACCCTGGGCATAGACAGGTGGGGACCAGGGGTATGATGGATGTCACCCTGGCACCTCCCCAGGTGTTCCTGCATGAAGCCACCGTGCGCCTGATGGCAGGAGCCAGCCCCACCCGCACCCACCAGCTGCTGGAACACAGCCTGCGGCGGCGCACCACACAGAGCACCAAGCACGGTGAGTCCACCCCTCCCCAGCTCACAGGCTGGGCCGGGCCCTGCGCCCTGGGAAGAGAGGAGGAGAGGGGCCAGCCCAGCTCCCACATCTGGCAGCTGTGCCCAGCACACCTCTCGCCTCTCTGAGAATGAAAGAAGCCCGAGGCCACCCTTGGTGGGTTGCAGGGGTTGGGGTGGTCAGGGGTCATGCTCTAATCAGGGAAGGAGAGTTGGGGTGGCGTCCCGGCATAGGTGCAGGCATAGAAGCAGAGGCTCGAGCCAGGTCATTTGGGTCCATCTCAGCCCCACCACGGGCTGGCCGTGAGAGGCTGGACAAGTTCACTTCTTTTCCGTGGATTGGGTGGGGCAGCAGACCCCACCTCCCAGGATGGATGTGAGCGTTCAGTCAATGAGTCCAGGTAACGCCAAGGAACAGCACCAGCTTCATGGTAGACTTTCGGTTCTGACACACATCTCCTTCCCACCACAGGAGAGGTGGATGCCTGGCCCGGCCAGCGAGAGCGGGCCACCGCCATCCTGCTGGCCTGCCGCCACCTGCCCCTCTCCTTCCTCTCCTCCCCGGGCCAGCGGGCAGTGCTGCTGGCCGAAGCTGCCCGCACCCTGGAGAAGGTGGGCGACCGGCGCTCCTGCAACGACTGCCAGCAGATGATTGTTAAGCTGGGTGGTGGCACTGCCATTGCCGCCTCCTGACCACCAGGCTCAGCCCACCCCTCCTCCTCTCTCTCGGTTTCTCTCTCTCCCTGCCAGCATCTTCCCGCTGAGAGTGGTGGGGAGGAGCCTTGTCTTCTTAGCTGTCACCTGCCGAGGCTTCTGGGCCACTCAGGCCAGTGCACCCCTGGGCAGAGCCCCTTAAAGCTGCTGTCACTAGATGCCCATGGTCCAGGGCCTGGTGGGCGTGAGAGGAAAGGTGGCAGGGCAGAAACTGGGCAGCCCTGACTTGATAGCAGCAGGGGGAGCTCCCAAGCTGCCAAGCCCCTGCCTCCAGCCTTCCTGAGTTTCTCTCTCCTGAACCCTACTCTCTCCTTTTTGCTTCCTCAGTTTTTATCAGGCTTTCTCTGGAGGACAGCAGTCTCTGAGCACCAGGGAGCAGTTCCCCTCAAGGCCTGTGCCCAGCATGCCCTCCCCTTTTTATACGAATGTTTTCTACCAGTGTGCTTGGGTTTGCCATGATGCGAGGCTGAGTTGCTGTAGCGTCTTGATTCTCTCCCTGGGTCTGCTTTCCCTCCCCTGGGCCTGACTGAGCCTGCTCATTGTTTTTCCCTTTATTACACAGGACAGCCAGGGGAGGAGGGGGGCCCAGCCCTGGGAGGCTGGTGGGAGGCAGGGGGCAGGCCTGCGGATGGATGAAATGTTGGCATTATTTTTTAATTTTTTAAAAAATAAATGGTATCTTATTTAATTGTCCTGTTCCTTCCCACTCCCCGCCTCCTAGGATATCAGCCCAAGCTCAGGGTAGGCCCAGGGGGCTGGGAGAAATGAAGCCACCCATTGGGACTGGGGACCAGGGGCCTTCAGCATGGCTTCTAGGTTCCCTTCTCCCCCTACCCCAACTCCTACCTCCACAGTACAGACTGTCCCCAGCTTAACAGTGGTTCAACTTAAACCATGTTTCAACTTTACAATTGGTCTGTTGGGGTATTAAATGAATTTTTGACTTAGGATATTTTCATTTATGATGGGTTTATCAGGAAGTAACCCCATGGTAAGTTGAGGCATATCTGTATATTTTTATCCCTAATTCTTGAGCTGAAAATAAACTAGGATGGCAGGGACCAACCCCTAATCCCTCCCCAGTGGCACGCCCCTCTTTTCAGAGTGGGCAGAGGGTTGCCTATGGTGGGCACTAGGAATGAGGTCCCCTGCCTCGATGCGGGTCCTAGGAGAAAAAGTCTTACTTTTCTGGGCCCCCAGGTGCAGCACCTCCCAGAGACTGTTTCTCCCATGGCCTACTGAGTGACGGGCCCTGCCTCCTTGTGCCTCATCCTCAGGCTGGTTGGAGCAGACGGTGGGCAGGAGCCCCAGCACAGACTGGGGGGTGCTCACAGCAGGGCCACCTTGATACAGGCTGGAATGTTATCCCTGGGGTGTGCTTGGACCCCACCTGCTTTCTTTCTCTCCTGCCCCTCCCCTACTCTCACTGTAATTTATGGACCCTGCCCGCCTGCGTGTCGTGTGTATGTCCTGTGCCTTTTCTCACTATTGTTTGGGAGTGGGAGGGGGTGGTTTTTCACTGAAAAGGGGGATACACCTATGGCTTTCTTGATGTTCAATCAGTCACCGTGTCCCAGACATAGGTTATTCAATAAACACAGATTGGTACCACCCAGCACAAGGTGTGTGAGGGTCTGTAGTGCGACTGCTGTGGTGCCCAGCCAAGGGGCTGCGTGACTTGGCAGGCAGTGGACCAGGGACTGAGGGCAGCCCCCCAACTGCTGAGAGGGCCCCTGGCTTCAGTCTAATGGGCTTCCCTTGCCCACCTTCCTTCTGGTGCCTGGCGCACCCTCCAGCCTGGGATAAAAGGGCTGTGGGTGGCAATTTGGGGGTCAGAGGTCACTGTATCCAGGTTCCAGCTTGTTCTCTGGATGTAATGCGGGCTGGCTGCCAGATTTGGGGTGCTGATCCTCTCCCCCACTGGGTAAACTCCTTAGTTTCCCCCTCCCTGAAGGCAGTGACCCTCTGAGCCAGGAGGCTCACTGGCCCACAAGTCAGATCCAAGTCCAGGTCCTGTGCTTCCCAGCTGGGTCACCTTGGGTGGGACCTGGCCTCAGTCTCCACTTCCACGTGTGCAGAATTGGGAAGCTAAGCTCAGCCATGAACTGCAGCTCCAAAGGCTTATGTGCCAGGACTGAGTGATGGGATGCAAGTTTACAGCGAGTGCCTTGTGTGGCTGGTGAGGCCAGGCTTGGCGTAACACAAACCAGGGGACAGGACCACAGACTGGGATGGGAGTGCTGGGCGTCGTTGCAAGAGGAGTCAGGATGTGACTGAGCATGCGGCTGAATCCCTTCAGCTATAAGCCACATCCTTCTCTGAAGGGTAATCACAGCAGGCTACCCTAAGACCAGAGCAGCCTGGTGAGGCCCAGTTGCAGCTGGTCCCGTGCACAGCTCCATCATTTTCAGGGATGGCCACTGCCCACAGCCTCAGCCTCAGCCTGGCTCCACTGGGATGGAGATCCAGGGCCCTTGGGACTGAGAATGAGCAGGGGGAATTGCCCACTCTTGGCACAGCCCAGCCACGGGCTGCGTCATGCGTTGGGGGGCAGGGGGTGGGGGGTGGGGTGAGAAGGAACCAGATTCCTTTGTGAGTCTGTGTGTAGGCTCCATGACTCAGCCCCCACCCTCCTCCTCCAGCTCTGCACAGCTGTGGGACAGGGGCAGGACCTTGGGCCCAGGGCTCTGTCCTGGTGCTTCTAGGCCTTGGTTTCCTTAACAGCCTAAAGGGGACAGGGAGGTGGACCCTTCATGGCAGGAGCGGAGACCAGGCCTGGTGGATTCTGGGGCCTCAGGGCAGCCCAACCAGCAGCAGGAAAGCTCCAGACTGTTTACATATACCGTGGGAACAGGAACCCCTCCCTACCAACACTCAGAACCCTCCCTCCCAGCCAAACTGCCTGTTGCTTGCTGATTCACAGCAATTCAGGAGGGTCCTAACCTGGGAGTCTGCTCCCTGACCTTGGGCAAGCTACTTAGGTTTCAAAACCCAAACTTCCTCCTCTGTAAAGACACACCCCCTTGAGGTGCTTGTGGATTTCATGAGAAAGGCCAACAAATGGTGGCCATTGTTCTTAAAACAGTACACTACACTTCAGGTACTCAGGAGGGAAACAGACCCACCTGGGTGGCTTTGCTGAGGTCACACACCTCAACCAGCCACAGCCCTGGCCCCTAGCCTCCCCAGCGTTACCTGGCGCAGAGGAACTCTGTGGAATATGCACGCAGGCTGCTAGCAGTGCCCTGGGCCACAGCCAGGTGCCGGAAGCCCTCCTGGAGGGACACTGCCAGGGCCCCTGCTCCAGCTTTTCCCCCATTTCCTTCAGAGACGCTCCTGGGAGGAGGTGCCCCTATCCGGAGCACCAGATGTCCACACAGCCCACACCCATTAAGGGGGGTAACCTGGGGCCAATCTGGCCAAGCGACCTGCAGGCCAGGGGCTGGCCCACAGCCAATGGTCAGTGAGCATCAGCCAGGTTCAGCCAACTCAAGCTGCAGAGTGGCGGCTGGAGCGGGCTCACCTTCAGTACAGGGCATGGACCCCCCCCACTGGACCTTGAACCCAACAGCCCTCTCTCCTGTGCCCGGGCCTTTCTATGGCTGAAGTCTAAGTGTTCCCTCGCTCCCAGGGCTCCCACTGGGGTGGGCATTAACCCTGACATTCAACCCTGGCCCCCGTCTCCAGCCACTTCCCCCTGGCTCTGACCGGTGCACTGGAGCAGTCCTCCAACCTTGCACTCGCCGTGCCCTCTACCTGCACTGCCATCTGTGCAGTCAGTGACCAATGCGCCTCGCGGCCACGCTGGGGCTTTATTCTCAGGGGCAGGAACCACATAAAAGGGCTTATTTACAAGACGAACCCGCGGCCTGCAAGATCCAAGACACCAATGCCATTGAGGCAGACCGAAGAGCTGGCCTTACGGCAGGCGCTCCTCTCCCTGTGGCCTGAGGCTCCGACGGGCAGACAGAGCTCCAGCCCATGCCTCGAGGGGACCGCGGCCCCGCTTCACACGGTGACCTCGGTCTTGCTGTTGGTCCTTAGGTACCGGGACCCGCGGCCCGCGCTGCCGTAAAGGCCGGGGGGCTGCGGGCTGAAGGTCTCAAGCATCTTCTCCACGCTGAACTGGCGCCGGGCCGCGTGACCGGGTCGCCGGGGTACCTGGAAGGCCCGAGCCGTCGGGTGGCCGAGCGGGGCGGGCAGGGCCGGGCGACTGGAGTTCCAGGCGGCATAGGGGCCCGGCGCGGCAGGGGGCGCATAGACCGGCGGGGCCCAGGGGCAGGCGTCCAGCGGCGCAGGCAAGTCCGGGGGTGGTCGAGGAGCTCGCGCCGGGGGTTGCCGCGGGGACGGCTCGAGGGCGGGGAAACGCTGGTAGAAGTCCCGCGGGGCGGCCTCTGCGGGGACAGGGCAGGGAAGAGTCACGCCGCGCCGAGCACCCAAGCTCCGGACTGGACAAGGGGTCCCAGCCGGGGACGGGGCGGGCCGGGGACTGGGACGGGGACCGGGACCGGGCGGGCCGGGGGCGGGGCCCGCTGGGGCGCGGGAGCCGATTGGCCGAGCGGCGGGCGCGCGGAACTGGGAACTTGGCGCTTGGAGCTGGGGCCCTGCGCCTGGTAGTCCGGGAGCTCGTGCCCCCAGGTGCCCTGGCGCTGCCCGCACCCGCCACTCACCTGCTGCCTTGAGCGCGGCGGCCTTGAACGTGGCGTACTTGGCGTAGTCGGGCTGCAGCGTCAGGCTGCCGCCTCCCTGCAGCCGCAGGCCGCGCGGGGGCCCCGGGGTGGCCGACCCCCGGGGCGCGTTGTTGAGGCGCTTCTTGTCTGGAGCGAGGAGTGAGACGCGGCTCGGTCCGATGCCCCGGGTCACTCCGCCCTCGCTGTCACCTCTCCGTAGTCCTCTCCCCGAGGCCGTTCGGTGAGAACCTGGGGGACCGTTCTCCGGGCGAGGCTGCGAGCCAAGCCTGTCTTCGCGGCAGCCTCCAGCGCCTGGAACAGGGCCTGGCTCCGAATCACGCGCAGCGGCGGCAGCAGCCAGCCCGGGGGTTGCCACCCTCATGAACGGCTCGCCCGGAGGCGACGCTCGAGCCAGGCGCGGAGTCCTGGGACCTGCTCCCGCCGAGACGGGGGATGTCTGAGGAACAGAACCCAGACGGGGCGTGGGGGCTGCCAAGCCTGCCTGCCTCTCGAGAGACCCAGGGGGAGACTCCGGAGCCCGAGCCTCAGATCACAGCCCCGGCCAGCAAATCCTGCATCTGGAACCTTCCTCACACATCACAGCCCCCCAGACTCGAGGCCGCAGGACCCGTGGGGGGTCCCTCTCCACCCTGGCGAGCTGGCTGGCCGGTCGGGCCCCTCACCCGCGGAGGCCGTGGCTCATTTCCACCGGGGAAGCCTCTACGCCCCAGCCGAGGGACCCCTCTCGGCCTCTCACGCCCCTCCGCGTGCTCCGCCGCCGCTCAGGCCCACCCGCCACCGACTCACCTGCGCTGTTGTGGGGGGAGCCCCGGGGGAGGCCGTCCCCCATCTGCACCTGGACACAGCCACCCAGGGGTGGGCCCAGGGTGGGAGGCAATGGCTCCTGGGGGCCCGGCTGCTTCAGAAGCTCTGTCAGCGCCCTGCGGGGACAGCGGTCAGGGGTGGCCCTCTGTCTCCCACCTCATCAAAAGCCAGCCCCGGCCACCACCGTCTCACCGTGTGGCCCTGGGCAGTTCTTTCAGTCTCTCCAAGCCGTCCTCTCCAGTGCTCGAAATCACACACGAGCTTCCCCTCCCAGGCAGTATCTACCAGCCTCACCTGTGGCCCCAAGACAGCTGCTTCCCAGAGCAGGTCAGGAAACTCTAATGAGGCTCCTCTTCCCTCCCCTCCCTGGAGCCCACTCTCCCGGACCTTCCCCAAGTGAGCCTCCCCTCCCAATGTGAGCTTTCTCTGCTTTCCTGCCTCTTCTCCCAAAAAACTGCTACTCATTCTTCAGACCCCATCAGCGGCCTCCTTCAGGAATCCTTTTTTTAATTTTTTTATTTTTTGAAGGAGAGTCTCGCTCTGTTGCCCAGGCTGGAGTGCAATGGCGCAATCTCGGCTCACTGCAACCTCCACCTCCCCGGTTCAAGTGATTCTCCAGCCTCAGCTTCCCTAGTAGCTGGGATTATAAGGTGCCTGCCACCACACCCAGCTAATTTTTGTATTTTTAGTAGAGATGGGGTTTCACCATGTTGGCCAAGCTGGTCTCCAACTCCGCTGGTCTCGGCCTCCCAAAGTGCTGAGATTACAGGTGTGAGCCACCGCGCCCGGCACAGGATGCCTTATTTACCTGCCTGCCTAACTGCCCCTGCAGCCGTGGCTTCTGCTGGGACCTGGGATACAGCTGGCATCACAGGCATGAAGGACAGATGGATGAGGGAAAGGGGATGCTGGGAGACCCCCTGGTGGCAGCCCAGGACCCACAGGCTGTGTGACCTTGGACAGCCACCTCCCTGGACCCAACACCCAGCCCCCACACAGCTGTGATATGACAGTGTCTGCAGCCCAGCTGCCTTCAGAACCCGGAACCCATGATTTTCTCCTACTCAGCCTGACCCTCCTTCTGGGGCTGGAGCCTCAAATGGCTGATTCGTGAAGGGCATTCGGGAGGCAGGACACCAGGGATGGCCGAGGTTTGGCTTCAGGTTTGGTGGCAGGATCTGAAACCATCCTAGTACCTGCCTGGGCTGACCTTCCTGCCCTGCCCACTCCCCAGCAGCTCACCTCTGTGTCCTCCTCTCTGGGCAAGCACCGCAAACTCCTGTCTCCCTGACAGCTGAGTAAACACCATGCCTCTGGGCCTTTGCACAAACTCTTTCCAGATGCCCGCCCCAAGCCCTCTGAGAAGCCTTACCTGGCCTTCAATCCCAACACAGCAGAATGAAGGGTGAGACTCGAGGGGAGGACAGGGACTCAGGACACACCCACACACGAGCCTACGTCCCATTCCCGGTCTCCCCAGCAGAGAAAAGGGAGTCAGGGGCCATGGGAGCCTGAAGCCCAGAAAGGAGAAGGGACTGGCCTACACCACACAGCGCAGCAGGGGTGGGTGCGGCTTTCCTGAGGCATCACCAAACCTGCTGCCCCATCCCCAGCAGGTGCAGGGAGTTCAGGATGAACATGTCAGCTGGGCTGCCACAGCCATCCCTCACCATCATGGTCCTAAGTTCCTTTTTCCCCGCCCCTGTCGAAGACATACCCAGGCCTCTTTCATGCTACCCTCACCCAGCATGAGGGACCCCCAAATTCGGGCAGCCCAGCTCCTACCCCTGCAGCATCCAGAAGCCAGGCCAGGAGGCTCCACCTCCTGAAGGCAGTGCAGGAGCTGAGGGTGGAGGCCAGGGTGCCAGCCCGAGCTTCACCTTAGAGCTCCCTGGGAGAAAGTGGGCTACGTAGTTTCGGGAGCGAGGGGTGCTGAAGTGCCAAGGAAGCCCTCACCCCCTGCCTCTGAGGCCCAGGAGGGGGAAGTGTCCACATCTGGCCCACCAGGGCATGAAGGCTTCTCTATGGTCACTTTTAAATACCAGCCTGTCACATTCAGTGTCAGCAGCCCACAGGCCCAAAGGGTGCTGAGACGGGGTGGATGAGGAGGGCACAGACCCCAGGGCATGGGGGTTGCTGGGGGCATGTGAGTGCCACGTGTGGCATGTGGGTGGGAGTTCCAGGGTCAGGACACATAGAGTCCTAGAATCCTCTTTCCCACCGAGGAAGGGAACCTGGACCCTGTAGTGCCCACTTCACACCAAGCTCAGAATGCAGCAAGCACTTGTCCTGGCCTCAGCAACACACGACTGTGTTCCAGAGTCCCCTTTCTACGCAGAGGGAGCCCTGACCTTCACCTGGGAGCTGTGGCATGGGGTGAGTGGGGGGAGGCCTTTGAAACCCAAGGAAGGAAGGGCAGCCTTGAGTCACAGCTGTGGGGGGAGGGGAGAGGCAGGAGGTGGAAGAGGGGAGGGAGAAGTGGGGAGAAGCAGGAGATGGGCACCCAGAGAGCCAAGCGCCCCTTCTTTCCCTGTGCCCAAGACGCCCAGTCACCCTCCTGGCCAGCGGCGCCCCTTACCCTGGACAGTGACCCGGTGCCCTCTGTCCAAGGCTACCTTTCCCCCCACCCGCCCAGAGGAGACTCGAGTAGGGAAAGGCGGTGCGGCACCCAGCACGGGCAGAAGGTCAAGGGGAGTCAGGGCGGTGTCAGGTGTCTCCCTGACGAAGTGTGGTGGGGCGGCGGGGGGAGAAGGAGACAGGAAAACCCAGAGAAGGGGCCTGCTGGGAGAACCAGCGCTTCGAGAGCGGCGGGAAGGATCAGCGGGCAGGGAGAGCAAGCAGTCCGAGGAGCAGGCGGGGGTCCCTGGGCGGCGCGTGCTCACCTGGTCACGGTGGGCCGCGCGCGCGGGCTGTGCGCCCTCTCCAGGCCCAGGCGCGCCCCGATGCCGGCCAGCACCAGCAGCGCTGCGACGCCGCACACAGCGTAGACGGCCGTATGGCTGCGCTCGCGGCCCGGGTCCCGGGGCGCCGCGGTGTCGCGGGCGCGGGCGGGCGGCCGGCCTGTCTGGACCCAGGCCGGCGTGTCGTAGTTGGAACAGCGGCTCTGGTCGAGGCGCCGCGGCCCGTCGTGGCAGCAGAAGCGGTAGCCGCACGTGCCGCAGCAGAAGCTGTAGGCGCCCGAGCTGCAGTTGAAGGGCGGGTCCCACTGGCCCATCACGTCGTAGTAGCCGCGGCAGCGGTCGCCCCCCGCCGGGGCTGTCGTGCCGGACGCCGCGGGACCCTGTGCCTCGGGGGCTCCCGCGCGGCCCGACGGCGGCCGTGCCAGCAGCAACGCGAGCCGAAGTGCTAGCGCGAGCCGGAGGCCGGGCGGACGGCGGCCGCCGAGCTGTCCCCGAGCCCCGGCCCGCGCCATCGGGCCCGCGCCTCCCGCTACTGCGCCCGGTGCATGGCCGGGCGCCGCGGCTCCCTCTGGCTCGGCTCCTCCGCTCTTGCAGGGATCGCGCTGGCTCCCGGCGCACGCTGCCTCGGCCGTCGGCCTCCTCTGGGGACCCCAGCCCCGAATGGGCTGGGTCTGGAGCTCCGAGGCCGCACCTCCGGTGGGCGCGTCCTCCGCCCGGGCTCACCTCGGACCCGAGCTGCCCGGTCCGCGTCCTGGGATCTTCCCCGGGCCGGGCGGCGGGTCCTCGCCTGCGCGCGGCCCCCGGCTTCTCCCCGGCCCGGCAGGTGTGCGAGTCTTGGCCCTAGCGGAGGCCGCGCCGGGGTCGCGGGCCGCCCGATTCAGCTACCTTCCCGCCGCGCGCTCCGTACAGCCCGCGCTCTGGCTCCGGCTCCGGCTCCGGCTCCCGCTCGGGCTCGGCGCGGGCTCGGGCGGGCGGGGGAGGGAGAGAGGAGGGAGGGCGGAAGGGAGGCAGAGCCGGGGGAGGAGCGCGGCTGCCGCGAGGGGCGAGAGGGGGCAGCAAGTCCCGCGGCAGCCGGGGAGCCCCACAGGGGACCCCCCCCAAAGACTGCCCCGAAACATTCCTCAGAACTGGGCGCTCGAAGGGGATCAGTTCTAGGGCCCGCGACTAGAGCGTCCCTGTCTCACAGGTGCGGGAACCTGTACCTTACAGGCGCGGAGGTCAAAGCAGCCCGGAATTGCCCCGGGACGGGCAGGGCCACCCTCTCACCTCCTTCCCGTCCCCTCTGTCCGTTCTGATCATAACATAAGGAGGGCCCTTCCCCCCTTGGCGCCTCGATTTTCCCACCTGTCAAATGGGAAGGACTTCCCCTGGCAGCGCTGCTTCAGAGGGCCAAGGATTTACCCCACGGCGCAAGCCCAGTTCCAGAACCCCTCGAACGCTGGGCTGGGGTCCAGGGATGTCCCCATCCCTGCGTCGATGCGCACGGCTTGGCTGACGCACTTCCGCGATCTGCTCCCTCCCCAGGTGTGAGGAGAGGGGGATTGGGCTCGCCCCTGCCCGGAAGAGGAAAGCCTGGCAGAGGAAGACCTCCGCCCTGCGCCGACCCGCAGGTCCTTTCACAAACCGAGGGGTAGGGTGTGGGGGCCCTAAGGAGCCCGGACCCGGTCCCAGCACGGCCCAGTGGTGTTTTCGGGGTTGAGTTGAACTGGAGAAGGTGCTGGTGCTTGGCTTCTCCCTGCCTCAGTATCTCATCTTAACATCAAAGACTCTTCCTGGAGGGCAGACTCATAATCTGCCCCTTCCAGGAGGTAGGGGTCGATACTGAACCTCCCTCTGTCCAGACGGAAACAGCAGGAGAGCAAGGACTAGGCGTGCAATACACCCAGTGTGCAGCTCAGGCCTCTGTCGGCATTTGTTGAATGAATAAATGAATGAAAGGACTCCAGCGCCTAGTTTCTGTGAGATGAAGCATTTGGGGCTCCCTAGGGTCCCTCCTGGTCCCCTTTCCATCCGTCCTTCACTCAGCAACTGGGACCAGCTTATGAAAGTGGAGAAGGTGGGGGAGAAGAAGAGGAAGGATTTACATGTTAAGGAGGATCAAGTCTGTTGCCTGACATGAGGGGCTGACAGGCTAATTTCAGGTATTAATGGGTTCAGACAGGAAGAGGAGGTGACCTCCCCCCTCAGAGCTTCTCCTTGTGCCCTGGCCAAAGACAGCCTGCTCCCCCCACCTACACACACACATGTGCACACAGACGTACACACACTTCCCATCCGGCCCCGAAAACCCGCCCTCATTAAAGGACCCCTTATTACCAGTTTAGAAGAAAAAACAGAGATGAACAAAGGAATTAAATGAAATTGCTTTAATCCCATGGCCAGAGACAACCACACTAAAATATGCCACATTTACATGCTGGATTGTAACTGGTTTGTGGTTTACTTTTTGCCATCCTTAAACTTTTCGTTTGGCTGGGGGCAGTGGCTCACTCCTGTAATCCCAACACTTTGGGAGGCTGAGGCAGGTGGATCACGAGGTCAGGAGTTGGAGACCAGCCTGACCAACATGATGAAACCCCACCTCTACTAAAAATACAAAAATTAGCTGGGCATGGTGGCACACGCCTGTAATCCCAGCTACTCAGGAGGCTGAGGCCAGAGAATCTCTTGAACCTGGGAGGCAGAGTTTGCAGTGAGCCAAGATCGCGCCATTGCCTTCCAGCCTGGGCAACAGATTGAGACTCCGTCTTAAAAAAAACAAAACAAACAAACAAAAAAACTTCTCGTTTGTGATTCTTCTCAGAGCTTCTGAGCTCTCTACTTTCTGGAGCGTCCTTTCCTGCTTCCTTTCCTTAGGGCCATTCCTAGAAATGGAATCCGTAGCACAACCCGTACCACTGGTATTGAACTCCCCACCGCCCTGGAGGCTGCAGGAGCTACTGAGGGAGGCCAGTTCTCCCACCTTTCCCACCCGTTGCTGGGCACTGGGTTGAAAGAGGCTTGTCTCTGCCCCCTTGGAACTGGGGCCTCTTCCAAGTTAGGGTGACCCTGCTGGGTCAGAGCAAGTCTCCCAGTGCTCCCCCTTCCTGGACACCCTCCTGCCCCCACCGTCCTGGCACTGGGTGCTTTCCTCATGTTGACCCCATCAGGCCTTCAAATACATGTACATAGTGACAGCCATTTGTCCAATAAAGGAAGTGGATTCCAGCCCCTCCCATGGACTGATGTCCAACCCCCAACACCACCACCCGCCAAACACACACACACGCCTTCCTCCCCGTCTCAATCTGATTCAGTGGTCAGCCAGCAGCCATAGGTAACCATAACTACTGGGTCTGTGCCAGGCACTGGATACCCTCTCCTCTCCATGGGAACACCTGGCTGCGGGGAGTGAGTGGAGCAGGAGAGGGCAGCTGTGAACACAGAGCCCAGCTGACCCTGACTGGCTGAGTCCTGGGATCTGATTGCCCATTCAGATGACACTGCCCCAGGTGCCTGGCCATGTGCTGGGTGAGGGGATCTGGAGATAGAGCAGCCCGGCTGAGGAGTGACCCCTTTGCCCTGGACCCCAGGGTCTCTCACCCCATCAAGGCTCCGGGGCACCCACCCCTTATCTCTTCTGCCTGCCCCCCTCCACTACCACCAAGCCTGTGTCACCAAAACTCATCCATTGATCCAGGCTTAAAATAACCCCTGGCATCTGCAGCGAGCCCCGCGGGGCGGGCAGAGGAGCCGAGTCCCTGCTCCTGAAGGGCACCCGCCCCGCCCCCAGCTCCCAACGCTGGCAGCTCGAGTGTGCGGGTGTCTGCACGTGTTTGGGTGAGAGCAAGAGTGTGCATCTCTGGGGCTAGCATGACTATGAGGGCCTTCCCTGCACGGTGGGCATGTGTGTGCACATGTGTTTGTCAGCGTAAATGCTCCTGTGCACAAACGGCCTTCCTCCATGTCCAGCCCTCACCTGGTGCTCAGTTCTGGCTGGGGAAGGCTGGGGGCCCTGAGAGGTGTGGACATGACAAACAGCCTGTGCTGGGCCTCAGTGTCCCCATTTTAGGTGGTGGGTGACCAGTCTGCCAGCTCTGCTGAGCCCTGGGAAAGGTTTGGGATTTCCTAGAGAGAAACGCAAGACTCAGAGAGAGGAAGTGACTTGCTGTGACTGGCACACAGCCAGGAAGGGCAGGGTCTGGCCTGGAACCTGCACTATGAGCCCTGAATCCACATTCTGACTAGTTCAACACCCCCGGGAAGCACTCCTACCCCGCAACAGGGCCCTTGCCAACACCTGACCCAGGCTCACTTGCCTCCTGTCTGGACATGCAGGCTGCCCTCTCTTCCTGGAGTCCCTTTCCAGCCCCACATGCCCAGAGTTTCTAGGTTTTATTTATTTATTTATTTATTTTTCAGACGGAGTCTCCCTCTGTTGCCCAGGCTGGAGTGCAGTGGTGTGATCTCAGCTCACTGCAACCTCTGCTTCCTGGATTCAACCAATTCTCCTGCCTCAGCCTCCCGAGTAGCTGAGATTTATAGGGGCCCGCCACCACATCTGGCTAATTTTTGTTTTGTTTTGTTTTGTTTTGAGACGGAGTCTCACACTGTCGCCCAGCTGGAGTGCAGTGGCGCGATCTTGGTTCACTCCAACCTCCGCCTGCCGGGTTCAAGCGATTCTCCTGCCTCAGCCTCCCGAGTTGCTGGGATTACAGGTGCACACCACCACGCCTGGCTAATTTTTGTAATTTTTGGTAGAGACAGAGTTTCACCATATTGATCAGGCTGGTCGCGAACTCCTGACCTCAGGTGATCCGCCCGCCTTGGCCTCCCAAAGTGCTGGGATTACAGGCATGAGCCACGGGGCCCGGCCTAATTTTTGTATATTTAGTAGAGACGGGGTTTCACCATGTTGGCAGGGCTGGTCTCGAACTCCTGACTTCAAGTTATCGGCCCGCTTTGGCTTCCCAAAGTGCTGGGATTACAGGTGCGAGCCACTGCGCCCAGCCTTTATCCTTTATTTTGGAGCCAGGCTGACCGGGTTGGAATTCCTGCTCTCCAGGGCCATTCAACCTTTCTAGGCCTCAGTTTTGTCATCTGCAAGATGGGCTACCAGCATTTCGGCAGGGTTACAGGGAGAAGCAGTGGGCCCCAGACAGGAAACACCCAGGTATATGCGGCCTGGTGGGAGCCCCCACTGAAGCCAGGCTGAGAAGACCGTGACCGCGGATACCACCCACAAGCCTCCAAGGCCTCATTCCTAAGCTAATTTCACTTCCATTTCCTCAATGATGCAGTTACCCAAGAAGCAGAGGTTCTTGGGGACTCTGGGCTCCCTGCTGGTGCAAATGCCAGTACCAGGAGGGGGTCTGGAGGGAGGGCCCACGGCTGTCTTTGTCCCCCGCGAGGCAACTCTGACTCAGGCTCCAGCTGCCCGTGGGAGGGAGGGGGCACCCGGGCTCCTGAGGTCGCCAGGGAGCGGCGGGACTGGGAGGCTCTAAAGCCCTCAGTGTACGTGTGAATCCAGAGCGGACACCGAGACCTTAGCGCGGGAACCAAGAGAGGACAGAGCTCCCCGGAGGCCACAGCGCGTGCACGGGGACAGGTGCGCCCTCCCCGCCAGCCCCCCTGCTCCTGGAACACAGTTCAGCGCGGAGGAGTCTTGCGCCCTCTTCCCTGAGCCTCGTCCTTGAGTCGGGGCCGTGGGCCGCATCCTGGCCCTCAGGGCTCGGGATGCGCGTGAGGACCCGGACTCCTAGGGGCGCAGAGGTCGGGAGCCCGAAGCAGGTGCCCTTGGCCTTGGTCCCGCCCCTTATCCGGTCCCAAGCTTTTTTCTCGCCCCTTGGCCTTGACCCCACCCCTTCGGCATGCCGCTGGCCCCGCCCCTTTCTGGCCACCGTGAGGCTTGGGGTCACTCAGCCCCGCCTCTCTTCTTGACCCCGCCCCTTGGCCGCACCCACCACTTCCGCCCCACGCCCAAATCGCCCGGGGCCGGTGGTGGCCGGGGCTGACAGCAGGAGTCGCGCAGAAACTCGCCTGCCCCGAAGTCGCTGGATTCGGGCCTGGATCCCAGATTATCCGCAGCCTAGGGGAGTGGAGAGACGCCCAAGGTTACTCTGGGTCCCGGGACTCCAGTAGCGTCCCTCCCCCCGCCCCCCACGCCAACCACTGAGCGCCCTTCGGAGTCCCGGGAGGAAAGCGTAGGGGCGGGGAACTCTCGCATCTCTTTCCTCCCGGTTGCTCCCCGACTCTGCCCCGCTACTCCGCTATTTGGGGCAGTCGTTTCTACCGCACCCCCATTCTCTCCCCACCCTCGGGTCATGAGGGCAGGACCAGGCCTGCTCACACCTCCCTGCTGGGGGCGTTCCCTGGCCCTAGCAGGGGTCCCTCTGTCCCTACATGCCACATGACCTCTTCAATCTCCAAGGACGGCTGGGTGGCCCTCAAGAGCCCCATTTTGCAGATGGGAAGAGGGGCCCAGAGAGTTGAGGCCCAGTGAGATGCTACCAGCTTGTAGGGATAGTGCTGTGTTGAGCCATCCCTGCTGAAACGAAGGTGAGGGGTCAGGCCTTCCTCCCTGGCCTCACCAGCTGGGCCTCCCCAACCCCTCCTGGAGCCCCCAGCCTCTGGCTACCAGGCAGGAAGTGAAAGGGGCCTGCAGGAAGCCCCAGGAGGAAGCGAGACTTCAGCCAGCCCTGCCCCCACCGGCCAGGGCCCTGGGGACCTGGTGGGAATCAGACCCTCCTTCAGGAAAAGCTGGCCCGAAACACAGGCTCGGAGAGGGGCCTTTTCCCTTCAGTTCCCACCCGGAAAATGGCGCTTCCAGAGTCTGTCTGGGATCCCTCTTAACCAAAAAGAGAGACCAGCTGGGGAGAAAATCTGAGTAGTGATGAAACCAAGGGGTGGGGCCTGGCATCAGTCCCCGAGTTCTCCGCTCCCAAGGAGGGGGTCTGGGCCAATGACATTCTGCTAGGCAGGCATGCCCTCCAGGTGCAGGAGCCCAGGGTTCGCCCAGCTCCACCACCTACCTGTTGTATCTTGGGCCAGATCCCGTTACCTCACAGGGCCTCTCTTTTCCTATCTGCAAACTGGACCATATAATCCCTCCTCATGGATGTGAAATGGTCTAGATTTTCAGGAGAAAATTTGGACCAATAGGGACCTTTAAAAAGGTCAAGGCTGGGCCGGGCACGGTGGCTCACGCCTGTAATCTCAGCACTTTGGGAGGCCGAGGCAGGCGGATCATGAGGTCAGGAAATCGAGACCATCCTGGCTAACATGGTGAAACCCTGTCTCTACTAAAAATTAGGCGGGCATGGTTGTGGGCGCCTGTATTCCCAGCTACTCAGGAGGCTGAGGCAGGAGAATGGCGTGAACCCAGGAGGCAGAGTTTGCAGTGAGCCGAGATCCGGCCGCTGCACTCCAGACGGCGACAGAGTGAGACTTATGAGCGGTGGCTCATGCCTGTAATCTCAGGACTTTGGGAGGCCAAGGCGGGCAGATCACCTGAGGTCGGGAGTTCGAGACCAGCCTGGCCAACATGGAGAAACCCCGTCTCTACTAAAAGTACAAAATTAGCTGGGTGTGGTAGTGCACACCTGTAATCCCAGCTACTCGGGAGGCTGAGGCAGGAGAATCACTTGAACCTGGGGGGCGGAGGTTGCGGTGAGCCGAGATTGCACCATTGCACTCCAGCCTGGGCAACAAGAGTGAAACTCCGTCTCAAAAAAAAAAAGGTCAAGGCCTTTGGCACAACAACTGTGCTGGGAAACAGAGACCCCTGCATAGGCGCATGTGGAAGGAGGCCATCTTAGCCACAACAGCAAAAACCAAAGTATCCAAATGCCCAGGTGGAAAACCTTACCATGTTGAAAACTTTATTGTGAAGTCTTTAAAGAGAGAGAAACTTACCAAATATTAATATGATGGTCAAGACATGAATTTGTATGTATAGAATGATTACAATTATGTAGAAAAATACACCACACACTCGAGGCCTGGGGTTACTGGACACGGGTCATTTCTTCCCTGACTACATCATGGATTCCGGTCCAGAACTTCCAGATTGTCTACAAAATGCCTATCTTCATTTTTTTCACACAAAAAAATTTAAGCAAACACAAACACCCCACCCCGCTCCTCCAGGTGCTCTTATGAAGATCAGATGAGGTACTGATGTGACGGCTCTAGGTCTCAGTCTCTCATCTGTTAAATGCATATGAGAATTATCTAAGGTTCCTTCCTGCCCTTCTCTGGGGACCACAGGCCGGGAGGAGAACCTTGCATACAACCCCTCATGTTTCAGAAGAAAAAACTGAGAACTCAGGGGAAACTTCCTACCGGCTGGCGGGGCCAGCTGGGACAGAGAGATGCCCAAGGTTTGCATGTCTGAGCCCCAGAGGGGTTTCACCCACTGTCGGAGTTTTCACCTGCTGAGCTAACCCTGGCTGTTGCAAAAGATGGGGTGGGAGATGGGGATGTCCAGGAGAAGATGGGGTGGGAGATGGGGATGTCCAGGAGAAGATGGGGTGGGAGACGGGGTGTCCAGGAGAAGATGGGGTGGGAGCTGGGGTGTCCAGGAGAAGATGGGGTGGGAGACGGGGTGTCCAGGAGAAGATGGGGTGGGAGCTGGGGTGTCCAGGAGAAGATGGGGTGGGGCAGATAGGGTGGCCAGGAGCAGCTCAGACTCCCTCAAACCCAGATGGAAGGGGAGAGGATGGCTGGGCCCATGTGGGCCTGACCCCACCAACCCTCTCCCACACCTACTGCTTGTCACTTGACCTCACCCTGTCACCTGGCTCCCTGGGGGCAGGGGCATCTGAGATGGGTTCATGGAGCAAGTAGCCAGGCAGAGACCTGGATGTGAGTGGCCACTGTCTTCTGAGCTGGGCACACAACAGGTCCTTGGGACAGGAAGCACTGAGTCCAGAGGCCTGGCAAGGGACAGGAGGGGCAGGAGAAGCAGGGGCCTACAGGTGGCTCTGGTGGCAGCTCAGGGGGAGGCAGGCAGAAAACATCTGATGCATGGAACAGAAAATGCCCAGGGCCCAAGAGTGGAAAAACAGTGCCCAGAACTCCACCTTCTGACTCCTAGTCCAGTGCTCCCTTCCGACTCCTAGTCCAGTGCTCCCTTCCAAAGATGCTAAGCTGCAACAAGTTCTAAGGAAGCTGCCCAGGGCGGAGTCCAGGTCAGGAGGTTCTGACCCTGTGCAGGAGGGCAGGCAGGAGGTGGCTGACTGAGTGCACACTGTTGTCCAGGAGTGGAAAGAGACGGTCTTGTCCCCAGACCCCAGAGCAAGGAACACCATTGTAAGAGGAGAGAGCAGCTTCCACTGCGACGGTGGGTGACCAGGGGGCTGGCACAGGATGGCCAAATGAGCCCAGCACTGGGGGGCCAGTGCTTCAGGGGAACAAGCCAGAGAGAGAAGGGAGTTCAAGGGACCTCATGTCCACCTGGTTCAAGGTCACAGGCCTGCCCTGGCCTCTAAACAAGAGCCTCCTGTAGGTCCCAGCCCTTCCGTGTTTATGGCTGAATGTGCTGTGTTTTGGAGCAGCTGGAACCCCGGGTGGACCCTGAGAGAGCTGCCTGCCAGCATGTTCCTTCAGCTTGAGTTTGGAGTCCAGCCCTGGAGGCTGCGCACCTCCTCCCAAATGCAGGCTTGTGGCTCTGGAAGCTGCCACTGGGGTCAAAATGGCATCTTAGGTTCTGGCAGATTGGGCCAATCTCAGGGTTGACCCTGGGGTACAGATACCTGAGAATCAGCAAAATCCAGCTCAATCTTTTCTCCTTTGTTATTTCTTAAAATAATCTTGTACTAAATCCCAAAGCAAGAGAACCCATGAATTGATTATTCACTGCTGCCATTTGCATCAGTTTAAAAGCAGGACGGCTCTGAGGGCAGGTATTAAAGAAATAGAGGCCAGGCCTGGAGCCTCGTGCCTATAATTCCAGCCCTTTGGGGAGGACTGCCTGAGGCCAGGAGTTTGAGACTGGCCTGGGCAACACATCGAGACCCTGTCTTAAAAAAAAAAAAAAAAAAAAAAAAAAAAAGGCGGGCGCAGTGGCTCACGCCTGTAATCCTAGCACTTTGGGAGGCTGAGGCGGGCGGATCACGAGGTCAGGAGATCGAGACCATCTTGGCTAACACGGTGAAACCCTGTCTCTACTAAAACTACAAAAAAAATTAGGCGGGCGTGGTGGCAGGCGCCTGTAGTCCCAGCTACTCAGGAGGCTGAGGCAAGAGAATGGCGTGAACCCAGGAGGTGGAGCTTGAAGTGAGCCGAAATTGTGTCACTGCACTCCAGCCTGGGCGACAGAGCGAGACTCCGTCTCAAAAAAAAAAAAAAAAAAAAAATTAGCTGGGCGTTGTGGAGCACCTGTAGTCCCAGCTACTCAGGAGGCTGAAGCAGAAAGATCACTTGAGCCCAGGCTGCAGTGAGCTGGGGACCCATCATTGCACTCCAGCCTGCGTGATACAGCAAGACCCTGTCTCAAAAAAAACACAAAACACAAAACAAGGCCGGGCACGGTGGCTCATGCCTGTAATCCCAGCACTTTGGGAGGCCAATGAGGGCGGATCACGAGGTCAGGAGATCGAGACCATCCTGGCCAACACGGTGAAACCCCGTCTCTACCAAAAATACAAAAATTAGCTGGCTGTGGTGGTGCGTGCCTGTAATCCCAGCTATTCGGGAGGCTGAGGCAGGAGAATCGCTTGAACCAAGGAGTCGGAGGTTGCAATGAGGTGAGATCGCGCCACTGCACTCCAGCCTGGCGACAGAGCAAGACTCATCTCAAAAAAAAAAAAAAATCAAACACAAAAAACCACCCAACTACAAATTAGGCATCCTCCCACTTGGTCTTTTTTCAGATTCATTTTGGCTTAATGGTGCCTTCCCCATTTTAAAAGTGGTCTCTTACTCATAGTGCCCCAGCCTTTTGAAGGCACAGGAACAAGAGCTGGGCTGCCACCTTCAAGGGCTATCAAAGATGGTGTGGTTTGAAGCCAAAGGCAAGCACACCAAACTCCATGGGGGCTGAATGCTGTGGTCTGTAGCGCCTGTGCTTCTGCAGGGTTAGCCTGGTCCCAGAAAGAGGGCATGTGCATGCTGGAGTGAAGAGCTGAATTTGATTTCCAAGCCCCTGGCTGGGGGTCCAAAGGGAGGGCAGGGGCTACCTCCTGCCAGCTTCCTGCTATTGTTGCTCAGGGCCAGCCGTCTTGGTGGTCACCAGTTCAGTGGAGCCCAGCTCTGTGGCTGGCACAGGGACACTGTGGCCAGGTGGGGTGGTTCCTGGGTCTTCCCCAGGAGGAGGCCAGGCAGGAGCTGTGGCATCAGAGATTCCCGGAGACAGAATGATGACCTTGTCCAGGGGCTCTGGGGCTGCAGGCAGAGGGGATAGAGGCTCAGTACTGGGTCACAGCCTTCCCTCCCTCCCCTAGAAGACTCCTCTGGAGGGGCAGTCCTCCGTCAAATGAAGCCCACTGCAGGGTGGGGAGGGGTGGCACCTGGCTGACCCTGAGTCCATAGGCCTGGCCAGTGGGGAGCTGGCAGGGCAGGGAGCTGGGGAGCTGGAGCTCAGTCTGGCAAACCCTGCAGGGATTTATGGGGGAACCAAGCTCCCTTAGACTCCCAAAGGGCAGGACAGACTCCTCCCTCAGACGGGGCCCCCTTCCTGCAACCTGTCCCTTCCTCACACTGGGGTCTGTCAGGGCAGAGTTGTTCCTGGCTCCGACCAGGGTCTCAGGGGCAGGACTATGTCTCCCTCCCCCGCCTGAGCTCCTCAGCGCAAACTCTTTTCCGCTCTCTGTCTCCGTTTCCCCTTAAAGCCCTTCTCTCCCCCCAGGGGCCATGCATCACCCCCTAGACCGTCCCGACACCCCAGCCCCTGCGCCCCGCTCAGACTGGTTCCCCTACGCACGGAACTCACCGTCCTTGTCTCCGTCGGGGGCCTCTGCGGAGGACGCGCCGCGAAGCCGCCGCTGTCGCCGCCTCCAGCTCAGCAGGCCCACCAGGACCAGCGCCAGGACCAGTGCCAGGCCCAGCAGAGCGGGGGCGCCGAAGAGCAGCCCGGGCAGAGGCAGCGCCGCCTCGCCGGCCCCCGCGCCCACCGACTCCTGAGGCTGCAGCGCCGTCCTGGGCGCAGGGCTGCTGGCCCCGGCTGCTGCGGGAGGGGACAGGGAGGGAGGCCAGGGGTCCGAGGGGAGGGAGGAGCGGGGACGGGGAGGGGCGGAGGGGGGCGAGGCTGGCCGGGGAGGGGAGGGACAGCCGGGGGGCGGTGGACAAGAGGAGGGAGAGGCGGCGGTGAGGGCCACGCGGTGATCGCGGGCCCCTCCAGGCCCTGCCCACAGGGTCCCTTCAGCCCTCGGCGCCCCCGGGGGTCGGGGCTCTGCCTGCGCCCTGGCGATAGGGGCCCCCTCCTCCCGGCGCGCCCCGTGGGTCCCCCTTACCCGGTTTCGGCCGCGGCGTGCGCAGGAGCCCGCAGGCCACGCAGTGGCGGACCAGCAGGTCGAAGCACTCGGCCGGGATGCAGGGCGTGGGGGCTGGCGCGTCCCTGCCCCGCAGGCTCCGAGGACCTCGCCTCATGGTGCCGACGCCGCCGCACAAGCCGCGGGGACTGAGGCTGAGCTGGGCTCCGGGGCCCTCGGGGAGGAAGCGGGGGGCGGGGGGAGCACTCTGCCCTGCCCCGCCCCCGCCTGCTGGGTGGGACCGAGCTCGCCTGGGGCCCCCCTTTCTTTTTTTTTCTTTTTTTGAGACGGAGTCTCGCTCTGTGGCCCAGGCTGGAGTGCAATGGCTCGATCTCGGCCCACTGCAAGCTCCACCTCCCGGGTTCAAACAATTCTCTGCCTCAGACTCCCGAGTAGCTGAGATTGTAGGCGCCCACCGCCACGCCCGGCTAATTTTTGTATTTTTAGTACAGACGGGGTTTCACCATCTTGGCCAGACTGGTTTTGAACTCCTGACCTCGTGATCCACCCGCCTCGGCCTCCCAAAGTGCTGGGATTACAGGCGTGAGCCACCGCGCCCGGCCTGGCCTCCCTTTCTACCTGTGGTTCCCCAATTCAGCCACTCAACCAGCACCGCCTGGGCGGGCCCTCTGCTGGGTGCTGGGAGGTGTCTGGGGGCAGACCAGAGCCTCCTCTTGGGTAGGGAGGGGGATGGGCCCTGCAGCCAGGACACAGACCCTGAGTGGTTCCTCTGCTCCTTCTAGTCAAAGCCTCTCCATGACCCCGGGTGCTCCCCCACCATCTCCCCCACCCCACCTGTCTCCTCCTCTCTTCCTGCCCTTCCTGGACAGAGCTGGTTGGGGACATCAGACACCCGCTTTTTTTTTTTTTTTTTTTTTTGAAACGGAGTCTGGCTCTGTGCAGTGGTGCAATCTCGGCTCACTGCAACCTCTGCCTCCTAGATTCAAGCGATTCTCCTGCCTCAGCCTCCTGAGTAGCTGGGATTACAGGTATGTACCACCATGCCCGGCTAATTTTTATATTTTTAGTAGAGATGGGGTTTCACCATTTGGCCAGGCTGGTCTCAAACTCCTGACCTCAGGTGATCCGCCCTCCTCGGCCTCCCAAAGTGCTGGGATTATAGGTGTGAAGCCACAGTGCCCAGCCTGACATCAGACACTTGTACCAGGCCCAAGTAGCATGTGGGTCTGCCCTGAGGGAATCTCACACTTGTGCTGATGGGGGAAGACAGCCTCACAGCAAGGGCACCAGCTCATGTCATCCTGGAAGGTGGGCCAGAAGGCTTCATGGAGAGTGTGATGGTGAAGTGTTTGCCAGATGGACTGAGGTCTAGGGAGCAGACGGGGGTGAAGGCCAAAGGGGAGCAAAGGCTTGGAGGCCCAAACAGGAAGTCCAGGGAGTGCTGGGACTGAAAGGCTGGACTGGGGCCTTATCTAGCACATTAGGGAGCTTGGACTGTGGCTGGGAGACACGAGGGAGCCACTAGGGCTTTGTGCAGGGAGCGCCCAGGAAGATCTGCCTATGAGCGAGGGAACTGTGACTGCAGTGGAGGGAAGCCTGCCCACACCTGCTCCTTTTCTCCAGGGCTATGTGTCCTCTCCTGCTCACCTCTGTGTCTCACTGCGGGCCCCTCCTGTCTATCTCTGCTCCCCAGTGTTTGGGGTCCCCAACTGTCTGTCACCCGTGTCTCTCTCAGACTGAGTCTCAGAAGCACACACAAGCCCCTCCGCCCTCCTGGTCACATGCTACCCCTCCCCAGGGCCAGGGCTGGAGGGAACTCTGGGAGCTTAGGGCTCAGCAGGGAGCATGGGGTTAAATGCCACGCATGCCACCCAGACCCCTAAGCACTCAGGGCTGGGGAAGCACAGTGAGAGGAGAAACTCAGGGGCTGGGGAGGGAGCCTGGGGGCAGAGGGAGACCCTGAGCAGTGGCGAGGGGGAGGCAAACACTCCAGGCAGAGGGCGGCAGGGGCTAAGTCTTGGAGAGATGAAAGGGGAGCCTGAGCTGCTCTGGGGGCAGGCATGGCCACTGCCACAGGGGATGCTGGGAGGGAGGAGGGAGCATCCGGGCTGCGGATGGGCAGGGCACCAGGCCCAGGGCAGTACAGAACCTGGGGGTGTCTGGGTAGGAGAGAGATTCTGAGCTGTACCTGCAAGGGTCCCTCTCTCTGGCACTGTGGCCCACGTCCAGGGCAGGTGGCCCAGGGCAGGGGATGATGCAGCGGCTGGTCATGGAGTGAGGGGAGCAAGGCTTACCCCCAGGTTTCCAGCTTGGGAGACCCTGAAGGTTCACAAAGAACCCCAGTCAGCCAGCCCTGACTGGTGGGCGCTGGCCCACCCTCTCCATCCCCTGCACATGGGCCAGCAGCTCCCAAGCAGGAAGGTGTGGGCGGAGGAGAGCTGCAAAGGAGAAGTGGGGCTGGGGGCAGGTGTGGGTGAGCGTGGGTGTATGGTGATGTGGGGGTGGGGGCAGGTGTGGGTGAGCGTGGATGTACAGTACGGGGATGGAGGACAGGACCCTGGAGGGGAGCCAGGGCAGGGAAGGCCTCTCTGTGAGGCAGAGAGGTGGGGACAAAGCCAGAAGACTGAGCCATAACCCTGCCACCCACACACACGTCCATCCATGTTGGTGCTGCTATTACCCATTAGTGAGGGCTACAGAGGCCTGACTGAATACCAGGCAGCTCATTTAGCCCTTGTGCCAGACATGTGGGCAGACTGAGGCTTGTGGGAACCCAGGAACAGGGAACCTGTCCCTGGAGAGGGTGGCCCAGTGAGGCCAGAGTCGGGAGAATTTACAGGAGTTAGGAGGAGGGTGTCCACTTGCCCCAGGTCTGCGTTTCACAGCGAAGCACTGGCTGCTCTGACCCCCAGCAGAGACTTGAGGAGGCTGCTCTCAAGGCCAGAGAGAGTGGGAGGGCTGGAACCCACTGTCAGAGTGCCAGGGCCCCTCACCTTGGCCAGAGAGGGAGGCCAGCTGCTAAGAGCAGCAGACACAAATGAGACACCCACTCATGTGACACAAATGTTTGCTGGGTGCTCCCTATGTGCTGGGCCAGGTGCCGGGACAAAAGGCCTGTGGGATTCGTGTCTGTGTTGTGTGCAGGTGCCTGGCCTCACATGAACCTTTCCACTTAGGCCTCCTAAATGGGGTGGGGGTGGGGGGCTGCAGCAGGCCCTGTGTCGCTGCTTGGATGACAAAACAGTTAAGAAGAATTCACAATCAGACCAATGTGGGGAATGTTAGTTTACTCCTCAATGTATTCTTTTTTCCCCATGGCTTTTTTTTTTTTTTTTTGAGACAGAGTCTCTCTCTGTCGCCCAGGCTGGAGTGCAGTGGCACGATCTCTGCCCACTGCAAGCTCCACCTCCCAGGTTCATGCCATTCTCCTGCCTCAGCCTCCCGAGTAGCTGGGACTACAGGCACCCGCCACCATGCCCGGCTAATTTTTTGTATTTTTAGTAGAGACGGGGTTTCACCGTGTTAGCCAGGTTGGTCTTGATCTCCTGACCTCACGATCCACCCGCCTCAGCCTTCTGAAGTGCTGGGATTACAGGCGTGAGCCACCACATCCCGCCTTTTTTTTTTTTTTTTTTTTTTTTTGAGATGGAATCTGGCTCTGTCACCCAGGCTGGAGTGCAGTGGCGTGATCTCGGCTCACTGCAGCCTCTGCCTCCTGGGTTCAAGCCATTCTCCTGCTTCAGCCTCCTGAGTAGCTGGGACTACAGGCATGGGCCACCACGCCTGGCTAATTTTTTTTGTATTTTTAGTAGAAATGGGGTTTCACCATGCTAGCCAGGCTGGTCTTGAACTCCTAACCTCAAGTGATCCACCCACCTTGGCCTACACGCCTGGCCTAATTTCTTTTATTTTTTTTTTTGGAGACGGAGTTTCACTCTTGTCGCCCAAGCTAGAATACAATGGTGCGATCTCAGCTCACTGCAACATCCAACTCCCAGGTTCAAGTGATTCTCCTGCCTCAGCCTCTTGAGTACATGGGATTACAGGCACCTGCCACCAGGCCTGGCTAATTTTTTGTATTTTTAGTAGAAGCGGGGTTTCGCCATGTTGGGGAGGCTGGTCTCAAACTCCTGACCTCAGGTGATCTGCCAACTTTGGCCTCCCAAAGTGCTGGGATTACAGGCATGAGCCACCACTCCTGGCCTAATTTCTTTATTCAGGTCTTTTTTTTTTTTTTAATTTGAGATGGAGTCTCGCTCTTTTGCTCAGGCTGGAGTGCAATGGCGCGATCTTGGCTCACTGCAACCTCCACCTACTGGGTTCAAGCGCTTCTCGTGCCTCAGCCACCCCAGTAGCTTGGACAACAGGCACGTGCCACCATGCCCAGCTAATTTTTGCATTTTAGTAGAGACGGGGCTTCACCATGTTGGCCAGGCTGGTCTCGAACTCCTGGTCTCAAGAGACCTGCGCGCCTCGGCCTCCCAAAGTGCTGGGACTACAGGTGTGAGCTACTGTGCCCGGCCACCATGCTCTACTTTTAATTCACTGAATACTCTTTTTAAAAAGATAATTTGGGCCTGGTGTGGTGGCTCGTGCCTGTAATCCCAACACTTTGGGAGACCGAGGCGGGTGGATCACTAGAAGTCAGGAGTTTGAGACCAGCCTGGCCAACATGGTGAAACCGTGTCTCTACAAGAAATTAAAAAAAAAAAAAAAAATTAGCCGGGTGTGGTAGCTGGCGCCTGTAATCCCAGCTACTTGGGAGGCTGAGGCAGGAAGAATTGTTTGAACCCGGAAGGCGGAGGTTACAGTGAGCTGAGGTCGTGCCACTGCACTCCAGACTGGCTGACAGAGCGAGACCCCATCTCAGAAAAAAATAATAAATAAAATAACAAGATAGTTTGGGGTCTTCAGAGAGAAGAGGGTTTCTGTCGATTTTTGTGCCCCCAATTCTCCTGAAGACACCCTCACAAAGGGTCTGATGCAGGTACTATTAGGACATTTTCCAGATGAGAAAACAGAGGCTTTGAGGGCCAAGGGCCCCCTCAAGATGAGCCAGCAGGTGACAGGGGCCTGCAGGGGTCTGTGTCCACCTGACTGTGAAGCGTGGCCTGGGTCCTGCATGCTTCGGGGACGGGGTTGGGGAAAGTGAGGGCACTCTGGGGATGGGACAAGCACAGTGTCATGGGGAGCAGTCCTTGGGGACAGAGAGGCCCAGCCCCCCAGATCTGGATGTGAAACTGCTCTGGGGCCTGGGATGCACTCTGTACTTCAAAATCAGTTTTCGTTGTAATTATGCAGTAGTACCTGAACACGTGCTCAGGAAAAACCTGCAAACAATACAGAAGTCTATGAGTGACAAAGGGCGTTTCCCCACGGTCCCCAGAGGGAGCCTCTGTTTTCCCTTGGGAGCCTTTCTTCACTGCCTGTTCTGTGCCTTTGCCCCCTTGTGTAGGTGTATACAGAAACAGCTTTTCCCGTGTTCCAGGAATGGGGTCAGCAGTGGAGATGGCTGTGCTGGCTGGGCTGGGCCTGCAGGGCTTCGAGTCAGCTCTCTTGGCTCCATTTCGTCTCATGACACTGCCAGGGCCACCCCTTGTGGTTATTTCCTTTCCCTTCTCCTGTATTTAAAAGCCCCCACAAACAAGTACAATGCTACAGAGTACCTCTTGCTGGGGCCAGGGGAAAGGATGCAGTGTTGTGGGCCTCGGTTCAATGGAAGAGGGGCAGAGTGGCCAGGGAATCAGTACAAAGTCCTGGTGAGGCCAGAGCAGTGTGACCCAGAGGCAGAGGCCTGGGAGTCCCCTGATTCCGTTCCTCCCTGAACCCACGCCAGGGGAGGGCAGGTCATGCCCTTCCACGAAGCAGTCACAAATCCTTGCCTGATTCTTCATGGGCTGGAGCTGCCTGTCCTCCAGCCCGCCACTCCATGCACACGTGCACACACACACACGCTCCTGCACTCCACAGGGTCTGGCCAGGGCACCCCAGCCACCCTCAGCATGGCCCCAGGATAGAGGACATGGGCCCTCCATGTGAGACTAGAGAGCAGACTACAGCCCTTTAGCCACAGAGAGCAAAGCCCCCACCTCTTGGGGGCCAGGTGTGTGAAGTAGAGGGAGGCTGTAAGGCCAGGGTAGGCAAGGGGGAGAGGAATGGGGGCCCCCAGGGCCGACCTCCCAGGCCTTGTTCAGGGTACCACACAGGAAGGCCCTTGTGAACGCACAGGCCGACCCCTGCACGGATGCCTCCCCGTCACTTGCCACTCACTCACTTAGCACCTACCAGGCACCAGGAGCTGTTTTGGGTTCTGGGGAAATAGCAGGGAAGCAGAAAGGAAACCCAAATGGGATGCAGCGTAGTGGGTGGGGAGGTAAGGAGTGCTGGGGAGAAAAAGTCAGAAAGGCAGGGTGCTCGAGGGTTATGGGTACAATTTCAAACAGGGGAGTCAGAGAAGGCCTGGTGGATGGTAACCTCGGAACAGAGGACAGGGTGGAGCAATCCCCAAGGATGTCTGGGGGAAGCAGACAAGGCCCAGTGACCAGGAAAAGGGCTGTGTGCAAAGCATCTCCCTACCCGGCCGGCTCCTCCCTCAACCCTGTGTAGGACTGGCACGACTGGTCCCACTTTACAAAGAGGGAAAGCAGGCTAGAGAGTAAAGGGGCCCGCCAGGCAGCCCCTGAGCCTGCCGCACTACACACGAGTGGGGTCCTCTTCCTGTGTGCGGACAGCGGCAGGGAGAGGGGGTGGGGGTGAGGCCCAGGGGTCTGTGTCCTCACAGGGAGGCTGGCCAAACATACTGGAGGAGGAGGGCTGGGGGACCCCTTGGGCCTGGCCAGATCGCAGGGGCCTCAAGTTCGGCTGGCATCCCCTTTGATGGAAGAGGGCGGTCCAGGGAAGGCTGCCTCCTGTGCAGGTCCGGGGCTCTGGGAAGTACCCACCCACTCTCCCCAGGGAGCTGCCCTCAGCAGCCCCCGGTCCACAGCACCATACTCAGGTGGGGCCCGCAGACTTAGGGTACACGGCCTGGCAGCCCACCCCACTGTCTCCTTCAGCCCCCAAGCGTGAGACATTCTTTCACAGAGACTCTCTGCCTGTGTCCTTCTGGCCCCAGGGTACACTGGAAGGAAGGGGCTAAGCCAACAGAATCTTCCAGAAAATGTCCCTTTGTGCTCAAGCCCTGCCGGCAGGCCTGGCCCAGCACCCCTGGTGTGTGTGGGTTGGGGGCAACTGTAACAGGGCCCTGTCTCAAGAACCCCACGGCTCTCCTCGCCCACCAGCCTGCCAGCCTGCATCAAGCCACTGTCTGTGGAGGGTGGAAGGGCTGGCACGGAGTCAGGCTCTTCAGTTTCTCTCTGAGCCTCACAAGACCTGAAAAGGGGGGCAGGCAGTGGGGCTTGGAGAGGGAAGTGGGCTGCCCCAAGTCACACTGCAGATCGGCCACAGACCCCAACTCGGTGGGACTCGGAGGCTGCGCCTGTTCCCACTGTACCACTTCCCCTCTGCAGCTGGGCTGCTCCTGCCTCTGCTCACCGGGGTGCAGGAGACATGGGGCCCAGGCTGCAGAGCCCCTCCTTGCTAGGAAGGTCCTGCCTCCTTGGCAGGGATGGGAAACACTATCAGATTGAGGCCAGGACACTCGAGCCTGGACCACTGGCCATGGAGAACGTGAACTCCCCGGGGTCCCAAGGACTGCTCACAGCCAGGTGGACTGAGGGGGACAAATGAGTGTGTGACCCCGAGTAAGCTCTACTCCTCTAAGAGTGGGGCCCAAACACCACCTTCCTTCCAGCTTATAAGAGCATGGACAGGGCAGCTTCCAGGCCCAGCTGAAGAGGCGCCGCCTCCAGTAGCCTCAGCCCCCCATTCCTAGCCTGTAGGCCTAGGGGGTTCTTGCCCGCCTTCAACAACATCCTCCAATGACCACGTCATGACCATGGCTACCCTGAGACATTTGACATTTGTTTCAAGCTTTATGTTCAAAATAATGGGCTTGAGGCCAGGAATTTGAGACCAGCCTGGGCATCATAGCAAGACCCCATCTCTAAATAAATACATAAAATAGTGGCTTCTTCATTGCCAGTCCTCAACTAGCTAGGAAGAAAGGCAGTTAGCCTGGCGCCACGCTACAGCTGAGGAACTGAGGCTTGCCGAGGGTGAGTGACCTGCCTGAGGTCACGTCACCAAGCAAGCAGCCAAGCCCAGCCTTTCCCATCTCCCTCCACCTCACCTCAGTACCAAGCCCCAATTCCGGCACACACTGATCTTCCATTACTTCCCTCAGCCAAACTGTCTCCTGGACAATGCCACTGGGTCTCCAGATGGCGTGAAGCAACCCCACTCTCTGGCCACCCATCCCCCACCTTCCAGGGACAGCAGGTCTGAGGGCACCTGCCTGCCATTTAAGTGTGGCTCAGCTCTGCTGTGAGGCAGGGGCAGGCCAGCCCCCAACTCTAGAGGGGAGGCCTCCTGGTTCCAGGGCCCCTGCCAAGCTCGGCTGGGAGCTGGCGGCAGTGACAGCACTGTGTTCCCCAGTGCTTGGAAGGTTCCCAGACCCTTGGCTAGAGAATGCAATGCCACTTCTCTTGTTAAATGGTACCAGGTGGCAAGGAAAATGTGGCACAGGGACCTGAGAGAGGTGCCCCATGCGGGCCTGGGGGGAGGGGCTGTGGGGGAAGGCCTCTCCTCCTGGTCGCCAGCAAAAAGTGATATCCCAGAAGAGCAGGCAGGCTGCGTCCACACCGCCTTCCTCCCCTGCTTGGACCCCCATTCCATGAGCCCCCGCAAAGACCTACTCTACCCTCCAGTTACCCTGCAAAGACACCCATTCTGGCCAAGGACAGAAGGGCCAAAGACAAGGTCACTCTCTGGGAAGGCTGGCCTTCCGGGCTCTGCTGCTACTGCCCATCCCTTCAGGGACCAAGGTGAAGGTTCACCTCCAGCCTCTTCCTTCTGCCCTGGAGCCACCCCTCCTCCAGCAGAGGCTGGATTCCCCGACCAAGTGCCCGAGGGGCTTCTTGCTGCTGGCGAAGGCCTGCTCAGGCCCGCTCAGGCCCAGTGCCTGCACCACTCTGCTCCCATGCTAAGGGCCTCTGCCCTTGGGCCTATCCTGCCACCCCCTGCCCTCTCGCGATGCTATGTTCTGGTGGTCCCATCCTGAGGCAGGAACCATGGCTTGCAGACTGCTGCTTTCTGGGGCACACCAGGCTGTCTCCACCTTCTATATTCCAGCTCAGGGCCTGCCCAGTGGACATGCCCAAATCTTTTTTTTTTTTTTTTTTTTGAGATGGAGTCTCTCTGTCACCCAGGCTGGAGTGCAGTGGCGCAATCTCAGCTCACTGCAACCTCTGCCTCCTGGGTTCAAGTGATTCTCCTGCCTCAGCCTCCCAAGTAGCTGGGATTACAGGCAGGCATGGCACCATGCTCGGCTAATTTTCTATTTTTAGTAAAGGTGGGGTTTCACCATGTTACTCAGGCTGGTCTTGAACTCCTGACCTCAAGTGATCTGCCCACCTTGGCCTCCCAAAGTGCTGGGATTACAGGCGTGAGCCACAGTGCCTGGCGTCCAAACCTTTCTTCAAGGATTAGGCAGGCACACAGAAAAACCGGAGAGAAGCACAGGAGTGGGGCTGGCTCTGCTGCCAGTTAGCTGTGTGACTGTGACACACCTCCCATGACAACAGTCAGCTTCATGAACTGTGAATTGGGGAAACATCATCTACCTCACAGGTCTGCTGTGTGAGAAGAGCTCTGTGAAGCATGACATGCCCTGCAAATGTCGGGTGACATGTGGGGCCTCGACCGGAATCTACGTGGCTGAAGTCCTCAGCAGAGCCCAAGGACTGCCAGGAAGTCAGCCAGGTGTCTACAAACCCTTACTGAGCACCAGGGGTGGGGCCTGAGCTAAGTTCCAGAAGGAACCTACAGAAAGGGGCAGATAGGGCCACATCCCCAACACCTACAAGGAGTTAGAAGGTGGCCCACCCCTCAGTGAAGGGCATGGGCTCAGCTGCGATGGTGACATCAAAGCAGAGAGGCCTTAGGCCGGCTGCGGTGACTCACACCTGTAATCCCAGCACTTTGGGAGGACGAGGGTGGCGGATCACGTGAGGTCAGGAGTTTGAGACCAGCCTGGCCAACATGGCGAAACCCCATCTCTACTAAAAATACAAAAATCAGCTGGGCATGGTGGTGCGCACCTGTAATCCCAGCACTTTGGAAGGATGAGGCGGGCAGATCACCTGAGGTCAGGAGTTCAAGACCAGTCTGGCCAACATGGTGAAACCCGTCTCTACTAAAAATACAAAAATTAGCTGGGCATGGTGGCGTGCACCTGTAATCCCAGCTGCTCGGGAGGCTGAGGCAGGAGAATCACTTGAATCAGGGAGCAGAGGCTGCAGTGAGTTGAGATCACGCCACTGCACTCCAGCCTGGGCGACAGAGCGAGACTCCACACCCCACCAACCAAAAAAAAAAAAAACAAAAATGCAGAGAGGCCCCGAGGTGCTGGTGCAGTGCTGCCCAGGGCTTCAACTGGGGTCCATCCTGAGGCCTGAGGCTGGTGAGCATGCCCTGGCACGCGCAGGATGATGAATGTGGGGAGGGCACTGTCATGTTCCAAGGGAGTCAGGACCTGGCTGTCTTCCTGAAGTTTCTCCCTCCAGACACCTCCTTCACCCACAAGCTCCCATGTGCCAAGCCCGCTCTGTGCAGTGGCAGGAGCCTTGACCCGGCTACGGGATTTCTCGAGTCCAGTTCTGATGCCTCTACAATCCCTCTACAATCTCCAATTAGACTCAAGGGAGAAGGAAAGCAATTGGCACTGCACAATCTCTCGCCATCAACCCCAAAAGGAGGCCTCCAGCCAGCTTCTCTCACTTCTTGCAAACTTCTGACAGTGGTGTAATTCCTAATTTGCACCAGTTTTTGAACTCCACTGTGTGATTTCTTTTTTGGAGATAGTCTTGCTCTGTTGCCTGGGCTGAAGTGCAGTGGCGCGATCTCAGCTCACTGCAACCTCCGCCTCCTGGGTTCAAGCAATTTTCCTGCCTCAGTCTCTTGAGTAGCTGGGACTATAGGCGCAGGCTGCCATGCCCAGCTAATTTATTGTATTTTAGTGGAGACGGGGTTTCACCGTGTTGCCCAGGCTAGCCACAAACTCCTGAGCTCAGGCAATCCGCCCGCCTCGGCTTTCCATGTGATTTCAAATATTACTGTTCACTGAGTGCCTACCTAGCAAGGTGCAAGGCATTAACACGTTATGAACACAGCAACCTACACACAGGCATGGGGGTCACACAGTCCCAGGCATGTCCCCCATCATTTCATTCAATCCTCCCAACGTGACAAGGTGAGCAGAACCTCATCTCCATTCACATCTGAGAAAACAAGCTCCAAGAGGCAACAACCAGGTTCTATAATAGCAGAGCCAGGATGTGGAGTCTGATTGGCGTCCCGAGTCCAACCTTCCCTTACCCCGCCCCACTCTTTTTTTTTTTTTTTTTTTGAGACGGAGTCTCGATCTCCTGACCTCGTGATCTGCCCGCCTCAGCCTCCCAAAGTGCTGGGATTATAGGCGGGAACCACCACGCCCAGCTTTTTTTTTTTTTTTTTTTTTTGAGACGGAGTCTCGCTCTGTTGCCCAGGCTGGAGTGCAGTGGCGTAATCTCGGTTTAACACCACCTCCGCCTCCCAGGTTCAAGTGATTCTCCTGCTTCAGCCTCCTGAGTAGCTGAGACTACAGGCCCGCATCACCATGCCTGGCTAATTTTTGTATTTTTAGTAGAGACAGGGTTTCACTATGTTGGCCAGGCTGGTCTCGCTTTTTTTTTTTTTTTTGTGGCAGAGTCTCACTCTGTTGTCCAGGCTGGAGTGCAGTGGCACAATCTCAGCTCACTGCAACCTCTGCCTCCCCGGTTCAAATGATTCTGCTGCCTCAGCCTCCCGAGTAGCTGGGACTACAGGTGCCCACCACCACATCTGGCTAATTTTTGTATTTTTGTAGAGACGGGGATATACCATGTTGGCCAGGATGGTCTCGAATTCCTGACTTCAAGTGATCCACCCACCTCGGCCTCCCAAAGTGCTGGGATTACAGGCGTGAGCCTCTGCACCTGGCCCACCTTGCCCTACTCTTAATTGTTCTGAGTCAGTTTCCTCATCTACAAAGTCAAAGTGGTGAATGAGACCAGTGATTTTTAAACTTTTTTTAGCCACAGACCTTTTGTTCAAAGGAAACCTTAAATGGAGATGTAACACGCCAGCTGCTTAAAGACACAAGGCTCTGCAAGAGTGAGTGTGGGATGGGAGGGGGCTACGGTCTCACCAGCTGGGTCCCCTCGCTGCTTCTGCCCAGCTCTCCCTGCTGCAGCACAGGCACTGCAGGGAACCTTCGCAACCACTGGGGGCTGAGCCTGGGCCTGTCAAGCCCTGACTGGACATCCTCAACAGAGAATGTTTATGGAGTCAGCACGAAGCCATGAGGAGGGGCAGCCCAGGGGCCAGCCACCCTCACAGGTCCTCCAGGGAGGGGCCCTCAGAGCTTCTCAGCAGGGACAGCAGGTTCAGAGCTGAGACACCGGGCACGTGGCCAGCGCAGATCTGCAGCACGCGCACCAGGCGCTGCGCCATGGTGGCCCGAAAGCCTTCCACCTGCGGGGAGAGCAGAAAACAGTAGTGAGACAGAATGCAGCAGCTGGCCCTGCTCCCTTACCCAGAGCAGCTGCAGGGGCTGCCAGAGCAGGGCTGGGGGCGGAGACTCGGGGGTAGCTCAGGTCACCACTGCCCATCACAGCCACGCCCTCATTCATGCCACACCTCAGAGTAGCTTCCAACTGCCTCAGCTTGCCCAATCCTTCAACCTCTGGAGACATCCAGAGCCTGACCTCCTGCTCAAGAGGAAATGAAGGCTTAACAAGGCTGGCTAGGTTGAACAAGCTGTCTAGGGTCACCCAGCTAGTGACTCCAGAGCTGAGCTCTGAACCAGGGCTACTTCCAACCAATGCCCGGGCAGCTCGGGCCACAGAGGCTCAAGACCAGGGAGCAGAAGATACTCACAGGGATAGGAAGGAGGGAGGGACAGCGGGTGGCCCTCACCATAGATAAGAAGGTGCCATCAAAAAGGAATGGGCCCAGGGGAGCTGTGGAGCCAGAGAGGGACAAGACTGCTCTAGGCCTGGGCACAGATGCTCTAGACACATCCGCTGGAAGAACACGATGCTGCCCAGTGTCTTCCCCTGGCCGACATGTGGCCTCAGAAGCATCTCGTCTTCTGTTTCCTCTCTAGCTGGGGGCAGGTTGGGGTGTCACCACCCACCCAAAGTACAACACTAGAGACCAGGGCAGCCTCAACTTCCCTGCTCTTACTCCTACCACTTGCCACCATGACCTCCTTGGTATGAGACCCAGTGGCAGCTTCTCAGTCCTCACTGCACTGGTGCTATTGACAGAGTCCAACACAGCTGTTTACTCCCTCCTTGAAACGTTTTTTCTGCCTGGCTCCCAGGCCCCCACACTCACCCAGGGTTCCGCTCCCACACAGGCAGCTCCCTTATCTTTGCCCAGTATCTATATGCTGGGGCTCCAGAGCTTGGTCCTTGAATCTCTTCTCCCACACTCAGTCTCCCAGTGACCTCATCCAGTTCTGTGGCTTTAAAACCACCTAGTTGCTAATAACACCCAAATTACACCTCCAGGTCTTCCCTCTGAATGTCACACATGTATGCAGCTGTTTACTGGATTTCTCCACCTAGGTGGCTAATAGAAGACCCCTTAATCTTTGCATGCCAAAAGCAGAGCCCCTGAAGCCCCCCAAAACCTGCTCCTCCTGCAGGCTTCCCTATCTCAGCCAAAGACAACTCCATCCTTCCAGTCAGCTGGCAAAACCTTCAGAGTCGGCGAGGACTCTTCTTTCTCTCATGCCTCATATGTTGGCCACAGAACAGTTGGCCGGCTCCATCCTGGAAACAGCCGGTGTCACAGACCATCCCACCATCCTCTTCCCTGGCCAGCACTGAGTCCACGCTTAACTCCCCTAGAAAGAGCCTCCAGGCCGGGCGCAGTGGCTCACGCCTGTAATCCCACCACTTTGGGAGGCCGAGGCGGGCGGATCACGAGGTCAGGAGTTTGAGACCATCCTGGCCAATACGGTGAAACCCCGTCTCTACTAAAAATACAAAAATTAGCCAGGCATGGTAGCAGGTGCCTGTAATCCCATCTACTTGAGAGGCTGAGACAGACAAATCCCTTGAACTCTGGAAGCGGAGGTTGCAGTGAGCCGAGATTGTGCCATTGCACTCCAGCCTGGGCAACAGAGCGAGACTGTCTCAAAAAAAAAAGAAAGAGCCTCCAGACCTGTCTCTATTTCTGCCCTAGTTTCCCTTCAGTCCACTCTCCTCCCAGCAGCCAGAGGCGTCCATTTAAAACCCAAGTCAGGCCACATCCCTCCCTGGCCCCGAGCCCTCTAGCAGCTCCCCACCAGGCTCCAATGATCCAGCCCCACCATTCCTGATTTCTACACCCCAACCCGCCCTTTGCTATTGTGCTGCAGCCACCCAGGCCTCCCTGCCAGACCTTGAGCACACCAGGCAAGTCCCACACTCGGCCCATGCACTTGCTGTTCCTCCTGCCACGAGGTATCTCCATGCCCTGCCCGCCTACTTCCTTCAGGTCTTTATTTATTTAAAAGTCCTGTTTGCAGGGGCGTTCCCTAGTTACCCTGCCTAACTCTTGCCTGTTTACCACCACCTGACACGCCACGCCTCCACTTTCCAGCACATCATTTACCCCATTTGTTTCCTTGACTAGAACAAAGCTGGGGCTTTTTTTGTTTTGTTTTGAGACAGTCTCGCTTTGTCACCCAGGCTGGAGTGCAGTGGCACCATCTTGGCTCGCTGCAATCTCTGCCTCCCAGGTTCAAGCGATTCTTGTGCCTCAGCACCCTGAGTAGCTGGGATTACAGGTGCGTGCCACCATGCCCAGCTAATTTTTGTATTTTTAGTAAAGACTGGGTTTCACCATGTTGGCCAGGCTGGTCTCAAACTCCTGACCTCAGGTGATCCTCCCACCTCAGCCTCCCTGGGATTACAGGTGTGAGCCACCGTGCCCAGCAGGAAGCTGGGGTTTTTGACTATTTTGTTCTGTGCTGTGTCCCTGGAGCCTAGAACAGTGGCTGGCACCACAGAAACTCAGGAAGTATTTTTTTAATAAATCCTCTAAGTTTGGTGGCCTTTGTTCCTGAACTCTATCTCTAGGCTGCTGAGGCTCAGGTTCCACAACCTGCCTCCTGCAGCAGCCTCGACCCAGCCTCCTGCCTCTGGCCAGGCTTCCTCCAATCCACGTCACTCCAGAGATGTGACCCAAATGCCCGGGTCTGACCACAATCATGACTTTGCTCATGACATCCAGGAAGAAATGACCTAATTCTACCGCCAGGTTCCCAAAGCTCAGCAAATCCTTCTGCTGTTGCATATGTTACATGTCTGCTTATTTCATGAGATTCTGAGAGGGCAGGGCCAATATCTGACTCATTTGTGTTCCCAGGGCCCAGCACAGAGCCCTACCAGCAGACCTAGGCAATTATTTCACTGGGCCAATCACACACCTTCCTGTGTTTCCTCATCTATAAAACGGGGCTGGTAATTCCTGCCACGCAAAGGCCTCAAGATATATGGTGGGGCTCAAACTCAATTATGAAGAAGAGTGTTCTGAAGAGGACAACACCAGCACGAAGAGGGAGGCCAGTTCAAACCCTGGATGCTCCATCTGAGGGATGCAGGCCTACGTTCTGAGCAGGCATTTCTGCAGCTCCTGCTGCGGCTGGAACCAGGCTGGGACCTCCTGCTTCCTGCCCAGGCCGTGACAGAACCCAGCACCTGGCCTGGCCCGCCACCTCATGGCCACAGACAGAATTACACCACTTGTCACAAGGTGAGTAGGCACCCCGTCCCCCACCAGCATCTGAACTACAGAGCAAAGATCGTGATTCCCCTTTAGAGATGCTTTGTGGCAGACAAAGTGACCTATTCAAAGTCACACGGTCAGCAGGCTAGGATAGGAGAACAGCTGGCTCTACCCCTCACTCACGAGCTGTCTGATCCTGAGCAAGTCGCCTCTTCTCTCTGGGAGGAAAGCCTGGCGGGGCAGGCACTTCAGGTGTGCCCAGGCCTCAGGGTACCATCTGTGAGATCAGAGTGCTGATCTGGTCAGGGGTTCAAAAAGTAGTCATCAAATAGGAAAACAAATGCGTGACAGAGTCAAGTGTGTATCACGATCGATGCATCGACCAAGGGGCAGGCCTAATGGCTGCTGCCACATGAGGCAGTGATGAGACCTGCCCAATCCTAATGTGGTATGAAAACATCCCCATTTCTACTGGCAACAGCCACAGACTGCTATCCTCTGAATTCTGCCCTTAGACCAGAGGAGCGCCCTGACACCAGGATAAGGGACCCCGGTCTAGACAGTGGTGACGGATTGGTGGTGGCAGATCATGTGCTGACTCGGTTCTCCCTGCATTTCATCACTTTGCTTTCGGTAACAGGCACAAGACCCAGAACAGAGCAGAAACACAACTCTTCAAAATGTATCTCAAAACCAATAAACAGGTTTCCAAAGGAATGGAGCAGGCCTGGCACATGGGTGTGGCAGTGTGGGCCCTGTGACTCCTCAGTAGACCCATCGGGGAGAGCACATCAACTCCTGCTGAGGCCTCTTTAGCAAAAAGTCATCAGGATTTATCCTGCATAAAAAGCGGCTAAAGGCCAGGCTCGGTGGCTCACGCCTGTAATCCCAGCACTTTGGGAGGCTAAAGTGGGAGGATTGCTTGAGGCCAGGAGTTCAAAACCAGTGTGGGGAACACAGCAAGACCTCATCGCTATATTAAAAAGTAAATAAACGGTGGCCAGGCACAGTGGCTCATGCCTGTAATCCCAGCACTTTGGGAGGCCGAGGCGGGCGGATCATGAGGTCAGGAAATTGAGACCATCCTAGCTAACATGGTGAAACCCCGTCTCTACTAAAAAATACAAAAAATTAGCTGGGCGTGGTGGCGGGTGCCGGTAGTCCCAGCTACTTGGGAGGCTGAGGCAGGAGAATGGCGTGAACTCAGGAGGTGGAGCTTGCAGTGAGCCGAGATCGCGCCACGGCATTCCAGCCTGGGCAACAGAGTGAGACGCCCTCTCAAAAAAAAAAAAAAAAAAAAAAGTAAGTAAATAAATAAATACTTAGCTAGGTGTGGTGGTGCATGCTTGTAGTCCTAGTTACTCAGTAGGCTGAGGTGGGAGGTTCACTTGAGCCCAGGAGCTCGAGTCTGCAGTGAGCCATGATTACACCACTGCAATCCAGCCTGGGCAACAGAGCAAGATCTTATCTAAAACAACAACAACAACAACAACAATAAAAAGGCTACTTTCCTACACCTCGTGGTTAGTTTCACCTTGTGAGAAACACCAACAGAATCCAGTTGGGGCAGAACACCCTACATATGCATCCAACCATCTACCCACCTACCCAACAAACATCCCTACTGCCTGCTGGGGACCCTGGCTTGGGGTGAGACTAGACAAGATCTGAAATCCAGAGAGTTAAGGGCAAATCAGGCATTTTGACTCCCAGGGGACACAAGGATGCACCAGTTAATGAGACGGACATACGCCTGGCCTCACAATCACTTACACCCCAGCAGGAGAGTGGACTCACAAATACATACACATAAGACTTAGTTATAACTGAGTATGCAGAAACTCAGCAAAAGGAAAAGCAGGGCAGTACGTGCTAGAGCCTGGCATATAAGATGCACTCCAGATGAAAGCACATCACCCTCGCTTCACACCTGTGCACCCCAAGGCTCAGGGTGACCTGCCCAGGTCATAGCCAGTGAGCAGAAACTCCACTCAAACCAGGATCCTGTGTCTCCCTCCTCTTCAGGAGCTGCCTCGCTCGGATACTGAGTCCTTCTATAAGCATTCCCAATGTGCCCACTGTGTACTGACCACCCTTTCCCCGCACCCGAGTGTAGCGTTGGTCTCTGTGATCAGCATGCTCACCTCCAGGTCACAGTAGAGCAGGGGGCTTTGATAGGTGTGGGCCAGCTTCACCACGGTGTGCCGGTGAATGCTGCAGTGGCTCTCCCGCCCAGCTGGAAAGAAGCCATGAGTGCTATAGCTGCAATCTCAACCTTCCTGGCTGGAATTCAGGAAGTGCTGGGCAGAGTCACTCACTTCCCCACTCTAGGGCTCAGTTTCTAAGTCGCGAGGGTGACAGTCCTATTCTAGTTTCTTTTCTAGGTAGTCAAGAATATCAAATTAGACAATGAAGATAATAATAGCTCCTACCCCACTGAGTCACTCTAGAGTCAGTGAATTCGCATCTAGAAATTACTTGGCCTGCATTTGCTCACCAATGCTTCTTGAGAATTATCTGTGCCAGGCACTCTGCTCAAGGAGCTAACAGTTCAGCTGGGAAGGCAGACAGGTTAGACACCTCATGCATGCCGGAGTGACACTGGGGCTGAGTTTTGAGTTATTTGTAGGGGTTAGCAAGACAAAGAGGAAACGTATTTGACAGAAGCCTAGAGTAAACAAAAAGAGGAAGGGCTGGCCGGGGGCTGGGTGTGGTGGCTCACGCCTGTAATCCCAGCACTATCCACCTGTAAACCCAGCACTATCCGAGGCAGGTGGATACCTGAGGTCAGGAGTTCAAGACCAGCCTGGCCAACATGGTGAAACCCCATCTCTACTAAAATACAAAAATTAGCTGGGCATGATGGCGGGTGCCTGTAATCCCAGCTACTCGGGAGGCTGAGATGGGAGAATTGCTTGAACCCGGGAGACAGTGGTTGCGGTGAGCTGAGATCACACCACAGCACTCCAGCCTGGGCGGCGGAGTGAGACTCCGTCTAAAAAAAAAAGACGGGCCCTGTAACAGGTCTTACCTAGGTGTAAACCTTGGATCTACCACTTTTTACCTAGGGGCCTTGGGCAACTTAACCTCATGACTCTAAAATGGAGGTAATACCTACCTCAAACATTAATATGAAAACAAAGCAATTACTGTGTCTGCCTCACAGTGAGAGCTCAAAAGATGTTAGCCATTATTATTTTCACTGTTAATATTACAAAGTCTCAGGAACAGCAGGACTTTTTCAGAGAAAGATAAGCTGACCCAGAGAAGGAGAGTAACTGGAGATGAGACTAGCCCAGACGGCAGAGGCCAAACTGCAAAGTGCTTTGTGTCTTTAGAGTTTGGATTTTACTGAAAGTCACGGGCAACCACTAGGCAACTCCAAGCAATGGCAGAGTTATCTGCTCAGATTCACTCTTAGAAAGGCTGACAACAGGTCAGATTCCAAAGTATGTGTATATGTGTTCTTTCGGTTTTTAAATTTAACTTTTAAGTTCAGGGGTACATGTGCAGATTTGTTATGTAGGTAAACGTGTGTCATGGGGTTTGTTGTACAGGTCATTGTCACCCAGGTATTAAGCCTAGTACCCACTAGTTATTTTTCCTGATGTTCTCCTTCTTCCTGCTCTCCACCCTCCGATAGGCCCCAGTGCGTGTAAAATACGTGCTCTTTCCATCACCCAGGGTGCCTCAGCAAGAAGCTACCGCTGCCCCAGCTTTCCCTTGGCTGGGGGTGGGCAGTAACAGGCGAGGAATGTACTTACCACCTGTGGCGAGGAAACACACCTTCCCCAAGAAGAAGCTGGCATCCACATGGCGCAGGGACTCCTCTGTGTTCTGGAGGCTGGGGTGGCCAGGCCAGGGTGAGAAAACAAACCAGAGAACAAAACTTTACAACAGAGAAAGCAGAAGTCCTTGCTTCTCTGATCCTAGAGGCCAGAGAAGGACAAGAGGGTGACTTTCTCTGGAGAAATACTTTGTCCTTTAATTTTTTTTTTTTTTTTTTTTTGAGATGGAGTTTCACTTTGTCGCCCAGGCTGGAATGCAGTAGCGCAATCTTGGCTCACTGCAACCTCCGCCTCCTGGGTTCAAGTGATTCTCCTGCCGCAGCCTCCTGAGGAGCTGGGATTACAGGTGCATGACACCATGCCCAGCTCATTTTTGTATTTTTAGTAGAGACAGGATTTTGCCATGTTGGCCAGGCTGGTTTCAAACTCCTGACCTCAAGTGATCCACTGGCGTCGACCTCCCAAAGTGGCATGAGCCACCACGTCCCGTTATGTCCTTTAATGTTTTTAAAAAATAACTTCAACTTTTATTTTAGATTCAGGGGGTACATGTACAGGTTAATTACATGGGTATATCATGTGATGCTGAGGCTTGGGGTACAACTGATCCCATCACCCAAGTACTGAGCATAGGACCTAATCGTTTTTCAATCATTGCCCCCTCCCTCCTTCCCCGCTCTAGTAGTCCCCAGTGTCTATTGTTGCCATCTTTATGTCTATGAGGACCCCATGTTTAGCCCCCACTTACAAGTGAGAACATGTAGCACTTGATTTTTTGCTCCTGTGTTAATTCACTTAGCATAATGGCCTCCAGCTGCATATCCACAGTGCTGCAAAGGCCAGCTCTCATTCTTTATTACGCGTGTACTTTAATTTTTTTTTTTTGAGACAGAGTCTCGCTCTGTTGCCCAGGCTGGAGTGCAGTGGCCCAATCTCGGCTCACTGCAACCTCTGCCTCCTGGGTTCAAGCAATTCTCCCGCCTCAGCCTCCCGAGTAGCTGGGACTACAGGTACACACCACCACGCCCAGCTAATGTTTTGTATTTTAGTAGAGATGGGGTTTCACCATGTTGCCCAGGCTGGTCTCGGGCAATCTGCCCACCTTGGCCTCCCGAAGTGCTGGGATTACAGGTGTGAGCCATTGTGCCCGGCCGTTGTGTATTTTAAACATTGTGCACTGACCACTGGCTCCTCTCTCCTCACCTTACAGATTGACCTCAGCCAGCCTCTCCCATCCTCACCACTTCCCATCACAAGTTAGGTCACTGACCCAGCACAGTCCTGAGCCAGGCCTGCCTGAGCCCTGACTGCCCCTTCCTCTGGCTCTCACCTGTATTTGCTGTGAAGATTAACCACAAACACGATCAGGTCAATTCGGGGCCGATTCACACTGGAGGGCAAAGGGAGGGACTTTGCCAAGTGGCTGAAAAACAGGAAATTGCAGGACTCAAGATATCCGTACCCCCCTCACAGCGACCGTTTAAATGCTGCCCTTCATGTGGAAAGAGGCCGTCAAGGGCTCCCCACCTCATCCTAGCCACCCGAGGCTCTTGTGGCCACGACTCCTTGGGCCAGCACAGAGGAGGACAGGTCCGGTCCTATTCAGATTACTCCTGTCTGATTCCCTCTGCCAGAAAGGGGCTCTGTTTAGTCACCTAGTCACCATCTCGGCAAGGGGAGGTTGGGATATAAGACGGCATGGGACTAGCCAGCTACGCTGCATGCTGGGAGAAGGACCAGCCTCAGAGGAGGGGGCGCTGGGCTTCGGAGTTTAGCAGCTAGGACCGAATCCCTCTGGAGTGACAGACACGTGGGCCCAGGCCACAGCGGCGACTACTTACACCTTCAGCTCGGAGGCGCAGTCCTCCTTGAGCATCGAGTCCGCCAGCTGCTGCAGAAGAGCATCCTCCGTGCCCACCAGCTGCGCAGGGAGAGAGAGCGGACAGTCGAGCCCTAGGCACAGCACCCCCTGGGGAGGGCCTGGCCCTTCGACCCACTCCCAGGGGGATCGGGACACCGCCAGCAGGCGGCTCGGAGGACATTTCCCGAGAAGTGGACCCCGCGAAGCGGCACGGGCTGGGCGCCTGACGTTTGGACCCGCTGCAGGCCTGTGGGCACCGCACTCTCTACTATCCGACCCTCGCTCCGACCGCCGGCCTCTCCAGGAGGCCAGACCCCCAGACGCGGGAAAACCAATTCCAGGCGCTGGAACTCGCCAATCAGAAGCTGGGAAAGAGTCCGCCGAGCACCTATTGGTGGGTGCGTCCCTCAACCTCAGAGAGCGGCTACTCCAATTGGTTCAGAGCATGGCTCTCTGCCTATTCCCCGCCCCCGCGACGGTAGCGCGCGCTGGCTTGGCGCCTCAGGGAGCTCAGTTGACCTAGTGGCTGAAGCGCCGCCCAGGAAGAAAAGCCGGTGGGGGAAGCGGGGCCGCCTGCACCTACCAAGATGGTGGCCGTGTTCAGGCCGGGCAGCTTGTCCAGCGGCCTCAACACCGACATCCCAGCCGCAAGACCAACCGTTTCTCCTGCGGTGCGCGCCAATCTTTCAAACCGCCCTGAGTCCAGCCCCTAGAGCGCGGCTTGGGGGCACGTGCCTCCTTATAGGCGGGGCTTCGCGGGGCGGGGCGGGGCCTCTTAAAGGAACCGAACCTTTATCTCCTTTTCTGAGGGGCGTTCCAGCGCCACCCGTGGAACAGGCCTTTGGTTCCACGCTCCACAGTAAGCAGGTTTTTAGTGATTCCTTTGTTCACTTTCGTTCATTCATGCTCATACACAGTACTTTTTTTTTTTTTTTTTTTGAGACAGAGTCTCGCTTTGTGGCCCAGACTGGAGTGCAATGCGCGCAATCTTGGCTCACTGCAACCTCTGCCTCTCGAGTTTAATCGATTCTCCTGCCTCAGCCTCCCGAGGAGCTGGGACTACGGGCGTGCGTCACCACGCCCGACTTATTTTTTTATTTTTAGTAGAGACGAGGTTTCTCCAAGTTGCCCAGGCTGGTCTCAAACTCCTGGCCTCAAGTGATCCCGCCTCGGCCTCCCAAAGTGAGTGCTGAGATTACAGACGTGAGCCACCGTGCCTGGCCTTTTTTTTTTTTTTTTTTGGAGTGTCACTTTGTTGCCCAGGCTGGACTATAGTGACATGATCATAGCTCACTACAGCTTCAAACTCCTGGGCTCAAGTAATCTTCCTTGCTTAGCCTCCTGAGTGGCTGGAACTACAGGCAAGTGCCACCATGGGGATCTGGCCATGTTGCCCAGGTGGGTCGTAAACTCCTGGCCTCAAGCAGTCCTCCTGCTTCAGCCTCCTGAGTAGCTGGGACTACCGGTGCACACCAGCAGGCCCTGCCAATTGACTGCTTTTATAGTGAGTGGTAAGCATGCTGTTCTTTGTCCAGTGGGAGACTTTACCTCATCTTTCAAGGTTCCTTGCTGCAAACACAGCCTGGGTACAGAGCTGTCAGGATCTTGCTTTCTTGGCATACCCAGCAAGAACATGCAGGGACGCTCAGGGCCCATAGCGAACTGGTTCTCTCAACAGTTATATAATAACTTGTTTACTGTCTCTACATCTAAAATGTAAGAAACAAGAGGTTAGAGACTTTGTCACTTTGTATGTCTAGCACTCTAAAAGTGCCTGGTACATCGTAGTTAATAAATATTTGTTGAGTGAATGGATGGATTACATTCATCCATTCATTCTCAGCAGTCATTCATTCATCATTTCCTACGCCCAGACCCAATGCCCTACCCTGGGAAGACAGTTGAATCAGACATTATTGATTAACTTAGTGTGATGGGGGTGGGATAGGCAATGATGACAATGTGCTCATTGTTGTAGTATCTGGGAGAGCAGAGACACTGTCTAGCCGAAATCCTTCTTACTGCAGACTAAACTAACTATGTCTTGCTCAGAAAGATCGGGATGTAAATGGCCCCATAGAGCCACTGCCCTCAGCACAGATACGGCTTTGATTCCTCATGGCATGGGGTGTGGAGAGGACTTCCTGAAAGTCAAGCAGTAGTAGGCACTATGACAAGAAAATAAAGTAAGCTGAACGCCGTGGCTCACGCCTATAACCCAGCACTTTAGGAGACTGAGGCAGGTGAATCACTTGAGGCTGGGAGTTTGAGGCCAGCCTAGGCAATATAGTGAGACCTCATGTCTACAAAAAAATTTTAAAATTAGCTGAGCAGGGTGGGCATGGTGGTTCAACGCCTGTAATCCCAGCATTTTGGGAGGCCTAGGCGGGCGGATCACCTGACATCAGGAGTTTGAGACCAGCCTGACCAGCATGGAGAAACCCTGTCTGTACTACTAAAAATACAAAATTAGCTGGGCGTGGTGGTGCATGCCTGTAATCCCAGCTACTTGGGAGGCTGTGGTAGGAGAATTGCTTGAACTTGGGAGGCAGAGGTTGCGGTGAGTTGAGATTGAGCCATTGTACTCCAGCCTGGGCAATAAGAACAAAACTCCATCTCAAAAATCATAATATCCTGGGCGCAGTGGCTCATGCCTGTAATCCCAGCACTTTGGGAGGCTGAGGCAGGCGGATCACAAGGTCAGGAGATCGAGACCATCCTGGCCAACATGGTGAAACCTCGTCTCTACTAAAAATAGAAAAATTAGCCGGGCATAGTGGCGTGTGCCTGTAATCCCAGCTACTTGGGAGGCTGAGGCAGGAAAATCACTTGAACCCAGGAGGCGAAGGTTGCAGTGAGCCAAGACCGCGCCACTGCACTCCAGCCTGGCAACAAAGCGAGACTCCATCTCAAAAAAAAAAAAAAAAATTAGCTGGGTGTGGTGGTGTGTGCCTGTAATCCTAGCTACTCGGGAGGCTGAGGCAGGAGAATTGCTTGAACCAGGGAGCCAGAGGTTGTAGTGGGCCAAGATGGCACCAGTGCACTCCAGCCTGGCAACAGAGCGAGGCTCCATCTCAAAAAATATATAATAATAATAATAACTTAAAAAAATTATTATAAATAAATAAAATTAGCTGAGCATGGTGGTGTGCACCTTTGGTTCCAGTTACTCAGAAGGCTGAGGTGGGAGAATCACTTGAACCCGGGAGGCAGAGGTTGCAGTGAGCCTAGATGACGCTACTGCACTTCAGCCTGGGTGACAGAGTGAGACCCTGTCTCAAAAAAAAAAAAAAAATACTGGGCACGGTGGCTCACACCTGTAATCCCAGCACTCAGCACTTTGGGAGGCCAAGGCAGGTGGATCACCTGAGGTCAGGTGTTCGAGACCAGCTTGACCAACATGGTGAAACCTTGTCTCTACTAAAAATACAAAATTAGCCAGGTGTGGTGGTGCACACCTGCAATCCCAGCTACTTGGGAGGCTGAGGCAGCAGAATTGCTTGAACCTGGGAGGCGGAGGTTTGCAGTGAGCTGAGAATATGCCCATGTACTCTGGCCTGGGCAACAAGAGCGAAACTCCATCACAAAAACAAAAAACAAACAAATTAGCCGGATATGGTGGCAGTGGCGGGCGCCTGTAATCCCACCTACTCGGGAGGCTGAGGCAGGAGAATCGCTTGAACCTGGGAGGTGGAGGTTGCAGTGAGCTGAGATCGCACCACTGCACTGCAGCCTGGGTGACGTGTGAGACTCCATCTCAAAACAAACAAACAAAAAAAGATAAACTAAAGCTGACTGGGAGAAGAGATGGATGGGAGGAGGCTACTTTAGAGCAGGGAGGCCTCCCTAAGGTGACATTTGAGCAGATGCTTGAATTCAGTGAGAGAGGGGCCCCTTAAGTATGATGAAGAAGAGGCCTCAGGCAGAAGGCAGTGCAAGTGGAAAGCCCCTGAGTGGGAAGCACTCCTGGCACTTCCGAGGCGTAGCAAGGAGGCCGGTGGCTGTGGCAGATGGAGTAAGAACAGGGGAGGAGGTGAGGCCACGGAGGTGATTGAGCTCCAGGAGACTGAGGCCCTTAGAGAGCGGTGGGCTGGGAAAAGACTTTGGACTCTGGTGGGGACTTTCCAGGAGGGGCCGGGCTGAGACCCGTTGGGACAGCATGTGCCTGCCTCGGGGACCCTGGTCCCAGAGGGGCCAAACTGCTTCAGGGAATTACCACTCGTAAAGAGAAACAAGGCACTGCAGCGGGGGAGGCCATCGGGGAGCAGCCAGGAGCAGCAGGAACCCAGGGGAAGCTGCTGTGTGTCCCTGGGGAGCCTGCACTCCACTTCACCGGGGCAGTGATCATTGGCTGAGACGTGGGCAGTGGGACAGAAAGTAGTTGTGTTTAAGATCCATACATGATGAAGGGTAGGGATGGGGAGGAGGCCAGATAGAGGCCTGGAGGTTCTTACATCCTGAACACCCAAGCTGGCAGGGTCATCAGAGTCCTCTGGGCCAGCATTTTTCAAATCGGCTTCTGTGGAGCCCTGGGGAGATGACTTGGGGTCCTGTGACAGACGGGGGATTCCGAGTGGGTGGGGTCCAGAACCCACCCCCACCCAACCATTGAACCGAAGCAACCTTAGCTTTATCTCTGTTCTGTATTGAGCTTCCCATAAGCTTTTGTATGAATAAGGAATCAGTGGCTAAAACAATGCCCACAGGCCATGGATCACATACTTTACAGATTTATTGAGGCATAAGGGACACATATAATCAACTACACTTATTTCAAGGATACAATTTGATAAGTTTGACATATGTATATACTTAAGAAGCCACCATCACTATTAAGACCCTGAACATACCCTTCACCCCAAAAAGTTTACTCCTGCCCCTTTGTGATTCTTCCGCCAACTCCTCTGCTCTCCCACCCCAAAATGTTAAGAAGCACTTTGGCCAGGTGGTGGCTCACGCCTGTAATCCCAGTACTTTGGGAGGCTGAGGCAGCAGGATAGCTTGAGGCCAGAAGTTCAAGACCAGCTTGGGCAATATGGCAAAATCTTGTTTCTACAAAAAGTACAAAAATCAGCTGGGCATAGTGGCATGCATTTGTGGTCCCAGCTACTCGGGAGGCTGAGGTGGGAGGATCACCTGAGCCCAGGAGGCAGAGGTTGCAGTGAGCCATGATCACACCACTGTGTTCCAGCCTGAGTGAAAGAGCAAGACCTTGTCTTAAAAAAAAAAAAGCAAAAGGCCAGGCGCAGTGGCTCACGCCTGTAATCCTAGCACTTTGGGAGGCCGAGGTGGGCGGATCATGAGGTCAGTAGATCGAAACCATCCTGGCCAATATGGTAAACCCCGCCTCTACTAAAATACAAAAAATTAGCCAGGCATGGTGGTGCGCGCCTGTAGTCCCAGCTCCTGGGAAGGCTGAGGCAGGGGAATCGCTTGAACCCGGGAGGTAGAGGTTGCAGTGAGCTGAGATTGCACCACTGCACTCCAGCCTGGCAAACAGAGCAAGACTCCGTCTCAAAACAAAACAAAACAAACCTTCTGTGAACTCACAGTCACCCCCCAGTCCCGCATATGCTGGAAAGGACCCATCATACCTGAAGAGCCCCTAGACGGCCCAGAGGTGTCTGTGTTGGGGGACCTAGGTCCTGAAGCCACCTCACCAGAAGCTTTCCCCCTGCCCATCCCCAGGTTTCTGGGAACAGATTCCCTAGGGAGGTGGTTCCTGGAAGCCCCATGGGCCCTAGGGGGCTGCTCTCTCCGCCTGAGACAATAGCCCTCAACACATGGCAGATACCTTGTCTATGGCTTAGGGGGAGGGGGAGGATCCATGCTTGCGAAGGTGGACCCACCCCCAACGCCAGCCCTTGGCTTTGAATTCCAGCTCAGTCACTGAGAAGCTGAGGGCTCTGGGAGAAGGAGGAGGCCAGCAGCTTCACCTCTCTGCCTCATCCCAAAATGGGGTCTCAACACCAATCCAGCTGGGAGGACTGCAGGAAGTGATGTATGGGGCCAGCTGGAAGATGGGAGTGCTCAATGCCTGTGCCGGCTGTACACCAGCCAGGGGTGCTGTGGGGTAGATGAGGCAGAATGGGGAGGGGGAGCCATTTGCGAGGGTCCTGAAAGCCAGGCAGGGCTCCGACCCTGGCATTGCTACTTTCTTGCTGTGTGCCCATGAATGAGAATTAAATGAGTTAATATAATCAAAGCGTTGAAAACAGTGTCTGGTGCATAGGAAATGTTACATTGAGCCAATGTGTCTGAACTCTCAGACTCAGTCTTGGTTCTTCCTTCTATAACATATGACCCCCTTGAGCTCTACTGGTCACTGATTCTGTGTCCCCACCCGCTTGCCAGTTACCCCAGTATCTGTCTGCTCCCCAAATGGCAGACCATCAAACCCTTAGAGTTATCAGCCACGGTCCTCTCCTCTCTAGGCCCACCAGGCTTGGGGTGCTGCAGCCTGCTGGGTGACTTGCCCTCCCCGCACTCCTCCAATCCTGCCACCCTGTCATCTGCTGTACCACGTGCACAGTACCAGGGATCCAGAAGAGAAGGCTGGTTGCCAGGGCAACGGAAGATAAAGCCCTTGCTCTGCCAGGCTGCTGATTGGCTAAGACAGGTCCCACCTCCTGCCATCCTGAGAGTGGGGGTTAGGGGGAAGGGTCTCTGATGGGCAGGGAGAGGTACCAGCGTGCTGAGCCAGTCCAGGACTGCCCCCTCCTGGCCCACTCAGAGCCCCCGGGTGTGAGAAGCTCCGTCTCCCGTGGGTAGCATTGGCCCTGCCCTATCTCTGCCTCCAGCATCCAGGGCGGCCGCAGATGGCAGTGTCTCTGGGGACAGCAGCTGCGAACGAGTCCACGGGCCGACGCTGAGCTGCTCAGGCTGAGGCGGTGTGCTCAGCACAGAGCCCCCGGAACTGGCATCTGCAGGGCGTGAGGTGGGTCTTTGGGCACACGGAGGGCACCGAGTGGTGCCAGTGGCTTGGGAGGTAGGGAGAGGGGCTCTGCAAACTCACACTGACTCAGGCAGGACATTGGCTGAAATGAGGCTGGAAAATTCCATATAGATCATCTGGTAACCCCATCCCCACCCTGTCACTGTGCACAGGGGACCCTGAGGCCCAGAGAGGGTAAAGAAGGGGCCAAGGTCACACAGGAGGCCAGTGAGTGTGTTGCTTTTCCACCTAGGTCAGTACCCTGAGAAATCAAGGAGAGACCACGGGGTCCTCAGTCAGCCTCAGAATGCCTGGGATTTTGTGCGCAGGGCTGGAGAGATTGGGGGACCTTGATCTCTATTCCACACCCCGCAGCATTGTGGCTGAAATGGCTTCTGTTCTGCCCCAGCCCCCCATTCGCATGTTTAAGCTGGAAGGAAACTGGGGGGCCTGGCTGGGCCTGGATAGGGGGCACGAGTCACCTTGGACACAGTTAAGCCACACAGGGAGCAACCTCCCTGCCTGAGGTGCTCCTTCCCTACCTTTGCCAACCCTGGCAGCACCAGACAATCCTGCACTCTCTCCAGCTCACCAGAAAGGCAGCTGGGTAAGAGGTGCTGAGTCCTACATGCTCCCCTGCCCTGGCTGCACTAGTCACTTTGGACAATCAGTGCACTCTTCATTTTATTCCTTCACAAATAGGGCACTTTAAGACAATGTCGGTGCCTCAGAACAGCCAGTGAGGACCTTTGGGGTAGGAGAGGGGCTCCGGATGGATGCAGGACCAGGAAACAGCATCTTTCCCTCCCCTGGGGTCACAGCTCCCTTCACAGGCCCACCTGGGAGTAGAGAGACAAGAGGAGCTGGAGTTTGGAGACGGAGGTCAGAAAAGTGAGGGCTTCTCTCCGACCTACCTGGAGTTTTTCCCATCCATCCCCCTGCTTCCCTCCCCAGAAGCAAGGTGGGCATCTGCTCATTTCATCCTGCTCAGGTGCCTTTCCCTCCCCTGGAGGACGCAAGCCTCAGGGCATCGCTGGGGTTTGGCGTCTAGCTCTGCCACTTTCCAGTTGGGTAAGCCAAGGCAAGTTAGTGAGCCTGTCTGGGCCTCAGTTTCTTCATCTGTAAAATGTGGATACTGACACTTGCCCCATAGGCCTGTTGTGAGGTTTGTGGAAGAACTCAAAACAGTGCTCTACCTGCCGGGCAGGCAGAGGCGGGCTCCTCACGTCACCCCTTTCTTATAACTAGGGAAGGTTGGGGGTGGGTTCAATAGAGGAGATGATCTGTGATCTATGTTTTTTTTTTTTTTTGAGATGGAGTCTCGCTCTGTTGCCCAGGCTGGAGTGCAGTGGCGCCATCTCGGCTCACTTCAAGCTCTGCCTCTGGGGTTCACACCATTCTCCTGCCTCAGCCTCCCAAGTAGCTGGGACTACAGGCGCCTGCCACCACGCCTGGCTAATTTTTTGTATTTTTAGTAGAGACAGGGTTTCACTGTGTTAGCCAGGATGGTCTCGATCTCCTGATCTTATGATCCACCTGCCCCGGCCTCCCAAAGTGTTTTTTTTTTTTTTTTTTTTTTTTTTTTTTTTAACAGTCTCGCTCTGTTGCCCATGCTGGAGTGCAATGGCACCATCTTGGCTCACTGCAACCTCCGCCTCCCAGGCTCAAGCGATTTTCCTGCCTCAGCCTGTCGAGCAGCTGGGATTACAGGTGCCTGCCACCACCCCTGGCTAATTTTTGTATTTTTAGAAGAGACAGGGTTTCTCCATGTTGGCCAGGCTGGTCTTGAACTCCTGACTTCACGTGATCCACTGCCTCGGCCTCCCAAAATGCTGGAATTACAGGCGTGACCCACCACAGCCAGACTGTGATCTGGCTTTCTAAGTATGAGTAGGAATTTGCCAAGTGAACAAGAATGCAAAGAACATTGTAGAGAAAATAAAAGCATATGCAAAGATGAGGACTGCATAATGTGCAGGCGCATGTAGGTGACGGACAGGCAGTTCCATGTGACCACACATAGTGTGTGAGGTGAGGAGGGGGAGGTTGGCAGGGAGCAGATGGGCACCTTTGGGCCATTCTAAAGAGTCCGGGTGGGCCGAGCACGGTGGCTCATGCCTGTAATCCCAGCACTTTGGGAGTCGGAGGTTAGGATCACTTGAGGTCAGGAGTTTGAGACCAGCCTGGCCAATGTGGCAAAACCCCGTCTCTACTAAAAAATACAAAAACTACCTGGGCATGGTGGCAGATGCCTGTAATCCCAGCTACTCACAAGGGAGGCTGAGGCAGGAGAATCGCTTGAAGGCGGAGTTTGCGATGAGCCGAGATCATGCCATTGCACTCCAGCCTGGGCAACAGAATGAGACTGTCTCAAAAACACAAACAATAAAAAAGAGTCTGGGTGTATATAAGGTTTGTGACGCACCTTACACCTGCTGCCTTCCACTTTCCTGCCTTCTCCGCCTCTGGTTCAATGGAAATAACAATAGCTGATATTGACCCAGTGCTGATTCTGTGCCAGGCAGAATGGTGCAAAATGCTTTTTTATTTTAATTTATTATTTTTTTTTTGAGACAGAGTTTCACTCTTGTTGCCCAGGCTGGAGTGCAATGGCACAGTCGTGGCTCACTGGAACCTCCACCTCCTGGGTTCAAGCAATTCTCCTGCCTCAGCCTGCCGAGTAGTTCGGATTACAAGCATGTGTCACCACACCTGGCTAATTTTGTACTTTTAGTAGAGACAGGGTTTCACCATGTTGGTCAGGCTGGTCTTGAACTCTTGACCTCAGGTGACCCGTCCTCCTTGGCCTCCCAAAGTGCTGGGATTATAGGCATGAGCCATCTGCCCGGTCGCAAAATGCTCTTTAGGCATTGTCTTGCTAAAAATGCAAAGTACCCAGGCTGGGTGCGGTGCCTCACTCCTGTAATCCCAGCACTTTGGGAGGCCGAGGCGGGTGGATCACGAGGTCAGAAGATCGAGACCATCCTGGCTAACACGGTGAAACCCTGTCTCTACTAAAAATACAAAAAATTAGCTGGGCGCAGTGGCGGTCACCTGCAGTCCCAGCTACTCAGGAGGCTGAGGCAGGAGAATGGTGTGAACCTGGGAGGCGGAGCTTGCAGTGAGCTGAGATCACGCCACTGCATTCCAGCCTGGGTGACAGAGCGAGACTCCGTCTCAAAAAAAAAATTCAAAGTACCCTTAGGATGTGGGTGCTATTTCTATCCCCATTTTACAGATAAGGAAACTGAGGCTCAGAGAATAAGAACAAACTTACTATGTAGCACTTGTTATGTGCCAGGCACTGGTTCTGAATATTTTACATAAATTAACTCATTCAGCAGACACAAAAGCCCTATCCCCTGGGTACTTGTTACCATTCCCTTTTTTTTTTTTTTTTTTTTGAGACTGGATCTTGCTCCAGGCTGGAGTGCAGTGGCGTGATCACAGCTCACTGCAGCCTCGATCTCCCAGACTTAGGTGATCCTTCCACCTCAGCCTCCCGGGTAGTTGGGATTACAGGTATGTGCCACCATGCTCAGCTAATTTTTTGAGTTTTTAGTAGAGATGGGGTTTTGCCATGTTGCCCAGGCTGGTCTTGAAGTCCTGGGCTCAAGCAATCCACCCGCCTTGGCCTCCCAAAGTGCTGGGATTACAGGCATGAGCCACCACGTCCAGCCCCATTCCCATTTTATAGATGTAGAAACCAAAGCTCTGAATATCTTGCCCAAGTATTTTGGTGCTAGGGGCCGTGTCCTTATAACTATGAAACTGGACTTGTGTAGACTCCATTGATATCAACCAGGTCTCCTTCGATGGGTGTTTGTTCACTACACTTTCACCAGGCCACACTTTGCTAGGGCGTGCAAGTGGCTGGGAGAGCTACTCATCTCAGGGGCCGGTGCTGGCAATTGGCAGCCATGGCAGCTGCAGTCAGGGCTGGTCCCCGGGGCTCAGGGGCACAAGGAGACCAGAGGAGGCATCGCCCAACCTGTCCTTTACTGAGTGCCCTGCACAGGCCCCATCCAGGGATCAGTCACCCCACTGAATCCTCACTAGGACCAGTGTAGAGGTGTTGCCCCTTTCCCCTTCCATAGGGGAGGAAGCTGAGGCCCTGCGAGGTTAGGCAACTTGCCCAAGGGCACACATCCTGGCAAGAGACTGAACCAGAACTGCTCATGGCTAAGTTGCTCTGTTGCCCAGGCTGGAGCGCAGTGGCGTGATCTCGGCTCCCTGCAACCTCCACCTCCCAGGTTCAAACGATTCTTCTGTCTCAAATAGCTAGGATTACAGGCGCGTGCCATCACGCCCGGCTAATTTTTGTATTTTTAGTAGAGATGGGGTTTCACCATATTGGCCAGGCTGGTCTTGAACTCCTGACCTCAGGTGATCTGCCCACCTCGGCCTCCCAAAGTGCTGGGATTACAGGCGTGAGCCACCGTGCCCAGCCTAAGTCTCCTTAAAGGGTGAATAGGAGCTGGGTGTCCCCATGGCGTGGGGACAGCTGTGTGCTTGTCCACGAGGCCTGGGCTGCTGAGTCACCACGTGGTCTTTTTTTTTTTTTTCTGAGACGGAGTATCGCTCTGTCACCCAGGCTGGAGTGCAGTGGCGCGATCTTGGCTCACTGCAAGCTCCTCTGCCCAGGTTCACGCCATTCTCCTGCCTCAGCCTCCGGAGTAGCTGGGACTACAGGCGTGGGCCACCACGCCCGGTAATTTTTTTTTCTTTTTTTTGTGTTTTTAATAGAGACGGGGTTTCACAGTGTTAGCCAGGATGGTCTTGATCTCCTGATCTCGTGATCCGCCCACCTCAGCCTCCAAAGTGCTGGGATTACAGGCGTGAGCCACGGCGCCCGGCCTACCACGTGGTCTTGATCAGCCGCTTCCCCGCCCTTGCTCTCCTGGACCTCAGTCTCCCCATTTGTGAAGTGATGCTTGGGCCTCGGGCTCTGTGAAGCCTGAAGGTCTCCCTCTGGGTGGGCGGGACAAGGAGCACCTCTGCTGGCCCTCACCACCCTGTGTCTCCGCAGCCAAGGCCGCCGCGATGCCGCACTTCCTGGACTGGTTCGTGCCAGTCTACTTGGTCATCTCCGTCCTCATTCTGGTGGGCTTCGGCGCCTGCATCTACTACTTCGAGCCGGGCCTGCAGGAGGCGCACAAGTGGCGCATGCAGCGCCCCCTGGTGGACCGCGACCTCCGCAAGACGCTAATGGTGCGCGACAACCTGGCCTTCGGCGGCCCGGAGGTCTGAGCCGACTTGCAAAGGGGCTGGGCGGGCGGCACCGGGCGCTCTCCCCCAGCCCGTCCAGCCCGGAGACCCCCAAGGCAGAGGGAGGCCGGCCTCTTGGCCCTCCACGCTATCCCTCTGCAGCCTGGGCCCTCCCGACAGAGGCCCCAGGTGCGCTGGCAGTGGAGGTGGGGCACTTAGGTGCCTGGCTGGCCCAGGGCTTGCTCTCCGTGTCAAGCCGACTCACCCAGAGCCCACCCTCCCAAGCTCAGGGGCATCCTCCGCTGGGCCCCAGTGCCTTTGTGCTGCGCAGCACTCTGCCCCTCCACTGGAGTCAGGCATGTCTATGGCTGCCTGTCCTGAGGCTCCCGAGCCCTCATTTCTTCGTGAAATCCCGGGTTTCCCCACTCAGCTCCCCTGCCTCCACTCAATGGCACCGGCCCTGCAGCTTTAGGCGGCAGGCGTCGAAGCCAGCCCAAGGAAAGAACCTAAGAACCTCGTTTGGAGGGATGTCAGCTTGGGCCAGCCCAGCCGCACCCCGCAGGGCTCAGGCTTGGAACTGGTGAGGGTGTGCGGTGGGGGTATGCAGAGGGGTAAGACCGTGGTAGGGGAGAGGGTTGGGGAGGAGAGAGAGAGAGTCTGGGGGGAGCGGGCAAGCACGGGGAGATGAGATATGTATATGTGAGAGAGAGCGTGGGGGCCCCAGGCAGGGCAGGAGGTGGTGGAAACGGGCTGAACTCCGTGGGCCGTGTGAGGACTGTCTATAATGGGTCCCAATCCCCTCCCTCTGCTGGAGTTTCCTAGCCCTTCCCCTCCCCAAGACTGAGGCAGCAGGCAGGAGCCCCTGCCCTCCCTCCCTGTCCTGTGCCACACTTCTGGGGCCAAGCCCAGCCGCCTTGAGCCAGGCCCTGCCAGACTCCAAGCCCACCCTAGAACCCTTCTCCTGTGCAGAGACTCTGTTGCCTCACTTTGGACACAGATTGGCAACCTGCCTCACCCTGCCCCCTTCGCTGGGGCTTCCATCTTAATTTATTCTCAATAATAAAGACTTCATGATGATCTCTGCAGGACTGTGTCTTTTCCTGAAAGGAGGATCATGTCTGTCAACTCACTGGGTCCTCATGAAAAATATGACAGCTCCATAGTCCCCATTTTAGGGATGGGAACACTAAATCTCAGGGAAGGTAGGCCAGGGCTTCCCAAGAGCTGCATTACTGACATTTTGGACTCGATCAGTCTTGGTTGTAGGGGGCTGTCCTGCCCATTGTAGGATGTTTAGCAACCCTGGTTTCTACCCAGTAGATGCCAGTTGCAATTGCCCCCTATCCTGTTAGGACAATCAAAAATGTCAACTGGGCTGGGCTCGGTGGCTCATGCCTGTAATCCCAGCACTTTGGGAGGCTGAGGTGGGCGGATCACCTGAGGTCAGGAGTTTGAGACCAGCCTGGCCAACATGGTGAAACCCCATCTCTACTAAAAATACAAAATTAGCCAGGTGTGGTGGCGCATGCCTGTAATCCCAGCTACTGCAGAGGCCGAAGCGGGAGAATTGCTTGAATCTGGGAGGCAGAGTTTGCAGTGAGCCAAGATCCTGCCATTGTACTCCAGCCTGGGCAAAAAGAGTGCAACTCTGTTTCAAACAAAACAAAACAAAACAAAAAAACCCCAAACTGTTAACTGGAACTCCTGGAGTAGATTACCAGTTAGGATACAAATTCAGGCACAACCAAGATGCAAAACAACAGAGCCTTACACTGTCAACAAAAAGAGTCCAACTCTTTTCGGCTGGAGCGCAGTGGCATGATCTTGGCTCACTACAACCTCTGCCTCCCAGGTTCAAGCGATTCTCCTGCTTCAGCTTCCCGAGTAGCTGGGATTACAGGCGGCCGTCACCACGCCCGGCTAATTTTTGTATTTTTAGTAGAGACAGGGCTTCAATATTTTGGCCAGGCTGGTCTTGAACTCCTGACCTCAAGTGATCCACCCACCTCAGCCTCCCAAAGTGCTAGGATTATAGATATGAGCCACTGCGACCAGCCAAACTGCCTTAGTTTCTCAGAGAGTTAGGGGTGTGAGGCTGGGATTAGAAGCTCAGTGCAGCCCCTGTTCATCCAGACAACTCTTTCCCAGCCATGGTCAGAGGCAGGACTGAAAAGGGCCCAGGCAAATCTAGTTAGGAGTGATCATTGCAAGGGACAGAAACTCGACTGTCCTAGCTTGGCCAAGGAAGGCCAGATACCATGAGGACACTGGGGTGTTCTGTCCCTTTAGGACAGGAAAGTAGTGGGCTTAGGACAACTAGAGCCAGGCATGCAGACCCCCTTAGGATTCTTTCTCTTGTTAGTCACCACTATCACACCCTCAGCATGGAAAACAGCAGCCAGCTGCTGGCAATTTCTGTATCTCACAGCTCCATCCCCTGGAGCGACCAGTCCCTCGCTCTGCCCCCAGTGCAAATATCTCTGGGGTGGGATTCGTTGCCTCATTTTAGGTCAAGTGTCTATGTTAGGCCAGTCACCCAAGGCTGGGGCAGTGTCCTGTGGGTGGTTCAGCATGGGTCATCTCAGAACAAGGCAGATCCCTTGGGATGTAGGGAGAGGAAAAGGCAGGTTTCAGGAGAAATGATGTAAACTCCCCTATCCCCAAACCACAACAAACAGACTCTTTTGGAGGTAGATTAGGCTCAACTGGCTGAACGAGGGAGGGCCTCCAGGCATGATCTGGCCTGCAGCCAAGTTTGATTTGTCCCACATAGTGTTTTGAAAAAATGCAAATTAGTTGCCAATATTCACCAGTCAGGAGATTTCACACTAGAATCTCTTTTTCTGACTCCTCCTTAAAAATAAAAATTCTAGCCACACAGAGTCTGAAGTGTAAATGTGTTCATGGTCACGAGCTTCACAGCCTGGGCAGGGAGGGTGCTGACTGTGACCCTGCTGGAGGTCTCAAGGTGGCCAGTCCCCCTCTCAGGAGGGCCGCCTCCATTCAAGGGCTGTAGCAAGATTTCTCACCCTAGGCTGCCATCAAAGGAAGGGTGAGAGATTCATCCAAGCCCACTGCTCTTCAACCTGGATCCTTTCCCAGACTTCTCCCCTGGGCTCATTACATAAATGTTTATTTACACCTGTTCTTCCCCTAAAAGATTCAAGGTTTCAGTTGAAGGAGCCACATAACATGGGTGTAAGGAGGAAATACTTTAACTCTGACTCCTACTGTAATGCTGTTATTATTACTTGTTTCTAAGCCTCCTGGCAGCCAGAGGGAAAGGAAAAACACAAAGAGGTCTTTATTTGTTTAATTAATTAATTAATTAATTAATTTATTTATTTATTTATTTATTTTTGAGACAGAGTTTTTCCTCTTGTTGCCCAGGCTGGAATGCAATGGTGCTCAATGCAACCTCCGCCTCCCGGGTTCGAGCGATTCTCCTGCCTCAGCCTCCCAAGTAGCTGGGATTACAGGCATGTGCCACCACGCCCAGCTAATTTTGTATTTTTAGTAGAGACGGGGTTTCTCCATGTTGGTCAGGCTGGTCTCGAACGCCCGACCTCAGGCGATCCACCAGCCTCAGCCTCCCAAAGTGCTGGGATCACAGGCGTGAGCCACTGCGCCCAGCCTTTTTTTTTTCTTTTTTAGAAATGGGGTCTTGCTATGTTGCCCAGGCTGGTCTTGAACTCCTGGGCTCAAGCAATCCTCCCACCTCCCAAAGTGCTGGGATTACAGGCATGAGCCAGCACACCTGGCCCATCTTTTTATTGGTATGTCATAGAAGGGAGAGATTCAGTCTTCATGAAAGACAATTTTTTTCTGTTTTTTTTTTTTGAGACAGAGTTTCGCTCTTGTTGCCCAGGCTGGAGTGCAATGAGTGATCTTGGCTCACTGCAACCTCCGCCTCCCAGGTTCAAGTGATTCTCCTGCCAGTAGCTGGGATTACAGGCATGCGCCACCATGCTCAGCTAATTTTGTATTTTCAGTAGAGACGGGGTTTCGCCATGTTAGTCAGGCTGGTCTTGAATTCGTGACCTCAAGTGGTCCGCCCGCCTTGACCTCCCAAACTGCTGGAATTCCAGGAGTGAGCCATGGCACCCGACCTTTTTCTGGTTCTAAATATGAAAAAGAAATGCCTCAGATGGGATAGTAAAAACAACACAGTGGAGGGGAGGGAAGGTTTGACCCAGATGGCAGAGCCTACAGAAACAGGCCATTGCCCGTGGAGGCAGGATGTTTTTTCCATCTGCGAGGGGATGCCAGAGGACTGGACTAGGAGCGATTCGAGGTCAAGACCTGATAATAGTAAATCCTATAAAACCATTGATTTAAATTGCACATCCTTGGACAAGTTTCCTGAGCTCTCAGAAACATAACCAAACATTTTTGTGTCAGGCACTGAGAATGACAGATGATTAAAGCTCAAATAAATGTCCCCTGCCAGTGTCTGGCATTGTGCTCAGCTCCTGTCAGGTTCTCCGTATAGCCCTGTTCATTTCTTTTTTTTTTTTCTTTTTTCTTTTCCTTTTTTTTTTGAGACAGAGTCTCGCTCTGTCACCAGGCTGGAGTGCAGTGGCGCGTGGCGCAATCTTGGCTCACTGCAACCTCCGCCTCCCAGGTTGGAGCAATTTTCCTGCCTCAGCCTCCCGAGTAGCTGGGACTACGCGCCACCACACCCAGCTAATTTTTGCATTTTTAGTACAGAGAGGGTTTCACCATGTTGGCCAGGATGGTCTCGATCTCTTGACCTCGTGATCTGCCCACCTCGGCCTCCTAAAGTGCTGAGATTACAGGCATGAGCCACTGTGCCTGTCCAAGCCCCATTCATTTTCATATCACTCCTGCCCTACCTCCCTCATCGGGTGATGGCAAATGTTGGAGATAGTGGGGAAGAAAGCACTGTATAAACGCCATGTATCACATAGCTATCCTCTTTTTTTTTTTGAGTTGGAGTCTCGCCCTGTCGCCAGGCTGGAGTGCAGTGGCGCAGTCTTGGCTCACTGCAACCTCCGCCTCCCGGGTTCAAGCGATTCTCCTGCCTCAGCCTCCCAAATAGCTGGGATTGTGGGCACGCGCCGCCATGCCCAGCTAATTTTGTATTTTTAGTAGAGATGGGGGTTTCACCATGTTGGCCAGGCTGGTCTTGAGCCCCTGACCTCATGATCTGCCTGCCTCAGCCTCCCAAAGTGCTGGGATTACAGGCATGAGCCACTGCGCCCGGCCCATAGCTATCCTCTTGAACTCTACAGAGGCATGTCACGTACCTAGGCCTGGCACCAAGAATGTAATAGAGAAGAGGATGTCCCCGCATCAGAAGAGCTCACAAACTGGAGGTTATAGAGGTATAAACAGACGAACTATTATTATTAGTAGTAGTATTTTTTGAGAGGGAGTGTTACTCTGTTGCCCAGGCTGGAGTGCAGTGGTATGATCTCAGCTCACTGCAACCTCCACCTACAAGGTTCAAGCGATCCTCCTGCCTCAGCCTCCCAAGTGTCTGGGACTACAGGTGCACGTCACCATGCCAGGGTTATTTTTGTATTTTTAGTAGAGACTGGATTTTGTCATGTTGGTCAGGCTGGTCTCAAACTCCTGACCTCAAGTGATCCACCCACCTTGGCCTCCCAAAGTGCTGGGATTACAGGCGTGAGCCATTGTGCCCGGCCAACAGACAAATTATGAAACTGTACCTGCAGCAAGAGAAGTATGTGTGCAGAACTGAAAACGGAACCGAAGAAGTGCCTAATTTTGGGGGAAGGGGGTTGTCAAGGAAGGCTTCCCGGAGGGTATGACTATTAATCTGGGTTCTGGAGGTGGAATAAGAGTTTTCCCTGCAAAGGGAAAAGAAGGCTGCAAGTGTTAAGCCATGGACTCCGGAGAGAACCTAGTCCTTTTTGAGGACTGTGAGTGGTGTGGCCAAAACACAGAATGCAAGTAAGCCAGTGGCCGGAGGGCAGGGGTATTAAGCAACCAGAAAGTGGCTTTTCAAGGAAGGCTTAGACTCAGACTGAGAACCCAATGACCTTCCCATTACCACCTACTCGAGGAAGACTTCCCTGGCCCCACTAGCGGCTTTCCCCATTACAATGCTAATCTTGTGTTGTGATTTTGTTCACGTCAGTGGGGAGCAGTGACCACATCTTCTCATCTTGGCTTGCAGCCTTACTGGCACTGGGCAGGGCCTCCTTAAAAGCTTGCTTGTTGCACGAATGGGGCTAGTTTCTTTGGAAGTCCTGCCAGGGGTTGCCTGTTTGCTTAGAAACCAAGATTTCAGAAAGGCTTGGAGGTTTCCTGGGCGTCAAGCTGTGTGCAGGTTTTTAAAATGCTTTGAGAGGTTTTGCAGAGTCCTGGGAGCTTTCCCATCATCTGAGAGCTGTCAGGATGGGGAAGGGCAGGTGTGTCAGGGTTCGGCACAGAACAGGAGGACAGGAGGCGGGAATGTACAGGGTCCCTGAGTAAGAATGGCTGCAATGTTCGGATTCCAGCCCTGGAGGGTGGCACAGGCTCCTCATTGTTCCGCCCCCTCAGTTCTTCACACTGGCTGAGCAGGAACGGCTTGGGAAGGCTGAGAGACCAGCTTTGGGAGAAGAGCAAAGGCAACAGGCTCCCTCAAAAGACTATCACAGTCTCAGTCAACCACCCTTACAGAGAACCCCTGGCAGGCAGAGCTTTTTTCTCCCTCCCTCATAAGGTACGAAGGGCTCAGTATTTGGAGCCTGGAGACCTAGGTGTCCAGCTACTGATTCACTGTGTGAACCTTGGCAGGTCCATTTCCCTCTATTTCTGCAGCTGTAAACAGCTGGAACTGATGAGAAAGTCAGAGGAAATCATGGAAGATACATAAAAAAGGAAATCCGAGTGCCAAGGCAACAATTTGAATGGCTAACATGGACTGAGCTCATGGACTAGCAATTGCCCATTGCATTTTTTTGTTTGTTTAGAGGCAGAGTTTTGCTCTTTCGCCCAGACTGGAGTGAAGTGGTGTGATCTCAGCTCATTGCAACCTCTGCTCCTTGGGTTCAAGTGATTCTCCTGCCTCAGCCTCCCAAGTAGCTGGGATTATAGGCACCCACCATGACGCCCGGCTAATTTTTGTATTTTTAGTTGAGACGAGGTTTTGCCATGTTGGCTAGGCTGGTCTTGAACACCTGACCTCAGGTGATCTGCCTGCCTCAGCCTCCCAAAGTCCTGAGATTACAGGTGTGAGCCACCGCGCCCGGCCCCCATTGCATTGTGTGTGTGTGTGTGTGTGTGTGTGTGTGTGTGAGACAGAGTTTCGCTCTTGTCGCCCAGCTGGAGTGCAATGGTGTGATCTCAGCTCACTGCAACCTCTGCCTCCCGAGTTCAAACGATTCTCCTGCCTCAGCCTCCCAAAGTAGCTGGGATTATAGGCACGCGCCACCACGCCCAGCTAAGTTTTTTGTATTTTTAGTAGAGACAGGGTTTCACCATGTTGGCCAGGCTCGTCTTGAACTCCTGACCTCGTGATCCGCCTGCTTCGGCCTCCCAAAGTGCTGGGATTACAGGCTTGAGCCACCGCACCTGGCCCCCCATTGCATTCTTATGGCAGCCATGCAAGTGGGTCCTCATTGCTGTTCACCAAAGGTATCTGACTCTCCAGCTGTCAACACATGGTAGGATTAAACTTCCCTGCCTCCTTGTGATAGGTGGGGCCATAAGACTAGTTCTGGCCAATTCGTTGTAATTAGAAGTGAGTACAGGCCAAAGAATCTAATGGCTAGTCCACAATTTGTCACTCCCTCCTTCCCTCTGCCACATGACTAGCAATGCACTAGAAGGCAGCCTGGGTCCCAGAGGGAAGAGGGCACAGAGCAGAGCCTTAGTGGACCCAAATTACTGTGGACATGAGACATGGATGAGAAATCAATGTATCATTGCAGCCAGGCGTGGTGGCTCAGGCCTATAATCCCAGTACTTTGGGAGGCTGAAGTAGGAGGATCGCTTGAGGCCAGGGGTTTTAGACCAGCCTGGGCAACATGGCAAAACCCTGTCTCTACAAAAATTAGAAAAATTAGGCTGGGCGCAGCTCACGCCTGTAATCCCAGCACTTTGGGAGGCTGAGAAGGGTGGATCACTTGAGGTCAGAAGTTTGAGACCAGCCTAATCAACATGGTGAAACCCTGCCTCTACTAAAAATACAAAATTAGTTGGGTGTGCTGGCACATGCCTCTAATCCCAGCTACTTAGGAGGCTAAGGCAGGAGAATTGCTTGAAACTGGGAGGCACACTTTGCAGTGAGCTGAGATCATGCCATTGCACTCCATCCTGGGAAATAAGAGCAAAACTCCATCTCAAAAAAAAAAAAAAAGAAGAAGAAGAAAAATTAGCTGGGCGTGGTGGCACATGCCTGTAGTCCCAGCTACTCAGGAGGCTGAGGTGGGAGTATCACCTGAGCCTGGGTAGGTCAAGGCTACAGTGAGCTGTGATTGCACTACTGCACTCCAGCTTGGGCAACAGAGTGAGACCCTGTCTCAAAAAAAAAAAAAAAAAAAAAAAAAGTATGTTGTTATCAGCCACTGGGATTTGGGAATGGTTGTTACTGCAGCATAACTTAACTCATTCTGACTAATATAATCTCCGTTTTACAGATGAGATGGGAGCTCAGGGGGATTTACTTGTTTGAAAATCACATAGTTGTAACAAACCCAGGCTTGAAGGACTCCAGAGCCTATGCCACTTGTCTGGGAGGCCACCATGATGGTTTTGTGGTTGAGTGGAGGCCTCTGTTCTCTGAGGCCACTTCCAGGCCTATGGATCTTTCCTTTGATGGGAAAGCACCATATGTATAGATAGGAGAGGGCCGTTGTCACTTTGGGCCCCTAGAGGGCAGCTGAACCTTGGCCTGTAATTACTGGGCAGGCAGTGTCCTCTAACCCTCTAAGCAGGGCACATGTGCAGGAGGATGAGGAGATGAACACGACTCAGGCCTTGCTCTCAAGGCCCTAACAGGGAGCAAGATGGAGGAATTGTAGATCTTGAAGTAGAAGAGACCGACCACATGAGGGCATCTGATCCCTATTTTAAAAGGCAACTGAGTCCCAGAAGCACAAGTTAATCTGATAGATGTTGCCTGATGAATCGTTGGCCAAAGTGGGGAGAGAACCCAGGGCCCCTGATTTCAGCCCAAGGCTGCTTATCTCACAGAGATCACGTAATCCAATGGGGCTGGGCCCAGGAAAGGCTCCCTTGCTCCAATCTGTCCAGGCAGAGCTGTGCCCTCTCCTTCCCAGCACCCTCTGTTCGTCCTTAAGTCAGGCCGGTTCTCAGGGCCTCAAAGCAAGGAAGCGCCAGATAGCTCCCCTCCCCCATCCACTGGGATCCCAGCACGTTGCCCTGGTAACCAGAGCCCAGCCAAGTTTGAGAACCTAAAGCTGTAAGGGGAGAGAAAGGATAAGAAGAGGGATAGGGGCCGAGCACAGTGGCTCATGCCTGTAATCCCAGCACTTTGGGAGGCCGAGGCGGGCGGATCACGAGGACAGGAGATCAAGCCCATCCTGGCTAACACTGCAAAACCCCGTCTCTACTAAAAATACAAAAAAATTAGGTGGGCGTGGTGGCGGGTGCCTGTAGTCCCAGCTACTTGGGAGGCTGAGGCAGGAGAATGGTGTGATGGTGTGAACCCGGGAGGTGGAGCTTGCAGTGAGTCGAGATGGCGTCACTGAACTCCAGCCTGGGCGACAGAGCCACAATCCGTCTCAAAAAAAAAAAAAGAAGAGGGATGGGTGCTAGGCCCACACAATCACCATTCATTCATTCATTCATTATTTCTTTCTAAAGAAATTTACTGGTTGGGCACGGTGGCTCATGCATGTAATCTCAGCACTTTGGGAGGCTGAGGCAGATGGGTTACTTGAGGTCAGCAGTTCAAGACCAGCCTGGCCAACATGGTGAAACCCCGTCTCTACTAAAAATACAAAAATTAGCCAGGTGTGCTGGCACACACCTGTAATCCCAGCTACTTGGGAGGCTGAGGCAGGAGAATCCTGAGGCTTGAACCCGGGAGGCGGAGGTTGCAGTGAGCTGAGATCCCGCCACTGCGGTCCAGCCTGGGCGACACAGTGAGACTCTCAAGAAAAAGAAACTTACTGAAGCCAATTCTTGCCAGTCCCTGGGGCCCAGAGAAGAAGATCCAGGAACTTCAGAACTGAGCTATCCACCCAGGCATGGTGGATCATGACTGTAATCCCAGCACTTTGGGAGGTGGAGGTAGGAGTATTGCTTGAGCTCAGAAGTTCGAGACCAGCCTGAGCAACATAGGGAGACCCCCGTCTCTACAAAAAATAAAAACTTAGCTGGGCGTGGTGGTGCATGCCTGTGGTCCCAGCTACTCTGGAGGCAGAAGCGGGAGGATCACTTGTGCCCAAGAGGCTGCAGTGAGCCATGATGGCGAAACTGTCTTCCAGCCTGGGCTACAGAGTGAAACCCTGTTCAAAAAATCTAATAACAACAACAACAACAACAAATGAAACAGAGCTGAGCTAATATGGTAGCCACAAATTAAAATAAAATAAACTAAAAAATCCAGTTCCTTGGTCACTGTAGCCACATTTTAAGTGATCGGTAGCCATCTGTGGCTAGTGGCTACTGTACTGGAGAGCACAGACATAGAACATTTCCATTATCACCGAAAGTTCTATTGCCCAGCGCAGCTCCAGAAGCTCACTCGCTAAAGAGAGAGACACACAGGAGAGCAGACCAGACAACACAGTGTTGTGTGGGCTGCAATGTCCTCCTCGGTAAAAAGCAGGTGATGAGGCGATTAAAGGAGATGCCAGGAGAATGCTTAGCCTAGTTCCTGACTCAGGGTGAGTGCTCGGAGGACATCTGCCATCACTGTACAGGATAGTACTATAGGATCTGTTTACATACCTATCTTCCTAGCAGACTGTGAGCTCCGTCCAGCCCTGGCATGGTGCCGGGCACAGAGCAAGTGCTCAGGAAATAGTAGCTGTTATCAGCACCATTGTTATTATCACCATTGCTATGACAGAGGCAGCCGAGGGCTTTGTGAACACAGAAGAGGGCTCCCATCCCAGCCCCAGGGCGAGGGGCTGGTGAGAGTCTGCATTGCCAGAGCCAGGCTGGGTGGCTTTGTGGTCCCCTCAGGGGCAGGCCTAGGGCGGGGTCCTCTTCACACCCTTAGGGTCTGGGTACAGGGTCCGGCTGGAGCAATCTGGGGCTCAGGGAATAGTTGTGGAAGGAGCTCTAGCCTCCAGGAACTCCAGCCCCCTTGAGGAAAGACCAGGTGAGTGGGCAAGATGGCCTGAGGGTTGCAGAGCTGAACAGGGCATGAAGGGCACAGAGGCAGAGCCGGAGGGAGATTGGCGCTGGGACCACCAGAGTGCAGCCATATTTGGAGTACCCCTGTTTTTACTGCAGACTCCCCAGGCATCGGAGTCTGTGGGAGACAGAGCAGACTTGGGGAGGGCAGGCTACAGGGAACCACCCCGCAGGTGGCCGTGAGTGCCAGCCTGGCCGTTACCAGCCTCCCATGACTCTTCAGGATTCCAGAGGCTCAGAGCAGCCATTCACAGCCGCCCACTCCTAGAAAGCCAGCCCCTCCCTGCACCAGAGCCCAGCCCAGCACGGTCTTTGGGGATGTAGCTGGTGGGACAGTGAGCAGAGGGCTGGGCCCTGTGCCTGGGGACTGTGGCCTAGAGGCTGAGCAGGAGCTGAGGAGGGGACCAGAGGGACAAGGCCCCTAAGCTGGCCACCATGGCCAGACTCTGGGTGCAGGGGAGGTGAGGGGCCTGCGTGTGCCTTATCTTCCCAGACCCACTGGATCCTTCTTGTCCTCTGATCAAGGTAGGTGTGTGTGGGGGGTGGAGGGTGTGTGGGGGGTGGGAGGGTGTGGGGGTTTGGCGGGGGTGGGGTCGGGAAGGACCAAGCAATCCATGGAAGATGGGAGTGCAGTGAGGGGATGGGGGTCGGGTGATGCCCTCGGATACCCTGTCCTCTGGCCTGCTCTGTGTGTGGGTGTGCACACTGAGGGGAGCTGTTTGCGGCTAAGTGCAGGGTAAACGTGTGTGCCCAAGTGTATGTGGTTGTGCAGGAGGGGGCAGAAGTTCAGGACTCCAGCGATAGGCCAGGCGGGAAAGGCTTGGAGGCCAGGACAGTCTTGGATACAAATATATGGCTGGAGAGGGATGAGGGGCTGGGGGCTCCATTGTGAGGGGTGATGCCTTCCCCGTCCAGTGTCCTGCCTTCCCCGTCCCTGCTGCAGACCTCAAGGACCTGGCTACATGATCACTCCCCTCCCCATGAGCCCTCTGGAACTGACTCCTCCCATCAGCCCTGGCCTTGTCCCCAAGCCTGCTGTGTTAAAAGCAACCAAACCAACTTTGTTCCAGAGGGTGAGTTACTTGAAGTCCAGAGTAGCAGGGAGTGGCCCACCTACTAAGACCACAGCCAGAGTCCTGAGCTTCATCCTCGACACCCCTTTGTGCCCACTCCCTACCCCTGGCAGTCCCGCTGCTTCCACCCCTGTGCAATGCAGCCTCCTCCAGCCCCAGCCTTAGCCCTGCCCCTTCCACATCCCACGGAGCAGAGAGTTTCAACTATGTCCTCATGGGATCCTTGCTTCAATTCTGTTCCCATCTGATCCCTCTGTCACACTGCCCGAGTGGCCGTTCCCACCCACAGATCGGAATGGGTCACATTCCCTGGCCTAAGTTTGCTGTAGCCTGGCCTGGACCCCAGCTCACCTGCGGCCTTGGCTCTCCCCTCCCTGCTAGATACAGCCTAGGAGCCCCTTTTTGGATTTTCAGAAAGATGCCACACTTTCTCACCTTTGGGTCTTCTGTAGGAATAGCCTCAGCTCAGGTCTAGCCTCCCGCCTTTCTACCCTTAATGCTTAGCTTGGCGGAGCCCTGCCTACTTCCTTGCCTGGCATCCCTGGGCATGGCAGGCTCTTCAAGGGTGGGGACCGTGGCTTGTTCACCAGATAAGCTCCTTCTGTGAACACTCACTGCCTCTCCATTTCCCAACCTCACTTTCTCCAGGGCTGGCTCTGTTTCTGACTCCAGCACTAGGCCAGCTCAGGGCTCTTTCTTGGTTCTGGGGCTCTAAGCCAAATTGGTCCTCTCTCATCCTGCTACCTGGACACCTGAGCTCCTATGTTGGCTGCTGTGGGTGGGAACCCATAGCCCTTTGGTTCTTTCTGGAAGAAAAAGGGAGAGAGGTCTCCAGTAAGCACTGCCCTCCTCTGGAGTCCCTGAACATGTATGTGACCTCCATAGAGCTGTCCGCAGAGACAGGGGCCATACTCAGGCCCAGGCAAAGGGAGACATAAGCCTGGCCTGAGATTCCCCATGCTGGAGGCAGACTGCTCACCGGACGTGCCCACCCCACTGTGTGGTGGCTGGCCGGGGTGGGGTGGGTATGAGGTACAGGTCAGTCTGCAGCAGGTAGGAGCCGTAGGAGGACAGGAGGAAGTTACATGCGTCCTCCACTAAGGACTGGACAGTCCCCAGAACCAGGCCCCTTCAGACTTGGCATGCTCAGCTGCTGGTCAGGAAGGGGAGAGCTGAGACCTCCAGGCCTGAGCTTCTCACCCCTGCCTGGCCCCTTCTCTCTGTTGACTGCCTCAGGGAAAGACAAACGACCTGGATGGACCACGACTTTGCTCCTGCTCCTCCAGAGATGCAGTCGCATGGAGCTCCAGGCCCGGGAACTTCCTTCTCCCATAGCCATGTGCTGGGGCGCCCTATCCGCCCCTCGAGACTCCCTGGAGGAGGGTCCCCCCTCACCCCCGTCCTCAGGAAGACCATCCATCTGGATACCTTCCCCCAAAGCCATATCCCACAGACCTCCAGCCGGCTGGGCCTTGGAGCCAGGACCCGGAGTGTGCCCCCACAGGAGATGGGCAGTGCTCTGGGGGCTTCCTTGAGCCCCCTGCCCACCAGCAGCCTTGTACCCAGGAAGCTCAGCTCCATCTCCTTGACTCTCCGTCAGAACAGCCAGGCACGGTCCCTGGATCGCCCACTTTCTCACTGGGAAGAGTTGCCTACCCCAGGAAAGAAGGCTGCTCCCCATGAAGGAGGGAGGGTGTCCTCGCCAGGCTCACCACCTGTGACCCTAGTGCCAGGGGGCAGGGTCCACTCTGAGGGCCCAGGGAACCCAGGTCTGACCAAATCCAGCAGGATGCTTGCCACGGAGAAGCCCCTGGTGAGTTCCTACCTAGCCTTACCTTTCCAATCCCGGTTAGCCCAGAGTGCACCAGTCCTTGCAGAGCCAGGCTCGTTGGGCCAGGGGCACCTTGTCTCAGTGACTGACCACATGCCTACCAGAGCTTCTCCAGGAAAAGGCAAGCCCCGGGTCAGGGGGATCCCCAGACCCCGGGGGCGTCTCCAAAGGGCCAACACGGCTGTGAATTTGACTGCTATGGACACAAGGACAGACCCAGCCAGACATTTAGCCCCAATGGCCACCAACAGACCTAGCTTGGCTATCAATTTAGCCACACCAAACACATCCGGACTGGACACAGGCACAGAGTTCCCTGCTCTGGATATCAAGCTGGGCACAGCCAGAGACTTGTCTTCGGTAGGGACAGTCAAGTCAGGCAAAACCATGAACTTGGCTACAGCAAGCACAATCAAGCCGGGCACAGCCATGAATCTGACTACAGTTGGGACAACCAAGCCAGGGATGGTCATGGATTTGATAGCCTCAGAACCAGACAAGCTGGGCAAAGCCATGGCTACAAGAAGCACAGCCAACCCAGATACGACCACAGAGGGCACAGCCATGGATTCAGCAACATCAGACCCAGTCAAGCCGGACACAATCACAGCTACAGTGGGCACCAGTAGGTTGGAAACAGCCATGGCTTTGGCAAGAGTAAACAGAGCCAAGCTGGGCACGGCTATGAATTCCCTTCCCTTGGACACAAGCACGATGGGCACAGCTGTGGGTTCAGTTGTGCCAGTAACCCCAGACCCAGCCACTGGGAAGACCACACTGGGCAGTGTTAATAACCTAACCATATCAGACGTTGTTACATGCCTGCTAATGCCAAGCAGATCCACAGACCCAGCCCTCAACAACACTAACGCTGCCACGGACAGAGCCACAGAGCCTGCCTCACTGGACCTGGCTACAGAATACAAAGGTAAATGCAGAAACTTGGTTGGGGATGGACTAGGCTGCCGGGGAGGGGGAGGTGTGTGAGCTTGGAGATGGATCATGCTTGCATGGGTTGGGAAAGGGAGGAAGGACTCTAAGGTCAGGGTTGAATGGGTTGGGAGAAAAGGAAATGGGGATTGTAGGGACAGACATAGGGACTGTACCCTGAGCTGGGTTCTAACCTGCCAGTCTGAGGTCAGGCTGAGGGAAACTATCAGAAAGAAGGTTTTGGCCAGGTGTGGTGGCTCATACCTGTAATCCCAGCACTCTGGGAGGCTGAGATGGGAGGATTGCTTGAGTGCAGGAGTTTAAGACCAGCCTGAGCAAAATGGTGAGACTGTCTCTACGAAAAATAAAAAATAACGGGCCAGGCACGGTGGCTCATGCCTGTAATCCCAGTACTTTGGGAGGCCGAGGCGGGCAGATCACGAGGTCAGGAGATCGAGACCATTCTGGCCAACACGGTGAAACCCTGTCTCTACTAAAAATACAAAAAAAAAATTAGCCGGGCGTGGTGGTGGGTGCCTGTAGTCCCAGCTACTTGGGAGGCTGAGGCAGGAGAATGGCGTGAACCCAGGAGGTGGAGCTTGCAATGAGCCGAGATCGCGCCACTGCACTCCAGCCTGGGCAACAGAGCGAGATTCTGTCTCAAAAAAAATAAAAAAATAAAAATAAATAAAAAATAAGGGTTGGGCACAGTGGCTCACATCTGTAATCCCAACACTTTGGGGGGCCAAGGCGGGTGGATCACTTGAGGTCAGGAGTTCAAGACTAGCCTGGCCAACACGGTGATACCCCGTCTCTACTAAAAATACAAAAGTTAGCCAGGTGTGGTGGCATATGCCTATAGTCCCAGCTAGTTGGGAGGCTGAGGCACGAGAAGCACTTGAACCTGGGAGGCAGAGGCTGCAGTGAGCCAAGATCGTGCCACTGCACTCCAGCCTAGTGACAGAGTAAGACTCTGTCTCAAAAAATGAAATAAGATAAAATAAAATAAAAAATTAGCAGGGCATGGTGGCATGCATCTGTGGTCCCAGCTACTGGGGAGGCTGAGGTGGGAGAATTGCTTGAGCCCAGGAGGTCAAGGCTGCAGTGAACCATGATTGTGCCACTGCAGTCTAGCCTGGGTGACAGAGCAAGACCCTGTCTCAAAAAAGAAAAAAGAAAAAAGAAAAGAAAAAGAAAGGTTAACAGGGTAACTTGTGGAGGAGCAATTATGGTGAGTCCTCCTTTTAGCATCTCCCGGGGTTGTTTGTTTCCTGAAGACCTGGAATAATCAGGTGATCAATAGGTGTGTCCAGCTTTAAAAGCAGTGGCTCACACCTGTAATCCCAGCACTCTGGGAGGCTAAGGTGTGTGGATCACGAGGTGAGGAGTTCAAGACTAGCCTGGCCAGGCCAGGCGCGGTGGCTCACGCCTATAATCCCAGCACTTTGGGAGGCCGAGGCAGGTGGATCACAAGGTCAGGAGATAGAGACCATCCTGGCTAACAAGGTGAAACCCCGTCTCTACTAAAAATACAAAAATTAGCCAGGTGTGGTGGTGGGCGCCTGTAGTCCCAGCTACTTGGGAGGCTGAGGCAGGAGAATGGCGTGAACCTGGGAGGCAGAGCTTGCAGTGAGCCGAGATTGCGCCACTGCACTCCAGTCTGGGTGACAGAGCAAGACTCTGTCTCAAAAAAAAAAAAAAAAAAACAAACTAGCCTGCCCAATGTGATGAAACCCCGTCTCTACTAAAAATACAAAAAATTAGCCAGGTGTGTAGGCTGAGGCAGAGAATTGCTTGAACCCGGGAGGCAGAGGTTGCAGTGAGTCGAGATTGTGCCACTGCACTCCAGCCTGGGCGACAGAGTGAGACTCCGTCTCAAAAAAAAAAAAAAAAAAAAAAAAAGCAAGCCTCCTACCTCCTACATGAAAATACTGACTAGTGCTTTAGGAAGTTGTGATTTGTCTAATAGGTAGTCTCTGCAGCCTCCTCTGGATGTGAGATAATGACCTCACCTGAGACTTTCCAAATCCATTTACACTCAGCCTTTTAGGAAGGTATCTGTTGCTTAAAAGTTGTCTTACCTGGATGTCTCTTTCTTGGTCCCCCACCCCCAGCCCTTTAATCCTGAAAGGTAAGTTGGAGCCTTGTATATATGGAAGTCCTACACAGAACTCTAAATAGGGCAACACAAGGGCTGGACATTCATTTGGTCTTAGAAAGCCTGTGACATGCCTAAAGTCACACCAAAGCTGGCTGGTGGCAGTAAGCTGATTGGAATCCAGATTGTTGAAATTTCTACTTTGGGCAGCCTCATTTCCAACATTTCAAGGGCTCAGAGTTTCTGGGTCTGGAAAGGTGCCTAGAAGGCATCCAGTCTAACGCCTGAATTGAGTCATTAGATTGTCAGACCCCTTTCCCTCCACCCTGCACACTCAGTCTGGGCACCTCACCTAAATTCTGGTCTTCACTTCTCCCTACGAGACCTCAGCACTCCCTCCATCTGCAGCCCAGCCCTGTCTCCTGAAGTGCAGATGTGGGCAGCCAGCAGCCTGCTAGGCTTATCTACCCGGATGTCTCTGGGGCATGTCCAGAGGTAGCCCTTTTCTTCTTGAACTGACTCCTGCCTCCCTGACCTCACTGTCTCAGCTGTAGGCATCGCCTACCTTCTGTCAGGTGCCTAGAAACCCGGGTATCCTCTTCTTCCTCATCTCTCTCTTGCCATCTCATCCAGTCTACTTCCTATCTTGTTGGTTTACCTCCTCAGTACTCAACTATCTGTCTGGATGTCCCCTCCTCTCCATCCTTCTGCCCCTGTGAGGCCACCTCCCACCCACCGGCTTGTTCCCTGTCCACACACAACTGCTGCAACGACTCACATATTGAATGGCAGCACTTTCGGCTTAATATCCGTCAGTGACTCACCATTACCTTCCATTAAAGTCCAGCTTCCAAGACTGCGTGCGGACTTCTCCAGCCTCTTATTTAGCTCTACACACCTGTCTGGAATTTTCTCTGCTTCAGCAACACCAAGGACTCTAGGCTGTCCACTAGCACCACGCAGCCCTCACCTCTGGAGCCCCTCACCTCCGCTGTCCTCTCTTTGCCGAATACCTCTCCCTTTCCATTCTTCCCTTCCACTCCCATTTGCCTTTCCATCTGGCCCTCATCTCCTCCAAGAAGTCTTCCAAGCCCCCTCTCCCCAGGGTGCCCACCTGCCTGCACCCTCAGTTCCCTGTGTGCACCCCAGCCCCTGCATTAGGACATTCCATCTTCCTGTTTCCTCCACTAGACCCAGAACCTTCGAGGGGAGGGATGGTTGTTCTTACCCCTGTGCTCCCAGGGCCTGGCAATATGCTGTCCACTAGCATCCACTGAATGCATGAAATCTTTTTCTAATGGACAAATTGAGGCTCAGGGAAGTTCCTGTCTGGCTCAAGGTTATTGGTTCATCATCCTGGAGCAGGGCCTGGAACCCGGGCCCCTGACTCAGGGCTCTACAGGCACCCGCGCAACACCCCAGCCCCCGCGTGACTCACGCGCGCTCACGGCCGCCCGCGGCTGCCACTAGTCCCCTGCGCACCCCCCCGCCCGTCCCCGTCGCAGCCTAGCGGGTAAGGGGCGGGGAGCAGGTCCAGGGTGAGAGACGGGACTGGGATGCAGGCACCTTTCCGGGCCAGGCACCTGGAGCCCGCGGGTGCGGCTCCTGGACCGCCCGCAGCCTGGTTCCGGGGCCAGTTCCCGCGTGCGGGCGCGGGCACCGCGGGAAGGGGAGGGGCCCTCGGCGGGGCCGACGGGCGCGCGGTCACGTGGTGCGGGTGGCAGCGGCGGCGGCTGGCGGCGGCGGCAACGGTGCGCGCGGACAGGGGCGGCGCGGCGCCGAGCGAGCCGAGGCGAGGTCCCGGGGAGGGCGCGGCGGCGCGGGGCGCAGGGGCGGTGCGGCGGGGCCGCGGGCCGGGCGGGTGGGAGGAGAGCGCGAAGGGGCGAGGCCCGGTTGCAGGGGCCGCTCGGCCCGGGGGAGCCCGCGCCCCGCTCAGCCTTGCAGCCCCGCGCCCGGAGCATCTCCCTGGAGGAACGGAGACAAAGGAGGATTCATGTCCAAAGGTAGGGCGGCCGGCCAGGCCACCGGCACCCGCCAAGAGGAGGCTGCGGCCCCGGCCAGCGCGGCTGGAGGCGCTCCTGGGGGAGGGTTTCCGCGCCGAGGAGCCCACGCGCGGTGACAGATGCGCGGACACACGCACATACGGTGGCACCCACCTCGAGAGAGACAATCTCGGAGAGAGGCAGACACAGGACGCGGGGAGACGCAGGGACCCACGGACAAGCAAGCAGGGACCCAGATGCGCACAGAAAGCCCCATGCTGGAGTACACCAAGACACGCACACACACACACACCACGCACAGGTGCCAGGGCGATGCCAGCCGGATGAGAGACCTGTGCACTGATACATACGTCCCCTCCCCCCCAACCCCCACAGGCACACGCTGAGACAGGCACCAGCTGGTGGTCTCCAAGGGAACCCGTTGGCCTCCAGAGGACTGGGATGGGGGAAGGGGTGTCCCAGGGCCCTCTGTTCCTGCGAATAGGAAAGGACCGAGAGAGCTTTCGTGATTCCTTTTTCCAGAGCCTAGGGCTGGAACTGGGGTGGGCTGGAATTGCCTCTGTGGGGGGTGGTGGGGTCTTGAAGGCTGCAGGGGGCTGAGGAAGATCCACCTTCAGGGTGGAAGGAAGAGGGGGGCCTACACTAAGCAGGTGCTATTTTGGAAAAGTACCCTCCCCCAGCTGCCACCTTCCTAACAGAGGGGTGGGGTCCCTGGGCCAGACAAAGCCAAAGCCATTCATTTGCCCGTAAAAGGAAGTGCCAGGGTCTTTGCTTAGCATGGGAATGGAGGGGCTGTTTCTGTGGGGGACTTGGCTGCCCCGAGTCAGGTGGATGGTGCCTCTCCCTGGAGCACTGATGGGGCAGGTAGCTTCTGGCAGAGGGTGCTGCAGGCAGATTCCCCTTCTCCAGGGGCCCTGGGAGAGCCAGGAACTGAGGGGGGCCCCAAGGACCGTCTAGCCAGGATGGCAGACTTGAGCTGCACCCTGCTGTGACCTGAGCTCTTCCCCACCCTTGGGGAGACCCCCTCCAATCCTTGTTGCAGAGGAAGGAGGTGGTCTCAACAATTCTTCTCCCTGGACTGTGGCGGAGACAACAGCCATTGCTCACGGGGGGGTCATTGCTTACTGGGAGTCATTGCTCACGGGGAGTCATTGCTCACGGGGGTCAGCTGCTCTGCACGGGGAGAAGCATCTGAGAGAAGAGAAGGGTGATGTCTCTGATACCTGCCTCACTCTGAAGCTCTCATTCACTCATCATTCATTCATTCATTTATTGAGGAGTGCCTGTGGAATGCTAGGTAGACTGGGGCACAGAGATCAATAAGACACGGCCCTGCCCTAAAGAAGGGTGAGAACTAGTAGGTATTTGTGCCAGATAATTCACATTCTTCATTCTATATAACCTTCATAGCAACCCAGCAAGGTAGGTTCTATCCTCAGTTGTCTGAGCAGAAAACGAGGCTCATAAGGGTCACCCAGTCAGGATTCCAGCCTGGGTCACCTGCCCATCTGAGGTTGACATGGTGGGACCAGGGGCATTGTAGGGACACAGGGTGGAGCTACAGAATCCAGCTCCAGAGCAGCGTTGGTTCTGTGCCCCAGAAGTCTTTGTTTATTTGTCAGGCACCCTTACCAGACAGGGGGCCCTCAAGGGCAACAACCTTGTCTGGGGTACATAAGTGTCCTTGGAATTTAGCCTAGGGCTTGGCTGGTGTAGACCCCCATTTGATAGCATATGAAATGGCCTGGATGCGATGGAATGAATGAATGAGTGAATGTGATGAGTACCAGAAAACCTGCAGCGGGCACAGAAGAGGGCCATCCATCAGATGGCAAAGCAGAGGCTTTCCTGGGAGTAACAGTGGGGTTGAATGCTGGAGGAGGAGGAGGAGGAGGAGGAGGGAGCCAGGGGTTGGAGCGGGAACAGGATCTTCCAGCAAAGTTTGTGGCACAGTGACCTGCACACATTTGCTGTACTTGGGGCTGATGGGTGGCTCGTTAGCATGTGACTGGCATGTCACTGGCATGTCACTGGCATGTGGTGGGGAGGCTGACTTGCCAGCAGGCACTGTGTACGGTGCACACAATGGGTGCTCATATGTGCTTGCTGGAGGAATGAAAGTGAGATCTACCAGGTCCTGGTCCTGTAGCGGGCCTGTGGTAGCCCCTAGATGCTGCTTGGGAATCTGGTAGGACCCTCTCTCCAACAGGGTCTATCTTTTGGGAGTGCTCTTTTAGGATGCTGCAGTTGACAGGCCAGGGCTGAGCAGGCCATGGTGAGAACACACACTTTATAGGAATCTTTACACAACCTCTCTTAAGTAAATACAAGGCATACTTTCCAAGTCTGTAAAATTGAGATAAGACCACCCCCCTAAACCATGTGGCTCTATCTTATAACACAGGTTGAGACAAAATGGGCTCAGCTGCAGAGGCATAAGGGGCAAGGGAAAGGCCCAGCATGTGTGAGCAGCTGGGCAGGAAAAATGGGGCATTGGTCCCAGTGCAGGTGTGCTGAGTGGGGCCTGTGAGCCACGTGCAAGAGTGGAGGAGCAGGGCCAGGCTGCTGAGAGTCAGCTGCTGCAGGGCTGGGCCAATCTTGCTGCTGTGTGGAGCTGCCTGGCTGGGAACAGCTTCTTGGGAAGTAAGAGAGAGCCATGCCAGGCCCTGGGGAGGTCCTGAGGCTTTGGTAGATGTGGCTGTGCCTGGGAGTGACAGAAGAAAGAACAGTTTCCCATTGGGAGAGAGGGTCTTGCCAGTACCGGTGGAAGGACCAGGTGGAGGGAGATGAGAGTAGACTCCTGGCTGGGTTTAGGGGTGGGAAGGGAACACTTCTGTCCCCTCTCCCTCCCGCCCATCTGCTGCTCCATCAGGCCTCCCTGTAAGGTTGAGACTCTGCAGGGTGTTAGTCATGAAACATAGGATTCTAGAACGGCAGAGCTGGAAGGTGTCCTCAAGAGCACATGGAGTCCAATAACCATGCTTGTGTAACTGGCATCTGGGAACACCTTCCTTCAACCAATGCTTTCACATGTACTGTTTCATTTCCCCTACAGACCTGAAAGGGGCTGGTGCAAAAGGGTCTGGGACTTTAAGATATTGCTCAGTGCCTTTTTTTTTTTTTTTTTTTTTTTTTTTTTGAGACAGAGTTCGACTTTTTTGCTCAGGCTAGAGTGCAGTGGCACGATCTCGGCTCACTGCAACTCCGCCTTCCGATTTCAAGCAATTCTCCTGTCTCAGCCTCCTGAGTAGCTAGGATTACAGGCGCCTGCCACCATGCCTGGCTAATTTTTGTGTTTTTAATAGAGACAGGGTTTCACTATGTTGATCAGGCTGGTCTCGAACTCCTGACCTGGTGATCCGCCTGCCTTGGCCTCCCAAAGTGCTGGGATTACAGGCGTGAGCCACCGCGCCTGGCCATTGCTCAGTGCTTCTAAGCATCACGTCTCACGAAAGCTCACCACAGTCTCAGTGATGATCTTTTCATTTTACAGAGGGGGATGCAGGCTCATAGTAGGGAGGTGGTCTTCCCAAGTCCACAAAGCTGAGAAGTAGCAGAGCCAGGCTCTTTCCACTTCACCCCACACCCCAGTCGTATGGATGGGGAAATGGAGATGCTCTATTCTGGAACCTGCCCTGGTGGACAGTGGCCTGATAAGGAAACCCACAGATTTCTCCTGTGTGTGAATACACCCATGATCCACTAAACCCAGGGGGGATGTTTGCCCTTCCTCACTAGGGAAGGGCTGGTTCCTCAGCCTCCTCTTTCATCTGCCATCCACCACTCCAAGAGCACACTGTGTCGTCTTAGGCAAGTGACTACCCTCATCTGGTTCTCATCCCCTCCCCACTGGTTCCACATATTCAGAACAATGGCTGGGAGGGTGTCTGGGCTCCTCCAGGTACAGACACCCCTACTTTGCAGTGGTGCTCATGGTACACAGAGGACATCGAGGCTGGGAGATGAGAGTGATAGCCACTCTCCAGAGAAGGGTAGCCCTGTTTGCTTCTAAAAGATGAAGCAGCCAAGGTCAGTGACAGTTAATAGATGTTAGTGCAGGATCCTAAAAAATCTTTGCCCTTTATTCGGGGAGGGAGGCATGACTCAGGTCTGAATAACCCCAGACATTTCTTGGACCAGTGGTTCTCAGCCAGGGCAATGGTGCCTCCCAGGGGACATTTGGTACCATCTAGAGACATTTTCAGTTGTCACAACCTGGGGGGCTACTAAGGTCAGGGGTGCCACTAATCATCCTGTAATGCACGTGACAGCCTCCCACAATAAAGAATAACTCAAATGTCATTAGTGCCAAGATGGAGAAGCCCACGGGTTAGACGCACAGATGTGGGCTTCAGAGCAGTGAGGTGCATTTGAAAGTGCCCAGCAACCAGAGAACCTGGCACTGGCCCAGATTTTACCTCTGACCTGCTCTGTGTTCTTAGTTGAGTTCTTTCTCCTCCAGCCCTCAGTCTCTTTGTCTATGAAATGAGGGACCTGGACTGGATGATACTAAGATCCTTTTCAGGCCCAACTTTGTATGATTCTGTAGCAAGAGAAAAATACCATGCTTTCCATGTGACCTCTGCTGTCCTCCTGTTCACCCCTCCGACCCCCCACTTTGGCTCTGCAGGGCTCCCAGAGACCAGGACGGACGCAGCCATGTCAGAGCTGGTGCCTGAGCCCAGGCCTAAGCCAGCGGTGCCCATGAAGCCCATGAGCATCAACTCCAACCTGCTGGGCTACATCGGCATCGACACCATCATCGAGCAGATGCGCAAGAAGACCATGAAGACCGGTTTCGACTTCAACATCATGGTCGTTGGTACGGAAGGCTGTGGGGCTGCTGCAGGCCTGGTGGCGGGCAGCACCAAGGATCCCATTTCTTTCCCCCAAATGGCTGTGACCCTGGCTCTTCTAAGATGAGCTGTTTGTAGAAGGGAGAATTTCACCATGCTGATCACAAAGGCCTGACCCCTGTCTCCCCTTAAGACTAGCTGACCCAGGGGTAGGAGCTTCGGGTGGATGCCAGCCCAGCCCCCCATCACCAGCTGGGTGTACACAGGCAGCGCCTTCACCACTCTGATCCTGCTTTCGGGTTTGTGACATGAGAGAATCAGCAATGTTCTTCCTTACCTCTGAGAGCTGGTGGGAGGATTGGATGAAGGGTGGTCTTATTTCTACTCTTTTGTAGTGCTTTAAAACTTTGAGAGAAGGCTGGGTGTGGTGGCTCACGCCTGTAATCCCAGCACTTTGGGAGGCCGAGGTGGGTGGATCACCTGAGAACAGGAGTTCGAGACTAGCCTGACCAACATGGTGAAACCCTGTCTCTATTAAAAATACAAAAAAATTAGCTGGGCATGGTGGCGCATGCTTGTAATCCCAGCTACTCAGGAGGCTGAGGCAGGAGAATCACTTGAACCTGGGAGGCGGAGGTTGCAGTGAGCCAAGACCGCACCATTGGACCCCAGCCTGGGCAACAAGAGTGAAACTCCATCTCAAAAAAAAAAAAAAAAAAAAAAAGGGTAGGAAGGGACCTTTGCCCCGTCTCAGTGAGATGTCCAGTCAGTGCTGAAAAAGGAATCTGGCATCATCCTTTTGTCCTCTTCCTCCTTCGTCCCCCAATCAGTCATGCAGTCCTGTCCATTTTATCTCATACATATCTCTTATGTCTGCCCACTTCTCTCCTCTCTCCTGCTGCCACCCTATACTGAGCTAGGTCTCTCACCTGGCTTGCCGTGGCCGCCTGACTCCGTGCTGTCAAAGTGCTAACTGCAGCAAGATAAGCTCAGCTGGGGCTTGGGCCAGAGTATAAATCATCTGGAAAATCTTGCTATAAAAAACCTCCACTGAGCTAAACGGTGTGCTCAGTGACAAGGTAGATTTCTCTCCTGAGGCAGACTTCTTATCTCAAGAACCGGTAGCAAATGGTTCAGGGACCCTGGTAGCTGGGCTACTATGGGCCACACTCAGAGTGGCACCAACCCTCCTAGCTCTCTGTCGCCTTTCCTCTCCAATCCCTTGTCCACCAGTGACCAAATAATCTTCCAACCTTGCAAAACTTATCAAGTCACCCAACTTACTTAAAACTCTGTAATAACTCTCCTTTAACCTCAGGGTAAGTTTAAACTCATAGACTGTCCTGATGCTACCTCTTCAGCTCATCTCTGACCGCTTCCTATCTAGCATTCTACTCCTCACTCAGAAGAGGCAGTGCTCTTCCACATGCCATGCTCTCTCCTACCCTAGAGCTTTTGCATCTGCTTTTCCCTCTGGCTAGAACTCATGACTCTTTTGAAATCAACCTTCCGGTTTCAGCTTAGTTGCATTTCTCCAGAAGTCTTCTTTAGTCCCAGAGAGATTGGGTTGGATTCCCTTGGCAATGCTGTTCCAATACCCTGTGGCTGTTCTCTTTCACAGTGGTTATTGCAACATACCATAACTGTCTGCTTATGTTTTGGTCGCTCTCACACTAAACAGCTCCTTGAGGGTAAGGATGATGTTTTTTTCACCACAGTACCTCCAAATTTTAGGACAACACTTGGCACCTAAGAATAATTAATGAACGAATGTTCTTAGAAAACATCTCAGAGCAAGCATGGCAAATCCAAGACCCGTGAGCCACTTCTCTCCCCAGTGGTGCGCATGGCAGACTGCTAGTCAGTCATGGCACATGTTCAGTGCTGAGCCCAGATGTAGCCTTTTTAACATAATGATCTAGGTGGCTACTACCAGATAAGCAGCAGGAATGAGAAATGCACCTTATTTACCATCCCTGGTCTTGTCCAATTTCCTCTCTCCTCACCATCCTATCAGTAAAGAAACCAAAGCATGACTAATCCAAAGGCATTCAGGGAAAACAACGCAGGTGGGTCTGGAACTCTAGGCCCTTGTCCCCCAGCATGGTTCTTTTTCTAATATAATCACAAGAATGCACCAGCCCAGTATTTCTTAGATCTTACTCTCCACAGGACTCTTCTGGAAGCCCAGTTAAAATGCAGATTCAGAATCATAGGTCTGGGGTGGGGCCTGAGATTCTGCATTTCCTACTAGTGTCCGGGCAATGCCAAGGCTGCTTGTCAATTGCAAGTCTTTCTTGTGGGATTCTTGTACGTGTTGAAGTTTGAGAAGCACTGCTCAGACCAGCAGGTTTCTTTCTTTTGAGACAGAGTCTCGCTGTGTTGCCCAGGCTGGAGTACAGTTGCGTGATCCCGGCTCACTACAACCTCTGCCTCCTGGGTTCAAACGATCCTCAGCCTCCTGAGTAGCTGGGACTACAGGCATGTGCCACCATGCCTGGCTAATTTTTGTATTTTTAGTGGAGACAGGGTTTCGCCATGTTGGCCAGGCTGGTCTCGAACTTCTGGCCTCAAATGATCTGCCCGCCTAGGCCTTCCAGAATGCTGGGATTACAGGCATGAGCCACTGCGCCTGGCCTGACCAGTGGTTTTCCTTTTTTTTTTTTTCTGAGACGGAGTCTTGCTCTGTCGCCCAGGCTGGAGCGCAGTGGCGCGATCTCGGCTCACTGCAAGCTCCGCCTCCCAGGTTCATGCCATTCTCCTGCCTCAGCCTCCTGAGTAGCTGGGACTACAGGCGCCTGCCACCACGCCCAGCTAATTTTTTGTATTTTTTTTAGAAGAGACGGTGTTTCACCGTGTTAGCCAGCATGGACTCTATCTCCTCCTGACCTCATGAGCTGCCTGTCTCGGCCTCCCAAAGTGCTGGGATTACAGGTGTGAGCCACCGCACCCGGCCTGACCAGTGGTTTTCAAATGCTCTTTAGCTGTGAAACTTTTCCTTGAAATGAAATCTTCTGCAGATATGCATCTGGAAAACAGGTGAAAGGGAGCCATAGTGAAGGAAGTGGATGCAGAGGCCCTGCCTGCCCAGCCTCCTCCTCCTCCTCTCACAGTGCCCTCTCTGGCATGTATCTTCACAGGACACTAAGGCTTCTGGGAGCACAATCTAAAAACCGCTACACTAGAACAAAGAGTGGATATAGAGCCAAGATGTTATTTGGGTTCGAGTTCCTGGTCTTGCATGTATTAGTTACATTGCTCTGCACATATTTTGTTAGAAGAGGATTCATCTCTCTAGGACCACCTCAACTGAGGATAAAGATAGTTCTGCTTCAGGGTCCACAAGGCTGATATAAAGATGAATCTGGCTAACAAATGTGAATGTACAATATGCACTGTGAGGCAGTATCAGGATGCAAAGTCATTCTATTTTTCCTTTTAGTATCATTAAAAAGTGAAAACCTAAGCAAAAAATGGAATCACAACAAAACAGAAAACCATGACACTAGACGTATGCAGAGGGTGTCCCTTTTCCCAGTAGTCCTATGGCTCTGGGAAGGAGAGAATATGGAATCCAAGTGATGTTTCCCCAAGGCCCTCTGCAGTAAGCAGGAAGCCATTCCCACCTGCCTGCAATCCTCACTCAGCCTGGCCATCCCCCAGTGAGTGGTCAGACAAGGTGTTGGCCTGGATCATGGCTCTAGAATTCTGTAAGCTTATGGGGAAGTATTAGGCTCAGGAGGTGGATGCAGAGTCTCCCTACCTCCTCCTCCTGCTTTGCTGTAGGCCAGAGTGGACTGGGCAAATCAACGCTGGTCAACACGCTCTTCAAATCCCAAGTGAGCCGCAAGGCCTCCAGCTGGAACCGGGAGGAGAAGATCCCCAAGACAGTGGAGATCAAAGCTATCGGGCATGGTGAGGACCAGGCAGGGACCCCTATGGGCTTTGTTCAGTGAGTGCCTCTGCTGGAAAGGGGAAAGAATGGGGCTTATTGAAGAATAAGACCAATAAAAGGCAACCTTAAGAAAGAACAGACTTCAGCACTGCACTCTGAAGCAAACTCCTTAGACTGCAGGTTCAGGGAAGAGAGAGCAGGGAGCTCGAATGGAAGGAGGTGAGATTTGAGGTGGATGATAAAGTACAGGATTTAGACAGGTAGAAAGAGGTAAGGAGAGGGCAAGTATGGTGGCTCATGCCTGTAATCCCAGCAGTTCGGAAGGCCAAAGTGGGAGGATCGCTTGAGTCATGGAGTTCCAGACCATCTTGGTCAACACAGTGAAATCCTGTCTCTTTTTTTGTTTGTTTGTTTTTTTGTTTTTTGAGACGGAGTCTTACTCTGTCTGTCGCCCAGGCTGGAGTGCAGTGGCGCTACCTCGGCTCACTGCAAGCTCCACCGCCCGGGTTCACGCCATTCTCCCGCCTCAGCCTCCTGAGTAGTTGGGACTACAGGCACCCACCACCACACCTGGCTAATTTTTTTGTATTTTTAGTAGAGATGGGGTTTCACTGTGTTAGCCAGGATGGTCTTGATCTCCTGACGTCATGATCTGCCTGCCTCGGCCTCCCAAACTGCTGGGATAACAGGCGTGAGCCACCGAGCCTGGCCTGAAACCCTGTCTCTTAAAAAAAAATTAGCTGCGTATGATGGTGCGTACCTGTAGTCTAGCCATTGGGGAGGCTTAGGCGAGAGCATCGCTTGAGCTGGGGAGTTCGAGGCTACAGTGAGCTGTGATCGCACCACTGCACTCTAGCCTGGGTGACAGAGTGAGACCCTGTCTCTTAAAAAAAAAATAAAAGAAGAAGAAAAAGAAATGAGTAGAGAGGGTATTCCAGATTCCAGGTACAGGGAACAGCATAAGCCATGATATTGAGATGGAGAAGACCCTAAATTTGACTTTTCCAATAACTGATCCTGAAGAAGAGGTCTGGGTCCCCCTAGCTAGTAGGCTGCCAGGTACCTGGGGTCAGCTGTAGGACTGACCTCTCTGATACATTTTCTTTTCACCCCCAGTGATAGAGGAAGGTGGTGTCAAAATGAAGCTGACCGTCATCGACACCCCAGGCTTTGGAGACCAAATCAACAATGAAAACTGGTATCTGTCTGCCTCTGAGATCTTTGCCCTAAAGACTCTGCTGGGAAGATACTTACTATGGTGCAGATTCATTCATGTTGAGAACCATCTGCACCCTCCATGCTCTGTAGTTCCCGGTAGCCCAGGCCAGGGCCCCTGGGGAGCTCCACCCCTGCTAACTAACCATCCAGGAAAGCCATCGGTGCGGGGGCTGAGGGGGAATCCAGCAGCAGGTATCCTAGGCCCACCAGGGAATGACATGAATGTAAGGAGATTGCTACCAGATCATGCCTAAGCTGAACCCTAGGTCTTGTTCTTCTGATGCATCTATCTACTTTCCCTCCCCATCAGCTGGGAGCCCATTGAGAAGTACATCAATGAGCAGTACGAGAAGTTCCTGAAGGAGGAGGTGAACATCGCCAGGAAGAAACGCATCCCTGACACTCGTGTCCACTGCTGCCTTTACTTCATCTCCCCCACGGGACACTCGTATGTACCAACCCTACCCCTATTGCCAGGCCTGGTCTGGTTCGCATCATCTGTGCCCATTCTGGATTGGATGATCCATACGTTGACTCAGCTAGGGAGGGCCAGATGGGCTGGAACATAGTCATGGCCCATGACCTTGGGATTCCCCAGACTTTCCACGAGGAAGTTTGACTTTCTTGCTAGGAGGTTAAAGCTGTCCAACATCAGCCACCAATATCTGCCCACTGGTGTCCCAGCAGCACGGCACAACTGTATCAGCAAAGAGGACTTGGTGAATGTGAGCAGAGGGCACTTCATTTATTCACCAAATACCTGCTTTGGAAAAGAATTGGAGTTGAGGGGAGCAGCAAGAAGGGTGAAATAGGGCAGGGCAGGGCTCCTGGATTGGGGCTGGTGTTTGGAGGGTAGGGACCCAGTTGTAGGCATTTAGAAAGTACCAGCCTGGAGTGAGGCATTGTGTGTCCAGAGATGAAGGCCAACCATTGTCATGAAGTACTATCTGATAGGCAGAATAAGACACACACAAGCATGTTGGGAACTCTGATTGTGAGTGACGGGTGGGCCCCATGAAGGAATTGTTGGGAACAGGCAGAGGATGGAGATCCTAGGGGGCAGGCCAGAAACCTTCCTGCAGAGACAGGGGGAGGGGGGTCCCATAACATTACTAAGCCCAGCTGCTGGGCCACAGTTAAGCTCTTCAAAGGATGGCACAAGCAAGGTAGGCCCCAAATTTTCTAGGAACCAGGCAGTGATGGTAGGGGGAGGAGAGAGATGAAACAAGACCCCTGGGCTAGGCCCAGGAACTCAACAGAAGGCTGGTTTTATCCCTCCCTAGGCTTCGATCCCGTGGTCAGAATGAACCATCAGACAGCCTGACTTAATGAGTCCCTGAGATTGCAAAATAGAGCCAAGTTGGGGTCTCAGAGCCTGAGGTAGGATGGGGGATAGACTGTCACATTGTGGGAAGGGCAAGGCCTCCAGCTTGGCCCTGCAGGACTAACTCTGGGGGCTAGGAGGAGACCTGTCAAGAAGTAGTCTGATAGGCAGAACAAGACATACACACTAGGCATGGTGGCTCTTGCCTATAATCCCAACACTTTGGGAAGCCGAGGCAGGAAGATTGCTTGAGTCCAGGAGTTCAAGACCAGCCTGGGCAACATGGCAAGACATTGTCTCTACACAAAATTTAAAAATTAACCAGACATGGTGGTGTGCAACTGTGGTCCCAGCTCCTCTGGAGGCTGAGGTGGAAGGATGGCTTGAGCCCTGGAGGTCAAGGCTGCAATGAGCCAATGACCATATCACTGCACTCCAGCCTGGGCGACAAAGTGAGACCCTGTCTCAAAAAAAAAAAAAAAAAAAAAAAAGACACACACAGTGTTGTTTTTTTTCGTTGTTGTTGTTTGTTTTTTGTTTTTGAGACAGACAAAAAAGGAAAAAAGACACACACGCACAAGGACATATGAGTAGAGACAATAGTCCACAGATGCTCCCAGGAGAAAGAAATCCCTGAGTCAGAAAAGATGTCATGAAGCAGTGGTTTGTGGGGGGCTTAAAGAGAGGCAGGATCCGCATGGGGACTGAAGAAGAAAAAGGCAGGTGTTGAGGCTCCTCGGCAGATGGCAAGGCAGTGGGGCTGTGTTGGAGAGGAGAGGTAGCAGCCTCTTGGCTTCAGCCAGATGCCCAGCCCAGTGCTCTTCTCCTGTGGGTGTCCTGGAGTGGTGGCGGTGGCTGAGTTGGGGAGGGCAAGGTGGCTCTGATGATCCCGCCTTTTCTGTGCCCCAGCTTGCGACCTCTGGATCTCGAGTTCATGAAACACCTCAGCAAGGTTGTGAACATCATCCCTGTCATTGCTAAGGCTGACACCATGACCCTGGAGGAGAAGTCTGAATTCAAGCAAAGGGTGAGAAGGCCCCCCTGTCTTCTTTTCCTGTTCCCATCCCCTCCTTTCTCTCCGCTGGGTTCAGGCCATCTCCTAGCCCTCATCATTCTGCCTTCACCCCCACCCTCAACCCTCCCCCAATTCTCCACCCCAGCCCCCTTCTTAACCATTCAAGAGGCTGAGGTTGGTGGTATCTGGGGACTATGATGAAGAAAAGATGGCGCAGCTCCGGGCTGCCTTCTTCCCACCCTCCAAACCTACCTGTGAAGACCACTGAATACATGTATCACTGTGAACATAAGAAATCACTCCTCAAACGTTAGCCTAATTGAAGGACTAGACTAATTGACTAATTAGTGAGTCAGCTGGCCACTAGTCCTCACTGGCATCTTCTCTTTTTTTTTTTTTTTTTTTGGAGTCTCTCTCTGTCGCCCAGGCTGGAGTGCCGTGGCATGATCTCGGCTCACTGCAAGCTCCGCCTTCTGGGTTCACGCCATTCTCCTGCCTCAGCCTCCTGAGTAGCTGGGACTACAGGCACCCGCCACCACGCCTGGCTAATTTTGTTTTTTTCTTTTTAGAAGAGATGGGGTTTTACTGTGTTAGCCAGGATGGTCTTGGCTAGTCTCGATCTCCTGACCTCGTGATCTGCCTGCCTCGGCCTCCCAAAGTGCTGGGATTACAGGCATGAGCCACCGTGCCCAGCCCTCACTGGCATGTTCTATAAGCTCAGCCCTGTGCTGGATGTACAGGGTTGGGGAGGGGGGATTTGAGAGAAATGAAAAGACAATTGCTGCCTTTAAGAAATTTACAATCCGGTTGGGCGCGGTGGCTCATGCCTGTAATCCCAGCACTTTGGGAGGCAGAGGCAGGCGAATCACGAAGTCATGAGATCAAGACCATCCTGGCTAACACGGTGAAACCCTGTCTCTACTAAAAATACAAAAAAATTAGCTGGGCGTGGTGGCAGGCGCCTGTAGTCCCAGCTACTTGGGAGGCTGAGGCAGGAGAATGGTGTGAACCCAGGAGACGGCGCTTGCAGCGAGCTGAGATCGTGCCACTGCACTCCAGCCTGGGCGACAAACCGACACTCCGTTTCAAAAAAAAAAAAAAAGAAACTTACAATCAGCTAGGGGTGGTGGCTCACGCCTGTAATCCCAGCACTTTGGGAGGCCAAGGCGGGTGGATCACCTCAGGTCAGGAGTTCGAGACCAGCCTGGCCAACATGGTGAGACCCCATTTCTACTAAAAATACAAAAATTAGCTGGGCGTGGTGGCATATGCCTGTAATCCCAGCTACTAGGGAGGCTGAGGCAGGAGAATCACTGGAACCCGGGAGGTGGAGGTTGTAGTGAGCCAAGATCGCACCACGGTACTCCAGCCTGGACAACAGAGCAAGACTCTGTCTCAAACAAACAAACAAACAAACAACAAACAAATAAAAGTTACAATCAAATAGAACAGTGAAGAGGTCCTGGATGGTTTCCTGGAGAAGGCAAGACTTAAGTCGACCTTGAAAGAGAGCAAACAGTCTCGGAGTAGGGGGAGCCTCACCTTTCTTCCTTCCAATCAGGAATATAACATGCAGGGGTCTAAGCACTCCCCAGAGGGCTCAGCTGTGCTGCTTGTGTAAATCCCAGTCTCGCGGATCCTGAGATGAGCAAGCTGGTTGCGAGGTGCCTGGGACCTGAAGTTGCACCTCCTGGCCTCTTCCTCCTCTCAGGCTAGGTTGTAATTGTATAGCTGGGGCTTGCATTTATTCACCTTCTTCCTGCTCAGGGTCTCAGAGTTCAGAGATGACTGTGGATTATCCAGGCTGGATTTGGCTCTCTGCCCTCAGCTCACGCACACAGGTGCACACACCCCTCTTTTCCATTACCCTGACACTTGACTACCTTGTTTCTTCTCCTCGCCTCTAGGTTCGCAAGGAGCTTGAAGTAAATGGCATTGAATTCTACCCCCAGAAGGAATTTGATGAGGATTTGGAGGATAAGACGGAGAATGACAAAATCAGGGTGGGTGCCTGGGGTACTGCTGCTCCACTGATGCCCCCTTGGGACCTCTGGGATGTGTATCGTGCACGTCCTCTGTCTTTTCCCTTTCTGTACTCCCCCTAACCTTGCCTGACCCAGACCAGAAGTGACATAGGGGGATGGGGAGGACTATGGCCCTGGACTGTGAACTCACAGAAGGGCTCCCTGTACCCAGAAAGCCTTCTATCCTCAGACCACACAAAAGCCTCCTTTTCCCCCACAAGTTCTGGCAAAAACAGTATGTGGGGTGATGGGAGGGGCAGCAGGCAGGAAGAGCATCAGGCTGGGGTCCAGGAGGACCTATGCTGTGGTCAGACCCTGCTTTAGTTTCCCGTCTATGAAATGCAGGGGTTAGACTAAGTGAGTGGCTTATAGGCTTTTACCCCCACTAGAATAACTTAAAAAAATTAAATTGGCTGGGTGTGGTGGCTCATCCCTGTATCCCAGCACTTTGGGAGGCCTAGGTGGGAGAATCGCTTGAGCCTAGGAGTTCACGACCAGCCTGGGCAACATGGCAAAAATTTATCTCTACAAAAACTGCAAAAATTAGCCAGGCATGGTGGTGCATGCCTGTAATCCGAGCTACTCGGGAGGCTGAGGCAGGAGAATTGCTTGAACCCAGGAGGTGGAGGTTGCAGTGAGTTGAAATCATGCCATTGCACTCCAGCCTGGGCAACAAGAGTGAAACTCTGTCTCAAAAAAGAAAGTACAAAGCGCTTTGCAGCTGAAGGAGAGCTGATTCCTGAGGCTAACCAGCGAGGCAGTGGTACAATTGGGACTAGACCCAGGACTCTTGAATCTCAATCGGGTGCTCTTTTCAAGAGACTGAGCCTTGCCCTTGCCATCAGTGGTATCTCTGAATGAGCATCAGAAGTGTGTGGTTCAAGGCTAGAGGACCATATGCCGTCCTGCTCCTGAATGTCCATGTTGTTGGAGGATGATGGTGCACATGTGTCTGGTTTGTGTTTCTGCCCCGTACAGCAGGAGAGCATGCCTTTTGCCGTGGTGGGAAGTGACAAGGAGTACCAAGTGAATGGCAAGAGGGTCCTCGGCCGAAAAACTCCATGGGGAATCATCGAAGGTAATTCACTGCATCTTCTGGAAGAACTGGTTGCTGATCAGTTATTCAGTCCCATTTATTAAACATCTATAGATCAAGGCACTGTCTCAGGACATATGAAATGAATGCCAGCCAGATTCTGCCCATAAGGAGCTTACAGTCTCATTGAGAAGGCAATGCTCACAGGCAGGAGTAACAAGAGACTGATTTAGCACCTGACTGGGTGGCACTGACTTGGCGCATCAAAGGAGTTCAGAACACGGAGAGATTAGTAAGGCCTGGAAAAACTGAGAAAGGTTTTCACAGGAAGGGGGATGTGATCTGACAAACTGCCGGAGGGTTGTTCAGGTGTTGCCATTTCCATTTTATTATGAATGGATGTGACCTTGGGCGGGTCTTGATGATTCTGAAAGTGGTCAAAGAATCACTTTAATGACTTCATTCAATATGAAGGGAGGAGAGCGGGTGCTCCTGTTCTCAGAGTATAAGCTACCAAAGCACCGGAAGCTCAGGTTAAAAGCCTTGTCCAAAGTCACATAACTTGTTAGTGGTGAAACTTGATTTCAGACTCAGATTTTTTTTTTTTTTTTTGAGATGGAGTCTCACTCTGTCATCCAGGCTAGAGTGCAGTGACGCAATCTCAGCTCACTGCAACCTCTGCCTTCCAGGTTCAAGTAATTCTTCTGCCTTAGCCTCCCAAGTATCTGGGACTACAGGTGCGGACCCTGATTTTTGTATTTTTTATTTAGCCCAAAAAATTAGCCCAGCTAATTTTTGTATTTTTCGTAGAGATGGAGTTTTGTCATGTTGGTCAGGCTGGTCTTGAACTCCTGACCTCAGGTGATCCATCTGCCTTGGCCTCCCAAAGTGCTGGGATTACAGGTGTGAACCACCATGCCTGGCGATTTTACTTTTATTTTTAATAGAGGTGGGGTCTCACTGTGTTACCCAGGCTGATCTCAAACTCCTGGGCTCAAGTAATCCTCCTACTTTGGCCTCCCAAAGTGCTGGGATTACAGGCATGAGCCACGGCACCCAGCCTCATGTCTTAATCCTCATTCTGTTCCAACAGTGCTTGGCCAATGATTTGCAAATACTAGGTATTCAATATATGTTGAATTGGATTTGTCATGTAGTGCATGACCTTTCTAAAATGGCTTAATTATTATTTTCTCTGTGTTACTTCCAATCGGATTATAAGATTCGGAAGAATGGGAAGTGTATCTTAGGCCTTGGCCAGTTTCTCAGACTTGGTATTAGTTTTCTCTTCTATAAAATGGTAAAAATTATAGTCCCTCTTGGCTATTATTCCACAGCGTCTAGAAGGATGTTGTGCCCATTGTAGCTGCTTAATAAATATTTGTTCAATGAATCAAATCCAGTACACCCAAGTGAACAAACCTCTGGAAGGGTTACAAAAAATAACCTGTCCCATAGCTTTCTCCTAAATGCCTCCGTGACCCAAACAGAAGTTCACCTCCTGGGTGTTGCTGTATTAATAAACTGACTACTTGTTTTGCTTTGTTTTGTTTTGTTCATAGTGGAAAACCTCAACCACTGTGAGTTTGCCCTGCTTCGAGACTTTGTCATCAGGTAAGATGTCTCCCCTCCAGCTGTCCAGATAGCAGGTTGAATTATTTGGGGTCAGGGTCTATCTGTTCAGATTCACCTCCTGCATCTCCAGGTCTCTCTGACAGAGCTTTCTGCTCCAGTTCCAACTCCTGTTGCAAAATGGAAGGGGCTGTAGAAGAATCCTTAGCTCCTGGGAGTGGGTCCCATTCAGTGGGTCCAGTCCCTCGAAGTGATGTGTGTCACCGCCTCCTCTTCCTGCCCCTAATTGCAGCCCTCTTCTTCTCACCCTGTGTCCTCTAGGACCCACCTCCAGGACCTCAAGGAAGTGACACACAACATCCACTATGAGACTTACAGGGCCAAGCGGCTCAATGACAATGGAGGCCTCCCTCCGGTGAGCGTGGACACAGAGGAAAGCCACGACAGTAACCCATGACGACCACTTCTCTGTGTCATCACACATACCCACTTCACACACACACATCCCAAATACCACCACCAACCACCTTCTTCCTCTCAACTCTGTCCCACAGGCCTGTCTGGTATTTGTGGAGCATCTTGTCTGTGTGTGTGTGTGTGTGTGTGTGTGTTGTGTGTGTTGTGTGTGTGTGACAGAGAGAGAGCAAGAGAGCCTGTGTGTGTGCATGCAGGGGTGAGGTATTTTCACTGCCCTCCCTGGAGAGTCCCTTGTAAGTTTGGCTCCTCCATGCCTGTCCATTATCTGTCTCCTTTCCTTGTGTCCCAAAACAAAGCTGTTTGCCTCACTCAGGAGATCTGGGGGAGGTTTCATTTAAAAGTGCTGGGAACAGGTGAGCCACAGGCAACTCTTCTCTCGGAACCTGCACACAAACTGGGGCTATAGAGATTCTCCAAGGACAGATGGCAGTGGAGCTAGACCTGAGTAGGGGGCAGGGAGTTCAGGACAACCCTCCCTGTAAGTTGGGGGTGGTCTGGGGGTAAGGCTGGGGCTTCCTGGGAAAAGGAAGGCCATGAGAAGGCAGAGAAGTAGGCCAGAGCTGGCTTCTTGCAGAAAGCATCAGTGCCTACAAGTGGAGCTCCACCTTTCAGTCTGTGTCGTGTTCAGTGTCACAAAGCTACCACCTGTCACCAGAGCCTACTGCTGCTCTCCACTCAACTGGCCTCTGCTGCCAGGCCAGTGCCTGTCTCTGCTTCCGACTTTGTCTTCTTTCTCCCTTTCCCTCCCTCCCTCATACATTGCTTTCTCTCCCTCTCCTGCCTGTCTCTGACATCTCTCACTTCCTTTTAGATGAATCTACTTTAGGTTCATTCCTATATTTAGCATTTATGCCCAGTCTACTTCCAGAAATGACTTTAGACTGCCTTCACATAAAATCACAAAAGTATAGGACAGTACAAACTGAGATTGCCAGAGAAATTTGGGCCAAAGAAAGGAATAGGAAAGAAAGTTTCTGTAGTCAAGCACCGGAACAGGCCCTGAGCTCATAGGCAGCCAGCGTAAAGAGGGAAACACAGTGAGTTATGCAGTTCCCAGTGTCCAATTAAAGGAAGCACACATGCTAGTCACGTGAGACAACCTTTTATGGGGACATCAGGTTCTAGAACTAATTCTAAAGAAGTATCAGAAACAATATACATTATTTGTCTTTCTTAGTAATTTGGCTTCAAAGACAAATTTTTGACCACACCTCCCTTTTCTCCGTCAGACTTCTCTCCCTTCTAAGCAGGCTTCTCTGTTGCTCCATTTGCCTCATACATACTAGACCTCTCTTTTCTATTCCCCATCACTTTTGTGCTGAAGCTAATTATATTTATGTCTGTCTTTCTCTATTTTTCCCTAATTCCCTCTCCTCCTGACTCCTGTAGACATTCCCAATGATACCCACCTTCATACATTTAGGCTTTTCTTGCCTTTCCCTGAAGCCCTGTATTTATTAATGCATATATTTCCCCTGCTTGTTGTACAAGTAAGTTACTCTTTTCCTTTAATCTGTAAGATTCATGAAATTTGGGGCCGGGGAAACAGTTTAGCCTTAGGGAAGGGAAAACACTAAGTGAAACTGTTTACAATAACCTCATACAACCTCCTGTCCCATCTCCTGGTTCAGCCTAGGTGTTTCACTGGTCCTCTATGAATCCCAGCACTTATAATCCCAGTCTTTTATCACTCAGGTGCTAGGAAAAAAACATAGACTCAAGACCCAAGATTCAATGGACCAGGAGAAAGGGGGGCGGTGATCAGGTCACCGGTGACCCCAAACCTATGGTCTCGGTCTTTCCTGGAGGCTGCCAACCCAGCCCTCATCCTCCCTTGCTCACAAAGTTACAGGGTAGGCACCTGTCAGGATAGAACAGCAGCAGCGCTACAGCCCAGAGGTTATACATTTCAACAGAACAGGGATCCTTGGCTGCTGTAGAAGCAGTCCTGTATGGAGACCTTGGACCAGCAGGAGAAGATCTATGGGCATGGGAGGTGGGCGTTGGAAAGGCTGAGTAGGAATGGTGCCTGGCACCCCTGAACCATGATCTCAGCCTCCCTGGAGAAGGTATTTTATATGTCTGCTGCCAGCTGCTGGTCTCCACACCCTCAACTGTTCTCAACCCCCCTGCAGGGAGAAGGCCTCCTGGGCACTGTCCTTCCACCTGTGCCAGCCACCCCCTGCCCCACTGCTGAATGAAGGCCATTTCAAGCGCTGCTTCTCCCTCCATTCCTCTCAGCTGTTATTGCTGCAGGGCCAAGCCCTTTTTAGTGCTGTGCTCGTCCAGCTCACCACCACAGCCCCTCTCAGCCCTCAATAGGTGGGAGGGGCCAGCTGCCTCTTTAGGACAGTTGCATCCTCCATTTATCCAAACCACTCCTCTCCTCCCAGTGGAGTGGTGTTCTGCCAGCACTGCCCTACTGCATCATCTGTGTCAGCCGGTCTTAGCCCATCTGCAGGGTGAAAGAACTCATCAAGAGCTCCTTCTGCCCTTGTAAGCCCATCCCAGCTACTTGTAACCATCTCTAAGGGCAATGGCATTGCTCCCTACCCATTCATCTGCATGAGCTACTCTTGGCTTCCTTAAAGGGTCAAGAAAGCAATTTTTCTGCTTACTAGATTCATTGAGATCAGCTGTGTGAGCCCCAAAGTGGGACAAGGGTGTCTCCTTCATTACTTAAAGGTATTAATGAGGGTGGGTCACTACAGTTGTTGGGGAGCAAGGGCTAGGATCACTTTTTAAAAAATCACCACTTGTGGCTGGCCCAGAGTGCGGTTGTACATCCTCCCCAACTCATAACGCAGCCACTGAGGAAGAGTGGTTTTCCTAAGAAGACATTGCTGGAGTTGACTTTCTTCTGTCCAAACAAACAAACAAACACTAAACACACACACACAAACCCCCAGAAACCCACAATACGTACACGCTAAGGAAAAACTAGCACCCTTCTGTCCACTCAGCAATAAGAGGGATCTCTTCCCACCTACCCTACCTACTCCTACCCCCAACCCCCTTCCCCATTAATGTGAGTAATGAATTAGCCTGACCACAGGTGGTCACTGTAGGCTAATGGAAAATACCCAAGGGAGGGCAAAGCCCCCCCCCCCCCATCAGATGCATGAATGTTTGCGAATGTTGACTGCCACTGCCCCACATGCTGTGTCTTTATAGAATTCCCCTTTGCCCACCCTCTCCCTGTCTCCACCTGGACACAACTTGCTCAAAGGCTGGTGACTTGTGGGCCATTCATCTACAACCAAGTCCTGATGGAGCAAGAGGCCCACGCCTAGGGGATGCAAGAACAACCCATTTCTTAAATGTTACCAGTCCCAGCCAATCTTATGGTGACATCACAGTTAAATTTCCCAATTGAAAACAAGCAAACAGACACTCAAACTGGTCCTGTAATTGTTGCTAGACTTTATGTGTTGTACAACTAAACATTGCTGTTTGAACAGTAACTGCCTGGCCTGTCTTATTTGTGCTCCTTGACCAAATCAGCCATTATGTCATCTCACCCATGTGTGGAGGGTGAGACTCTCTTGGTAAGAAATAGCCACAGATATTAGAGATGAAAACACTTTGTGAGGTCAGTTCATCTTCAGTTGGCGTGAGGTCGGGCCTCAGTCATTATTTTCTAGTGTTTCATATCCAAAGTGAGTAATGGATGGGAGGTTGAGGTGGGAAGATGGCTTGAGCATGGGAGGTTGGAGGTGCAGTGAGCTGAGATCATTCCTGACGGGACCAACCCAAGTTCATACCTAAAGGCAGGGGGCTAAGGGGGCAGGTGAGGTCGGGAGGCCACTCACCTATCACTCACCCCTTCGCGCTCCGAGCCAATTCTCAGGGCCCGTCCCTTTCTCCCCTTTCTCCAGTGGGGGCCTTTATCCTGACTCCGCCCCGTCCCCCGCCCCCGGCACTGCCCCGTCACGTGACCCGCTCTCGCTCCTCCTCCTCCTCCTCCTCCTCCTCCTTACGTCATAATCTCTGCCCTCCCCTTCAGAGCCGTGCCCCACGGCTCGGCGCAGGTCCCGCCCCTTTCCATCTGCGGGGCGGCAGGAGGCCCGAAGCAAGATGGCGGTGAATCGGAGCCACACCGAGAACCGCCGCGGGGCCCTCATCCCTAACGGTGAAAGGTGCCTGAGGGGAAGCACGGCGTGCTGTCGGAGGAGAGGAGATGAATGGGATAGACACGGCGGCTCGCAAACTCTGAGCGAATCAGGGACTTTGCCGCCTTTTTTGGGCGCGGCGGTCTAGCTCCGCCCCCGACTGTTGGGAGCGCGCCCCCTCACTGGTGTTCTGGCATGTGAAGGTGGCGGAGGCCGGAACCCGTGGCCTCGTGCGTTTGAGGGGCGGGGGTGGGAATGCGCCTCTTCAAGGCGCGGGGCCCAGACGCGTGTCTCCTCAGGGCGGGGTGGGGAGGGGGTGCGAGACGCGTGTCTCCTTCGAAGAAAGGCCGGAGCTGACCGGCGGTCGTGAGCAGCCGGGGGCCTTCGGTGGCAGCGCGGCTGCCCTTGGGTGCCTGCGACTTTGTTGGATGAGGACAGGTACTGGGTGTGCATCTCCTTCTACTCCCACGAACAAGGTGTTGCACTTTGGTAAGAGGGATGAGGTGGTGGAGTGTGGATCATTCTGGAAAGATCTCAAACTGTTGTGGGGCTTCTCCTTGGACCTCGGAACTTTCTAAAGCCCTGTTTCCTCCTTGCTCCAACCAGGGAGATGTCTGCTTTTAAAAACAAAAGATTGAAAAGATTGAGGCCAGGTGCAGTGGCTCATGCCTCTTATCCCAACACTTTGGGAAGCTGAGGTGGCCCAGGAGTTTGAGACAAGGCTGGGCAACATAGTGAGACCCCATCTCTACAAAAAGTAGAAAATTAGTTGCCATGGTGGTGTGCACCCATAATCCCAGCTGCTTGGGAGGCGATGGTAAGAGGATCGCTTGAACTCAGGAGTTCCGGCTGCAGTGAGCCCAGATTGTACCACTGCACTCCAGCCTGGGTAACAGAGCCAGATCCTGTCTTAAAATAAAAGATGGGACTGAACAGATGCCTGGGCACAATGAAGCACTGTTGGTCGCAGGAAGCTGTGGGGCTTACACCAGTTGCTTTGCTCCTTGCGGTGCCTGCTGCTGGCCCCTGAGCTCTCTACTGGAGCAGACTCAGCCAGAGGGGTGCCCATCTCCACCTTCAAGGTACACTTGTTCACTAAGGCCTGACTCCACTGCGCTCCCCTCTTTACCTCACACGCCCCCTTTCCCGTTTCCCACGTTCAATCTCCCCCGCTGTGCAGTTCTAAATTACGCTCCTTTCTGGGCTCTGACTTGCCCTCAATTTCCTTTTCTCCCAACCAGCATTGAAACTCAAGCTGGATGATGTGCTTGGGGCCAGCACACTCAGGTCGGTTTGAATGCAGTTGTCAGGAAGATCGAAGTAGACATTACCACATGCTGATATCCAGATCTTTCTTCTCTCTTTCCTTCCTCCAGAAAGTTTTCTTGACAGATTTATATGGGCCTTAGGGGTTGTATGTCCTCACCTGCTTCTTACGTACCTCTGCTGCTTTGTTCCATTTTGTGGTAGATGATTGCTCACCACTCTGACAGTGGTGTCCCCGTGAGCACTTACTGAGAGCCATTTGAGCACTTGTCATTCCATGGTGTGAAGCCTTTTCTTTTCTTTTCTAAGATATTTTTGTTTCTCCAAATTTGTTATTTATTAGGAGTGACTGAAATAAAAAACATAATTGAGTCCCATCATCATCATCATCATCATCATCATCACAGAAATCGCTTTAAGAGAAAATGGTCAGATGAATATTATTGCTTCCCATTTGCAACCAGTAAATAGTTGCCACTGATAAATTGACAGCGAGGAGTCTGTCAAGAATGCTCAAGATAGCCGGGCGCGGGGGCCCACGCCTGTAATACCAGCAGTTTGGGAGGCCCAGGTGGGTGGATCACAAGATCGGGAGTTCAGGGCCAGCCTGGCCAATATGGTGAAACCCCGTCTCTACTAAAAACACACACACACACACACAAAAAGCCGGGAGTGGTGGCGGGTGTCTGTAGTCCCAGCTACTCAGGAGGTTGAGGCAGGAGAATTGCTTGAACCCAAAAGGTGGAGGTTGCAGTGAGCCGAGATTGTGCCACTGCACTCCACCCTGGGCAATAGAGGGAGACTCCGTCTCAAAAAAAAAGAATGCTCAAGATATGTTATATAATACAACATGCCTGTTCAAAGGGGGAAAAATCCTAGGAAATAACTTACATGTACTTCTTGGTTTCATCATACAAGACAAGCACAAAAGCACCACCCATGCCTCTGAGAACATTGGACCATGCACCCTTGAAAAAAGCTTTGCTTCCTTCATCATGAGTAATCTTCCTCCAGCAGTCAAATGTGCCTGTGTACATGATGTCAGTTCCTTTGCATCCTGACAGCATCATCATGCAGCGGCGAATGGTGTTAAATGGATAGGAAGTCCAGCAACGGCAGTGACAGTCTGTGCATCATCCAACTGATGACAGTGTGAGTGTTCTTGGGATCCGGAAGCATTCCCTTTGCAGTGTCATAGATACCGAAGTAGGCAGCAGGCAGCTCGGTAGATAATACCCTGCACAGACACGTTAAAGCCTTGGTACAGGCTCTTAATCCCATCAGATTTGTAGATCTTAACCAGGCAGTCACTGAAACCTCGGAATTCCCTTTCAGCTCCAGCTTTGCCCACATCAGCTGCTACACGAGTATGGGCAAAATCAGGAGGGTACACAAAACACAAGGATGTGGCCCCAGTGGCACCGCCTGATGCCAGATTCTCTGCAAAGTAGCACCAAAACTGGGACCTCTTGTCCACACCACCCAGGAAAATGTGCTTGTATTTATCTTTGAAGGCGAAGTTAAGAGCCTGGGTGGGGGAAGTATCTGATGACATTGGCCAGGTTACCGCACCAGAAGGACAGGACTCCATGCTCTTTGGGAATACAGACCATGCAGTCTCTAATGCCCTTGTATTGCTTATCTGCAGTGATCTGCTTGCTGGCATGCTGCACCTGTAGCAGCAGCTTGACCTGCTCGATGGGTGCTGCCGCTATCTTGGAGATGGCTGTGGCCACTCCACCTGCCAGGGAGTCCTTGACGAAGGACACAGCAGCCTCTGTCATGTTGAAAGAGGAGGTAGGCAGCTGTGGGATGGGACTGGTCCGGGAATCGGCTTTGACTCCGGGGCTGCCTGTGAAGTCATTTCTAATTTGGTGTTTGGGTGTCTTCTCACTCAGGCTATGGGTGTCTCTCTACTTTGCTGCTTGTGTGTTGGAGGAAGGGAAGGAAGCATGTTTTAAAAAACAAAACACGGAAACGCTGATTTTTGTCGTCCTTTGAATTACCTTTATGGGATCCATTTTGTGCTCCTGAATACTTAATAGCATTTATTGAACACTATTTCAAGTACTGTTCTTAGTTCTAAGAGCTTTATACTGTAGTTAAAACCACTTTACCGGCCAGGTGTGGTGGCTCACGCCTGTAATCCCAGCACTTTGGGAGGCCAAGGCCAGTGGATTGCATGAGACCAGGAGTTCAAGACCAGCCTGGCCAACATGGTGAAACCCCTGTCCCTACTAAAAATACAAAAATTAGCCAGGCATGGTGGTACACGTCTGTAATCCCAGTGACTCAGGAGGCTGAGGCACGAGAATTGCTTGAGCCTGGGAGGCAGAGGGGAGGTTGTAGTGAGCTGAGATCATGACACTACACTCCAGCCTGGGTAACAGGGTGAGACTCTGTCTCAAAACAAAACAAAACAAAAAAACTCAGTCTATCTACAGTGAAGATCAGTACTGTTTTCCCTCATTTCACAGGTGGGAAAACAAAAAGAAGTCATTTGCTTAAAGTACATGTGGGAGAGCTTGGATTTGGATTTGAACTTAGGTACTGTGCATAAACTCCTGTACTCCAGCTGTCCCTCTAAAAAGAAAAGGACTCTTTCTCTGTTTTCTTCTCACCAAAGAAGTCTCTATTAGTACCATAGCTTCCTGGATAGAAACTACTCTAAAGAACCAGAGATAGTGGTGCACATCTGTAGTCCCACCTATTCGAGAGTCTGAGGTGGAAGGATCACTTGAGGCCAGGAGTTCAAGACCACACTGAGCAAAATAGTGGGACCTCATCTCACAAAATGAAATTTAAAAAAAGAAAGAAAAAGAAAAAAAAAAGAAACTAGCCAGGCATGGTGGCACATGCCTGTAATCCCAGCTACTTGGGAGACTGAGGCCGGAGAATCGCTTGAACCCAAGGAGGCAGAGGTTTCAGTGAACCGAGATCACGCCATTGTACTCCAGCCTGGGCAACAAGAGTGAAACTCCATCTCAAAAAAAAAAAAAAAAAAAAAAGTGCTAGCTTATGAGGTAATTACATTGGTTCTCTGCAGAGGTAACCTGCCAAGAAGAGTTGCTATAGATGTTACTCTTATACTGTAAAACATTGTGAAATCAGATTGCTTTAAAATGATGTATTACAAAGTTATGGAAAAAAGCAATTGTGACTATGGAAGCCCAAGGCTTATATCCTAGCTCTGTCTTACACTAAATATGGGTACAGTGTTCCCACTTTTTGTAAAATGGGAGCTAATATCCTCCAACCTGTGTGCCTGACATGGTGATTAAAAGGATTAAGCAAAACAATAGTTTGTAATTTATTCTGTCAGAGCAAACTGCTGATAAATAAAAGGGAGTAAGTTGACTAAAAATAAATTTTTTTAAAAAATAAGAAAAATCCGAATAAAGCAAGTTTGTACTTTATAATTGTATACAAATAAAAGATGTTATTAAAAAAAAGAAACTAAAAAAAAAAAAAAAACGAGCAGGAGAAGATTCTTCAAAAAGGAGTCTTCAAAAAGATCATGGAAAATATGGGTTGTGAAAAAACTATGCATGGATTCCAGATTATTTTTCCACCAAAATTAACTCATACTAACTTGTTATAACAAGACTGAACAGAATTCAGTTTGAGGCACTAAGAAAGATAAGACATCAATTTGAAAAAGGGCTCCTATCAGAGCAACATAAATACTGCTAAAATTGAAGGAAGAACAAACATCAAATTTATGGTAAAGCTTGGGTGGAAGAATGGTGAAACCATTGATGCTTTGGGAAAAGTTTATGGGGAAATGGCCCAAATAAATCAGCAGTTTACAAATGGATAATGTAATAAGAAGGGACAAGAGGCCAGGCGCGATGGCTCACGCCTGCAATCCCAGCACTTTGGGAGGCCGAGGCAGGTGGATCACTTGAGGTCAGGAGTTTGAGACCAGCTGGCCAACATGGTGAAACCCTGTCTCTACTAAGAATACATAAAATTAGCCAGGCATGGTGGCACATGCCTGTAATCCCAGCTATTTGGGAGGCTGAGGCAGGAGAATTGCGGGAACCCAGGAGGCGGAGGTTGCAGTGAGCTGAGATCACGTGACTGCACTCCAGCCTGGGCAACACAGCGAGACTCCATATCAAAATAAGTAAATAAATAAAATTTAAAAAGAAGGAACAAGGGCTGGGTGCAGTGACTGATGCCTGTAATCCCAGAACTTTGGGAGGCTGAGGTGGGTGGATCACTTGAGTCCAGGAGTTTAAGACCAGCCTGGGCAACATGGTAAAACCCTATCTCTACTAAAAATACAAAAAATAATTGGATATGGTGGCATGTGCCTGTAGTCCTAGCTACTTGGGAGGCTGAGGTGGGAGAATCACTTGAACCTGGGAGGTGGAGGTTGCAGTGAGCTGAGATTGTGCCACTGCACTCCAGCCTCCAGCCTGGGTGACAGAGTGAGACCCTGTCTCAAAAAAGAGAAGGGACAAGATGATGTTAAAGATGAAGCCTGGGCAGGGCACAGTGGCTCATGGTTGTAATCCCAGCACTTTGGGAGGCCAAAGTGGGTGTATTGCCTGAGGTCAGGAGTTCCAGACCAGCTTGGCCAACATGGGGAAACCCCATCTCTACTAAAAATACAAAAAATTAGCTGGGTGTGGTGGTGGCACCTGTAATCCCAGCTATTCGGGAGGCCGAAGCAGGAGAATCGCTTGAACCCGAGAGGCTGAGGTTGCAACGAGCCAAGATCACGCCATTGCATTCCAGCCTGGGCAACAAGAGCGAAACTCTGTCTCAAAAAATAAATAGGCTGGGCATGGTGGCTCATGCTTGTCATCCCAGCACTTTGGGAGGCCAAGGTGGGCAGATCACAAAGTCAGGGGTTCGAGACCAGCCTGACCAACATGATGAAACCCCGTCTCTACTAAAAATAAAAAAATTAGCCAGGCATGGTGGTGCGTGCCTGTAATCCCAGCTACTCAGGAGGCTGAGGCGGGACAATCGCTTGAACCCAGGAGGCGGAAGTTGCAGTGAGCCAAGATCGCACCACTGCATTTCAGCCTGGGCGACAGAGAAAGACTCCGTCTCAAATAAATAAATAGGCCGGGCATGGTGGCTCATGCCTGTAATCCCAGCACTTTGGGAGGCCGAGGCAGGTGGATCACCTGAGGTCAGGAGTTTGAGACCAGCCTGGCCAAAATGATGAAACCCCATCTCTACTAAAAATACAAAAATTAGTTGGGGGTGGTGGTGGGTCCCTGTAATCCCAGCTACTCAGGAGGCTGAGGCAGGAGAATTGCTTGAACTCAGGAGGTGGAGGTTGCACTGAGTGGAGATCTCATCACTGCATTCCAGCCTGGGTGACACTCCTGAGTGAGACTCCGTCTCAAAAAAATAAAATAAATAAATAAATAGATGAAGCCTGTAGTGGCAGACCATCCACATTAATTTGTGAGGAAAAAATTCATCTCGTTCGTGCCCTAGTTGAAGAGAATTCATGATTAACAGCAGAAACAATAACCAATACTGTACACATATCATTTGGTTCAGTTTACAGAATTAAAGTTGAGCAAACTTTCCATTCAATGGGGGCCAAAACTATAGTGCCCAGATCAGCTGCAGGCAAGAGCAGAACTTGCAGTGGAAAATTTAAATATGTGGGATCAAGATCCTGAAGCATTTCTTCAAAGAATTGTAACAGGAAATGAAACATGGCTTTACCAGTATGATTCTGAAGATGAAGCACAATCAAAACAATGGCTACAAAGATGTGGAAGTGGTCCACTCAAAGCAAAAGTGAACAGACAGGTCAAGAGCAAAAGTCATGGCAACAGTTTTTTGAGATGCTCAAGGCATTTTCTTTATTGACTTTCTGGAGGGCCAAAGAACGGTAACATCTGCTTTATTTTAAGAAAATTAGCCAAAGCTTTAGCAGAAAAACACCCAGGAAAGCTTTACTAGAGTCCTTCTCCACCATGACAATGCTCCTGTTCGTCATTCTCATCAAACAAGGGCAATTTTGCAAGGGTTTGGATGGGAAATCATTAGGCATTCACGGATCATTAGGCTCCTTCTGATTTATTTTGTTTCCTAATCTTTTTTTTTTTCGAGACGGAGTCTCACTCTGTCACCCAGGCTGGAGTGCAGTGGCACGATCTCGGCTCACTGCAAGCTCTGCCTGTCGGGTTCACGCCATTCTCCTGCCTCAGCCTCCCAAGTAGCTGGGACTGCAGGCACCTGCCACCACACCCGGCTAACTTTTTGTATTTTTAGTAGAGACTAAACCCACTGATGGGGTTTCACTGTGTTAGCTAGGATGGTCTCGATCTCCTGACCTCGTGATCTGCCCGCCTCAGCCTCCCAAAGTGCTGGGATTACAGGCGTGAGCCACTGCGCCCGGCCGGCTTTGTTTCCTAATCTTAAAAATCTTGATTGGGCACCCATTTTTCTTCTGTTAAAAATGTAAAAAAGACTGCCTTGGCATGATTACATTTCCAGGACCCTCAGTTCTTTAGGGATGGACTAAACGGCTTGTGTCATAGCTTACTAAAGTGTCTTGAACTTGTTGGAACTTATGTTGAGAAATAAGGTTTATGTTTTTATCTTTTAATTCCATGAACTGTTCGGAGTTCCCATTATATTTTAACTCCTCTTGCCTATTCACAATACACAGTTGAGAAATTCATCACAGCTTGCTGTGTTTTGTACAGATTTTTTTCTGACCCCAGCTGAGAAGTCATGAACATATGGGCCAGACTTTACTGTAAAATGGGAATCATTGAGTTGTTTTATTTTATGCATTGTTAAAACGTGTGCTGGAAACCTGTCATTATAGAAAAATCAGAAAAAAAAATCTGTTATCCCAAATTTTTAACAGTAATGTTTACATTTTGGTATATGTCCTTCTGTACTTTTCCACATGGAAATCAACAGTTTTTTTTCTCCAACTGCTTTATAACTTATTTTCCTCATTTACCAGTATATTGGGAATGTTTTCTAGTGTATCTACATCATTATTTCCAATGGCTGGTATTCCAATGTGCATAAATCTTTACTCAACCCCTAATCTGGAATAGTCTGGGTTTTTGTTTCGTTTTTTGTTTGTTTGTGGTTTTTTGGTCATTACTATAAACATTCCTGCAATGAACATTTTTGAAAACATAATTTTGCCTACCTGTCAAAATGTTTCTTTGGGATATATTCCCGAAAGGGGAATTGTGAGGTCAGAGGATTAGACTTTTAAAAAGAGATTAAAAATATTTATTGGAAATATAAAAATCATTGTTCAAAATATTAAAATATACATGACTATACATGAAAATATACTTATTGCAGAATTACCCTACAGAATTATATCAACTTACATTCCTCTCAGTACTCTGAGTGCCCACTTCACCATATTTTTCCCAACAATTCTGTTCCCATTAAACAATTCCCTCTATCCCTCTCCCCGTGACACCTAGTAACAACCATTCTACTTTCTGTTTCTATGAATTTGACTACTTCAGATACCTCATGTAAGTGTGATCACAATATTTGTCTTTTTGTGGTTGGTTTATTTAACTTAGCATAACATCCTCAAGGTTCGTCCATGTTATAGCATGCGACAGGATTTCCTTCTTTTAAGGTTGAAAAATATTCCATGGTGTGTATATGTCACATTTTGTTTATCCATTCATGCACTGATGGACATTTAGGTTGCTTCCACCTCCTGGTTATTGTGAATAGTGCTGCTATCAACATAAGTATTCAAATATCTATTCGAGACACTGCTGGCAATTCTTTTGGATGTATACCCAGAAGAAGGATTGCTAGCTTGTACGGTAGTTCTATTTTTAATTTTTTTGAGGAGCCTTCGGACTGTTTTCCATAGCAGCTACTCATTTTACATTTCTAGCAACAGTGCACAAGAGTTCCGGTTTCTCCACATCCTCACCAACACTTGTTTTTCTTCTCTTCTCTTCTCCTCTTCCTTTCCTTTCCTTTCCTTTCTCCCTCCCTTCCTTCTCCCTCCCTCTCCTCCTCTCCTCCCCTCCCTTCCCTTTTTTGACAGAGTCTCACTCTGTCACTCAGGCTGTAGTGTAGCCACAGGATCTTGGCTCATTGCAGCCTTAGCTTCCGGGGTTCAAGTGATTCACATGCCCTCAGCCTCCTGAGTAGCCAGGATTACAGGCATATGCCACTACACCCAGTTTTTTGTATTTTTAGTAGAGATGGGGTTTCGCTGTGTTGGCCAGGCTGTTCTCAAACTCTTAGCATCAAGTGATCCACTCACCTTGGCCTCCCAAAGTGCTGGGATTACAGGCATGAGCCACCATGCCTGGACCTGTTGGTTTTTTAAATATTAACCATCCTAATGGGTATAAGGTGATGTCTCATTGTGGTTTTGATTTGTATTTCTCTGATGATTAGTAATGACAATCTTTTTATATGCTCATTGGCCATTTGTGTATTATTGCTCTTGTTGCCCAGGCTGGAGTGCAATGGTGCGATCTCAGCTCAAGGCAACCTCCGCCTCCCAGGTTCAAGTGATTCTCCTGCCTCAGCCTCCTGAGTAGCTGGGATTACAGGCGCCCACCACCACACCTGGCTAATTTTTTTTTTTTTTTTTTTTTTTTTTTTTGAGATGGAGCCTCACTCTGTTGCCCAGGCTGGAGTGCAGTGGCATGATCTTGGCTCACTGCAACCTCTGCCTCCCAGGTTCACGCCATTCTCCTGCCTCAGCCTCCTGAGTAGCTGGGACTACAGGTGCCCGCCACCACACCCGGCTAATTTTTTCTATTTTTTAGTAGAGACGGGGTTTCACCATGTTAGCCAGGATGGTCTCGATCTCCTGATCTTGTGATCCACACACCTCGGCCTCCCAAAGTGCTGGGATTACAGGGAGCTCTTTACATACTCTAGATATTAAGCCCTTATCATAAATACAATTTGAAATATTTTCTCCCATTCCATAGGTTGCTCTTTCACTCTGGTGATTGTGTCCTTTGATACACAATTTTTAAGTTTGATATAGTCCCATTTGTTTATTTGTTCTTTTGTTGCCTGTGCTTTTGTTTTCTTATCTAAGAAGTCATTGCCAAGTCCAATGTCACGAAGATTTTCACTATGTTTTTTTCTAGGAGTTTTATAGTTTTGGGTCTTATGTTTAAGTCTTTAATCCATTTTGAGTTAATATTTGCATACAATGTAAGATAAAGGTATGAATTCATTCTTTTGCATGTGGATATCCAGTTTTCTAAAAGGACATCAATTGTTAAATAGATTGTCTTTTCCTCACTGAGTCATCTTAGTACCTTTGTTGAAGATTATTTGATCAATTCTCACATATATGTGAGGATTTATTTCTCTCTATTCTAGTCCATTGGAGTGTTTATCTTTAATGCCAGTACCATGCTGTTTTGGTTACTGTAGCTTTGTAATATACTTTGAAATCAGGCAGTGTGAATCTTCTTTGTTCTTCTTTTTAAAAATTATTTGGCTTTTTGGGGTCCCTTGAGATTCTATATGAATTTTATGATGTCACTTTCTGTTTGTGCAAAAAGTGTTGTTGAGATTTGGTAGGGATTGTGTTCAATCTCTCAATCACTCGAGTAGCCTGGACGTCTTAGCCTTATTAAGTTTTCAAATCCATGAACATGGGATATCTTTCCATTTATTTATGTCTTCAATATTTTTCACCAATGTTTTATAGTTTTCAGTGTACAAACCTTTCACCTCCTTGGTGAGGTTTATTCCTAAGTATTTTATTCTTTTTGATGCTACTGTAAATGGAATTGTTTCCTTAATCTCTTTTTTGGATCATTCATAATTAGTGTATAGAAATGCAACTATATTTGTGGGTTGATTTTATATGCTGCCACTTTACTGAATTCACTTATTTTGACAGCTTTTTGGTGGACTCTTTAGGTTTATTTACATATAAGATCATGCCATCTGTGAACCAAGTTAATTTTACTTCTTCCTTCCGAATTTGAATACCATTTATTTATTTATTTTATTTTTTGCCTAATTGCTCTGGCCAGGACTTCCAATACTATGTTGAATAGAAGTGGTGAAAGCAGGCATCCTTGCCTTGTTTCTAATCTTAGAGGAGAAGTTTTCAGTCTTTTGCCATTCAGTATGCTGTTAGCTGTAGGCTTTTCATATATGGCTTTTATTATGTTGAGGTAGCTTCCTTCTACTTTTAGTTTGTTGAGTGTTTTTATCATGAAAATATATTGAATCTTTTCTTTTCTTTTTTTCTTTTTTTTTGAGACGGAGTCTCACTCTCTCGCGCAGGCTGGAGTGCAGTGGTGCAATCTTGGCTCACTGCCAGCTCGGCCTCCCAGGTTCACGCCATTCTTCTGCCTCAGCCTTCTGAGTAGCTGGGACTACTGGCACCCGCCACCACACCCGGCTAATTTTTTGTATTTTTAGTAGAGACGGGGTTTCACCGTGTTAGCCAGGATGATCTCGATCTCCTGACCTCATGATCTGCCTGCCTCGGCCTCCCAAAGTGCTGGGATTACAGGCGTGAGCCACCATGCCCGGCCAAAGATATACTGAATCTTTTCATATGCTTTTTCTGCATCGATTGTGATGATCACATGGTTTTTTTCCTTCATTTTGTTCATATGGTGTATTACATTGATTGATTTTCCTATGCTGAACCATCCTTGCATTCTAGGAATAAACCCCATTTGGTCATAGTGTATAGTCCTTTTAATGTGCTGCTGAATTTGGTTTGCTAGTATTTTGTTGAGGATTTTTTACATCAATATTCATCAGAGATACTGACCTGTAATTTTATTTTATTGTAGTATCTTTGTCTGGCTTCAGTATCAGGGTAATGCTGGCCTCATAAAGTGAGCCTAGAAGTGTTTCTTCCTCTTTAATTTTGGGGAAGAGTTTCAGAAAGAGTAGTTAATTCTTTAAATGTTTGTATAATAGAATTTGTTGAGAGGTTTTTTTTTTTTCTCTTTTTGAGACAGGTTCTCACTCTGTCACCCTGGCTGGAGTGCAGTGATGTGACATGATCACAGCTTACTGCCGCCTCAATCTCCAAGGCTCAAGTGATCCTCTCACCTCAGCCTCCCGAGTAGCTGGGACTACAGGTGTGTGCTACCACACCCAGCTGTTTTTTTGTATATTTTGTAGAGATGAGGTTTTCAAGTTGCCCAGGCTGGTCGGAAACTCCTGGCCTCAAGCAATCCTCCTGTCTCAGCCTCCCAAAGTGCTGGGATTAAAGGCATGAGCCACCACATCTAGCTGAGAGGTTTTTGGTTTCTGATTCAATTTCCTTACTAGTTAATTGCTCTGTTTATATTTTATGTTTGTTCATGATTCAGTTTGGTAGGTTGTGTTTTTCTAGGGATTTATCCATTTCTTCTAGGTTATCCAACTTCACATACAATTGTCCTTGGTTTTCTCTTAATAATCCTTTGTAACTCCTTGGCATCAGTTTTTTTTTGGTTGTTGTTGTTGTTGTTTTTTGGAGACAGAGTCTTACTCTGTTGCCCAGGCTGGAGTGCAGTCGTGCAATCTTGGCTTGCTGCAACCTCTGCCTCCTGGCTTAAAGTGATTCTCCTGCCTCAGCCTCCCTTGTAGCTGGGCTTACAGGCGCCCACCACCCTGCCTGGCTAATTTTTTTGTATGTTTATACTAGAGATGGGGTTTCGCCATGTTGGCCAGGCTGGTCTCAGACTCCTGGCCTCAAGTAATCCACCTGCCTTGGCCTCCCAAAGTGCTGGGATTACAGGCATGAGCCACCACCATACCTGGCTGGCATCAGTTTTAATATCCTCTTTTTCATTTCTGATTTTAGTTGAGACTTCTCTCTTTTTCTTAATCTAGCTAAGAGTTTGTCAAGTTTGTTGAACTTAAATTTTTTTTCTTATTTTTTTCTATTTTCGCTTTTATTTATCTCTGTTCTAATCTTTATTATTTTCTTCCTTCTGCTAGCTTTGGGCTTCATTTGTTTTTCTTTAGTTCCTTGAGATATAAAGTTAGGTTGTCGATTTGAGATCTTCTTTATTAAAGTACACATCTACAGCTATAAACATCTTAGCACTGCATTTACAGCAACCCATAAGCTTGGTATGTTGTGTTTTCATATTCATTTTTCTCTAGGTACTTTCTAATTTCCCTCTGATTTCTTCTTTGACTCATTGTTTATTTAAGAGTGTATTGTTTAATTTCCACATATTTGTGGCAGTTTTCCTTGTGCTGTTGATTTCTAGTTTCTTTCCATTGTAATCAGAAAACATATTATAAAATATGGCATTTCTTGTACTTCAAATCTACTAGTAAAGAACTTTCATTTTTTGTTTATTTGGTAATGTCTTAATTTCTCTTTAATTTTTGAAGATAGTTTTGCCACTTATAGAATTCTTGGTTAAGAGTTTTTTGTTTTTAGGGCTGGGCACGGTGGCTGTCCCCTGTAATCACAGCACTTTGGGAGGCCGAGGTGGGTGGATCATGAGGTCAGAAGATCGAGACCATTCTGGCTAACATGGTGAAACCCTATCTCTACTAAAAATTCAAAAAATTAGTCGAGTGTGGTGGCACGTACCTGTAGTCCCAGCTACTCGGGAAGCTGAGGAAGGAGAATCACTTGAACTCAGGAGGTGGAGGTTGCAGTGAGCCAAGATCACACCACTGCACTCCAGTTTGGGCGATAGAGCGTGACTCTGTCTCAAAAAAAAAAAACAAACAAAAAAAAACGGAGTGTTTTATTTTTTACTTTTAGCAGTTTGAATATATCATCCCATTTCCTTTTGGCCTCCATGATTTCAATAAGAAATCAGCTGCTGGCCGGGCGTGGTGGCTCATGCCTGTAATCCCAGCACTTTGGGAGCCCAAGGTGAGCAGATCACCTGAGGCCGGGAGTTTGAGACCAGCCTGACCAACATGGAGAAACCCCATCTCTACTAAAAATACAAAATTAGCTGGGTGTGGTGGTGCATGCCTGTAATCCCAGCTACTCCAGAGGCTGAGGCAGGAGAATCACTTCAACCTGGGAGGCAGAGGTTGTGGTGAGCCAAGATTGCACCATTGCACTCTAGCCTGGGCAACAAGAGTGAAACTCTATCTCAAAAAAAAAAAGAAAAAGAAAAAGAAAAGAAATCAGCTGCTAGTCTGAGGATTCCTTGTGCATGATGAGTCACTTATCTTGCTAATTTCAAGATTCCTTATATTTGGCTTTCAATAATTTGATTATAATGTATGTCAATGTGGAATTGAGTTTATTCTACTTGGAGTTTGTTGAGCTTGGATGTGTAGATTCATGTATTTCATTAAATTTGGGAAGGTTTTGGCCATTATTTATTTATTTTGAGATAGGGTCTCTGTCACCTAGGCTAGAGTGCAGTGGCATGATCACAGCTCACTGCAGCCTCTACATCCCAGGCTCAAGTGATTCTCTTGCCTCAGCCTCCTGAGTAGCTGGGGCTACTGATGCATGCCACCACACCTGACTAAATTTTTATTTTTATTTTTATTTTTTGAGACAGAGTCTCACTCTGTTGCCCAGACTGGAGTGCATTGGTGCGATCTCAGTTCACTCTAACCTCTGCCTCCTGGGTTCACGCGATTCTCCGGCCTCAGCCTCCTGAGTAGCTGGGATTATAGGCACGTACCACCCACGCCTGGCTATTTTTTGTATTTTTAGTAGAGATGGGGTTTCACCATGTTGGTCAGGCTGGTCTCAAATTCCTGACTTCAGGTGATCCACCTGCCTCTGCCTTTCAAATACTAGGATTACAGGCATGAGCTACAGCACCCCGCCGGCAAATTTTTAAATTTTTGGTAGAGGTGAGGTTTCACTATGTTGCCCAAGCTGTTTTCAAACTCCTGAGCTCAAGCAATCCTCCCGCCTCAGCCTCCTAAACTGCTGGGATTACAGGTATGAGCCACTGTGTCCGGCTCAGATATTCTTTTTTCTTATTTTGAGACAGGGTCTCCCTCTGTCACCCAGGCTGGAGTGCAGTGGTACAATCGTGGCTCACTACAGCCTTGACCTCCCAGGCTGAAGCAGTCCTCCCACCTCAGTGTCTTGGGTAGCTGGGACTGTAGGTGCACTCCACCATGCTTGGCTAATTTTTTGTATTCTTTGTAGAGACAGGGTTTCACCATGTTGCCCTTGCTGGTGTTGAACACCTGTGCTCACGCATTCTGGCCACTGTGGCCTCCCAAAGTGCTAGGATTATAGGCATGAGCCACCGCGCCTGGCCCCAAATGTTCTTTATTCCCCTTTCTCTCTCTCCTCTCCTTCTTGAATTCCCATTCTAGATATATTGGTATGTTTGATGGTGTCCCACAGATCTCTTAGACTCTGTTCATTTTTTCTTTGTTTTTTCCCATTTGTGTTACTCAGGTAGTAACCGTTATTCCCATTGACCTACTTCAAGTTCAATAATTCTCTCTTCTGCCTGCCAAAATCGGCTGTTGGGCCCCAGTGATTAAATTGTTCATTTCGGTTGTAGTCTTCAACTCTAGAATTTCTGTTTGGTTCCTTTTAATAATTTCTGCCTCTTTATTGATATTCTCTACTTCCTGAGACTTTGTTTGTATTCTTTCTTTTAGTTATTTGGACATGGTTTGCTTTAACTCTCTGAGTATATTTACAATAGTTTATTTAAAGTGTTGTCTGATAAATCCAGTGTATGGGCTTCCTCAGGGACAGTTTTTATTAATTTATTTTGTTCCTGTGTATTCCCATACTTTCTTGTTCCTTAGCATGCCTAGTGATTTTTGTTTTTGTTGAAAACTGGACATTTTGAATATTTTAATGTAGTAACTCTGGAAAGTAGAATCTCCCTCTTCTTCAGGGTATATTTTTGTTGCTTGTGGTAGTTGTTATTTGTTTGTACAGTGACTAATTTTGTAAAGTCTGTATTCTTTGTTATTTGTGGCCACTGGAATCTCAGTTCTGTTACCTCAGTGGCCAGCTAGTGATTTGACAGAAATTTTCTTATATGTCTAGAACAATAACAACAAAATCTCCCAGCCCTTGCAGATGGGCTTTGTGTGTGTTGGAGCATGAGCGTGCCTTTCTCACTCAGCCAGGCAGTTTACAACTCTCCCTTCACCTTCACTTCTTTTTGCATCATTTCCTTTTTTTTTGAGACAGAGTCTTGCTCTGTTGCCCAGGCTGGAGTGCAATAGCATGATCTTGGCTCACTGCAACCTCTGCCTCCTGGGTTCAAGCAATTCTCCTACCTCAGCCTCCCGAGTAGCTGGGATTATAGGCGCCCACCACTAAACCCAGCTAATTTTTGTATTTTTAATAGAGATGCGATTTCGCCATGTTGGCCAGGCTGGTCTTGAACTCCTGACCTCAGGTGATCTGCCTGCCTCAGCCTCCCGTAGTGCTAGATTACAGGCATGAGCCACCGCACCGAGGCCTTTTTGCATCACTTCTAATTGTCAATCAGAGGTGAAAGCTTAGTGCCTCTTCAGTGTGTGTGTGTGTTTCATTTTTTGTTTGTTTTTAGTATGAATCTAGCCCTGGACATGTATGTGTATGGCTTCCTTGTTTCTCAGGAATATGTGTGAGCTTTTCAAAGCCTTTATTTCTCAAAGCATCTCATTGCTCATCCTTTCCTTTAGCTTTTCAATTTGTCTGTTTTTTTGCCCCAGTTGTCATCCCTTTTGCTAGGTAGCAGCAACTAATACATTGGCTTGGAAATTTTTTTTTTTTCTTGAGGTGGAATTTCGCTCTTGTTACCCAGGCTGGAGTGCAATGGGAAGATCTTGGCTCACTGCAAACTCTGCCTCCCAGGTTCAAGCAATTCTCCTGCCTCAGCCTCCCGAGTAGCTGGGATTACAGACACATGCCACCAGGCCCAGCTAATTTTGCATTTTTAGTAGAGACGGGGGTTTCTCCATGTTGGTCATGCTGGTCTCGAACTCCCGACCTCTGGTGATCCGCCTGTCTCAGCCTCCCAAAGTGCTGGGATTACAGGCATGAGCCACTGGACCTGGCCAGAAATGTTTTTGACAAATGCCCCCCGGTAGCCTCATCAGTCCCGGGAAAATTACAAATTAAGTACATGCCCTTTGAGCCAGTCCTTCAAGGAGCCACCAGACAAGTCAAACTACAATTTTTTAAAAATAAGTGTGTTCTGCTGCCTCCAGTACTTGGTATCTATCATGGGAATATAGATTGTTGTCTTCAAAGCTGCTGCCAAGCTAGTAGTGGGGGATGATACCAGGGAGGTTAAAATGTCATAAAGCTTACTTACTGAGATTCAGCTTTTTAAAAAAATTGTTTAAGCATTCTCCTAGTTGTCATAAGCTTTTGATTAGATTCTAGAGTTCTGAAAAAGTTGATTCTGACAGGTTTTCTTTTGCTTTATTTATTGCTTTTATGGCTAGACTGACATTTAAAGATTCCCATTCCACAGTTTTTTGCTAATGTCCTGTATTTTCATAGTCTTTTAAAAATCCTCCCCTTTTAATCTGCACATTACCACCCTAGTTCCAGTTTTTATCTTGCATCAGGACTATTTTAGGAATTCTTAAACTGATCCCTCCGATACACTACCTTCTTGATTATGTGACTTTCCTGTTGAGAAATCTGAAGCTCACAGTTTCTCCTTGCCTATCAAACAATGTCTTTAAGCTGTAGTTCCGGCATAGCTTTCCAACTTTATTTCACTGTTTCTCCTAACCTCACTTCCACGCTATGTTTTGATGAAGCCATACCACTAGGCTTCTCCCAAGTATGCAGTTTGCTTTCCATATCTGTTCCTGCACCTCCATGAATGCTGTTTGCTTCCCATCTGGATTGTCCTCTACCCTCACCTCTACCTACTGAATGCTACGCATCTCTCTCCCTATTTTTTTTTTTGAAACAGGGTCATAATCTGTTGCCCAGGGTGGAGTGCAGTGGATCACTGCAATCTGTGCCCCATGGCTCAAGCAATCTTCCCACCTCAGCCTCCCGAGTAGCTGAGATTACAGGCATGTACTACCATGCCTGGATAATTTTTGTATTTTAGTAGAGATGGGGTTTCACCATATTGGTCAAGCTGGTCTCTAACTCCCCAAATGATCCGCCAGCCTCGGCCTCCCAAAGTACTGGGATTACAGGCGTGAGCTGCTGTGCCCAGCCAGAATACTACCCATCTCTTAATCAGCTCAAATTGCAGTCTTTCTATTAGGTCATTCCTAATTACTTCAGCTAAAACTAATCTCTTCTTCCACTAAATTGCTATGACATTTTGTTACCAATAAATGTATTACATACATTTATATTATGTATGACATACATTTATATTATGTATGACATACATTTATATTATGTATGTCATATATTGTTTGCATTATGATCTGTATTCATGTTTTCATTCATTCTTTTAATAACTATTTAGAGCACCCACTGTTTGCTAGGGCTAGAGTAGCAAAGAAGGCAGACATTGTACCTAATGATCATTATACATTGGATACATATATCATTAAGAAAGAAAAGGCTGGGGGACTGGGTATGGTGGCGCATTCCTGTAGTCCTAGCACATTGGGAGGCTAAAGCAGGCAGATCTTTTGAGCCCAGGAGTTTGAGACCATCCTGGGCAACATGGTGAAACCTCATCTCTACTAAAAATACAAAAAAATTGGCCTGGTGCAGTGGCTCATGCCTGTAATCCCAGCACTTTGGGAGGTCGAGGCAGGCGGATCACCTGAGGTCAGGAGTTCCAGACCAGCCTGGCCAACATGGTGACCCCGTCTCTACCAAAAAATACAAAAATTAGCCTGGCGTGGTGGCAGGCGACTTAATCCCAGCTATTTGGGAGGCAGAGGCAGGAGAATCGTTTGAACCTGGGAGGTGGAGGTTGCAGTGAGCCGAGATCGAGCCATTGCACTCAAACCTGGGGGACAAGAGTGAGACTTCTCTCAAAAAAAAAAGATTAGCCAGGCATGGTGGTGCTTGCCTATGGTCCCAGCTACTCGAGAGGCTGAGTGGGAGGATCACCTGAGCCCAGGAGGTGGAGGTTGGTGAGCGGAGATTATGCCACTGCACTCCAGCCTGGGCTACGGAGTGAGACCCTGTCTCAAAAAAAAAAAAAGAAAGAAGAAAGAGAGAAAAAAGAAAGAAAGGAAGGGAAGGGAAGAATGGAAGGAAAGAAGGGAAGGGAAGAAGGGAAGGGAAGGGAAGAAGGGAAGGAAAGGCAAAAAGAAAAGGAAAGGAAAGAAAAGAAAGAAGTGAGGGAAGGGGGCAGGGAGAAAGAGAAAGAAGAAATAAGAAAAAAAGAAAGAAAAGAAAGAAAGATAAAGTAAGAAAAAAACAAAAGAACCCAGCAGGATTTGATGACTGACAGTAAGGTGAGTCCAAGCTTTCCAGGTTAACAGTAAGGAGAGAGCACGACAGGCTGAGGGAACATGTCAGAGGGGGCTGGGGCAGTCTGCTGCCTTACCCTCTTTACCAGCGTCAAAGAACCATTTCTATTAGCACAGTGCTTTACACTTACCGCACAAGAAGTATAAGAATTAATGAACACACATTGAGTATAGGAGTAGGTTTGACAAGAAAAAGAATCCAGTGATGAAGAGGGAGAAGAATAAGAGTAAATTGTCAGAGAATAAGATCATTTGAATTCCTTTTTATTTCAATAAAATAGTAGTAGTAGTAGTAATAGTAGCAGTAGCAGCAGCTAATGTTTATTCAGTGCTTACTCTGGAAAAAAAAAACCGCATTAAGGGCCGGGCGCGGTGGCATGCCTGTAATCCCAGCACTTTGGGAGGCTGAGGCGGGCAGATCACGGGGTCAGGAGATCGAGATCATCCTGGCTAACACAGTGAAACCCCGTCTCTACAAAAATACAAAAAAATTAGCGGGGCATGGTGGCGGGTACCTGTAGTCCCAGCTACTTGGGAGGCTGAGGCAGGAGAATGGCGTGAACCCACCCAGGAGGCGGAGCTTGCAGTGAGCCGAGATCGTGCCACTGCATTCCAACCTGGGCTACAGAGTGAGACTCCGTCTCAAAAAAAAAAAAAAAAAATTGCGTTAAGAACTTTATGTGTGTCATTTTACATACATTCTTTATTGTGTGCCATCTGTTCCTCATTTTCTACAGTCTCTTGAAGCAGTCTCCGAATGTGGAGCTCTCCTTCCCACAGCGATCAGAAGGCTCCAATGTCTTTAGTGGTACAAAGACGGGAACATTGTTTCTCACTTCATACCGGGTAATTTCTACTTCTACTTTAATCTGCTGATTAATTCTACATTTGTTTTCCTTAAAATGAAGAAAAGTTAAACATTGACTTTTGAAGTGTTTTTAAACATGTGCACTTTGGGATTTTCCACATTGAAGGGTGATGGAAGAAAAGATGATGTTTCTCAGTTAGACCTGAATGCACCTTGCTCTTGTAAGTGTCAATCCATGGACGAATTCTGCATTCCTTTTCCAAAGTTTCTGTCCTTGCGTAGGTGATTTTCATAACTTCGCGCTCCATCAATGATCCCATGTTGTCTTTTATGATGCCATTTGATCTGATGACGAACCTCACCGTTGAACAACCAGTATTTGCTGCAAACTTCATTAAGGGAACTATTCAGGCAGCTCCATATGGTAAGTGTTCCCTCAGAAGTGTGTATTTTTTTTCCCTCAAAATCTTCTAGAAGGTTTAAGATTCAAACTTGGGTCATGTTGAAATTCAAACAAAAGCTGCCCTACTTTGTCAGGTAGTGATTCCCTTGGTGTTTGTGGCAGTCTTTCTGTTGTCAGCTATGCCAGTTTTTTGGTGAGTGTGTGCCATTTCTTCCCCCAGGTGGCTGGGAAGGACAAGCTACTTTTAAATTAGTCTTCAGAAATGGAGGTGCCATTGAATTTGCCCAGTTGATGGTGAGAGCTGCCTCTGCTGGTAAGTGATGCTGATAAAGATACTAAGCACTTTGGGTTTTTTTGTTTGTTTGTTTGTTTGGGTTTTTTGTTGTTGTTGTTGCTGTTGTTGTTGTTTTGTTGTTTTTGAGACAGAGATTTTTGTATTTTTTGTAAGTCGAGGTTTCACCATGTTGCCCAGGCTGGTCTCGAACTCCTGAACTCAAATGATCCTCCTGCCTCAGCCTCACGAAATGCTGGGGTTACAGGCATGAGCCACCACGCCCAGCCCACTTTGGGGTTTTAAGGCTTGTGGAATTAAAGCAGGACTTCTACTCAGCCAAGATTTGCTGGCCTCTGTGGCCAGGCAGTTGGTATTTGCACACATATTCAGCAGGCATTTCCTGGGCCTGCCTACAATTGTCAAGTACCATGTTACAGGGTAGGAACACAAAGATTATTCAGTCCCTTCCTATCCTGAAGGAGCTTGCAATCTAGTGGGAGCTTACAGCCAGACACCCAAGTGACTAATTATACCTGATAGTCTTTTGTCCATTTAAACACTGACCTCAGATATCTACTGAGCGTCTCTTCCTTGGGTCAGGGAGCCCTTAGTTATTCTTCCTTTGGTGTGGCTTTTTATTTTTTCTTCTCTCTGGACTTGTCTTTGCTTTTCTCAGGTTTTAGTCCCCATCTTACATGAGAGGGGAGTAGAGGTACTGTCAAGACTTGTAGCACTGATCTAATGGATATACCACAGAACTCTTTCAAACTGTGACTACAAATAATTTTTTTATCATATATATATGTATATTTTTTGAGACAGAGTCTTGCTTTGTCACTCAGGCTGGAGTGCAATCGTGCGATCTCAGCTCACTGCAACCTCTACCTCCCGGGTTCAAGCGATTCTCCTCCCTCAGCCTCCCAAATAGCTGGGATTACAGGTGTCCGCCACCACGCCCAGCTAATTTTTGTATTTTTAGTAGAGACGGAGTTTCACCATGTTGGTCAGGCTGGTCTCGAACTCCTGACCTCAGGAGATCCACCCGCCTCGGCCTCCCAAAGTGCTGGGATCACAGGCGTGAGCCAGCATGCCTGGCCGGTCCTTGCGATCTTTAACCCATGGCTTCCATGGCCTCTTTGTACAGCCAGCAGATAAGGGAATAAAGATCTTCCCTGGGAAATTTTTATGGGCCAGGCCTGGAAACTGTGTACGTTACATCTGGTCACATGCCATAGGCAAAACTCAGTGTCGTAGGCCGATAATGGATCCACAGATACATCCCCATCCCAATCCTCAGAATCTGTGACTGTTACCTTATTTGTAAAAAGGGTATTTGTAGATATAATTAAGGATCTTGAGATGACAAGATTACCCTGGATTATTTAGGTGGCCTCTAAATGCCATCACAAGTGTTCTTATAAGAGAGATTCAGAGGGGAGACAAGACAAAAGTGTTTTCTTCGGTACCACACTTCCTTACACTGGTCTTTAATGGCTATATCTTACCAACTTGGTAGAATCCTCAGAAGTTTTTTCTGAATATCTATTATGATTAGGTGCTATGCTAGGCCTGGAATAAGCACAGGCAAATGAGACACAATCTCTGCCCTTAAGAAACATGCCATTCAGGACAAGGGTCATATTTCTTTTCTTTTCTTTCTTTTTTTTTTTTTTTTTTGTGAGACAAGGTCTTACTCTGTCACCCAGGCTGGAGGCTCCAGTGCAGTGGCACAAATAAGGCTCACTGCAGCCTCAAACTTCCAGGCTCAAGCAATCCTCCTGCCTCAGCTTCCTGAGTAGCTAGGACCACAGGCATGCACCACCATGCCTGGCTAATTTTTAAAAAAACTTTTTGTAGAGATAGGGTCTTGCCGTGTTGCCCAGGCTGGTCTTGAACTCCTGGGGTCAAGCAATCCTCCCATCTTGGCCTCCTAAAATGTTGGGATTACAGGTGTGAGCCACTTCACCCAGCCCATGTTTCTTTTTTATCTTGTGTCTCAAGAGCATTGTTGGAAACACATGTAAGGTGGTGATTAAATACTCTGTTAATTTTTCAGTTGATATCTGCTATATATCTGACTTAATTAAAAGAGTTCCTATTTTGCCAAATTTGTCTTTCCAGCTGCCCGAGGATTTCCACTTAGAACCTTAAATGACTGGTTCAGCTCTATGGGAATTTATGTAATTACTGGGGAAGGGAACATGTGCACTCCACAGATGCCTTGTTCAGGTAAGGTATGGCAGAGAGGTTCTTCCTGGAAGGTGGAAAATTATGCCAGAGGCTCAAAGATCTATCCCTTGCAGGCTTGCCTCCAGCTCCCCTGCAGGAGCCCCAGCAGAGGTTTAGGGGCTTGGAAAATGGTCGCATCTGTGACTTTGTTTCCAGACTGAAACCCAGTGGCAAAGTCAGCAAGTGACTGGGCTTTGGTTTCAGGCTTACTTTTAATGATATATACAAACCTGGAACATACTTGGCAACTCCTGTTAGTGGGAAGGGTCACTTCCTGTTTATAGCCTGAGCAGAAAATATATGCTCTTGCCCACTTCCTTGTTTCCATTTCACATAGCATAGTCATCGTACCTGTGTCACACCCTTCAACCTTACTGAGGACTCAAGCCCTGGGTCCTTTAACAGTTTGTGCTGTTAAAGTCCACTGCTACTGAATGGGGTTTCTGGAAAGTAATTCTCAAACATGGTCCACTGCCTACTGGTGGGCCACCAAGGGTCTCCTAATGCTGCCAAAACACAAAAATATGGGACTTTTCTTGAGTTCTCCTTGGAACTTGATATGCATGTCCATGGGCCTTTAGTTTTGTATGTAACTTAAAGGCTACTTATTTGTAACCTTGAAAGTTACCTTGGTTTTTAAAGGTTATTACAGTCTAATATTCAGAATCTAAAGAAATTGTTGCTAGGGTTTAACATTTTTTCAATTGGTGAAATTCACATAACATATAATTAACATTTTAATGTGTACAATTCAGTGGTATTTAGTGTAAAATTTAGCAGTATTTGACGTATTCACAATATTATACATCCACCAGCTCTCTCTAGTTTCAAAAGGTGGTGTTTTTTTTTTTTTGGAGACAGGGTCTCGCTTTGTCACCCAGGCTGTAGTACAGTGGTACCATCATGGCCCCCTGCAGCCTTGACCCCCTGGGCTCAAGCGATCCTCTTACCTCAGTACCCCCCAACCAGAGTAGGCTAGGACCACAGGCGCAATCCACCATGCCCAGCTAATTTTTATGTGTTTTTGTAGAGACAGAAATCTCCCTATGTTGCCCAGGCTGGTTTTGAACTCCTGGGCTCAAGCCATCTGCCCACCTTGCCCTCCCGAGGTGCTGGGATTATAGGCATGAGCCATCCCTGGCAGCCTTTTTTGTTTTTGTTTTTGTTTTTGTTTTTGTTTTGAGATGGAGTCTTGCTCTGTCGCCCAGGCTGGAGTGCAGTGGCGCGATGCAAGCTCCGCCTTCAGGGTTCACGCCATTCTCCTGCCTCAGCCTCCTGAGTAGCTGGGACTACTGGCGCCCGCCACCATGCCCGGCTAATTTTTTTTTGTATTTTTAGTAGAGACGGGGTTTCACCGTGTTAGCCAGGATGGTCTTGATCTCCTGACCTCGTGATCTGCCCGCCTCGGCCTCCCAAAGTGCTGGGATTACAGGCTTGAGTCACCGCACCCGGCACCTGCCAGCCTTTTTTTAAAAAAAATTTTATAGATACAGGGTCTCACTGTGTTGCTTAGGCTGGTCTCACGCTCCTGGGCTCAAGCAAGTCTACTGCCTTGGCTTCCCAAAGTGCTGGGATTACAGGTGTAAGCCACAGCATCTGGTCTAGTTTCAAAACTTTTTATCACCTAATAGCCACTAAGAAGTTAGTCCCCATTGTCCCCTCCCTGATCCCCTGGTATCCTCTAATATGCTTTCTGTCTTTATTGATTCACCTATTTTGAATATATCTCATAAAAGAAATCATACAATATGTGACCTTTTGTGTTTAGCTTATCTCACTCAAGATAATGTTTTTGAGGTTCCTCCAAGTTGTAGCTTGTAGCATGTAGCAATATTTCATTTCTTTTCCTGGCTGAATAATACTCCATTGTACATATATACCACAGTTTGTATATTCATTCCTCCATTGATGGACATTTGTCTTGTTTCCACCTTTTGGCTATTATGAATACTAGCTGCTATAAGCATTTGTATATAAGTTTCTACGTAGACATATGTTTTCATTTCTCCTGGATATACATATTGGAGTGGAATTTCTGGGTCATATGTTAATTCTCTAACTTTTTGAGGAACCACCAACTATTTTCCAGTGCTGCACTATTTTACATTCCTATGTAAATGTAAGTGTTCCTATTTCTACACATCCTCAGCAACACTTATCTTCCTTTTTTTTAAAAAAAGTATATCTATATTAAAGCCATCCTAGTGGGTATGAAGTGGTATCTCATTGTGGTTTTAATTTGCATTTCCTTAATGACTAATGATGTTGAACATCTTTTAATGTGCTTTTTATATACCTTCGTTGGAGAACTGTCTGTTCAAGTCTTTTGCCTATTTTTTTTTATTATTTAAATCGGATTGCTTGTCTTTTTGTTGTTGAGTTGTAAGCATTCTTTATATAGTCTGGATATGAAATCCTTGTCAGATATATTATTTGTAAATATTTTTAGGTTTTCTTTCACATTCTTGATAATGACTTTTTTTTTTTTTTTTTTTTTTTTTGAGACAGAGTCTCCCTGTGTCACCCAGGCTGGAGTGCAGTGGCACCATCTTGGCTCACTGCAACCTCTGCCTCCCGGGTTTAAGTGATTCTTGTGCCTTAGCCTCCTGAATAGCTGGGACTGCAGGTGTGTGCCACCATGCACAGCTAATCTTGGTATTTTTAGTAGAGATGTAGTTTCACCATGTTGTTCAGGCTCATCTAGAACTCCTGAGCTCAAATGATCTGCCTGCCTTGGCCAGTGGGTTACAGGTGTGAACAACTGTGCCCAGGCAAAAATGGCTTTTAATGCACAAAGGTTTTTAATTTTTATCAAATTTCTCTTTTTTCCTCTTGTTGCTCATGCTTTTGATGTAAAATGTAAGAATTCGTTGCCAAATCCAATGTCATGAAGATTTATCCCTGTTTTCTTCTAAGGATTTTATAGTTTTGGCTCTTATATCAAGCTTGTCCAACCCATGGCCCAGGATGGCTTTGAATGCAGCCCAACACAAATTCATAAACTTTCTTAAAATGTTATGAGATTTTTAAAAATAGTTCGTCAGCTATCGTTAGTGTTAGTATGTTTTATATGTGGCCCAAGACAATTCTTCACCAATGTGGCCCAGGGAAGCCAAAAGATTGGCCACCTCTGTTTTATATTAAGGCCATTGATTCACTACAGGTTAATTTTTGTCTGTAGAGGGAAGTGAGGGAAGAACCTCATTCTTCTACATGCAGATATCCAGTTGTCCCAGAATCATTTTTTGAAGAGACTATTTTTTTCCCATTGAATGGTCTTGGCATTCTGTCAAAAATCAACTGTTCGTAGATGCTTGGGTTTATTTCTGGACTCTTAATTCATTCCATTGGTCTCTAAGTCTATCTTTGTGCCAGTAACACACTGTCTTGATTACAGTAGTTTTGTAATAAATTTTGGATTAAAGCAAAATAACTTTACAGCTGTCCATTCACTTTATCCAGTTAAATCACTTTGGGGAATGTAACCCAAGGTAATAAGTAAAACTCATGTTTATTGTAAGGTTAATTAGAAAGTCAGAAACAACAAAAAGAGTCATCTATCCATATGATGAAATATTATCCAGCTTTGAATTTATGAAGTAAATTAACAATATGAAGACATTTCTTATAATATTAAGTAAAAGAGCCAGATTTCAAAAATCATATGGCTGGCCGGGCGCAGTGGCTCATGCCTGTAATCCCAGCACTTTGGGAGGCCAAGGCGGGTGGATCATGAGGTCAGGAGATCGAGACCATCCTGGCTAACATGGTGAAACCCTGTCTCTACTAAAAATACAAAAAAATAAGCTGGGCATGGTGGTGGGCGCTTGTAGTCCCAGCTACTCGGGAGGCTGAGGTGGGAGAATGGCATGAACCTGGGAGGCGGAGCTTGCAGTGAGCCGAGATCGCGCCACTGCACTCCAGCCTGGGCAACAGAGCGAGACTCCATCTCAAAATAATAATAATAATAATATGGCTGATATGATCATGATTATATAAAGAATATTCACAGAAATTCTACAAAGAAATACACCAAAATAGTAAGTGTTCGATGGTAGAATTATAGATGACTTTTTTCCATTCCTCTTTTCTCTATTTTCCAAACGCATATTCCTCATTAAGCATGTATTACTTTTTTTCATAATCAAACTTTATTAAGTAAAACACATATCTGTGCATGAGTATAAGTAACGCACCGATCTATTGATAGGGTTGTTTTCATGTTGATTTGAATCCCTGCACAACAGGAAGTGATATGCCTTCAATTGGTGATAGCTGGAGGAAATAGCTTTAGCCTTATTCTGCCTGACTTCTCTTCTTGCGTCAGTTCGCTTCAGCATTATTTTTTAAGTTCTTCCTTCTCACATATTCCTTGACTTAAAGGTAACTGAATTTTTTTTCCTTCTCATTATAATTCCCAGTTATTGTCTATGGAGCCCCACCTGCAGGATATGGAGCCCCACCTCCCGGATACGGAGCCCCACCTGCAGGATATGGAGCCCCACCTCCCGGATATGGAGCCCCACCTGCAGGATATGGAGCCCCACCTCTCGGATACGGAGCCCCACCTGCAGGAAATGAAGGCCCGCCTGTGGGATACAGAGCCTCACCTGCTGGATCTGGAGCCAGGCCTCACGAATCTACAGCAGCCCAGGCTCCTGAAAACGAGGCTTCTCTTCCCTCTGCCTCCTCTTCTCAGGTCCGTTCTTAACCTTCTAAGATGTAAACCTTGAAGACTCACCAAGCAAAGAGGTACCCTAAAATTGAAGTCAGGATAAGGAGGAGGACTCAGGTATGTGATCACAGAGGCTTCTCGCAGGTAGTTGTTCCACCCTTTGGAAGGGCAATCTTATGGGGGAAGGTGAAGCTTTACTTCTGTGCCTAGATTTTAGAAGCAGAATCAACTCTTGATTAGCTGGCTAAAGGAAAAGTACCATTGTAGGGCTAATTCCCCAGTAATTTGGTTGACATTGGGTTGCATTTTTAAACATAACTTTTTCCACACTCGCATTCAGGGTTCCCGTCTTCCCATCCTCATTCAAGAAACATCTATTATGCTCTGTTTGCTAGGCACTAAGATGCGTGCTAAAAACGTCATGTTGAACACTTAGTTGTTTGAAAAAGCTAAATTTTCAATAGTGAGAGTATTATAAATTACGGTACATCCACAAAATGGAGTATTATACACCTGTTGAAAACTATGTCTAGAGGTACAGAAAGCCTTCTTTGAGGATGCCAAAAACAACAAATAAAAGCATGATAAATTGACTATATCAAAATTTAAAACTTCTCTGTGACAGAAGTTAAAAGACAGGCAACAGAATAGGAGAAAGTGATTTTCAACATATATATTAATTTATAGTCAGAATACGTGAATAACTACAAATCAGTTCTCCCCAGAATGACAGAAATATGAATTGCTGAATAACCAAGGCAATAGCATGGCCAAAAAATGTTTGAAAAGATGTTCAGCTTGACTAGTGTTAAGGAAATGCAACTTGAGATGAGAAAACATTTTTATCTCCAAAGATTTACAAATATTAAAACTCTTGATATGGCACTTTCACATCTTAAAATCTACCTCTGAGAAAACTTGCATGTGTGCACAAAGATGCATGTGGGAAGATTTCATTATATTCATTGTTTCTAACAGCACAAAATTAGAAATAACCTATATGTCCATTAATAGGAAATATATGAATAGGCTATGGTATGCCCATACTACGTATGCAGAAATTTCTAAGACTTGTTGATAAAGAGAAAAAGCAAGTTGTAGGGAGCATATACTATAGTGATTTTCAGCCTCATCAGACTGAATGCCCCATTTTATAACAAATATTTATATTTTATAACAAACATTTATATTTGTATATTTATAACAAATATTTTGTAATGTCTCCTTCACTTCAATGAAGTTTATAGATAATTGCATATGATTCCACACCATTTCAACCAAAATTAATAGGCCATAAATGTGATAGAGGAAATAAAAGGAGTTTGTAGTAAAATTTTAAGTGTTTTAATATATAAATGCTCAGATTCTACCACACTAGAAGACATACTGAAGTAATCAAGGGTTTACTCCCATATACATAGTCACCATAGGTATAAAGATTAGAAATGCTAACTGATATGAATATGTTGCTTTGGTGGCTTGAATACCATTGCTATTGGCAATATTGTTCTCCAAAATGGTGAACAACCTTTGAAAATTTTCCAAATAAAACAAAGTTTAGTCTTCCTTTGATTTACACAGTGGTTGAATTCCTGAAAATTTCTGTATATATTAAAGTCATATAAAACAGAGTTAGGCTGTAGGCTCAAATGATTATAAACATGCTTCACCTACATCACTGACTGGAGAGCCATTTGAAAGTCAGGAGACATAGGACAATTAAGGTACTGCCCTGTACGTGTCAGGATGTCTCGCATCTTTGACTCCTCACCCATTAAATGCCAATAATGGCCTCTAATTGGGATAACCAAAAATGCTCCCACTTATTTCCTAATTGCTCCCTGGGGGGCAGTGCCATCCCTGCTGAGGCCCACTACTCTAGACTGTTTCAATGCTTTCAGCCCCTTCAGAGCTCACCATTCTCCCACTCTGGCAAGGTAGGCAAAGTTCTTAATTTCATTGGCCTTTCCTTATCTTATTGTAGGCTCATCAAGCCACCTAAAAGGGAGGCCTTAAAAATACAGGCCGGGCGCGGTGGCTCACGCCTGTAATCCCAGCACTTTGGGAAGCTGAGGCGGGCGGATCACCTGAGGTCAGGAGTTCGAGACCAGCCTCAACATGGAGAAACCCTGTCTCTACTAAAAATACAAAATTAGCCAGGCGTAGTGGTGTATGCCTGTAATCCCAGCTAATCGGGAGGCTAAGGCAGGAGAATCGCTTGAACCTGGGAGGCGGAGGTTGCGGTGAGCCGAGATCGCGCCATTGCACTCCAGCCTGGGCAACAAGAGCGAAACTCCGTCTCAAAAAAAAAAAAAAAAAAAAAAATTAGTATCCAGGTGTGGTGGCACATGCCTGTAATCCCAGCACTTTGGTAGGATAAGGTGGGAGAATCACTTGAGGCCAGTTCAAGACCAGCAAGGGGCAATATGGCGAGACCCTTCCTCTAGGAAAACAAAAAAAAAAGCCAGGTGTTGTGGTGTGCACTTGACCCAGAAGACATTTAAATCAATATATTTTCTATACATTTTTTTTTTTTTTTGAGACAGAGTCTTGCTTTATCACCCAGGCTGGAGTGCAGTGGCACAATCTTGGCTCACTGCAACCTCCACCTCCCAGGTTCAGGCAATTCTCGTGCCTCAGCCTCCTGAGTAGCTGGGATTACAGGCAGGTAACACCGTGCCCAGCTAATTTTTTTTATTTTTAGTAGAGATGGGGTCTGGCCATGTCGGCCAGGCTGGTCTTGAACTCCTGGCCTAAAGTGATCTGCCCGTCTCAGCCTCCTGAAGTGCTGGGATTACAGGCATGAGCCACTGCGCCTGGCCTTCTGTGCATATTTCTTATATGTAGTTGAAATCATGCTATATAATGTTTCCCCAGATATTTTACATTTTCATAGGTTTTGAAGAAATGCTTGCAAATATTGTTAGTGACCACATAACATTCTGTGACACAGTCACACCATAATGTATTTTCTCAATCCCTCTTTTAAGGTATTTGAGTTGTTTCCAGGTTTTTGTTATTACAACTTCGTGATTAACTTCTTTGTATATGGAGCTTTTTAAAAGTTTTAAATGCTTTCCTTAACACAGCTTAGTCATTGATTGATCTGCATTGTGAAAATTAGGAAACCAGATGCTCCCATGTTCTCAAGGACAGCCTTTCTTAAGGAAGTCAGGTAGATATTAATGGGTTTTATGTGAAATGGAGTAACTGGGTTAAATATAATTGAAAAAGACAAGAAAACTGGTTTCTTTACAACTCTTAGAGCCTTGACTATACTAATGGACAATCTCCAAGAAGGAGAGATTTTCAAAATTTACAGTTTTTTCAAAATTATTTGATTTTGGAATATTCAGTAAACATTTTGTTCAGTGGAACAAACTTTGAGAAACACTTTCTGGAATTATGGGATATTAGAATTAGAATGGACTTCAGGTATCTGGAGTATGCTAGACCTTAAAGCTCTTTCCAAAAATGAAGACAAGTCAAAAGACCATTCTTCCTTCCATTCCAAAAAAAAGAGCTTTATGTCCAATTTGCAGAAAGCAGGGTGGGACATCTTGAAGATATAATATATAGAAAGTAGCTGCTGCTTCCTCTCAGAAATTACTGGGATAGAGTTACGGGTCTAGGAAGCTGGAATGTCAAAACGCAGGGACAGCCACTTTGCCCAGGCAACTGGCATGAAGGGAAGAAGTGAAAAGGGAAAGTGTGGCTGTAAACCTCTCTAAAGTTTCCAAACAGGGAATCCAGGCAATATTGGATCTCAAACATGGGTCATAGGATCTGGCGCTTTTATCCCTAAAATTTTTGGAGGAAAATAGCCAGATATTTTAAGTTTCTTCTCTTCTTACTTCCAAACTACAGTACGTGGGTAGTTCCTCTCCATTGACAAGGAGAGGAAGAGAGGAGAGACTCAACCAACTAGAGCAGGGATAAGGTTTCCCTTGTTCAACTTTTCAGTGTCTGCTGGAACGTGATGGTAAGTTGAGAACAGGGTGAATGGGTGAGGCCTTTTTTATATCAGAAAGTTTTCCGAGTAACTAATCTCTGGCAAATATTTGGGGATTCGAATTCTAAAATAATACAAACTAGACTTCTCTTCTGCTCTTCATTTTAGTTATACTTGTACCAGGTAGATTTGAGGTGGGGTCCAGTTACCTGAAAAGCGTAGCAGGTGCGAGTTTCTTAAAGGTGGAATTCCACCATGTTCTCCTGTGCAAAGGGTACCTGTTTACCTGGTCCACCAAACTGCCCCAGTACAACCAAAGGCTGTGACTGTGTAAGGATAGAACCAAGTGGAGCCACAGTTTGGACGCACGTGGTGCTGTGTGGCACACCTACTGTTAGCTCCCACTGTCTGGTACAGTTGTTTCCCCCTAAGGCTCAGTCCAGTTTGTTCTGTAAGAAGAGCTTTGTGTCCTGTATATTCAAAGGACCCTGGTTTTTGCTTTGCTTAGGACAAATCCAGTCAGAATTCAGCTGAGACTTCTGCATGCTCAGAGCACTCATGTGCTGAGTTCCTCAGCTCCTCACTGACATTTTGAGTAGTTTCTTTCTGACTCACTCACTGTGCTGGTGGATTCCGCTCTTCCTGTCTTCCCCAGCTGCAATACAGAAACTATACTCTGTTGTCTACTCTTTCATTTCCTATTAGAAATATAAAGGGATAGAAATAAGAAGACCTTTTAGTCCTGGACTGTCTGGTATTGGCCCCTAAAATGAGCCTCCAAATACTCCTTTTCATGGGTAAGTGGATGCTCCCCAGCCTGCTAGAGCAGAACCTTCCTGGCTCAGCTACCCTGAGATATCAGGAGAAAAACATATAGTTGGTGTGATTTCCTCTTTTTGTTTTTTTTTTTTTCAAGATACAGTCTGGCTCTGTCCCCCAGGCTGGAGTGCAGTGGCGCGATCTTGGCTCACTGCAACCTTTGCCCCACAGGTTCAAGCGATTCTCCTGCTTCAGCCTCCCGAATAGCTGGGATGACAGGTGCCTGCCACCATGCTCGGCTAATTTTTGTGTTTTTAGTCGAGACAGGGTTTCATCATATTGGCCGGGCTGGTTTCGAACTCCTGACCTCAAGTGATCCACTCGCCTCGGCCTCCCAAAGTGCTGGGATTACAGGCATCGGCCTGTGCCTGGCCGATTTTTCAATCCATAGATTAATATGTTCAAGAAATATTGCATGTCTTTGTTTTCTGTAAATTTATTTCTGTTACCAAGATCCCCACCACCATCTGCTTTGTTGGTGGGCTCCTCACAAATCCTAAGATTATGCAAAGGTATCTAGATTTTATTTGGATAAAGATGCTGAGAAGGTTCTTCTGGTCATCAGACTGCTTCTGAAACAGCCACTATCCAGTCCTTGCAGTCCCATCAAGTCTAAAAGCTTGTTTCCTTGGGACCCCAGAATCTTGGGTAGGGCTTAGAACCAGGTGTCAGAGATCCAACTCTGTGTACCATATTGCTCCTTAGAACTGGGGAGTAGGACCCCAAAGCCCTCTTTATCCTTGAGAGTCTGACAATTCCTTAAACTTCCAGATTCTGCCCTCTCAGCTGTGCTGTTGGTCTGCATCACCTCCATCTCTTAAGCATCTATCCTAATCCAAATCTCAGGATTTGGGTTTACCCAAAAGGTAATAGAAACCCTTTGCCTTCATGTTGACTTGGCTTTCCTTGCCTAGCACTTGGTTGCTTGCTTGAAAATCGTGTATGTATATATATAAAATGTAGAAGCCCAGTTCAAATTAATAACGTAAAAAATTATTCTGTTACACAGATTACCTCATTGTCAGGTAGGAAGTGAAACATACGATATTCTTCCTGGCCTTTACCTTGAGAGTCTTCTGGAGCCTGAAGAGGGTGGGGCAGACAACCATGGACTGCTAGAGAATAAACTTTTTCTGAAGCTTCCTAAATGGATTGGAAAGAAGGGTTCTGTCAAAGGGAAAGGGTCTATACAGATGTGACTAGCAGTTTGATTAGTTTAGATGTATGATTTAGTAGCCAATATAAGAAACGTGTAATTTTTAGTAATTAGAATTTATTATAAATAATAAAGCAAGGTATTAATTATTAATGTTATGGTATCTATGGGGTGTCACTTTTCTAGCCAGAAACCTCTGTGGACAAGTGGCACCTCTGCCCAAGTTTTGCTTGGGCCCACTGGGCTCATTCCACCCACCCGGCCTGGCAGGCTGCACTTGGCTCATGCTACCAGCCTGGATCCCACGCCTTCCAAGAGAGATTGCATGGAGTGACAAGGGGTGTGTGGAGAAGTGTGGGGTCTGGTTATTTTTCAGTCAGATGTGCCAGCTGCTGCAGTGGGGTGGTCAGCTCCAGGTACCAGCATGGGCACCAGCTCTCCGTGAGGCTGCAGCTGGACCAGTTGCACTCCAAGCAGCTTCCACAGCTGGCACCAGGGACAAGGTGGTGCCCAGAAGCTTGGAGATGCCAGGAACCATAGGGCCCCAAAGAGGGAGTCACAGCCCTGGCTCCGAGAGCTCCCAGGTCTGGGCTTCCCAAAGGGCTGCAGCTCTTCTTTTCTTCTCTTTGCCCACAACATGTTGAGCAAGGGGCATGTCTCAACCCTGTTTGTGTTACAGGTCTTTTAGCCTCATTTAGTGGGTCCAGAGTTCTTCAATGAGGTACACAGACAAGTAGAGGGTGAGCAATAAGAATGAGGTACACAGACAAGTGGAGAGTGAGCAAGACAAACAGGAGCTATTGAGTGACAATAGCTCAGAGGAGGCCTTGGAGTGGGTAGCTCCTATCTGCAGGCAGGTCTTCCTGTCATCTCTGCAGCTCTCAGCAGAGAGGAGGCCCTGGAGTGGGTAGCTCTTCACTGCAGCTCATTGTCCTGATGTCTGCTGCTCTCAGCAGAGAGAGGTCCTGGAATGGGTAGCTCCTCTCTGCAGCTGGTCGTCCCAGCATCTACTTAGCTCTGGCTGAGCCCAGGGATTTTATGGGCCTCAGAGGGGAAGAAGTGCGTATCGATTGATCCATATGTGGCCATGGGCAGGCCCAGAAAAGGCACCACAAGTTCTCACTCCAGTCCATGGGACTGGCATCCTGGCCCCCAGCTTTCAAGCCCTCCCTGGCCTGAAGGTGGGACCTCACCAGGGACCCATCCTCTTCTACCCAGGAACCTGTCTGCCTCCTGCCGTTGATGGTACCCAGGCTGTAGGTGCCAAGCCAAGCTGCCCTCAGCTCCCTTCAGCTTCCTTCTATGTTCATTGTGCCCAAAATCTGGAGGGGGCTGGGGCAGCAGGGGGCTGGTGTGTCAGCACTGCCCAACTTTGCTCTGAGATCAGAGAACGCAGGGAGAAGCTAGGCAGTAGGAACAGGCATTTCCATGCCTGCAAGGGCAAGGGGGGGCCTTCCTGGGCCCCCAAGAGTGCAAGGATGCCTGGGTCTGCAGCCACGGTTTGGGCAGCTGGAGCTGTGCCTGGGAGGGTGGAGCTCCCACCTGCCCCTCTGGGCCCTGGGAGCACAGGGATGCCTGGGTCTGCAGCCATGGCTTGGGTGGCTGCAGGAGCATCCAGGGAGCTCCCACCCCAACTTGGAAGGGGCAGGTCTCCCGCTTGTCCCTGGCTTTTGCCTTCTCCATGGAGCATGCAGCCCTGGCCATGCCTAGTTGCTGCAACCATCATGATGGCAGCAGTTGCTCCAGATGGCCTGCTGCTGCCGTCATTAATATGTAGCTATTAAACACAGTTGGTGAATCACTTTTTTGTTTCTTAAATTATTTTGCAATAATTTAATATTTTGACATAAAAATTATATATATTTAATGTATACAACTGAATGTTTTTGTGAAACATTGTTAAATGACCATCACATTCCAACTAATTAACATATCTATTACCTGTATATAGTTACCATTTTTATACCCTTTGACCAACATCCTCCATTTCCCCCTCTTCCCAGCCCCTGGCAACCACCATCCTCCTTTCTGTTTCTATCGTTTGACTATTTTAGATTCTACATAAAAGGGAGATCATGCAGTATTTCTCTTTCTGTGTCTTGCCTATTTTGTTTAACATAACTTCCTCCAGCTTCATCCATTTTGTTACAAATGGCAGGATTTTCTTTTTTAAAGGCTGAATAATAATCTGTTTTGTATGTGTGTATAATCACATTTTCTTTACCTGTTCATCCACTGAAGGACATTTAGGTTGTTTCCATATCTTGACTATTGTGCAAAATGCTACAGTGAACATGGGAGTACAGATATCCCTTTACTATCCTATAGGATTGTTTGATCATATGTTCTATTTTTTTTTTTTTTTCTTTGAGACCAAGTCTCGCTCTATCGCCCAGGCTGGAGTGCAGTGGTGTGACCTGGGCTCACTGCAAGCTCTGCCTCCTGGGTTCACACCATTCTCCTGCCTCAGCCTCCCAAGCAGCTGGGACCACAGGCGCCTGCCACCATGCCTGGCTAATTTTTTTTACTTTTAGTAGAGATGGGGTTTCACCATGTTAGCCAGGATGGTCTCGATCTCTTGGCCTTGTGACCTGCCCGCCTTGGCCTCCCAAAGTGCTGGGATTATGGACGTGAGCCACCGTGTCCAGCCGTGTGTTCTATTTTTCATTTTTGGGAACCTTCATACTTTTTCCATAATGGCTGTATGAATTTATATTCCTAACAGCAGTGTACAAGGGTTCTCTTTTCTCCATATCCTTGACAACATTTGTTATCTTTTATCTTTTTGATAATAGCCTAAAAGGTGTGAAGTGATATCTCATTATGGTTTTGATCTGCATTTACCTGATGATTACAAATGTTGAACACATTTTCATATGCTTATTGGCCATCTGAATTTCCTTTTTTGAGAATTATCTATTTTGGTTCTTTGCCCATTTTTTAATCCAGTTGTTTGTATTTTTAGCATTCAGTTGTATGAGTTCCTTATATATTTTGGATATTAATCCCTTATGAGCTATATAGTTTCCAAACATTATTTTCCCATTCTGTAGGTTGCGTTTTCATTTTTTGGATTATTTCTTCTGCTCTGCAGAAGCTTTTTAGTTTGATGTAATCCCACTTGTCTATTTTTTCTTTCATTGCCTGTGCTTTTGGTGTCATATTGAGAAAATTATTGCAAGACCAATGTCAAGAAGGTTTTCCCAATGTTTTATTCCAGGAATTTTGCAGTTTCAAGTTTTACGTTTGAGACTTTTGTCTGCTTGAGTTGATTGTTGTGTAGTATGAGATAGGGGTCAGATTTCATTTGTGTGTGTGTGTGTGTGTAGATACCCAGTTTTTCCAGTACTGTCTATTGAACAGATTATCCTTTCCCGATTGTGTGTTCTTAGCACCCTTGTCAAAGTAAGTTGTTCATTAGTATGTGAGTTTATTTCTGGGTTCTCTGTTCTGTTCCATTTTGTCTGTGTCTGTTTTTATGCCAGCACCATACTATTTTGGTGATAGCTTTGTAAGATAGATAATTTGTAGTCAGGAAGTGTGATTCTCCAGCTTTTTGTTCTTGTTGAAAATTGCTTTGCTATTCCGGGTTTTTTGTAGTTCCATATGAATTTTAGGATTTTTTTTTCTATTTTTGTAAAAAGTGCAATTGGGATTTTGATAGGGATTGCATTGAATCTGTAGATTGCTTTAGGTAGTATGGACACTTAGACAATATTAATTCTTCCAATCTGTGAACATGAGATGTCTTTCCACTTGTGTTTTTATTCCATTTATTTGTGTCATTTATTTTGCTGAGTCCCGTAAATTCCTAAGTATTTTAAAATTTTTGTTGCTAAAGTAAATGAGGTTGCATTCTTAATTTCCCTTTCAGATAGTTCATTTTTGGTACATAGAGATGCTATGGAGTTTTATATGTTGATTTTGTGTCCTGAAACTTTACTGGATTCATTTATTAGTTCTACCAGTTTTGAGGGGAGGTGCGGGGAGAGAGAGAGAGCGTGAGAGTGTGTGTGTGTGTAGTCTTTTGAGTTTTCTATGTATGTGATCATGGCATGCAAAAATAATCTTACTTTTTCTTTTCTGACTTGGAAGCCTCTGTTTTTCTTGCCTGATTGCCCTGGCTATGACTTCCAGTACTATGTTGATTAACAGTGATAAGAGTGGACATCCTTTCCTTATTCTGTATCTTAGAGGAAAAGCTTTCAGTCTTTCGCCATTGAGCGTGATGTTAGTTGTGGGCATTTCATAAGTGACCTTTATTGCATTGAGGTAAATTTCTTTCATACTTGTTTTGTTGAGTCTTTATCATGAAAGGATGTTGACTTTTGTCAAATGCTTTTTCTAGGTCTACTGATGTGATCATCTGTTTTTTGTGTTTCCTTCCTCTTATTGTGATTTATCACATTGGTTGATTTTCATATGTTAACTGACCTTGTATCCTATGGAGAAATTCCACTCTATCATGTTGTATAATCATTTTAATGTGCTGTTGAATTTGGTTTGCTAGTGTTTTATTAACGATTTTTGCATTTATGTTCATCAGGGATATTGCCTGGTAATTTTCTTATGTTACCTTTAGCTTTGGAATCAGGGTGATGCTGACTTTACAAAATGAGTTTGGGAGTGCATTCTCTTTTTTAATTTTTGGAAGAATTTAAGAAGGGCTAGTGTTCTTTGAATGTTTGGTAGAATTATTGTATGAAACCATCCGGTCCTGGGCATTTCTTTGTTGGATTTTTTTTTTTTTTTTTTTTGAGACCAAGTCTCGCTCTGTCGCCCAGGCTGGAGTGCAGTGGCGTGATCTTGGCTCACTGCAAGCTCCATCTCCCGGGTTCACGCCATTCTCCTGCCTCAGCCTCCCAAGTAGCTGGGACTACAGACGCCTGCCACCACGCCCAGCTAATTTTTCGTATTTTTAGTAGAGATGGGGTTTCACCGTGTTAGCCAGGATGGTCTCGATCTCCTGACCTCAAGTGATCCACCCACCTCTGCCTCCCAAAGTGCTGGGATTACAGGCGTGAGCCACCGCGCCCAGCTGGATTTTTTTTTTTCTTTTTTGAGATAGGGTCTTACTCTGTTGCCTAGGCTGCAGTGCAGTGGTGTGATCATTGCTCACTGCAGCCTCAATCTCCTGGGCTCAGGTGATCCTCCTGCCTCAGCCTCCTACGTAGCTGGGACTACAGGTGCACACCACCATTCCTGGCTCATTTTTTTTTTTTGAGATGGAGTCTCACCCCGTTGCCCAGGGTGGAGTGCAGTGGCACCGTGTTGGCTCATTGCAACTTCCGTCTCCTGGGTTCAAGCAATTCTCTTGCCTCAACCTCCCAAGTAGCTGGGATTACAGGCGCCCACCACCATGCCTGGCTAATTTTTGTATTTTTTTTAGTAGAGACAGGGTTTCACCATGTTGGACAGGCTGATGTCGAACTCCTGACCTCAGCTGATCCACCGCCTTGGCCTCCCAAAGTGCTGGGATTACAGGCTTTTTTTTTTTTTCCAGTATCAGTGAGGTCTTCCTGTGTTGCTTAGGCTGGTCTCAAACTCCAGAGCCCAAGCAATCCTCCTGGCTCAGCCTTCCAAAGTACTGTGATTATAGGTGTGAGCCGCCACGCTCAGCCTGGAATGTTTTTGATTACTGATTCAACTCCTTGTTTGTTATTGGTCTGCTCAGGCTTTCTGTTTCTTCTTGATTCGGTCTTGATAGTGTGTGTGTTACTAAGAATTTATCCATTTCTTCTAGGTTATTCCATTTATTGGCATATAGGTTGTCATAATAGTCCCTTATGATCCTTTTTATTTCTGCATCATCCATTGTAATATCTCCTCTCTTATTTATGATTTTATTTATTTGAATCTTCTATTTTAATCTAGCTAAAGGCTTGTTGATTTTGTTGATCTTTTTAAAAAGCCAACTTAGTTTTTTCTATTCTCTATTTTGTTTATTTCCGCTCTAATTTTTCTTATTTCTGTCCTTCTGCTAACTTTGGGTTGAGTTTGTTCCTCTTTTTCTAGTTTCTTGATTTGTACAGTTAGGTTTTGTTTGTTTGTTTGTTTTTTCCCCCGAGATGAAGTCTTGTTTTGTTACCCAGAGCTGGAGTGCAGTGGCTCAACCTCAGCTCACTGCAACCTCCACCTCCTGGGTTCAAGCGATTCTCCTGCCTCAGCCTCCAGAGTAGCTGGGACTACAGGCAGGCGCCACCATACCCGGCTAACTTTTTGTATTTTTAGTAGACATGGGGTTTCACTATGTTGGATAGGCTGGTTTCGAACTCTTGACTTCAAGTGATCCACCCACCTTGGCCTCCCACCATGCCTTGGCCAAAGTTAGGTTCTTTAATTGAGATCTGTTTTCTCTCTCTTTTTTTTTTTTTGAGACAGAGTCTTGCTCTGTTGCCTAGGCTGGAGTGCAATGGTGCGATCTCAGCTCACTGCAACCTCTGCCTCCTGGGTTCAAGTAATTCTCCTGCCTCAGCCTCCTGAGTAGCTGGGATTATAGGTGCCTGCCACCACGCCCAGCTAATTTTTTGTATTTTAGTAGAGACGAGGTTTCACCATGTTCTCCAGGCTAGTCTTGAACTCCTGACCTCAAGTGATCTGCCTGCCTTGGCCTCCCAAAGTGCTGGGATAACAGGCGTGTAAGCCACCTCGCCTGACCGAGATCTTTCTTCTTTTTAAACGTAGGTGTTTAATGCTATACATTTCCCTTATGGAACTGCTTTTGCCGATTCCTGTACATTTTAGAAAGTTGGAATTTTATTTTTCTCTCAAGATATTTTAAAGTTCTCTCTGGATTTCTCTTTTATCCAGTTGTTCAAGAGTGTATTGTTTTTATGAATTTGTGAATTTTTCTATTTTCTTTTTGTTACCGATTTCTAGTTCATTCCACTGTGGCCTAAGAAGATACCAGGTATTATTTCAGCCTTCTTAAATTTGTTAAAACTTGTTTTGTGACTTAACATGTGACCTATCCTGGAATATGTTCCATGTATACTTGAGATGAAATTGTATTCTGCTGCTGTTGGCTAAAAAGTTTTGTATGTTAGGTCCATTTGGTGTATAGTGTTATTCAAATCAGTTGTTTTTTTATTGGTTGTCTGCCTGAATGTGCTATCCATTATTAAAAGTGGAGTATTGAATTCTCCTACTATTAAATTGTTTTTAACCTCTTTCTTCATATCTGTCCATATTTGATTTATATATTTAAGTGCTCTGATGTTCAGTACATACATGTTTATAATTGTTATAGCTTCCTGTTGAATTGAAACTTTTATCATTATATGACTTTCTTTGTCCCTAGTAACAGTTTTGGACTTAAAAGTATGTTTTGGCTGGGCACGGTGGCACACACCTGTAATACCAGCACTTTGGGAGCGGAGGCTGAGGCAGGTGGATCACGAGGTCAAGAGAGCGAGACCATCCTGGCCAACATGGTGAAACCCCATCTCTACTAAAAATATATAAATTAGCTGGGCGTGGTGGCACACACCTGTAGTCCCAGCTACTCAAGGGGCTGAGGTAGGAGAATCACTTGAACCCAGGAGGCGGAGGTTACAGTGAGCCGAGATCATGCCACTGCACTCCAACCTGGCAACAGGGCGAGATTCTGTCTTAAAAAAAAAAAAAAAAAGGTCTGTTTTGTCTGATAAAAGTATAGCCACTTTTGCTCTCTTTTGGTTACTATTTGCGTAGAGTATCTTTTTCTATCCCTTCACCTTTAGTCTGAATGTCCTTATAGCTAAAGTAAGCCTTTTGTAGACAGTATATTACTGGATCTTTTTTTTTTTTTTTTTTAAATCCATTAAGCTACCCTATGCCTTTTGATTGGGGGGGTTTAATCCATTTACATTTAAAGTATTTATTGGTAGGTGAGGACTTAATATTGCCATTCTGTTAATTGTTTTCAATCTGTTTTGCAGCTCTTCTGTTTTCTTCCTTTCTTTTCTTCTTTTGTTATTTGATGATTTTTTGGTTTGCTTTCATTCTTCCTTTGTCTATATCTTTCGTGTATATACTACAGGGTTTTTCTTTGTGGTTCCTATGAGGCTTGTATATATATTTTATTTCATTTCATTTCATTTATTTATTTTATTTTATTTAATGGGGTCTCACTCTGTCACCTAGGCTGGAATGCAGTGGCATGATCTCGGCTCACTGCAACCTCCACCTCCCGGGTTCAAGTGATTCTCGTGCCTCGGCCTCCTGAGTAGCTGGGACTACAGGTGCGTGCTACCACGCCTGGCTAATTTTTGAATTTTTAGTAGAGATGAGGTTTTGCCATGTTGGCCATGCTGGTCTCGAGCTCCTGATCTCAAGTGATCCACCTGCCTTGGCCTTTCAAAGTGCTGGGATTACAATCATGAGCCACCATACCTGGCTACATTTTCTTTCAGTTACAACCATCTATTTAACGATAACTTAAATTCAATTGCATACAAAAACTTTACACTCATACTCCCCTCCACTATGTACTCTTCAAGTCAGAGTTTAACTTCTTTTTATATTGTGAATCTATTACCAAATTTTTTTGGTTATAGTTATTCTTGATATAACTATATCAACTTTTTGTTTTTCAACTTTTGTAGTGTTATGGGTAAATTGGGCACCACCATTACAGTGTTATATTATTTTGTATTTGACTATATATTTACCTTTGCCTGTGAGATTTATGCTTTCACATTGCTGATTAGCATGTTTTAAATTCCATTTGAAGAACTCCCTTAAGCATTTCTTGTAAGACAGGTCTAATGCTGACAAACTCAGTTTTTGTTTATGTGGGAAAGACTATCTCTCTTTCATTTTTAAAGGATAGCTTTTCAGGGTATAGTATTCTTGGTTGCCATTTTATGTCAATATTTGGAACATATTATCCCGTGCTTTCCTGGCCTACAAAATTTTTGTGGAGAAATCTGCTGATAGTCTCATAGGGATTCCCTTGAATGACAAGTTGCTTTTTTCTTGCATCTTTCAAAATTTTTTGACTTTGACAGTTTCATTGTGATGTGTCTTGTTGTACACTTGTGTTCAACCTATTTGGGATCCTATGGGCTTCTTCAGTCTGGATGTCTATTTCTTTCCAAAGATTTGGAAATCTTTTTAGTTATTTCTTCAAATACACTTTCTACTTCCTTCTCTCTCTTCTTCATCTCATAACCCCATAATGTGTATATTAGTTCACTTGATAGTGTCTCATAAATCCTATAAGCTTTCTGCATACATTTTAGTTTTTTTCTCTTTTCTCCTCCAGTTAGATAATTTCAAATAACCTGTTTTTGAGTCTGCGGATTCTTCTACTTGAGTCATCTTCTGAAGTTCTGTATTGCATTTTGTAGTTCAGTCATTATATTCTTCAGCTCCAGAATGTTTCTTTTTAATTTTTCTCTATCTTTGCTGAACTTCTCATTTCGTTCTTGTATTCTTTTCCTGATTTCATTAAATTGTTTATCTGTGTTCTCTTGTAGTTTGTGGAATTTCTCTAAAACAATTACTGTGAATTTTTTATCAGGCGGTTCATGGATATCCATCTCTTTGGATTATTTACTAGAAGTTTATTTTCTTCCTTTGGTGTTGTCATGTTTCCCTGATTCCTTGTGATCCTTCTAGGCTTGCATAGGTGTTTGCACATTTAGAGAAGTAATCATTGGCTGGGTATGGTGGTCCATGCCTGCAACTCCAGCATTTTGGGAGGCCAAGGTGGGCAGATCACTTGAGCCCAGCAGTTCGAGATGACCAGCTTGGGCAACATGGTTAAACCCTGTCTCTACCAAAAAAGATAGAAAAATTAGCCAGGCGTGGTGGTATATACTTGTAGTCCCAGCTACTCAGGAGGCTAAGGCAGGAGGATCCCTTGAGCCCAGGAGGCAGAGGTTGCAGTGAGCCAAGAAGAAAAAAAAAAAAGGAGAAGAAGCAATCCAACTCTTCTAGGTTTTATAGAGTAGCTTTGGTAAGGAAAGACTTTCACTCCTCAGGAGTGGGTGGGCAGCATGCTGCAGTGTGCCATGGCATTGGTTCTAGTGGTCCTCCACAAAGAGTAGGGGCATGTGGCAGCTCCAGGTTCATGGAGCAGTACAGTGTCTTATTGGCTCAGGGAGCTGGGTCTGTGATGTCAGCAACTGTGTGGTCCTTGGAGACAAGAGTTGTGGGGGCCTACAGTGGCTGCAAGGGCTGTTGAGGTTCTCAGCAATGCTTCCAGGTGCAGCAGCAAGGGACTGGAACAAGTTGCCGGGGGGGTCTAGGGCTGGTGGTGTGTATATGCTCAGTTATAGGAGCCAGCTGCTGGCACATGTGTGATGGCAATGGCCAGATTTGGGCATATATTGCAGTGAAGGCCAGGACCAACAGCAGGGGCTGGAGTCAACTCTAGGCACACACACAGTGGCAGTTATGTGTGTGTGTAGCTGTGGGGTTGGTAGTGTGCATCCTTGTGAATTTAAGGGCCAGTTATAGGCATGTGCATAGAGGGAAGGGCCAGCAACCATTCTGGATCAGCTGCATGCATGTGCACAACTGAGGAGAAGCAAATTGCTTTTAAAGTCCAAATGTTCTTTCAACAGTCTTTGACATGCTAGCCAAAACTACTGGAGCTAGATTTTTTTTTTTCCTGAGATGGAGTCTTGCTCCGTTGCCCAGGCTAGAGTGCAGTGGCATGATCTAAGCTCACTGCAACCTCCACCGCCTGGGTTCAAGCGATTCTCCTGCCTCAGTCTCCCGAATAGCTGGGATTATAGGGAACTGCCATCATACCCGGCTAATTTTTTGTATTTTTGTATAGACAGGGTTTCATCATATTGGCCAAGCTGGTCTTGAACTACTGGCCTCAAGTGATCCACCCACCTTGGCCTCCCAAAGTTCTGGGATTACAGGCGTAAGTCACCTCGCCCGCCCTGCAGCTAGAGTTTTAAGTTGTTAACCAAAGAAAAGATTTCCTTCTCTGTTGTCTTTTCAGTTTGGAGAAGAGTTACCCGAACGTGACTTGCTCTCCTGTTTCACCAAGTCTGTGCCTAGAATGCTTTCTATCCATCCCTGTCCCTATCCCACCAGGCGTGTGCCACCATGTCTGGCTAATTTTTTTTTTTAATCTTTTTTTTATCTCTACAGACAAGGTCTCGTTATGTTGACTAGGCTGGTCTTGAACTCCTGACCTCAAGCGATCCTCCCACTTCAACCACCCAAAATGCTGAGATTATAAGCATGTGCCACCGCGACCAGCTGGCCTTACCTTTCAATACAGCCCCACTGGGGATTAAGTTTCAACAATGTTGATTAAGTTTCAATTAATGTTGTCAGAGGGGACAAACATTCAAGCCATAGCAGGAATTAATAGAGAAAATCAACAAAACCAAATTTCGTTCTTTGAAAAGATCAATAAAAATTTTGGTTTTGGCTAGGTACAGTGGCTCATGCCTGTAATCCCAGCATTTTGGGAAGCCAAGGCACGAGGATTGATTAAGCCCAGGAGTTTGAGACTAGCCTGGGCAATGAGGGGAGACCCTGTCTCTACAAATAATAAAAAACTTTCACTGGGCATGGTGGTGTGTGCCGGTAGTCTCAGCTACTGGGGAGGCTGAGGCAGGGAGATTGCTTGAACCCAGGAAGTCAAGGCTGCAGTGGGCCATGTTCATGCCACTGCATTCCAGCATGGGTGACAGAGACTGTGTTTCAAAAAATAAATTTTTAAAAATTTATTTTGTAGAGATGGATGTCACTCTGTCACCCAGGCTGGAGTGCAGTGGCTTGATCATAGCTCACTGTAACTAGGAACTCCTGGGCTCAAGTTGATCCTCCTGCCTCAGCCTCCTGAATAGCTGGGACTACAGGCACATGCCACACCTGGCTAATTTTTATTTATTTATTTATTTTTTATTTTTTTAAGAGAGACGGGCATCTCACTATGTTGCCCGGTCTGGTCTTGAACTCCTGGCCTTAATCAATCCTCTTGTCTCAGTCTCCCAAAGCACTGGGATTAGAAGCATGAGCCACTATGCCCAGCCTAAAATCAATAAAATTTTAAAACTTTGGCTGGGCGCGGTGGCTCACGCCTGTAATCCTAGCACTTTGGGAGTCCGAGGCGGGTGGATCATGAGGTCAGGAGATCGAGACCATCCTGGCCAACATGGTGAAACCCCGTCTCTACTAAAAAAAATACAAAAAATTAGCCGGGCATGGTGGCGGGCGCCTGTAGTCCCAGCTGCTCTGGAGGTTGAGGCAGGAGAATGGTGTGAACCCAGGAGGCGGAGCTTGCAGTGAGCCCAGATCACGCCACTGCACTCCAGCCTGGGCGACAGAGCGAGACTCTGTCTCAAAACAACAACAACAACAACAACAACAAAAAAAAACCTCTCGCCAGGCTAACTAACGAAAAAGGACAAATTTCTGTGAAGTGAAATTTCGTAGAAATGAAAGAGAAAAATCACTGTTGATCCCATGGGCATTACAAGGATTGTAAGGAATATTGTGAACAACTCTTTGCCCATGAATTCTATAACCTAGATGAAATGGACTAATTCCTTGAAAGATAAACTCACACAAGAAGAAACAGACAATCTCAGTAGCCCTATATGTATTTTAAAAATTGAGTCAATAATTAATAACCTTCCAAAAAATAAAGCACCAGGCTTAGGTGAGTTCACTGGTAAATTCAGTATGTTCCAGAAAATAGGAGCAGAGCCTTGCATGGTTCATTAAGGTTCAAATTATAACTGATTTACATTTTCAACTATATTTACTTTTTAAATGCTTGACTTTCTCATTTTAAAGTCTAAACTAGACATCTTAATTGGTGAAAGTTGTTTAAGCTACTTATTGTTGATAGACACATCCTGTCAAGTGAAGTAGTTTTATAGGTATGAGTTTTTTCTCACCCTCCACCAGGGTGGGTGGAATAAGTTGATTTGGCCAATGTGTAATATTTAAACTGTTCTATAAAATAAGTGTCTGGCCATTTGGTATGATTTCTGTGTGTGAAAGGTCCCAGAATCAAAATGGTACATCCATAATCAGCAACCATTTAACCTTCTTTGTTCTAAAACAAACAAAAACCAAAGGGCACTGGTTGGTAGGGTGAGGTGGGGGAGTATTTTAATTTTGGGAATTTGGGAAGCAGACAGCTTTACTTTATAAGGTTGGAACAGCAGCACTATCCATGAAATATAAACCAAAAATCTTTACTGTTTCTCAGTTTCCTAGATTGCTATTATTTGGTCCTAAGTTGAGTATTCCACAGAAAGTGGTAATTATCTTTTCTCTCTTCCTCTGTTAGAAAATTAGGTTAATAATGGATTCCTATAATGGGAGCATCACCACTTACTAAAACACACATAGAATGATGAGTAAAAAAAGTTTTCTAGGATTGTCTTTTATTCTGCCACATTTATTGATAAACAGTGAAGAAATTTTTAAAAAAGTTTTAAGAATTGTTTGTCACATCATTTTTAGAAATGTTCTACCTGTATATGGTAATGTCCCATTTTAAAAATATTGGATATCTTCAATCTTAAACATTTCTATTTAGCTGATTGGTTCTCACATATACTTCTAAAAGAGAAATTTTATGTTATAAGAGTTACTTTTTTGGATTAGATTTATTAATCTCAGTTACCTACTATTCTGACATTTTAGGAAGGAGGTAATTGTTTTTAATGATGGATAAACTTGTGCTGGTGTTTTGGATCTTATGATGCTGAGCATGTTCTGAACTGGTGCTAATGTCTAATATAATTTTATATTTACAAACATACGTGCTACCCAGAGATTAATTTAGTCCATATGAACTATTGACCCCTCTTGAGATGGCAACATACGCACTCCTAAATCAGTGTGTTCAGACTTTTCAGGTATCTAACTCATTTCCAAACATGTACCATGTTTATAAACCTCTTGATTTCCAGCAACATACTATAGAAAACACCTGCTATTCAAAACACAACTTCTACTCAGTGTCATCCATTGCTATCGTGAGAGACAACATAGCAATATCTGGTATGTTGCAAGCTTTCAAGATAGCCTGAACTTAAAAAGTTGGTCCATTAGTTGTATCTGATGGATATAAATTTGCCTCCTAGTTCACTTTGTGTCAAGAGCTAAAACTGTGAACCTAACTTTCTCTTATGGTGGGTAATAACTGAAAATAAAGATGTATTTTCAAGCTCAAAAAAAAAAAAAAGAAAAGAAAAAGAAAATAGGAGCAGAGAGGAACACTTACTGACTCATTCTCTGAGACCAAAAATATGTAAATACCAAAACCATGGCCGGACGTGGTGGCTCATGCCTTGAGACCAGCCTGGCCAACATGGTGAAACACTATCTCTACTAAAAGTACAAAAATTAGCTTGGTGTTGTGTCGGGCGCCTGTAATCCCAGCTACTCAGGAGGCTGAGGCAGGAGAATTGCTTGAACCTGGGAGGCAGAGGTTGCAGTGAGCTGAGATCACACAGCTGCAGAGAGTGAGTCTCATCTCAAAAACAACAACAACAACAAACCCCCTGCCTCCCAAAAAAAAACCAATCAAAAAAATTTTTTTTTTCTTTTGAGGCAGAGTCTCACTCTGTCGCCCAGGCTGGAGTGCAGTGGCGCCGTCTCGGCTCACTGCAAGCTCCGCCTCCTGGGTTCACGCCATTCTCCTGCCTCAGCCTCCCCAGCAGCTGGGAGTACAGGTGCACACCACCACACCTGGCTCATTTTTTTATTTTTAGAAGAGACGGGGTTTCATCGTGTTAGCCAGAATGGTCTCGATCTCCTGACCTTGTGGTCTGCCCATCTCAGCCTCCCAAAGTGCTGGGATTACAGGCGTGAGCCACCGCGCCCAGCCTAAAACCAATCAATATATTTTAAGAAAGAAAATCTGCAGACCAGTATCTCTCATAAACATAGATGCAAAAATCCTCAAAACAAAATATTAATAAACTGAATCCAAGAATATATTAAAAATACACCATGACCAAGTAGAATTTATCCAGGTGTGCAGAACAGTTTCAACATTTGACATTAATATAATCCATCACATCAACAATCTAAAGAAGAAAAATAGGCCGGGCGTGGTGGCTCACACCTGTAATCCCAGCACTTTGTGAGGCCGAGGCGGGCGGATCACAAGGTCAAGAGATCAAGACCATCCTGGCCAACATGGTGAAACCCCGTCTCTATTAAAAGTACAAAAATTAGCCAGGCGTGGTGGTGCACGCCTGTAATCCCAGCTACTCGGGAGGCTGAGGCAGGAGAATCACTTGAACCCGGGAGGCAGAGGTTGCAGTGAGCCGGGATTGCGCCATTGCACTCCAGCCTGGCAACAGAGCGAGACTCCATCTCAAAAAAAAAGAAAAATAATATCATATCAATAGATACAGAAAAAGCACTTAAAAAATCTAGCTTCTCTTCATGATAAAAACCCTCAGCAGGCCGGGCGTGGTGGCTCACACCTATAATCCCAGCATTCTGGGAGGCCGAGGCAGGTGGATCATGAGGTCAGGAGATCAAGACCATCCTGGCTAACACAGTGAAACCCCGTCTCTACTAAAAATACAAAAAATTAGCCGGGTGTGGTGGCGGGTGCCTGTGGTCCCAGCTACTCTGGAGACTGAGGCCGGAGAATGGCGTGAACCCGGGAGGCGGAGCTTGCAGTGAGCCAGGATTGCGCCACTGCACTCCAGCCTGGGCGACAGAGCGAGACTCGGTCTCAAAAAAAAAGAAAAGAAACCCTCAGCAAACTAGGAATAGAGGGGAATATCCTCAGCTTGATAAAGAACATCTGTACAAAAACTAAAAACCCTACAGGTGACATAAAACTCTGTGGTGGCAAAGGAGATGCTTTCTTGCTAAGATCAGGAACAAGGCAGTGTCCCCTCTCACTATTCCTATTCTATTGAACTTCCTGTTGGAAGTTCTGGCTGATCCAGTAAGATAAGGAAAGGAAATAAAAGCATATATATTCAGAATGAAGGAAAAACCTACTTTGTTCACAAGTGACCAACACAATACTGAAAAGAACAAAGTCAAAGGACTGATCCTTTAAGACTTGCTGTAAAGTTATAGTAATCAAGACAATGTGGTATTAGCAAAGCAGTAGACAAGTAGATCAGTGGAACAGAATAGAATCCAGAATGTACCACACAAATATAGTCAACATTTTTTACAAAGGGACACAGGTAATTCAATGGAGTAAGGATAGTCTTCCCAACAAGTGGTGCTAGCGCAATTGGACATTCATATCCCAAAAGAAAAAAAAAATCTAGACACAGACTTTACACTTTTCATAAAAATTAACTCAATATAGACCTAATTGTAAAACACCGAGCTATAAAAGTTCTAGAAGATAACATAGGAGGCCGGGCGTGGTGGCTCATGCCTGTAATCCCAGCACTTTTGGAGGCCGAGGTGGGTGGATCACGAGGTCAGGAGATCGAGACCATCCTGGCTAACACGGTGAAACCCCCGCCTCTACTAAAAATACAAAAAGTTAGCCGGGCGTGGTGGCGGGCGCCTGTAGTCCTAGCTACTCAGGAGGCTGAGGCAGGAGAATGGCGTGAACCTGAGAGGCGGAGCTTGCAGTGAGCAGAGATTGCGCCACTGCACTCCAGCTTGGGCAACAGAGCAAGACTCCGTCTCAAAAAAAAAAAAAAAAAATTTTTTTTGGCTTTTCCAGTGAGTCTTTAGAAACAACATCAAAAGCATGAAAAAAGAAAAAAATAAAAAATCAATAGGTTGAATACAAATACAAAATACAAATACAAAATTTAGCCAGGCATGGTGGCACATGCCTATAATCTCAGCTACTGGGGAGGCTGAGGCAGGAGAATTGCTTGAACCTGAGAGGCAGAGGTTGCAGTGAGCCAAGATTGTGCCATTGCACTCCAGCCTAGGCAAAGAAGCGAGACTCCGTCTCAAAAAAAAAAAAAAAAAAAAAAAAAAAAAATGGCACATTTTGGTGTGGCACATTCTGCCATCTTTTATATCTAAAATTTACAGGTGGCTCATGCCTGTAATCTTTGGGAGGCCGAAGTGGGAAGATTGCTTGAGGCCAGTTTAAGACCAGTCTGGGCAACATAGTGAGACCCTTTCTCTACAAAAAACTATAAAAATTAGCTGGGCATTCCTATAGTCCTAGCTACTCGGGAGGCTTAGGTGGGAGGATTGCTTGAGGCTACAGTGAACAATGATTGTGCCACTGCCTTCTAGCCTGGGTGACAGAGCGAGACCCTGTCTCTAAAAACAAAAAATCCAACTCTTACAACTCAATAATTAAAAAAACAAAAAACAACAACAAAAAACAACCTGGGCCAGGCATGGTGGCTCACGCTTGTAATCCCAGCACTTTGGGAAGCCGAGGCAGGCGAATCACCTGAGGTTAGGAGTTTGAGACCAGGCTAGCCAACATGACAAAACCCCGTCTCTACTAAAAAAATATAAAAATTAGCTGGGTGTGGTGGCACCTGCCTGTAATCCCAGCTACTCAGGAGGTTGAGGCCGGAGGATCTCTTGAACCCAGGAGGTGGAGGTTGCAGTGAGCCGAGATCATGCCACTGCACTCCAGTGTGGGCAAAAGAGTGAGACTTCATTCCCCCGCTCCCTCCCCCAAAAAAAACTTAATTAAAAAATGGATAAAAGACCCAAACAGACACCTCACCAAAGAAGATAAACAGATGGCAGACACACGTATTAGAAGATGCTGAACATCATATGTCATTAAGGAATTGCAAATTAAAACAGATACTATTATACACCTATTGGAATGGCTAAAATCCAAAATGCTGACACCACCAAATTCTGGTGAGGATGTGGAGCAACAGGAACGCTCATTACTTCCTGGGAGTACAAAATGGTACACTTTAGTAAGAAACTGCCAAACTGTCTTCCAAACTAAATATACTCTTACCATATGTCCCAGCAATTGTGCTCCTTGGTATTTATCCAAATGAGTTGAAAATCTATGTCCACAAAAACCTGCACTCAAATATTTATAGCAGCTTTTTTCATAATTGCTGAAACCTGGAAGCAACAAAGATGTCCTTGAATAGTTGAATGGATAAACAGTGGTATATCTATACAATGGGATATTATTCATTTAAGTACGTTGCTTAAAAACTAATGTGCTATCAAACCATGAAAAGATATGGAGGAACCCTAAATTCATATTACTAAGTGAAAGAAGCCAATCTGAAAGGCTGTTTACTGTATGATTCAAACTCTGTGACATTCTGGAAAAGGCAAAACTATGGAGACAGTGAAAAGATCAGTGATTGCCAGGAGTGGGGGAGAGGGAAGGGAGGGATGAACCAGGTGGAACAAGGATTTTTAGGGCAGTGAAACTATTCTGTATGATACTGTAACAGTGGGTGTGCCTCATGACACATTAGTGAAAACCCAGTGAATGTACAGCATAAAGAGTGAACCCTAATGTAAATTACGAATGTTTGCTAATAATGTATCAGTACTATCAATTATAACAAATCTACCACATTAATGCAGGATGTTAACAATAGGAGAAACAGTGAATGAAGAGAGGGTATATGGGAACTCTGCATTTTCTGCTTAATTGTTCAGGAAACCTAAACCTGGTCTTTAAAAGACTGGGGTCAGGGGAGGGATGGGAAGCCCATTTAGCAGGAGAGACTGTGATTTCCCACAGCTTTTTAAGTGTCTGAGGGTTCCCAAGCTAGGTGGCAAAAACCACCATGTAGAAAAGCCTGGGCCTGAATAACTACTTATTCAGGTGCCATTCTCAGTGCTTTACATAAATTAGCTCACTTAATTCCTGAGCGATAATCCCATGAGGTAGGAACTATTATCCCCACTATAAAGGAAGTAGAATATTATAATACATTATCCTCATTATAGAGGAAGTAGAAGCACAGAGAGATTAAGTAGGGTGCTCAAGATTGCACAGCTGTAAATGGAGCAAGGATTTAAATCTAGGCATTAGGATATATAACTAAATTACCATCTTATTCTCATTCTATAAACCAGTCAGTCTTTTTAGTAAGGAAAATCATCTCAATTTATTATTTTACACACCCCAAGTCAGTGCAGATAGCTTTGTTCCAACCTGGAGAGGTAAAGGGTCTTTGTAGAGGTAAAGATCTGTCTTTGTAGGCCTTCACACACAGCCTCTCCAGGGACTGTCTTGAGGAATAGTTTCTGAGAACTTCTTGAAGCTCTTTAAACAGGAACCAACTTGTTTTTTTTTTTCCCTCTTTCTTTTTTCTTTTTTTTGAGATGGAGTCTGGCTCTGTCACCCGGGCTGGAGTACAGTGGTGCGATCCCGGCTCACTGCAACCTCCACCTGGTTCCAGCGATTCTTGTGCCCCAGCCTCTCGAGTAGGTGGGACTACAGGTGTGTACCACCATGCCCAGCTAATTTTTTATATTTTTAGTAGAGACAGGGTTTCACTATGTTGGCCAGGCTGGTCTCGAACTCCTGACCTCAGGTGATCCACCCACCTTGGCCTCCCAAAGTGCTGGGATTAGAGGCATGAGCTGCTGTGCCAGGCCTGGAACCCACTTGTATTTTTTCTTTGGAGTCCAGAAATTCTAGACTGTTGCTGGAAATAAGAGTGGCAAAATAGGTACTTTTCAACAATTTCCCCTCTAACACTTTTGTCTATTTTACCAATGTGTCTTTGGCCTGTGCATATTGCCTTGGCAGCCCCTCCCAACGGTCACTGAGTCCTGGAGATCTGGCCAGTCCTTCTTCATCTTCACTGCGATCACCCCGTCCCAGCCTCCCTGTCTCTCACCTGGATCCTTGAACAGCAGCTAATTGTAGGCTCTCTATATACCTGAAAGGCTCCAGTCAGGAGACAAAAGCCATGTGTTATTTGAACAGAAAGATAGGCAACTGTAAGTACTATAATTCCAGAACATTTTCATTACCTAAAAAGAAACCCCATAACCATTAGCAATCACTTCTCATTTCCTCTTCTCTCCATCCCTTGGCAACCATTTATCTACTTTTTGTCTCTGTAGGTTTGCCTATTCCAGACATTTCTTATAAATGGAATAATACAATTCATGTCCTTTTGTGTCTGGCTTTCACTTATAAAGTTTTCAAGGTTCAACCATGTTGTAGCATGTGTCAGTATGGATATACTGTGTGGACTGCATGGATGTAACACATTTTGTTCATTCATCAGTTGATAGACATTTGAGTTGTTTATACTTTTTGGCTATTATGAATAATGCTATGAACATTCACATACAAGTCTTTGTGTAGGCATATTTTTAAATTTCTCTTAGGTATCTACCTAAGAGTGGAATTGCTGGATCATATGGTAACTCTGTTTAACATTTTGAGGAACTGCCAGGCAGGTTTCTACAGTGACTGATGACTAAAGATGTAACATGGGCATCGTTTTTTTTCTCTTTTTCTTTTTTTTAAAGACCAGAGTCACTCTCATCCAGGCGGGAGTACAGTGGCGCGATCTCGGCTCACCACAACCTCCACCTCCCGGGTTCAAGCAGTTCTCCTGCCTCAGCCTCCTAAGTAGCTGGGACTACAGGTGCATGCCACCATGCCTGGCTAATTTTTGTATTTTTAGTAGAGACGGGGTTTTACTATGTTGGCCAGGCTGGTCTCGAACTCCTGACCTCATGATCCACCTGCCTCGGCCTCCCAATGTGCTGGAATTACAGGCATGAGCCACCACACCTGGCCATTGTTGGGCATCTTTTCATGAGCTTATTAGCCATTTGTATAACTCTTTGGAGATATGTCTATTCAAATTCTTTGCCTGTTTTTAATTAAGTCATTTGTCTTTTTATTAAGTTGTATATATCTGGATACTAGAACCTAATCGGAGTATATGATTTACAAATGCTGCATCCCATGCTGCGAGTTGTCTTTTAACTTTGTTTATTTTTTATTTAAAAAAAAAATAGAGACAAAGTCTTACTATGTTGCTCAGGCTCTTGAACTCCTGGCCTCAAGTGATCCTCCCGTCCCAGCCTCCCAGTGTGCTGGGATTACAAGTGTATGCAACTATGCAGGGCCTCTTTTAATTTTCTTGATAGTATACTTTGACACAGAAAAGTTTTGAATTTTGATCAAGTCCAACTTACCTATTTTTTTGATTGCTTCTGATTAAAAAAAATTTTTTTTTTGAGACAGAGTCTCACACTGTCACCCAGGCTAGAGTGCAGTGGCACGATCACTGAAACCTCCACCTCTCAGGTTCAAGCAATTCTCCTGCTTCAGCCTCCTGAGCAGCTGGGATTACAGGCACATGGCACCATGCCTAGGTAATTTTTTTTTTTATTTTTTTATTTTTTAGTAGAGATAGGGTTTCACCTTGTTGGCCAGGCTGGTCTCAAACTCCTGACCTCAGGTGATCCACCTGCCTTGGCCTCCCAAAGTGCTGGGATTATAAGCATGACCCACCATACCCAGCCTGTTTCTGATTTTAGTGTCCTATCTAAGAAACTGTGGCATAATGTAAAGTCACTAAGATTTACACTTATGTTTTATTCTAAGAGTTTTATAGTTTTCAGTCTTACATTTAGGTCTTTTAACCTTTTTGAGTTACATTCATTTTTTTTACATGTGGATATCTAGTTGTCCCAGCACCATTTATTTAAAAGACTATTTTCTAATTGAAGGGTCGTAGTACCTTTGTAAAAAAAAAAAAAGTCAGTTAACTGGCTGGTTGCAGTGGTTCATGCCTGTGATCCCAGTGCTTTGGGAGGCCAACGTGGGAGGTTCGCCTGAACCCAGGGGTTTAAGCCTGCACTGAGCTATGTCACACTAGTACACGCCAGCCTGGGCAACAGAGTGAAACCTGGTGTCTAAAAAAAAAAAAAAATCAATTAACTATAGATGTATGGGTTTATTTCTGGACTCTCAACTGTACGTCTGTTGTTATACCAGTACCACACTGTTTTTATTACTGTAGCTTTTTGGTAGATACTGAAATTGAAAGTGTGTGTCCTCTTTTTCTTTCTTTTTTTTTTTTTTCCTGAGACGGAGTTTCGCTCTGTCACCCAGGCTGGAGTGCAATGGTGTGATCTCAGCTCACTGCAACCTCTGCTTCCTGAGTTCAAATGATTCTCCTGCATCAACAGGCACCCACCACCACACCCAGCTAATTTTTTTTTTGAGACTGAGTCTCGCTCTGTCGCCCAGGCTGGAGTGCACTGGCGCAATCTTGGCTCACTGCAACCTTCGCCTCAGGGTTCAAGTGATTTTCCTGCCTCATCCTCCAGAGTAGCTGGGATTACAGGCACCCACCACCAAGCCCGGCTAATTTTTGTATTTTTAGTAGAGCCGGGGTTTCACCATGTTGGTCAGGCTGATCTGGAACTCCCAACCTCAGGTGATCTGCCCGACTTGGCCTCCAAAAGTGCTGGGATTACAGGTGTGAGCCACCGTGCCTGGCAATTTCAGTCTTTTACAATTTAATGATACTTATTTTATGGCCTAACATATGGTCTGTCCTAGAGAATATTCCATTTGTACTGAGAAGAATGTATATTCTGCTGCTATTGGGTGGAATGTTCTGTAGATGTCTGTTAGGTCTAATTGGTTTATAATTAGTATTGGTAATATAATTGGTAACACTTATTGTTGAATTATCTATTTCTCTATTCAATTGTGTCTGGTTTTGCTTTATATATTTGGACTCTTGTTAGGTATACTAATGTGTATAATTATATCTTTTTTGGTGGATTGATCCTTTCAATGTTATAAAATCTTTTGGATCTATTAACAATTTTTGTCTTAAAGTCTTTTTCTGATATTAACATAGACCCCCCCCCCAACCCTAGTACTTTTGCTACCATTTGCATGGTGTATCTTTTTCTGTCCTTTTACTTCCAACTTATTATGTCTTTGAGTCTAAAGTGTCTCTTAAACAAAGCACATTTTTGGATTGTGTGTGCACTTCTGTGTGTATGTTTTAAATGCATTCTGTTGATCTATGTTTAATCCATTTATATGTAATTATTGATAAGGTTTACATTTGCCATTTTACTATTTGTGTGTTATGTCTTAAGTCTCTTTTATTCCACATTTCTTCCATTACTGCCTTTTTTTGTGTGTTTGACATTTTATTTTGTACCATTTTATCTCTGTCATATATTTACTAGATTTTTAAAGTTTTTTTGTGGCTGCCATAGGGATTACCATTAACATCTTATTCTGAACTATCTGATTCTGATTAATACTAATTCATGCCACTTGTATACAAAATTTTGCTTCTTATATAGCTGTTCCCCTCCTCCTTTATGCTGTTATTGTTACAAATTACATCTTTACACGTGGTCTACCCATCTTAGTTTATAATTACTGCATTTAAGTTACCTTTTAAATCAGATGGGGACAAAAAATGAGTTACAAACCAAAATCATTTATATTTACTTATGTGGTTCTATTTACTGGTGCTCTTTATTTCTCCATGTGGATTCAAGTTACTAGTTTCCTTCCATTTTGGCCTGAAGGACATCCTATAGTATTTTATGTAGGGCAGGTTGGCTAGAGATGAACTCTGTTTTTGTTTATCTGGGAATGTTTTCATGTTGCCTTCATTTTTGAAAGATAGTCTGGCCAAATACAGATTTTTTCATAGTCTTTTTCTTTCAACACTTTGAATATGTCAACCCACTGCCTTTTTTTCATTTTTAATTTTTGTGGATGCATAGTAGGTGTATATATTTATGGAGTACATGAGATGTTTTGATACAGGCATTGCATTCCTGTAATAATCACATCATGGAAAATGGGGTATCTAGTGCCTCAAGCATTTATCCTTTGTGACAAACAATCTAATTATACTTAGTTATTTTTAAATGTACCCATTGCCTTCTTGTTTCCATGGTTTCTGATGAGAAGTCAGTTATAAATCTTATTGAGACTCCCTTGTGTGATGAGTTGCTTTTGTCTTGCCTCTTTCAGAACTGTCTTTTGAGGGTTTGATTATGATATGTCTAGGTATGGAGCTCTTTGAGTTCAACCTACTTGGAGTTCATTGAGCTTCTTGGATAGGTAGATTAATATTTTCCATCAAATGTGAGACATTTTCAACCATTCTTCCTTCCAATATTCTGCCCCTTTCTCTTTTTTTATGTGTATTGGTACATTTGGTGGTATCCCAAAGGTTTTAGAAGTTTTGCTCATTGTTCTTCATTCTTGTTTCTTTCTTTTTCTCAGAGAGGTTAATTTCAACAGATCTGTCTTCAAGTTTGCTGATTCTTTTTCTGTCAAATCTACTATTAAACCTCTTCAGTGAATTCCTCATTTCAACTATTGTACTTTCCAACTTCAGAATTTGTGCTTTCTTCCCCACTACAGTTTTATCTCTTCTTTGTTATTCTGTTTGGGCATCATTCTTATTCTTTCCTTTATTTCTTTAGACCTGGCTTCCTTTGGCTCTTTGAACATGTTTAAAATAGCTGATTTAAAATCTGGTAATAAGGTAAAATACCACATAGCTTGCTGTTCCTACTAGAATTCAACTTTTTTTTTTTTTTTTTTCCCCCAGTTGAAGTTTTCTGGGTTGCTGCAAGCTTTTGGCTAATTTCCAGAGTTCTGTGAAAGTTGATTTTGATAGTATGTGGCAGGTTTTTCAATGCTTTTATGAAGGGAGCAAACTTTCAGTAGTTCATACTGGACTATTTTACTGGATCTTGATTTAGACAAATACATATATATGTGTGTGTGTGTATATATATATATATATATATTTTTTTTTTTTTTGAGATGGAGTCTGGTTCTGTCGCCCAGGCTGGAGTGCAGTGATGCCATCTCGGCTCACTGCAACCTCCACCTCCCAGGATCACGCCATTCTCCTGCCTCAGCCTCCCGAGTAGCTGGGACTACAGGTGCCCACCACCATGCCTGGCTAATTTTTTGTATTTTTAATAGAGTTGGGGTTTCACCGTGTTTGCCAGGATGGTCTCAATCTCCTGACCTTGTGATCCGCCTGCCTCGGCCTCCCAAAGTGCTGGGATTACAGGCATGAGCCACTGCGCCCGGCTCATATATGTATTTTTAAAGCCCTTATCTGTTAGAGACATGGTGATTTTTAGGGTTTTCTGAAATTTCCTTTCAGATACTCTAGCTCACACATCAGAAGAGCATGTGCAGGAAGAGAGATGAAATAATGGTACACGTTGATGGTTATTGGAGCTGGATGCTGGGTACATGGAGGTTCACTCTACCATTTTATTTTTGTATTTGAAAGTTTTCATGATAAAAAGTTTTTAAAAAGAGAAAGGGTACCTTGGGTCCAAACAAGTCTGTATTGAACTGAAAAAAAAAAAAAATTGCATTCCTAACTGGCCTTGAATAGAAGGGAATAAATGTCCTGGGAGATAGATGGCATGTTTGTTGAAAGAATGAAGGGTGAAGAGATAGGATCAATCAGGCACCCCCAGGACAAAAGGATAACTTATACAGCAAGTAAAGACATGTAGCTATCTTGGGCTGAAAGGTAAGGGAATTAATTGGTCAAGTCCAGGCTCAACTCTGGCCCCCAACTCCCAAGTCCATGGTCTCAACTCATTTCCCACCACATCCCAGAGTGGTGGGAAAGCCTTCCCGGAGCTGGCAAGAGAAGGTGTTCCCAACTGAGACTGTTCCATTTTGCCTGAGCAGCACTTTGAACAAGACCCAAAGGCAGAGCTATGCACAGAGGGGCAGGCCTTCAAGGACAGAGGCCTGGGATGAGGTAGGCTTCTGTCCTAAGTTTCTCAACAGCCTCAAGACATCAACTGGGGAAAGGAACTTTCTCTGGTGACCCTATACTTAACCAGTAAAGCTCCAGTAATCTTAAATGATGTAACAAAATGTGCATATGTAAGTTTTTACACCATACTCTAAATACAAGGACCTCAGAATCCTGAGGAGTGTGGGAGATCTACCCAGAAAATACTCCTTGGGCAGCACAGTGCAAGGCCTGGGGCACTGGGTGCTCCTACATTCAAAGCCCAGGGAGGACCTAGCTAGGTTGCTCTGCCACTAGCTCTCTCCAAAGGGGAGAGAGCCACCAGGGAAGACAAGTGCCCTGTAGCCTTGGCTAAAAGAGGAAGGCTTGGGAAGTAAGGACCAAAGCAAGATAGGCAAGAACCCATCATTCCTTCACTTTGACTGTTACCCCTGTCCTTAGGAAGAGGGACAGGAAATCAGTTTTAAGACCCAACTCCTGGACAGGTTTGTGGACACATCTGGGGAATATGAACCTCCTTTGCAGCCAGGTTGGGAGAGAAATAATAAAGGAAAAGAAGTAGGGGTGGGGGTGGAGCCACCAGAGAGAAGAGCAGGCCGAGGTGCTGGGCCAGGGGCACTGCTGGGCAGAGCACAAGCTGCAGGACCTGGGAGCATTGCTACTTGGCCTCATTGTGTTGTCACCATCACCACTGCCAGCATACCAGGCACAGCAGGGGCAGCTCCTGGGTGTGAGGCCAGTCTGGCATCTCTAGGAAGTACAATCTTCCGGTCACTTTGGAAAAGGAGGGGCCAGACGATGCCAGACATCATCCATAGTGGTGAGATTTGAATCCAGCACCCTGTGTAGTGCCACCAGAGTCCCTCACTAAAGGTACCCCAGGTCCATATTACAACTACTTGATTAAAGAACAGGTTTATTGGTGACCTGAAGGAGCCAAGGTCTCCTTTGTGACCCTCACTCCCAGGTGGTAGCAGCCTGCAAGGCCCTCTATGGTAGAAAAGCCAATCACATGATTCAGGGGCATTCCTGGCAAGAGGTCAGATCTCTCTACTCCTAATTCGGAAAATTCCAAATCCTGATTTCAGAGTCAACAGCAAGGTCAGAGGCTGGAGTCTTGATGGGCATGGGGCTCGGGAGGCTGGCGAGTTGCTGGGCAACGTCTGTGGGGGCTGCCAGGGAGGCCACAGGAAAATTGCCCCAAAAGAAGTTGCCGAGAGGGTTTACGCTTGGACAGGGCATAGAAGCTGGCCCTGAGATTGCACTTTGGGTATGATGGGGTCGGTCACCGAGCAGGCCTGGGGAGCAGAGAACCTGCTCACTTGCCCTGGGCATGCCAAGGCTCCATGTTCCAGGCTCACTGGTGCCACCACAGCCTGTCACATGTCCCAGCTCCTCACTGCTGGGACATCTCCAGGTTCTTGATGGGATACAGGTACCACATCACTACCCCTGAAGGGTTGATGATCACTGTGAAGTTGGTTTCATCTCGGAGGCCACTGATGATGTCACCTGAGTAGACGTCCTGGGCCTGCAGTGGGGAGGGACATCACCAATGCCACCATGAGAGTGGCTGCACAGAGACCCCTCCCTAGAGGATGTAGAAGCCTTCTGCCTGGACTTTGGCCTGTCTGTGCTGGGCTTCCAGTATGCCCTACAGAAGTGGGAGCCCTGAATCCCCATCACTTCACCAGCAAATCCAACAGGTGCCCAAGCACAGGCAGTGGAGAAAGCCCCAGCCCATGGAAAACTGTGAGGAACGTGCCAGCAAGGGCTGACCCTTGGGAGGAGGAGTACAGCCCTAGAGGCTAATGGGATTCATATTTATATGCAGTAGCTCTGTTTGCATGGGTTGAAAATACTGGTGCAGAGCACGGCCCTGGCTGCAGCTCTCAGTGCCTGCAGCTCCCCATGGGCACCTGCCAAAGGCCCTAAGCCCATGGCTCAGGGGAGGCCACGTGTGAACAACCACCCCCCATAATACCCTCCCACAGAAATCTGAAGCCCAGGCAGGTGGCTGCAGGCAGCCAGGTGCTCACCTCATATGTCACAGACCCGGTGAAGTTCAGCTGGCCAAGGGAGGACTGGTAGCGATAAGGCATATCGGTCCTGCGGCTGAAGAAGACTAAGGCGCTGGCCTTGTTGGACAGAGGCCGCATGTACACTTCGATGAGAGATTTTTCCTGGGCACAGAAGGTGGCTACTGGCTGGGGTCCCTTGCTCAGACAGGACCTACCGTTGCCTCGCTGGCCCTCCCTGAGTTCTGGGTCCCCCAGTTCACAGCTCCATGTCACACAGGTTTAGGGAGGATGCCACGGGCCTCCAGCACCCCAGCTTATCTAACCCTATCTGCCCACCTTCCCTGACTCAGCAGATACTCATCAACACCTACTCTGAGCCCGGCCCCTATGCTAGCACACTGAGATAAGTGCTGCATGAGGCCCTGCCCCAGAAACTCATAGGACAACGGGAGGGATAAACGCAGAAACAGGGAAACAACAACAGTACAGCGTATGAGTGCCGGCCCCAAACAGCTGCCAGTGCTGGCCTGGAGGGTGCTGTCCACTGGGAACAGTGAACTCTGTTCCAGGAGGGTGGAGAGTGGAGCTGGATGTGAACTCCCATCGTCCAGAAGATTCTCCAGGCCCAGCCCCACCATCAGCCCCTCTGGCAGGGAATTGTTACTTCCTCTGGGCATCACCAGTTCTATAGGTGCCTTCTGTAGTTCTGTAGGTTTCTTTTTACCAGAGTCCAGGATTTGGTAAAGAGTAAAGGCAGCCGGGCACAGTGGCTCACGCCTGTAATCCCATTACTTTGTGAGGCCGAGGCCAGTGGATCACCTGACGTCAGGAGTTTTGAGAGTAGCCTGGCCAACATGGTGAAACCCTGTCTCTATTGAAAAAAAATACAAAAAAAATTAGCTGGGTGTGGTGGCACACACCTGTAATCCCAGCTACCTGGGAGGCTGAGGCAGGAAAATCGCTTGAACCTGGGAGCCAGAGGTTGCACTGAGCTGAGATGGTGCCACTGCATTCCAGCCTGGGCTACAGAGTGAGAGTCCATCTCAAAAAAAAAAAAAAAAAAAAAGAAAAAAAGGCTTTGAGGTGACAGTGAAGTCCAGTCTTGTTTGTACCAATTGTGTAGCCTTGGGATAAAGTTACTTAGACTCTCGAAGTTTCATTTTTCTCATTTGTAAAACGGCAAGATACCTACCTTGCTGAGAAAAAGTATCTAAAACTCCCGGCACATGGTAGGTACTCAATAAATAGCAGCCACTAGTAGTCGTAGTATTCCTTGACTATAACAGCTTCTCCTGGCCGAGTGCGGTGGCTCATGCCTGTAATCCCAGCACTTTGGGAGGCTGACGCGGGTGGATCACCTGAGGCCAGGAGTTCGAGACCAGCCTGGCCAACATGGTGTCTCTACTAAAAATACCAAAATTAGCTGGGCGTGGTGGCAGGCGCCTGTAGTGCCAGCTACTCAGGAGGCTGAGGCACGAGAATTGCTTGAACCCGGGAGGTGGAGATTGCAGTGAGTCGAAATTGTGCCACTGCACTCCAGCCTGGGTGACAGAGTGAGACCCTGTCTCAAAAACAAACAAACCAGCTCCTCCTGCTCTGGAGGGAAGCCCAAGCTCTCTGCAGGCCATCACGGGTGTATAGAAGCTCTGTGCCTCACCCTTCCTGTGTGCACTTATGTGGCTGACACCTCTCATCCCCGACTACCTTGAGCTGTCCTGCTCAGCCCTGCTCTCACCCAGCAAGAGGAGGACAGTTGGAGCAGCTCCCATAGGAGTCCTCAACCATAAGCAACCAGAAGGGGTAGCCCTGGTTGGGGACTGGGCGACTCCTGTACCTCCCCAGGTGTTGCCCCCAGGGAGGCTGGCAGCCTTTCTCTCAGGAGAGCCCAGTTCCTCAGCCCTCCCCTTCCTTCCCTCCACACCCTAGTACCTTGTGAATCCTGCGTCCCTGGATGCCTAAAGGATCCTGGTTGATTTTGATCATGAGTGGATTCTGCAGAATGTCCATGTTCTGGGGGGAGATGGTACGCAGGTCTGTGGACATCAAGAGGGGGGCTGCCAGCACCGTCCACAGGGCCATCTGGGCCCGGGATTGCTCTAAGCTGAGACCGAAGTTCCCAATGAGCAGCTGGGGGCAGAGAAGAGGAGTAGTCAGCTCTCATCTCCTCAAGGAGGTAGACACAGGGACCATCCCCAAACTTGTAGCTGAGGAAGAGCAATTAGGGATTAGGGAAAGATGGCTGTATGTGGAGGAGGCCTGGTTCAGCAAACACCATTCCCCAGCCCTGTGGCCTTGGGGGAGTTAAGTCACCTTCCATCTGAGCATCAGCTTTTTATTTTCCATCAAGAACACAGAGTTGGCGGTAGGGGGTGGGTAGGTGGCCAGGTGCGGCGGCTCACGCTTGTAAATCCCAGCACTTTGGGAGGCTGAGGTAAGGAAGGAGACCACTACTACTCCTGTTGCCCTCCTCCCCCAACCTTGCCTAGTTCACAAGACAGGAGGAGAGAAAAAGCAAAAAGTTGAAATAAACAAAAGTAAGATAAATAGCCAGACAACCTTGGCACCACCACCCCGCCCTAGGACTTAAAAAAAGTAATAATAACATCAACCCCTGACCTAAACTACTTGTGTTATCTGTAAATTCCAGACATTGTATGAAAAAAGCATTGTAAAACTTTTTGTTCTGTTAGCTGATGCATGTAGCCTCCAGTCATGTTTCCCACGCTTGCTTGATGTATCACGACCCTTTCACATGGACCCCTTAAAGTTGTAAGCCTTTAAAAAGGCCAAGAATTTCTTCTTCGGGGAGCTCGGCTCTTAAGACATGAGTCTGCTGACGCTCCCGGCCGAATAAAAACCTCTTCCTTCTTTAATCTGGTGTCTGAGGAGTTTTGTCTGTGGCTGGTCCTGCTACAGACGCAGGTGAATCACTTGAGCCCAGGAGTTAGAGACCATCCTGGCCAACATAGCAAAACCTCGTCTCTACTGAAAATATAAAAATTACCCAGGCGTGGTGGTGAACACCTGTAATTTCAGCTACTTGTTCAAGCACAAGAATCACTTGAACCAGAAGGTGGAGGTTGCAGTGAGCTGAGGTTGCACCACTGCACTCCAGCCTGGGCACAGAGCGAGACTCTGAGTCAGAAAACAAAAGGCCAGGCACGGTGGCTCACGCCTGTAATCCCAGCACTTTGGGGGGCTGAGGAGGGCAGATCACCTGAGGTCAGGAGTTCGGGCCAGCCTGACCAACATGGAGAAACCCCATCTCTACCAAAAATACAAAATTAGCCAGGCGTGGTGGCGCATGCCTGTAATCCCAGCTACTTGGGAGGCTGAGGCAGGAGAATCGCTTGAACCTGGGAGGCGGAGGTTGCGGTGAGCCAAGATCATGCCATTGCACTCCAGCCTGGGCAACAAGAGCAAAACTCTGTCTCTAAATAAATAAATAAATAGGCCGGGCGTGGTGGCTCACACCTGTAATCCCAGCACTTTGGGAGGCTGAGGCGGACAGATCATGAGGTCAGGAGTTTGAGACCAGTCTGGCCAACACGGTGAAACCCCATCTCTACTAAAAAAAATACAAAAAAAAAAAATTAGCTGGGTGTGGTAGCAGGCGCCTGTAATCCCAGCTACTCGGGCAGCTGAGGCAGGAGAATCACTTGAACCTGGGAGGTGGAGGTTGCAGTAAGCCAAGATTGCGCCATTGCACTCCAGCCTGGGCGACAGAGCAAGACTCCGTCTCAAAAAAAATAAAAATAAAAAACAAAAACCCCACGGGGCTGATGGGGGTGGTAATATGCCCTGGCTACATCACAGGTTGTTCAGATGATCAAATGGGCTCCTGTTGTCAAGAAGCTTATAAACTAGGTCAAGTCAATAAGGGTTCCAAGGTGAGACTGGTAAGAAACAGAACTGGACAAAGTTCCTGTACCTACCACTGGCCACACCCACCTGCCCTAGCCACAGCTGAATGGACCAAGGGGGACTCCTGACCCCAGGGCAAGCAATCCATAGTCAGCACACAAGTTACAGGCTTAGTGACAACAATTTAAGCACTGTGTGCCCATCACTGTGCCAAGCATTTCAGAGTTATTTTAACCCTCAACTCTATAAGGTAGCTACTATTCTTATTTTCCAATTGACAAAACTGAGGCACAGAACAAATTAAGTTACTTGCCCAAGGTAAAGTGGCAGAGCTAGAGCTGGGACTCCACAGCAGGCCAGTTCCTGCTCCTCCAGGTTGCTCCCTCCACCTGGCTTAGCACTTGTAATTCTTATAATCATCATAGGATCAATCAGGTAGTAAATGCTTGTTGACTAACAGATAACTATAAAGCTATAAATTGCAACAACAACAAAATGTCACAGGGCAATGACCGAGATAGAATGGAAGGGCTAGAAGCAGGACTGTGAGGGCCAGTCGTCCCTGTGGAGGATGAGGCAGGGAATTGTCAAAAGGATCAGAGGCAGACGGGGGAGAGCAGTCCAGGCACTAGGAATAGCAAGGTCATGATCTTCAACCTGCACAGCAATAACATCTTATTCCAGGATCACCACAGACCCAAGTTCTTGAGCTTTCGACAGAATTGCCTGGGGAGATGGTTAACAGTGGGCATTCCCAGGTTCTTCCCCTGAACATTCTGATGCAAAACATGGGGGATGGGGCCCTGGAAACCAGCTTCTAAGTCAAGTCTAAAGCAACCAGTTCAGGGACACATTTCAGAAGCGCTGACCTAGAACCCGGCAGTGAGCCTCCAAGAAGGAAGAAAGCACAGGGCAGTGGGGAGCAGGGTCGTCACAGATGGTGGGCCTGGGGACATCCCCCTCCATCCTGGTACCATGTCAGGGTCATTCCAGTGCCCAGGGCCGGCCACTGGCTGCAGTATGTCCTGGTGCTCCACGAACCAATTCAGGATGGAGAGCACGCTCCACCAGGAGTCCTGGATGTCATCATAGTTACGCCAGAGGTTGCAGATGTCCGCCAGCAGACTGTAGTTCACCTGGATGTCGAGGGGAAGGCAGAGTCCAGCACCAGAATCACACACTGCAGCCCAGAGACCCATACAGGAGTTGAGGAGGCTCAGCAGGAGACACAGAGAGTGGGGAAGAGGGAAGAGAACAGGCCCCACCGGCTTGCTCAGGATGAGGAGGGCCTCAGAGGGTGGCCCTGCTCTGGGGCTACCGGGGTCTCCCTTCTGTGCATGCTGGTGCCAGGAGCCTACCCTGCCGTCTCATGCCAGCTTGGGTCAAGCCCAGGGTGTGGGCCCAGGCTGGTGCACCCACAAACAACCCTCCCTGACACCCACCCACCCCCATGTTCTCTCAGTGAGAAACTGCTGTCTGCTGTCTTCTCAGCTCCACAGGCCTGAGCCCACCCTTTTTGGTGTCAAACATGCTGAGGGACCCCTCATGAGCCCACAGGCTCCTCCAAGGCTTGGCCCCACCTGCCTGGCCTCCCCAGCCTTCTGGGTCTCCTTGCCCAGTGGGCACCTCCTGGAATCCTGGGCACTGTGTGCCAGCACAGATGGCTCTCCTGCCTCTGATGCCAACTCCTTCAGCCCACTTCACAAGGGCCTCTTCTCTAAGGCCCACCCCTCCCTCCAACACACACACCTCTCTGGGCTGGCTGAGCCCACCCGCTCTTTGCAGCTACTTAACGTAGGTCTCTAGAAACCTACAAACCACCATATGGGCACCTGTGGTGAGAGCAGCCCTGGCTCTGGAAGGCCCCGTCCCTGAAGCCTGGCACTCAGGGAGGTAAGGAGGCCTGGGTGTGGGAAGCGCCATCCGGCAGGGGGCAGAATGGTTTACCTTTGGCGGGAGGCCGCCTTCATAGGCTGGCCAGCTGCAGGAGAAGGCGATGGGGCGGCCTGTGGCATTCAGGGCAGCAGCCATCTTGGGGTACCCTAGAGAAAGCCCAACCCGTTTCAGTCCTGAGGAAGTGCAGGAGGCAGTCTGGGGCCTTAGCCTAGACCTTTTCCCAACAGATGTGAAGAAACAAGCTCCAAAGAGTAGGTGCCTCCCCACATACCCAGAGCCTCAAATGCTTCCAGGGTGGGCTATGCTGCCACTGATATTTAGGGAGCCTGGGAGCCACAGTCCCCCTAACCTCTGGGTGGGGGGAATTGGGAAGCTTAGCCAGGTGGGCGCTGGGTAGATCTCCATGGACACCCTCCCCATCTGCCTGTGTGCCCCAGCCAGCTGCGTAACTCACCCTGGGCCCGCTCCTCGGTGGTGGAGAAGCAGCCATCCAGCTTGAGCATGTCTACCTTCCACTCGGCGAAGGTCTGAGCATCCTGGACCACCTTGTCCAGTGTGGTGCCTGGGTAACCCATGCAGGTGAAGTTGCCCATGTCTGCGTAGATACCCAACTTCAGGCCCAGGGAGTGAACCTGTGGGGGTTTGAGGACACAGTGGGCTCAAGCAGGACCCTCAGGGAGCCTCCTCAAGGCATATCTGACCCGGTCCCATTAAACCTCCAGTGGCTCCCACGGACCAAAGGAGATGGTCCCAGCATGCTGGCCCGGCCTCTGCCCACGATGGGCCACCTCTCCCCCAACACACACCTCCCAGCAGCTGTTTCTTGCCCCTAGGCCTTTGCTCCTGCCATCCTCTCTGCCTCCAATGCCATCTCTCTGGGCTCAGCTCAAGAACTGCCTCCTCCAGGGAACCTTCCTGGAATACCAGGCTGCGTGAGATGCCCTTTCTGGCTCTCACTCAACAGAGTGGGCCAAAAGTCAGTGTTCATTTGTCTGTTTCCCCCACTAGACTGTGAGATCTCAATCATGTAAATGAGCCCTAAGCAAGGTAGGGTGAAAGGAGTGGTCTAGCCCTGAGGCCAAGGGCAGGGCTGGGGTGCAGCTCACGTAGTCAGCCAGGAAGGGAATGCCATGAGGGAAGCGCTTGGGATCTGGCATCAGGCGGCCACTGGCATTGCGCCCACCGATCCAGCAGTCATCAATGTTGAGGTATGTGTAGCCCATGTCCCGCCATCCATCCTGTGCCATCCGGTCAGCCATCTCCATGAAGAGCCGTTCACTAGTGAGGGGCAGGGGGATGGGGTAGCTCAGGGACCCAGCCCGGCCCTCACCCACACCCTGCCTCAGCTGTGATTGAATCTGGGCTATAAAAACCATGACCTTGCTGAGCCCTAATCCAGGTATAAGTGTAAATGACCACCAGGGATTGTGCCATGAGCCATAAGCAAGCTGGCTTGAAAGGAGTGGCTGGCCCCAGGCCAAAAGGCAGGACTGGGTCAGGGGAAGTACAGGGGGCCTGGCCTGACCGTCTAACAGTTATCTTCGGGGCTGGGTCCATGTAAGATCCCTGCCTCGTGACCAGGTTGGGGCCTGACAGTCCCTACAGAGGCTCCAGGCAGGTCACGGGGCTAGGCGTCAGACAGTCCGAGTGACTTCTGGCTGCAGTCTCTGGGATGGAGAACTCTGACCTTGCCCTCTTTTGTAGTGGACCCTCCACTTCCTGCCCCTGACTGCAGGGCCCTGGGCAAGGCTCATCAGGTGAGTGTGGACCTTACTCACCTGATGCAGTTCTTTGGGTCCTCATCACAGTTAATGTTGCAGCGGAAGCGTTCCCAGGCCAGCCAGCCCATGGGTGGTGTCTGCAGGAGCCCATTGTCCAGCATCAGCACCTGGGCCACATGTCCCAGCAAGAGCACTAGGGGGCAAGGGAGGAGGGGATGGTGACTGTCAGTTGCCCCCACAGCTCCAGCCCTCATCCCACCCCATCTGTATGTTGCTCAGCCCTACAGAGGCTGCCTGCCTATATATAAGGGAAACTGGACTCCTGGGTTTAGGGTAGAATCGGCTCTTCCTGTAAAGGCTGGCTCTTGCAAAGCAGTAAGTGGGAGGATGGTGCCTGGGCCAGGCAGTGGCTTGAGGTCTGGCCATCACCACAGCAGTGCTGGAATTAGCAAAACTAACACCTTATGTCCTTCCCTTCCTATAACCCCCATCAGTAACTCCCATCCCATACATAGAACTTAACAGTACAGATGCTCCTAGGCCTACCATGGAACTACGTTCTCATAAACCCACTGTAAGTTGAAAATATCACATCAGCCAGGTGCAGTGGCTCATGCCTGTAATCCCAACACTCTGGAAGTCCGAGGCGAGTGGATCACTTGAGGTCAGGCCAACATGGTGAAACCTTGTCTCTACTAAAAATTCAAAAACTTAGCCAGGAGTGGTGGCATGTGCTGTACTCGGGAGGCTGAGGCAAGAGGATCACTTGAACCCCAGAGGCGGAGGCTGCAGTGAGCTGAGATCGTGCCACTGAACTCTAGCCTGGGCTGTGACAGACGGCGACCCCATCTCAAAATAATAAAAAAGAAAATATTATGTCAAAAATGTACTTAACACACCTAACCTGCCAAACATAGTAGCTGAGCCTAGCCTACCTTAAAAGTGCGGACAGGCCAGGCACGGTGGCTCACGCCTGTAATTCCAGCACTTTGGGAGGCCGAGGTGGGCGGATCACCGTAAGTCAGGAGTTCAAGACCAGCTTGGGCAACATGGTGAAACCCTGTCTCTACTAAAACTACAAAAAAATACCGGGGTGAGGTGGCGAGTGCCTGTAATCCCAGCTACTCAGGAGGCTGAGCAGGAGACTTGCTTGAATCTGGGAGGTGGAGGTTGCAGTGAGCCAAGATCGCGCCACTCCACTCCACTCCACTCCAGCCTGGGCGACAGAGTGAGACTCTGTCTCAAAAAAAAAAAAAAAAAAAAAAAAGTGCGACAACCCACATTAGCCTACAGCTGGGCAAAATCATCTAACGCAAAGCCTATTTTATAATAAATTGTTGAATATTTCATGCAATTTACTGAATACTGAAACACAGTGGTTGTATAGGTACTGTAGTTTATACTGAATGTGTGTCGCTTTCACACCACAGTAAAGTTGAAAAATCGGTAAGTTGGACCATTGGCCAGACTCCAGGTCTCCTGAGCCCCAGTCCAGAGCTCTTTGCTCTCTACCACAGACCCTCAAGAGGCCTCAGAGAGGCTTAAGAAGTAAGCCAGCCAGGATGGGCACCCAATCAGCTCACCTAAGTGAGCCCTTTCCCCCTCGGGCCTCAGTTTCCTTATCTGTAATATGAAGTTACTGTAGGGACTGTACAGGCGGTTCTCCGCACATGTTGATATCACATCAGTTAGGGCCTCTATGCTTGAGGGAGAGGAAGTGAGAAAGAAAGGGCCCCTTTGAAGGAGAAATGATTCCCGTATGGGGAAGCATCTCCTCCCTTCCTGCCCAGCTCTAAGTAAAAGAGAGAGGAACCTGTCTCCCCACATACCCACATTAGGGAAGAAGCATCAAAGCACTCCTTGTAGCACTCAACCCTACCTTTCCAAGCCACCCCAGCCGGTGTAGGTACCTGTCTTCAGCAGCATCGCGCTGGACTCAGCTTCCGAGGACCTGACCAGATCTGGTCTGCGGTTATCAGCTGTATGTGTTGGGCTCTGGAAGCTAAGAAACGTCTGAAAAGCACTGGGGTCACGGCTGCCTGGCTAGCTCGGCCGCCCTCAACCTCGGGCGTGGATCCTACACTCGGTCCCCAAGTTGCCCGCCCCATCCCCAGCCATCACTTCCCGGAGCTTGAGTTCTTCCTTCAGAAATACTAAACAACGCGTCTTGGATGTCAGACCTCACACCCTCTGCAGTGCTGGGAGTCCAGAGGGCCTACGGGCCGCCTTCGGCCCGGCCCGGGCTCAGAAAAAGGCAGCGACTGGCTTAAGATCACCCAGAAAGAGCGGAGGGGCGAGGCTGCGTCCAGGCTCCGGACTCCCAGCCGGGTCCGGGTTCCCGCCCTGGGCCCCCCAAAACCGCAGAGCCCCCTCCCGCCGCACTTATCCTACCGAAGCGTTCAGAGCCGCTGCCGCTTCTGACTCGAATCCGGTAACCTGATAAGTCCGAAGCGTTCCAGTGAGGGCGGGGCCTCACGAAGGCAATCCTTCGCGCAACCTATCAGAATCCCCCCTAGCAACGCTGTGCCCCGCCCATATGGGCCCGGCCTCCCAGCCTCCCTAAGCCCTTCCCCGCTGGGCTCCCGCCCTGCGTGCTAGCGAGGCTGACATTGGCAGAGCGGGCTCGGGGCTGTCCTTCGTGGCCCGGACCCCGCGAGGCCTGTCCTTCCACCTACTGTGGGGACCAAGAGGGCGAGGATCGTGCCAGGCTCACCCTGGGCGCTCAGTAAGCGTCCGTGCAGTGAATATCTGTTGAGGCCTTTGTGCAGAGGAAAAGAGAGACTGCTCTGAAGCAAGGCCCCCCAGTGAGCTGCTAGGAAAGTGGAAGTCTGGGATTAATCGTCTCTACAAGGAGGGTGCGTGGGGGGCAGCAAAGCAGGCGGTCACAGCTCCCGCAAAGGCAGCCGGCTCCCCTTCCCCGCATGACGCTCAGGGACTGCTGGCACAGACTGGGCTACTTCCTTCTTCATTCATTCATCAAGTATTTATTGAGAAACTGCTAAGTGCCAAATGCTTTGTTCTGGTCATTGTAGGGGCAGAAAGGTGTGATATTTTCCCTTACTCATCCCAAAGGTCACAGCGGACACTCCTATAAACAAAATATAGCTTAGCAAGAGAAAAGCATAATAGATTGATTTACTCCATGTTTTATGTGACTTGAGAGCCTTCAGGAATGAAGACACAAATACTCAGGGAAAACTTTATTTTTATGTCTCGGTTTGATGAAGAATGCACAGCCCTGGCCGGGTCTGGTGGCTCATGCCTGTAATCCCAGCCCTTTGGAAGGCTGAGGCAGGAGGATCGCTTGAGGCCGGACATTCAAGGACAGTCTGGGCAACATAGTGAGACCCCATCTCTACAAAAAATTAAAAAGCCAGGCAGGTGCCTGTGGTCCCAGCTACTTGGGAGGCTGAGGTGGGAGGATTGCTTTAGTCCAGGAGGTAGAGGTTGCAGTGAGCTGTGATTGTGTCACTGTACTCCAGTCTGGGCAACAGAAAAAAAAAGGAATAAGGAATGGACAGCCTCTCCCTCTCCCTCTCCCCCCCATTCTTTCTTCGGTTTCCCTCTACTTCTTTCTTCCGTCTCCCTCTGTTGCCGAGGCTGGACTGTACTGCCGTGATCTCAGCTCGCTGCAACCTCCCTGCCTCGGGCTCCTGTGATTCTCCTGCCTCGGCCTGCCTGGGAGTGCCTGGGATTGCAGGCGCGCGCACCCACGCCTGACTGGTTTTTGTATTTTTGGTGGAGACGAGGTTTCGCCGTGTTGACCCGGCTGGTCTCCAGCTCCTGGCCTCCAGTGATCTGCCCGCCTCCGCCTCCCGAGGTGCTGGGATTGCAGACGGAGTCTCGCTCACTCAACGCTCAATGTTGCCCAGGCTGGAGTGCAGTGGCGTGATCTCGGCTCGCTACAACCTCCACCTCCCAGCAGCCTGCCTTGGTCTCCCAAAGTGCCAAGATTACAGCCTCTGCCCGGCCGCCACCCCGTCTAGGAAGTGAGGAGAGTCTCTGCCTGGCCGCCCATCATCTGGGATGTGAGGAGCCCCTCTGCCCGGCCGCCCCATCTGGGAAGTGAGGAGCGCCTCTGCCCAGCCGCCCCCTCTTCCTGGCCGCCATCCCCTCTGCCCGGCCGCCATCCCGTATAGGAAGTGAGGAGCGTGTCTGCCCGGCCGCCCATCCTCTGGGATGTGAGGAGCGCCTCTGCCCGGCCGCCCCGTCTGGGAGGTGAGGAGCGCCTCTGCCCAGCCGCCACCCCGTCTGGGAGGAAGTGAGGAGCGCCTCCGCCCCGCCGCCCCGTCTGGGAGGTGTACCCAATAGCTCCGAAGAGACAGTGACCATCGAGAACGGGCCATGATGATGATAGCGGTTTTGTTGAAAAGAAAAGGGGGAAACTTGGGGAAAAGAAAGAGAGATCAGATTGTTACTGTGTCTGTGTAGAAAGAAGTAGGCATAGGAGACTCCATTTTGTTCTGTACTAGGAGAAATTCTTCTGCCTTGGGATGCTGTTGATCTATGGCCTTGCCCCCAGTCCCGTGCTCTCTGAAACATGTGCTGTGTAAACTCAGGGTTAAATGGATTAAGGGCGGTGCAAGATGTGCTTCGTTAAACAGATGCTTGAAGGCAGCATGCTCGTTAAGTCATCACCACTCCCTAATCTCAAGTACCCAGGGACACAAACACTGCCTAGGAAAACCAGAGACCTTTGTTCACGTGTTAATCTGCTGACCTTCTCTCCACTATTATCCTATGACCCTGCCACATCCCCCTCTCTGAGAAACACCCAAGAATGATCAGTAAATACTTAAAAAAAAAAAAAAAAAGGAATGGACAACTGTGTATAAACGCAATTAGACAAAAGGGAATGATTTAATGTTAATAGCTGAGTGTGGAAACCCAGCAGTGTCTGTTCAGATTCAGATTCTTCTTGTTCTCTCTGTGTGGCATTCCCTCCTGCTGGGAAGAGGGCAGGACCCCTTCTGGAATGAGAGTCTTACGACCTAGTATCAGACAAGGTAGGTCAGAGAATTCCTTTATGGCCAAGCCCGACACAGAAAGGTGGGGGATGTTTCCAGTAATATTTGCAGTTTCTTTTTTTTCTTTTGAGACAGAGTCTCCCTCTGTCGCCAGGCTGGAGTGCAGTGGCACAATCTCTGCTCATTGCAACCTCCGCCTCCCAGGTTCAAGCGATTCTCCTGCCTCAGCCTCCCAAGTAGTTGGGACTACAGGCGCACGCTACCACACCCAGCTAATTTTTGTACTTTTAGTAGAGGTGGGGTTTCACCATGTTGGCCAGGATGGTCTCAATCTCTTGACCTCGTGATCTGTCCACCTCAGCCTCCCAAAGTGCTGGGATTACAGGCATGAGCCACTGTGCCCGGCCAATATTTGTAGTTTCTATAACTCACCTTAGGGAGGAGGAATTTTAGTTTCTATGGCCTGCCTTGCAGGAGAAAAACGGGAGCAAGAAGGGGGCAGGAGAAGGTCAGAGAGATACTTTGCTTCTGAGGCTCTTCCAGTGTCCTTTGGTTCAAAGTACTCAGTATGCCCAAGTGCCATATTTTTAGGCATTGCTTTCTGAGCCCCAACAGCACCTTCACTCAGATGGCCACTGGGTGTCTCAAACATAACCCAGACCAAGCACCGGCCACCTTCCACATCTCAGATAATGACAACTCTCCTAGGTGCTCAAGTCAAAACTGTGCAGTCCTGCCTGCTCTTTCCCTCACTCCCCACATCCAACTCCTCAGCAAATCCTGTGTTCTCTACCTTCAAAAGCCATTCTAAATCTGGCTGCCTCTCCCTCCCTGCTCTTGCCACGTTTGTGACATCTTGCCTGGATAGTGGCAGCAGGCTCCTCACTGGTCTCCAGCCTCCACTGACATTGATTCTCGCCACAGAAGCCAGAGTATGCCTTGAAATCGCTCAGGTCCCTCCTCACAGCCCTGTCTAGAGTAACAGCCCTCCCAGATTTACAGAGCCCCATCCCACACCTTCCACCCCCACCTCCTACTGTCTGCCCCTCCCCAGGCCTCCCAGCCTCACTGGCCTTGTTGCAGGTCCTCAAACACAACAGGCCTGAGGGCCACTGCGCTGACCGTTCCCTCTGCCTGGAATCGGCATGGCTGGCTCCCTCATTTTCTTCAAGTATTTGTCCAATGTTACTTTCTCAGTGAGGCCTACCCTGACCACTCTATTTGCAATTGCAACCTCCCTACTCCCACAATTTCCCGTCTCCCTTACCCTCCTCTGTTTTTCCATGCCACTTATTACCTTCTAACACATTTATTATGGTGTACAGTATTAACTGAATAAAATTTAGTAGGGGAGACAGGCAATAAACAGGAAAATAAAAGTATGAGCATAGGAAAGTTTACTCTAGCAGTGAGTGCTCTGATGGAAATAACACCCCAGGGATGGGACAGAGACTGCAGGGTAGGTTGCTTTACAATGGTCCCAGAGGGGACCACTGAGCAGAGACACAAATCTGCCTCCAGAGGCGTCCTGAGGAGTGGAGCTGCGGTTGGGGGTGGGAAGGAAGGCCATTCTAGGCTGCAGGAACTGCAAGGGCAAAGGCTCTGAGGTGGGAGCCAAGCTCGTGGGCAGATGTTTGAGGACACTTCTGGCTTCCAGGGCCTTCCAGAAGCTCCACTCCCTTGGGTTTGGTTGTGCATTCCTGCGACCTTCACCGCAGGCCTCCTCCTCGACCCACTAGTGCAGATCCTGGGGGCTGCCCTGGGTTTCAGGCCAGGGAAGCAGAAATGGGTAATTTCCAGAGGCAGAAATCAGCCGACCCCGGCGGCCCGGTGGGTGGCCAAGAAAGCTTGGCTGGCTCTCGCGGGCTGTGTAGGAGCCCACCCTTAGGAGGTGCCCAGAGACATCCCTGGTTTGGCTCTGCCGGGGAAGTGGGCCGAGCAGGGAGAGGGGGACCAGAGAGGAAGAGATGGACTGAGTTTTCCTGACGGTGGGCTGGGTCCGAGGCCCGTGGACCGTCCGATGGGGGCCTCTGGGTTCGAGGCCGCCCGCACCGACCAGTGCTGTGGCTCGGGCAGTTCACCGCCCTCTCGGGCCTCAGTTTCCCGCCCTGGCAGATCCCGAGGCGGCCTCGGAGATCCCGGGCCTGGCGAATACTGGGCGGGGAGGGGCGTTAACTCCAGCCTCCCGGGCGGGGTCTCCCGGCTCCCGCGGCCACGTTGCAGCCCAGGCGGAGGCGCGGGGTCTCGAGCCGGGATCGCCCTCCTGGGCTTCCGTGCGATCGGCGGCGGGAGGTGAGAGTGGGCCCGGCGGGCTCCGGGAGGAGGTGGCCCCAGGGAAGGCGTGGCCGCGGGGAAGCGGCGGGGAACAGCCCCGACGCGAGGACGGGGAAACCGAGGCGGCAGCCAGGGAGACCCTGACCGAGGTGACCTCTGTTTAGGGCGACAGCCGGGTTGGGGATCCCCGCAGTGGCCACTGGCCCGGCGGTCCCGCACCCCTAGCGCGCCTCTCCTCCAACAAAAGAATCCAGGAAGACGCTGGGGCGGGCGGGAGGCCGGGTGTGCCGCGGCCTGGCCCCCCTACTGGTGGAGAGGAGGGAGCGCCCTTCCCCAGACGCGGGGGAGGGGAGAGGTCATGGCCCCACGGGCTGCCCACCCCCTCCCTGTGCCCCAGTGCTGGGCCCAGGACCCCCAGTGAGGCCATTCGTCTGGCAAACATCTGTGATCTCCTCCCCCTTCCTGGGCCACCCCTACTGGAATGGCCTCTCTCCTCATCCAGGGGCCTGGCTTGTTTTTCTCCATAACCCTTAGCATTACGGGTCCTTATGTTATCTCTTATTTCACTAATTATTCTTTCATTAATTTATTAGTGTTTATTTTGTTTGTCTACAGTGTGTTTCCCCCTGTGGGAATGTAGGCTCCAGGGGGGCGGGAGACTTCGATTTGTCCACTGATGTATTCCCATTAATTCAGCAGATCCCTCCTGAGGGCCTCTCTGAGCCCTGCACAGTGCTGGGTATTGGGGTTCTCCTGGGAACTTAGCCGAGCCCCACCCTAGACATTCTGGGGCTGGGAACAGTGCTGTAAACACATAACATCATCGTGGGATGAAGGAAACAAACCAGAAATGGGGGGGTCTACTGGTCAGGTGACCTTAGGTCAGGCCACCTTGGTGGTCAGGGCCACCTTAGATGATATGGTGATCATGGAAGGCCTCCCAGATTAGGTGACTTCAGTTAAAGCCAGGAAGTGCTAGAAGGGAAAAGCTAGGAACCATGAGGGCACGTGTAGCTCTGACCTGGACTCAGGCAGGGAGCTGGGGTCTGAAGAGTAAAGGTCAAGACAAGGGGACTCAGCCCCTTAAGCTGCTCAGGGGTTCCTGGCTGGGTGGATGGGTGGGGGGATTCTCAGGGGTCAGGGAAGGCTTCCTGGTGGAAGCTGTGGTTTCATTAGGCCTCGAAGGTGGAGTAGGAGTTCTCATTCTTTGGGATAAGCTGACTGGGCTTGAGAATTGTTTTGCAGGATCCCTGGGAACCAGGTGGTCGAAGGGCTGAGCTGTGTGGCCAGACAAGAGGTCCCTGCCCTCCCCCATTGAGCCCTGCTGGTAAGTGGGTACAGTGTGAGGGATTTGGGAGACGAAGCTCTGCGTCTCATTGGCCATGTAACCTTGGGCAAGTTCCCCTCACTGTGCTGGGCCTTGGTTTTCCATGAGTAAGGACAGTTGGACTAAGTGCCGTTCATGATGCTGGGGGCACCCACATTCAATGGCTGCGGTTAGCTCTTCTCAGCTGTACCCTGGGTTTGTGCCACACTCTTGTGTACAGAGTAGCTCCCCATCTGGCCCTGAAGGCTGCACATTGAGACAGAAAAATAATGTTTTATCTGAGGAATTGGAGCCCCTTTAAATAATCAGGCCCAGACATATTGAAACGCAACAGCTGTGAAGTCTTACTCCTCCCTTGAGCTAAAGAATTATCTCTTTTTCTTTTTTTTTTCTTTTCTTTTCTTCATGTCAGATCGGTAATGTGCCCACATGGTAACAAGGTTCGAGGGTGGCACAGCTCACACATGCACGTGAACACCCAATCATCACGCTCACGAACTACAAAAGGATCAAGAATTACCTCTTGAAGCCACTTGCTACGTGGCTCTAGAGTGACAGCAAGTAGCCATAAAATGCTATACACTGGACACCCTATAGTTCATACCCTATAGTTCAACAATGTATAGCCAATAACTAATCAATGTTATTTCTTTTTTTTTTTGAGATGGAGTTTCTCTCTTGTCACCCAGGCTGGAGTGCAATGGCACAATCTTGGCTCACTGCAACCTCTGCCTCTTGGGATCAAGCAGTTCTCCTGCCTCAGCCTCCCGAGTAGCTGGGATTACAGGCACCCGCCACTGTGCCTGGCTAATTTTTGTATTTAGAGACGGGGTTTCACCATGTTGGCCAGGCTGGTCTCCAACTCCTGAGCTCAGGTGATCCACCCACCTCGGCCTCCCAAAGTGCTGGGATTACAGATGTGAGCCACCGCACCCCACCCCACCAATCAATGTTATTTCTATAAAGCAAGGAGAATTCCTGCCAAACAACTTTGTCATCCTTGCCCCCTTCTGCCTATAAAAACCTGATTGTAGGAAAGGCCCAATGCAGCACACCCCACGGCAACTTAGAAGTTTGTTCTGGGCAGTTGTCGTTACTCTCGCTCAAGTAAACGCTTTAAAGTTATATTTTGTGCCTCAGCTTCTGCCTGTAGGTCAATAAGATTCAACTGCTATATGCAAATAAGAGGCCAGTAGAGGCCCAGGAGGGTCATGGAAACCCTGGAAGCTTGGCCTCAGAGTTGGAGTTGAGAGGACCCCAGATTAGGGGATAGTTTAAGCACAGTGGTTTCAATGGGTCTGGTGTCCATTCAGCTCAGCTGGGGCCTGTTTCTTTGGATTTTAGAAAGCTGTGCCCAGGTCCTGCCATACCTCCTGTCTGATGCAATCTCGTTATTCTTTTCTCCAAGTCCGCCAATGTCCAGTTTTTTTTCCATGATCCTCACAACATCCCTTTGAGAGAAAAGGAAGGAAAGACGAGCCCACTTCTTAGGAGACTTTAGGGGACTTAGGGACACAGCAAGCGAGTAGGAGCCCCAGGGCTGGGGTCCAGGTTGCCTCCGGAGCCAGTGCTGTTCCCCAGGGGGGCACGGAACCACCTCCCTCTCTGATCTGCTGCCATCTCTCTCGCCTCACAGTTCCCGTGGGAGCCATGAAGCTGAACGAGAGGAGTGTAGCCCACTATGCACTCAGCGACTCCCCAGCAGACCACATGGGCTTCCTGCGCACCTGGGGGGGCCCAGGGACCCCACTGACCCCCAGTGGCACTGGCCGAAGATGCTGGTTTGTCCTCAAGGGCAACCTGCTATTCTCCTTTGAGAGTCGCGAGGGCCGGGCTCCACTGAGCCTGGTGGTGCTGGAAGGTTGCACAGTGGAACTGGCAGAGGCTCCCGTGCCTGAGGAGTTTGCCTTTGCCATCTGCTTTGATGCCCCTGGAGTGCGCCCACACCTGCTGGCCGCAGAAGGGCCGGCGGCCCAGGAGGCCTGGGTGAAGGTGCTGTCCCGGGCAAGCTTTGGCTACATGCGCCTGGTGGTACGCGAGTTGGAGAGCCAGTTGCAGGACGCACGCCAGAGCCTGGCTTTGCAACGCCGCTCATCCTGGAAGTCTGTTGCCAGCCGCTGTAAGCCCCAGGCTCCTAACCACCGAGCTGCGGGCCTGGAGAATGGCCACTGCCTCTCCAAGGACAGCAGCCCTGTGGGCTTGGTTGAAGAAGTGGGCAGCAGGTCTGCAGGGCGGGGGTTGGCTGAGTGGGAGCTGCAGGGCCCTGCCAGCCTCTTCCTAGGCAGGGGGCAGAGCCCTGTGTCCCCTGAGACCTCCTGCTTCTCTACCCTGCATGACTGGTATGGCCAGGAGATCGTGGAGCTGCGGCAGTGTTGGCAGAAGAGGGCCCAGGGGAGCCAGCCAAAATGTGAGGAACAGGATAGGCCCTAAGTCTGGGCCCTTTGAGTCAGGAAACCAGGGCCAGTTCTTTTTCAGGAGTTAAATGTTTACCCATTTCCAAGGTTGCGTTTTGGGAGGGGACATGGGTTCTCTCCTTCTTGCTATTTAGGCATTCTCCAGGTTCCAGATCCACCCGTGTGTCTGGAAGGGACTGAGGGACCATTCCTTCCATCCTCTTTATTTCCTGAGGTCCAGAGAAGGCAGGAGACTTAGCAGCCACAGAGCAAGACCCCAATCTCCTGACTGCACTGGCCTGACTGCCCCCTCCCAGGGGATGTTAATGAAATGAAGGAAGCGGGGAATGTCAACCGAGACTGTCACAGGCTTGCCCTACCTTTGACCTACACACCAGGCTCTAGAACCATAATTTCCAACCTGGGGAGTCTCCTGTGCATTTAAATCCAAGGTAGGCTGCAGTATTGGCTTGAAGCTCTGACACTGTCAGAGAAAGTGGATTTATTGTGTCATAGGAGTTTCTGGGACCCAGCTCTTCCTGAGAGGGGTGGGAAGACTGGGGATGGGATCCTCACTCAGCAGTTTGGGTAGGGCCCTTTGAGGCAGAGGGTCTTCGGCCAGTGAAGAGAGATTTATTCTGCTCAGTGCTGGGGTCCCATCCTTTCTCCCTGGCTGCCCTGTTAACAGATGGTGCTGGACCTTGCCCCGGAAGGGGCTTGTAGCTTTTTTATGTCAACGAAATGCCCTCCTGTACTCTGTCTTCAGCAGCCAACTCCTGGAGCTGCCAAGTGAGGGGTTAAAGAAGAGGTGGGGAGGCAGTATGGCTCCCTGGGGAAAGTCTGTTGCTTTGGTTCTCAGTCCTGGGTATTCTAGGAGCTTGGACACAGGATTCCTTTTCCTGTGCTAAAATTCTCTCTCCTGGTTGGGCTCCGGTAAACTGAAGCTGCTGGAGAAACCACCTGGGAACTCTCATAGCCCTGTTTGTCACCCAGGGTGTACTTGCCAGAACCTTTCCTTGCTACTCTGCCCAACATCGGGAGGCAAAGCGGCTGGGTCACCAGAGCCTGACCATACGCCCCAGGGGTAAGACGCAGAGGCCGGGAAGAGACACCCCCTCCCAAACACAGAAAACTTGCCCCTTCCTAGCCTCGGCTCCCCTGACTGGGGCCTTGGGCAGGACCGACCCGCATCCAACTAGGCCTAAGGGGTAGGCTCTGAGCCTCTTACCCCTAGGAGGCGGAGATGCGCCCAAGGCGGGCGCCCGGCCTGTTCCCCAGCCCTGCCTGGAAGCCCCGCAGCCACTGCATTTTGTTTAAACACAGATAGCACGGGCCTTTCTCTTATTGCTACAGTGTTTTGTACACGGTTAAAACACTAGTAAAGCTTTTTCGTTATTACTCCTTCGGCTCCCTGGGTTTATTTCCACAGCCGGCCGCTGAGGCGTGTTCTGACCGCCGGGCAGACCCAGGACCGCGGCCACGCCCAGCAGGACGCGGACTGAGGGAGCCCGGGCGGCGCCGCCGCTCTCGTGACGCCACCACGCCGGCCAGTGACAAACACCTCCCTCCCGCCGCCCCAGGAGCCGCCCGCACTGCACGAGTGGGAGGGCTGGGCTTCTCGTGTACTCCTCAAACTCTCGCGAGGCTTCGGGCGGCTTTCTTCCCGAGGGCGGCACCAGGGCCGGGCGGTGGGGTCCGGGTGCTCGGGTGAGGGGCGGAGCTGGGGGCATGGCGTCTGGAGCGGCTCGCTGGCTAGTACTGGCACCCGTCAGGTCCGGGGCTCTCCGGAGCGGGCCTAGCTTGAGGGAAGATGGCGATGTCGCCGCCGCACGGAGCGGCTCAGGCCGGAGCCTGGTACCGTCGAGGTCAGTCATCGTTACCCGCAGCGGCGCCATTTTGCCCAAACCGGTGAAAGTGAGTGTCTTCCTGGAGACGCGGCGAAGGGGCTGAGGCCAGTCATTGTGGGGAGTGCGTGAGGGCGGCGCTGATTGAGAGAAGGCGAGGCCAATCATAACGATTACTGTAGACTGAAAGGCGGACCAAGAATACGCTAATGAATTGCTAATTTTGACAGGTGTGGAGAAAATGGTAGGTAGACAGAAGATGGGGGGCAAACGCTGAGGAAGTTGGCCTTTTACATTAGTTTGTCCTGAGAGGTGCGGTGCTCTGCTCCTCTGGAGTCAAAAGACTAGGCTGTGTGCTTCTAGCTTAGACCAGTCCTGTAATCTCTGCCCTGCCTGTCTCCTAGTTTATGGGATGAAATATGAATTTTGAAAGGACTCTGTAAATAAAGGGTACGTGGGACGGGTCTCATCTTTTTATTAGTTGTCACCTAGTATTTAATTCATGTGATTTACAGTCCTGATAGATGTGCAGGGAATTATTACAATCACGGTTTTTCAAATGAAGAATCGGGCTAGAGCGGTGAAGCTAGTACCCAAGGCCAGCGCTGAGGCCGCAGCATCCGGGTTTCTTCCTGGTACCGTCCCCACCAGGTCCTATCTTTTTCCAACACTGAACGCTATCACATGCTTGAGTTTTTCTAGGGAAAACGGAAACAGTCCCTTATATCAAGCAAAAGTTTGCTTTACGACTGCAGGGCTGTGTGGTGTGGGAGTTAAAAAAACAAATTCTCTTAAAGCTAGTCTGGCCTATGCTAACTCACACAATTGACTGTAGGTCCATGTTGGGAAAGACCTGCCTTATCAAAACAGTTGGAAAAATTTTTTTTAAATTCTAGGAATATGAGAGAAATGTTGCTGAGATTTTACTGACATTCTCCCAATCCATCTAAATAGTCTTTGAGTGTAAATAATGCCCACTTTTAAATACATCTGTTTCTAAAATTTTTAAATCAAATTTCTCAGGCATCAGGGAACCTGTTACTTAGTGAACTGTATAGAATATCCCTTCACTGTACATCTTTCTGTCATCGGTTTTCGTGTATTTCGTGTTCAGGTAGAGCTCACTGTAGTCTGGCCCTCCTAGTACTGGTGCACCCGATTGCCTGTAGGGATTTAAAGTAATTAGCAGGCTGTGTCCTAACTTTAGATGTCTAGGGTGCCTTAGACTTTTCTTTCCAGTGGACTTTTCGTCCACTTTGATGGCCATAACAGTCATTTTATCTCCTTTTCTTTTTTTTTTTTTTTTGGAGACGGAGTCTCACTCTGTCATCCAGGCTGGAGTACAGTGGCACAATCTTGGCTTACTGCAACCTCCGCCTCCCGGGTTCAAGTGGTTCTTCTGCCTCAGCCTTCTGAGTAGCTGGGACTACAGGCATGTACCACCACACCCGGCTAATTTTTTCTATTTTTAGTAGAGACGGGGTTTCACTATGTTGGCCAGGCTGGTTTCGAACTTCTGACCTCGTGATCCACCCGCCTCAGCCTCCCAAAGTGCTGGGATTACAGGTGTGAGCCACTGCGCCTGGCCTTTTTTCTTTTTTTTAGACAGAGCCTCACTCTGTCGCCCAGGCTGGAGTGGAATGGTGCAATCTTGGCTCACTGCAACTTCTGCCTCCTGGGTTCAAGCAATTATCCTGCCTCAGCCTCCCGAGTAGCTGGGATTACAGGCACGCGCCACCATGCTGGGCCAATTTTTTGTATTTTTAGTAGAGACGGGGTTTCACCATGTTGGCCAGGCTGGTCTCAAGCTCTAGACCTCAGGTGGTCCACCCACCTCGGCCTCCCAAAGTGCTGGGATTAAAGGTGTGAGCCACCCCGCCTGGACTTCTCCTTTTCTAATTACTTTTCTTGCCCTGAATTTTTCCAAGGACTTTAAAATCAAGTTGCTTATGATGGGTCTGAGGGTATGTCCGTGAGAGGGCCAGGTCTTCTTTGGTCCTGCCAGAGTGGGCTCTGGAGCTCACAGCTGCCACTCTGACCCTCTGCAGATGTCCTTCGGCCTTCTCCGTGTGTTCTCCATTGTGATCCCGTTTCTCTATGTCGGGACACTCATTAGCAAGAACTTTGCTGCTCTACTTGAGGAACATGACATTTTTGTTCCAGAGGATGATGATGATGATGACTAACAGGTAAGACGTGCTTTACCCTAGATGGACCAGGAAGCAGGGTGGAGCATCTGTCTGTGATGCAGTCTGGCCTGGTAGCAGCATTTGGACACTGGGGGCAGAAGCATTAATGAATTGACCCACTTGGTGGCTAATGTTTTCATTTGTTTGTTTGTTTGTTTTTTGAGACAGAGTTTTGCTCTTGTTGCCTAGGCTGGAGTTCAATGGCATGATCTCGACTCATTGCAACCTCTGCCTTCCAGGTTCAAGCGATTCTCCTGCCTCAGCCTACCGAGTAGCTGGGATTACAGGCATGTGCCACCATGCCCGGCTAATTTTGTATTTTTAGTAGAGACAGGGTTTCTCCATGTCAGGCAGGCTAGTCTCAAACTCCCGACCTCAGGTGATCCACCCACCTTGGCCTCCCAAAGTGCTGTGATTACAGGCGTGAGCCACTGCGCCCAGCTGACTTCATGTGCTCTAATATGTGCTGCATGGCATTCTGTCAGAGATGAGGACACTCCTGACTCCTTAGCTTGGCATTCAAGTCTTGCCATAATCTGGTCACACCTCTTATTCCAGTCTCATCCTCCATATTTCCAGCCACACACCGATTTCCAGTATTCACCATTCCTTGAGTTTTCACACTCATACCCACCCCCAAACATTGGCTCATTGTTCTTCCCACATGGAAGGCTCCTTCCCAGAGCTCTGGGTGTTAATTCCACCCATTCTACGTGTCTTTGAAGTCTTCCTTCCTCCTTTCATTTGAAAGTTGACGGCTCCTTCCTCTGAGCAACCAGTACCTCTCTTCGAATACTCGGTATTATGTGGCTAAACACACACAAACCAAAATTTTACTAGACTCTGAGCTTCCTGCTGGCAGGGGACGTTTTTTATACATTTAGGCCCCCAGTGCCTGGCCCCTGGTGAATGCCCAGTTAACGTGCGCATAAACAATCAAACGTGCTCAAAGCTGCCTTTCTCCTGCCATGTTTGATAGAAGCACTTTGTGGAATTCTTTCAGTCTGCGGATGGAAGACTATGCTGTTGTCCAGTTCACTGCTGCTTTCCTTTCTTCCAGGAATTACAGAAAGGAGAAAGCACTAACTGAAGAAATGGTGATGCTCTCAGCTTCTCTGCCTTCCCTATCAGCAGAAAGGCTCAGGGAAGGCCCTCAGCCTCCCAGTCTGGTGAAGCTTCCTGTATGGTCCATGACCATATCCCACCCCAGGCTCTGGGAGGCTCCCTGAGATGTGCTGTCCACTAAGCACTGCACAAACAAGCAATCAAATTATGAATAAACATAATATCAGCTGTGTGTGACTGAGTGATGGCTGCAGTTTCTCAGTATGCCTAGGTTCTAGTTGGTGCAGTTGTCTCTGCTGTCCTTTATTTATGGGAGAAACACAGGCCCAGGCTATCCAGGCTGCAGTGGAGCCTGGTGAACTATTCTGGGGGCCCTGGGAACTATTTTCATTGTTTACAAAAGCCCAACAGAAACTCTGCATTTTCCCTTAAGAAAGCTACATGGGCTAACTAAAGCCTCATGCCATTCTGTGTTCAGTGCCAGTCATGACAGCTCTGCTTGTTAGCATACTACTTAAATATAACTAGAATGATTCAAAACTTGGGTTCTGTGATATGAGGATATATATAGGTTTTCATCTATTTCCTGGCTTATAACTCCCAAAGCCCTTGTTTTAGTCTTTTGTTATAATGTTGGGCACTTCGGGCCTCAGCAAACAGCAGTCTCTTTCTCAGACCTTCTCCTGACCTCCTTTCACCCACTGCTTTTTCTCCCCAAGGCAGGCCATAGAAACTGAACGTATAGTCTTCCCTTGCCCGTCTTTGAGCTGGCCATAAAAAGAATCCTCTGACCTACCTTGTCTGATTTTAGGTCATGAGACCCCCATTTCAGAAGGGATTCTGCCCCATACCTGGGAGGAAGAAATGTGGACAGCCTTGTTGGACTTCCCCACTCCATCTGTATTAGATTATGCCTCTTTTGTCCAATCCCATTTCTCCACCGCTGTCCATGCTTCAATCATCCCTATCCAATGAGGTCTCCATAAAAGCCCAAGAAGACAGGTTTAGAGAGCTTTTGGAGAACAGAACACTTGGCTTTGGAAAGTGGCACGCCTGGAGAGAACTTGGAAGCTTCATGCCCCTTCTTCTATACCTCACCCTATGCATCTCTTCAGCTGTATCTTTTGTGATATCCTTTATAATACACCAGTAAACGGACCTAAGTCTTCCCCTGAGTTCTGCAAGCTGCTCCAGCAAATTAAAAAGAAGGGGTCGGCCGGGCGCAGTGGCTCACACCTGTAATCCCAGCACTTTGGGAGGCCAAGGCGGGCAGATCACAAGGTCACAAGATCGAGACCATCCTGGCTAACACGGTGAAACCCCGTCTCTACTAAAAAATACAAAAAATTAGCCGGACATGGTGGCGGGCGCCTGTAGTCCCAGCTACTCGGGAGGCTGAAGCAGGAGAATGGCATGAACCTGGGAGGCAGAGCTTGCAGTGAGCCGAGATGGCGCCACTGCACTCCAGCCTGGGCGACAGAGCGAGACGCCGTCTCAAAAAAAAAAAAAAAAAGAAAAAAGAAGGGGTCATGGGAACTTGAAGCTCAGAAGTTCTGGAGGCTTGGACTTGCGAATGTTGTCTAATGGGGGCGGGAGCAGTCTTGTGGGACTGAGCCCCAAACCTGTGGAATCTGTTGCTATCTCCAGGTAGATAGTGTTCAAAGAGAATTGGAGGACAGCCAGCTGGTGTCTGCTGCAGAACTGACTGCTTGCTTAGTGTGGGGAGAAACCCTCATACGTTTGATCACAGAAGTCTTATGTGTTTATTGTTATTGAGTGAGAGAACACAAAAATACTTTTGAGTTTTTCCCTCAGGTTCCTTAGGTGAAAAGATTATAAAGGGATCCTTGGTGCCATAAGGTTTGGGGCCATGCACAATGGCTGATGCCTGTAGTCCCAACACTTTGGGAGGCTGAGGCAGGAGCATCACTTGAGCCCAGGAGTTCAAGACCAGCCTGGGTGCAGTGGCTCACGCCACCACTTTGGGAGGCCAAGGCGGGTGGATTGCTTGAGGTCAAGAGTTTGAGACCAGCCTGGCCAACGTGGTGAAACTCTGTCTTTTCTAAAAATATAAAACTAGCTGGATGTGGTGGTCCATGCCTGTAATCCCGGCTACTTGGGAGGCTGAGCCAGGGAGAATCACTTGAACCGGGAGGTGGAAGGTGCAGTGAGCCAAGATCCCAGCACTGCATTCCAGCCTGGGCAACAACAGCGAGACTCCATCTCAAAAAAAAAAAAAAGAAAAAGAAAAAGACCAGCCTGGGCAATGGAGAGACCCCATCTCTCTAAAAAAAAAAAAAAAAAAAAAAAGTATGGGAGTCCTCAGTGATCATACCTATAGATTCCAAACTCCCTTCTCCATCATTTGCATTGCCCTGGGAAGGACAAGAGAAGACCACCATCCAAACAGACATTAGTTCTTAAACCTGGGTTGATGTTTATTCTGCCACTGAGAGGTACACCAGAGTTTCCAAAGACAGTAGGAATATTTCTGTTCTCTGTGTGTATATTGAACAGCTGTGCACCTAGCAGGGTGCCTGAGTAGGAAGTTAATTTCACTTTAAGGGCTGGAGCTTGTTACAAGTAGCGGAGCCAAGGCTTTGCGCATCCATTTTCTTCAGAACCCAAGGAAAACTAGCCCATCTTGACAGCTCTACTTTTGTGCCTGTTAGTGCTGCTCTGATCCCTCTCTGACAGCAAGAGCTGGCTAATTTTGGATAATCTGTGCCCTGACACTAAGGTGTCTAATCATAGGGGCTATAGAAACAACAACATTAACAAGTCATCGAGCCTCTTGCCCAGTGTCACAGTTTTTGAACAGATGGCCTCCTTCCTTCCTGTTTACTGACATGCAAGGCTCTGAGAAAAATAATTCAATCCAATTTACAGCAAACACCACATTTCAAGAAAAGGGAAAGAACAGGTGGTGTGTATACCAAGTCCCACTTGCTCAGGCAAAAAGAGGCTGCAGAAAATTGGTTCATCAATGGAATTCTATCACAAAGTGACCATCGTATAGTGAGTTTATTTGTGCTCTAAAATAGTATCAACGTGCATCTTTCCACTGAATGACTTCATGGATCGTGGCCAACATAGAACTTGGATAGGAAATCCTTTGGCCTTGGTGCTTCTGTTTCATGGAAGAACCGCATAACATGTGTCTGCTGCTTCCATACGTTAATTGTTTCTTCCAGTTCGATCTTTCCCTGAACAGTGAGGAGAGAGGTCGTCAGTCAAAGTGGTCAAGTTGAAGGCATATGACACTGAAGGCCGGGATTCTGTTCTCTGCTCAGCATGGACTTGTTGAATGATCTTGGGCAAGTAACTACTCTGTCTGAGCAAAGTTTCTATGTCTGGACAATGAGGTGGTTGGGGTAAATGATTTCTGAGACTTTTCAAAGATTCTTTAACTCTGTGGTTAACTGGTACCAAGAGGAGAAACATATAGGTTAACAGGCTCCTATCCCATGACTACCTAACCTGACTAGCTTAACTTATGTTTCTGCTTATCATTTCTTCTGTTACTGACTGGTCTATGCTGAAGCTCCCATTGATGCTAATGTGACCGGCCAGGGGGACAGAATCAGCCCCAGGATTTGACCCCATTTATACAGGACTCATAACCAGCCTAACTGCCTCTTCCAGCTGTAAACTGGCATTCAGATGAAGTGGTAACTTCTAGGGATGAGGTTCAAGAAGAGTTCAAACTTTCCTCCCTATATCTTTTCTTATGGTTATAAAATGCAAGTCCCAGTGGATGTTCCCTTGATGAATCTTATCTATTTAACCAGATGATAACATCCAAGTTCAAGTATTTCTCTGAAACACAACAATAATCACTGCTGAACCAGTAGCTGCTTTCTAAACTTGGAGACAAAATGTTCATTTGGAAAGACTGAGAAGTAGTGGACAAGTTGGGTGATCTTTTAAATTGGTCAGGGAGGGTCAGTTACCTTAATGACCAGAAGATCAACCACCCTGGGGTCTGTAACGTGGGCATTCTTCATAAACATTTCTCGGACTTTATCCCGTCCCATTTTCACAGTGATGTCTAGCTGGAATTGGTGCACTAGAGAGAAAAACATGACTCAGGGTAGAAATTGTATGGTTAAAACATGTTTTTAAAACCTAGAGTCAAATGATACTCATTGAACACATACAGGTTGCCCATTCATTTCTTCACCAAAAATTAGCCTGACCCTAGGCTAGGTGCCTGAGGATGAGACATGTGATTCATGGTATTTGCTCTCAAGGAACTTATTATTTGTTTGGGGAAAAAGACCACTGAATTTGAAGAGGCAGTAAAGCATTGTTCAAGAGTTTGAATAAGCTGGGTTCAAATCCCAACTTCTGTTAGCTATATGATCCCGTGTAAGTTAACTTTCTTGTGCCTGAGTATATTTTTTAAAAAATTATTTTATGGGACGGGCACGGTGGGTCACACCTGTAATCCCAGCACTTTGGGAGGCCGAGGCAGGTGGATCACCTGAGGTCAGGAGTTCAAGACCAGCCTGGCCAACATGGTGAAACCCCGTCTCCACTAAAAATACAAACATGAGCCGGGCATGGTGGTGGGTGCCGGTAATCCCAGCTACTCGGGAGGCTGAGGCAGGAGAATCACTTGAACCCGGGAGGCGGAGGTTGCAGTGAGCTGAGATGGTGCCACTGCATTCCAGCCTGGGCGACAGAGTGAGACTGTGTCTCAAAAAAAAAAAAAAAAAAACAACTATTTTTTTAGAGACAGGGTCTTGCTCTGTTGCCCAGGCTGGAGTGCAGTGGTGTGATCATAGCTACCTGCAGCCTTGAACTCCTGGGCCCCCGTGATCCTCCTGCCTCTCAGCCCGGCAAGTTGCTGGGATTACATGCATGAGCCATTATCCTGGCTGAGTGTATTTATTTATCAATAAAATGAAGACAATAACAGCACATATAACTCCAGGGCTGTTGTGGAGATGTCATGAGACATGCAAAATGCTCACAACAGTGCCTCACATGGAATAAGTTCTCAATAGACATTAGCATTATTTTTATATGGAACAATCAGCAAAAGAAAACAGGATTGAAATTAATATAAAATGGTGTGGCCTAGGCTATTAAGTACTACACAAACTTTGAGTTAAGGGAGACTGCTAGGGGTTTATGCAGGTTAGGGAGGCTTCAATCCAACAAGCAATTAATACCATCTTAGGTTACTTGGAGGAAGCAAATTTTAAGATGTAGTTCCACTTGTCTAGGTGTTAAATTCTGACTGGAGGGACAGCCAGCTATGAATATAAACATAAAATCATAATATTCAACAATCCCTGATTAAGCTCCTAAAATAGTGACAAAGTCTCAGTAACCTGGAACTTCAGATGAGACGTACGGATGTCCTTTGAAAATTAGGTTTTAGTCGCCTGCATTATCACCCTCTGGGGCGCTCAGCCATCAGTGGATGTGTTGATGACAAGGTCATGAACAGGGTCTTGTGTGTTAGGTGGGATACACATAGGGTGACAGAGACACACTAGGCTGTGGGGACAGCAAAATCAAGGCTCCCAGGCTAGAATGAGCACTGTAGTGAAGGAAACCAGTGTATTCCTTTGGAATATTTTGTCTTGTGGCCATTCCTGTGACATGTCCACTCTGGCTTACAGAACTATCATAACCAGCTCTGAAAACGATGAAGGCCATTTTGTGACTGAATTAACAATAAAGTTTGAATCTTAAATTTTTTTTTTTTTTTTGTAGAAACAGGGTCTCACTATGTTGCCCAGGCTGGTCTGGAACTCCTGGCTTCAAGCAATCCTTGACCTCCCAAAAAGTGTTGGGATTATGGGCATGAGCCACTGCACCTCACCTGAATCTTCATACTCCTAACTTAGTGACAGTGATAGGAAAATAAAGCCTCTGCTGAGGGACATATCAGGCCATGTTGCAAAGAAAACAAAGTTTCTGATCCAACCAAGGAAAAAGCAACAGCAGAAATCTACTAGGAGAACTGGCATCTCAGCTTGATAGGTCAATGTTAACACCACAGAGGACAGAGGATCATTCACTAGAAGTAAGTGTCCAGGGTGTGCCGGAGCAGGCTTTCATGGAGAGCCTGTTATACATATCTCTTCCCAAATCCGTACACACTGACTTCACTTAAAAATCAATCATGGCAGGAGTATTTATACCACGGAAAATGGCAAACACTATAAATTTGAGTTCTACCCCCCACAGAGCTGTCCACCAACGTATATTAGGAGTTCCAGTAAAGAGCAGACAAAGGGCAGTAAGAACAGATGCAAAAATAAATGCAAACTAACACGGAACCTGAATTTATTTTGTTATTATTTTTTTAAGACAGGGCCTTGCTCTATCACCCAGGCTGGAGTGCAATGGCATGATCACAGCTCACTGCAGCCTCAACCTCCCGGGCTCAAGCAATTCTCCCACCTCAGCCTCCCAAGTTGCTGAGACTACAGGCACGCACCACCAGGCCCATACTTTTTTAGTTTTTTATGGAGACAGGCGTCTCACTACATTGGCCAAGCTGGTCTTGAACTCCTGGGCTTAAGGGATCCTTCTGTCTCTGCCTCCCAAAGTGCTGGGAATACAAGTGTAAGCTACCACACCTGACCAAACCTGTCCTTGGTACACGTGTGCCTAGAATCCAGGGTTGTTTTTTTTTTAATTTACAATCCAGTGCTCTTTTAAGGAAGGGACTATGAGGAATCTTCCCCTAGTATCAGTGCTTATCTTTCCTGCATTTTTTATTTTAGATTCCTGCCCAACCTTGGGAATAAAAAACAAGATTTCTCTGGGCATACTTATGGGAGCTTGTGCCCATCAGCTCCCATTCCTCATTATCTCCTGAACTGCTACACAGCAGGGCACTGGGTGATGAATCTTCTCTTCAGCAAAATGCTCACATGCATAAATGCAACATTTTACTTACAGTTTCAGGAAGTTACAGATCCTTGAGTGCCCATCCTCAGATTAAGAACCCTTGTCTCTAGAAAGACAAATTCCATAGGTCTGTCCCAGGCTTCCTCCTCCCATCCCAACACTCTGAATGCACCCCCCAACCAGTGAGAAAGGCTGCAGAAAAGCAAATGGAAATAGCCTAGCTGTAGACTGAATTGTTCTTTGGTCTAAATCCGAGGCAAACCAGCAATGATTTTGCCCCCCAGAACATTTGGTAATGTCTGGAGGCATTTTTGGTTGTCACACCCATGGGGTGGGCACTACTGGCATCTTGTGGGTGGAGGCCAGGGATGCTGCTAAACATCCTACGATGCAGGGGACAGCCCTGCACAGCAATCGTCCAGCCCAAATGCCACTGTTGAGAAACCCTGGTGTAAATCAGTTCCAATTGTTCTTTCTTGGCTCACAGATTCCTGCCTTATTCTTTGAATCCTGAGTACTTCTATTTCAATTTGAAAAAATCTGAGAGGCTCAAAAGGAAGTACCCCTTTTGGGTGAAGGTAACTTTTCCACAGTCTCTGTGTGCTTTTCTGAAGTTATTGTTAAGGCTTTCCTGAGTCCAGAAGGCTCTGACAGATTCAGAAGGACAATCCCATACTGCTCTTAGCTATTTGCTCCAATTCATTTTGGTTGCATTCATACAAGGCACAAGACCTGTATTCTTAGATGGGAAGGCAGCATGGTATAATGGAAAAGAACATGGGATTAGGAGTCAAATAAGCTGGGTAAGGTCTCCAGATCATTATAAATCATGATCTTGCCTGGGGTACAGCCTCCTTAGCCTGTCATCTCATCTAAAAAAAAGGAAAGAAAATAAACTCTAACCTAATTCTTTTACAGGAATATAGTGAAAAATCAAGTGACACCTTGTAAAGCATGATCCAAATGCTGGCTGTTAAAATTGTCACACCTTTTCCCCATATCTCTATAATACCTTGGGTTTAATTATCTGGTTATATGCCTATAATAGACTAGACCACAAGACTAGACTATCAGACCCTTGAAGGCAGGGTTGTGTTTTTTTCATTTTTGTATCTCTCTAGGCATCTAGTACTGACTCTGAAGTACAACAGATACTTAATGAAATGTAAATTAAACGAATGAACTGTTTCTATAGAAAGTCTCCTGTTATCTTACAGCCAGCAATTTTTTCAAAGGAAGGATTCAAAGGCAGTTCTATCCCTGTGCTCCCATGCAAAACTGGGCCCTGGGAGATTGAGGGAAAACTGCAGTAGGAGCTAAGAGCTCGGTATTAGGGGTTTACAGGCAGGCTCTTCTACTTCCTAATGATGTCATCTGAGACAAGTTTATGTGCCTCAGTTTTCTCATCTTCAAGGCAGGGAAACTACTAGAGCCCACCCTAAAATAAGGCATAGTGCTGAGTCATATGTAAGCATTTCAATAAATGTTAGTTATTGGCCAGTCACAGTGGCTCATGCCTGTAATCCCAGCACTTTGGCAGGTCCAGGCTGGCGGATCACCTGAGGTCTGGAGTTCAAGACAGCCTGGCCAACAGGGTGAAACCCCGTTTCTACTAAAAATACAAAAGTTAGCCAGGTGTGGTGGCATGCAACTATAATCCCAGCTACTTGGGAGGCTGAGGCATGGGGAATCGCTTGAACCCGGGAGGCGGAGGTTGCAGTGAGCCGAGATCGCGCCATTGCACTCCAGCCTGGGAGACAAGAGCGAGACTCTGTATCAAAAAAAAAAAAAAGAGTTATCATTACCATTTTTTTCATTAAATACTTAAAATTTTACTTTTGTTTTTTATTAATGCTCAGGCTGATCTAAGTTACCAACACTATTACTTATTCCCCTTCCTTGATTTGATTCCTCAGCTAGAGTCCTGATGATGGATACCATAAAACCCGTGTGGCACAGGTCTGAGTAACTGGCCAGCTACAGATCACTGATCTTCCCCATAGGGATGCACACTCCTTGATCCCTTCTTTTCTCTCCTCTTCCCTTGCTCTCTAGGCTCCTGTAACCCTCTGCCTTCTCTTCCTCCTCTCAAGACCCTTCTGACTTCCGGACTTTCCTCCCAAAACAGAATTTGAGGGAAGGTCTTGGGAGGGGTCGGTTTAGAAAGAGCTGGATCCTCAGAGTCAGGATACCTGGGTTCTGTCTTCTACTTGGCCACTGATTTACCCTTCACAAGCCACCCTTTTTGAATGTGGTCCTCCTTCCCCCAGCACCTTCCTCCTGCAACCAGAGAGGGTTCTGGGTACTCCTAGAAGTATTCTGCCAGGCAAACATTATGTTTTCAAACTTCTGAATTTGAATGCACCACTCCGAAACACACACACGTACTGCTACAGTCACTCCCCACACACATCTTTTATCTGCCTGCCCCTGAAGGCATCTGAATTTGCAGTCCCTGAACCAGCAGATCACTCAAGTTTCTCCTTCTCGCATGGGTTTAAGTTCTGGTCAGTAGCAATTTTTCCAAAAGTCAGCTTGAAGACAGGGACTCTGTGGAGCAGACGCAGTTCTCATATGTCAAAGAACCGGGTTCTGCTTGGAAGCTGCTGCTAAGGTAAGCCCTATAAATAACAAAAATAACAACAAAAACAACGGCAGCAGCTAATATTTAATGAGTTAAATATGCATCAAGCCTTGTTCTAAGCACTCTAGATATTTTAACTTAATACAGTAACTTTCTGAAGAAGGAATTATTATTCCCATTTTAAAGACGAAGAAACTGAGGAATAGATGAAATAACTGGCCCAAGGTCACATAGCTAGTTGAGGGCAGCGCCTGAAGAAAAGTCCGTGCTCCTAACCACCACATTCTACCGCCTTTTCACACACACAAGCAGGGACTCGACAGCCCTGAAGAGTGGCACCGTGCTCCAGCTCACTCAAAAACACTTCTTTCTCGCATTTTGGGAGGCCGAGACGGGCGGACCATGAGGTCAGGAGATCGAGACCATCCTGGCTAACACGGTGAAACCCCGTCTCTACTAAAAATACACACACAAAAAAATGCCTGACGTGGTGGCGGGCGCCTGTAATCCCAGCTACTCGGGAGGCTGAGGCTGAGGCTGAGGCAGCAGAATGGCGTGAATCCGGCAGGCGGAGCTTGCAATAAGCCGAGATCGCACCACTGCACTCCAGCCTGAGCGACACAGCGAGACTCTGTCACAAACAAAAAATCCAACGGGCATCTATAATTACACTCTGCAACTCTAGACTTTGGGTTCTGGGTACACCAGTGGCTCGGCCTGGGCCCTAGGCACATCACTTCACCTCTCGGTGCCTCCGCTGCCTCACCCACAAAGTGACTGTGTCACTGACAGTCATCGTCCTCCCGCCAATTGCGAGGGACAAAAGAGACCAAAGCTCCGAGGGCACGTACGAATGCCGGGCACGGCCGCTCTGACCACCGCGCCGCCGCCGGGTCCGGCCCATGGTAGGCTCGGGTGACCCTCTTCCCCTGTAGCACCTGCAGTCGCCTCTGCCCAAGTTGGTGACCTCAGCTCGGCCCATGAGAAACCCCGGCCGGGCAGGCTACGACCTTGAGCGTCTGGCCTCCGGGTCCCCACGTAAGCCGCTACCTCTCACCAGTGTTCGGCACCTCCCGATACCAGGCGCGGTAGAGCTCGCGCACCCTCCGCTTGGCCTCGTTCATGTCCCGACTGAAAATGGGCTTCACGAAGGTGCTGGCGGTAGAAGCAGCTTGGCGGACGCCGCTCCCCGCCATCTTGCCAAAGCATCCGCTCCACAACCCCACCCCTTTGCAAGCAGCGCGTGCGGACCGCGGGCGAATGTCTTTTCCCATTCGCTAAGGAGGAACGCCCCGCCTGTATGCTGGGTGGGCGGGAGGATGACTCTGAGGCTCTCGGATTGGCTGAGAAGCCTCTCTCTGGCTGAGCGAACGGTGGGGGCTGCGCATGCTCATCTGCAGAAACGCTGCTTGGCCTTTGGACTACCCCATCTGTCGCTCTAACGAGCCGGCCTCGCCGCCAGGGGACGCTTGGGCCGCAGGAAGGTCGCTGGGTCGTGAGCTGGCGCCGGGGACGCCAAGCGACTGCGGGGCTTCCCTCAGCGTCCTGCTATCCGGCTGCCCGCCGCGCTCCCTGGTAGTGTCCGTGGGCGCGCAGGCCTTGAAGAACCTCCTCGCGGCGGGCCGCCGAGGTAACTGCTGAGGCAGATGATGGCGCCTGGGCTGCGGTGGGGCTTGCCGTGCCGCCTGGCGGCTTTCTGCAGGGCCAGGATATACTTATTTTTCTGTAAACCAACTCTTCCTTAGCGCAGGAGAGGTGTCAAAGCGCTGGCGCGTCTCCAGAGCCCCGGGAGGAAGGCTGTAACGGCAGCCCCATTGTAGACAGGGACATTCGCATCCCGAGCCCTGGATCTCTGAAAAGCAGCCCAGAATTTGGAAGCTGGAAGGAACTTTAGATCGTCCATTCTGGGTGTCTCTCTTCGTTGGCGTTTTCCCACTGAGGTTATGTAAACATGAAGAGGAGCCTACAAGTGTCAAGGAAAAAACGACAGCTAACCACAGGGCAGGCCATGGGCAAGATGGCTCAGTGTTCTCCGCTCTCATAGGTCAGGTAGGTACCATCAGCATCCCCATTTTACGGTTGAGGAAACTGAGGTGGCCCAGAGTCTAGGTCACCTGACAGATCGCCCCCCACCTGCCTGACTCCTGCCTAAGAGTCTCCGTCTTTTTCTGAAGGTGCAGTTGACAGGAGCCTGTGAGTATTGGGGAAGGGCCAGGGCTGAGCATCTACTCCAAACTTTCCCATTTCGGAGGGTTAAAAAACCAGATATACTTTTTTCTTCCTTATTCTAAAATGTATATGTATATTCAAGTGAACTATACAAAAGAAAGCACGTAACATATATAAATTATAAAACATAATAATAAAATGGAAGCTTTTGAACCTCAGTACTGACTTAAGTTGTAACACAGTTAAGGTTTGTATAAAGTGTCCTTAGATGTCCTTAGTAGCCACTGTTCTCTAGTTTTCTAGGTACATTAACTTGGCTAGGCCTCACAACACACCAGTGAGATAGTGTTGATATACCCTTTTTTTTTTTTTTTTTTTTTTTTGAGACAGTGAGACTCACTTAGGCTGGACTGCAATGGTGCAATCTCGGCTCACTGCAACCTCCGCCTCTCGGGTTCAAGCCATTCTCCTGCCTCAGCCTTCCGAATCGCTGGGATTACAGGTGCGCACCACCATGCATGGCTAATGCTTGTATTTTAGTAGAGACGGGGTTTTGCCATGTTGGCCAGGCTGGTCTCGAAGTCCTGACTTCAGGTGATCCACCCGCCTCGGCCTCCCAAAGTGCTAGGATTACAGGTGTGAGCCACTGCCCCCGGCCGATATACTCATTTTATAGATGAGAAAACTGAGGCACAAAGAGAGTAAGTTACTTTACAGCATTGGAGTTGAAGCCCAGGCAGCTGGTGCCAGAGTCAGTTTTCTGACTCTCGCAGCACCTATACCATGATATCTACCTGTATGATTCTAACCTTGTCTATACCCCTGCCTCCTTCAGAAGTACCCACTATCATGATAAATTCATTGTGTTCAACATTCCTTTTCATTGTGTTCAACATTCAAAAAAAAAAAAAATGGGGCGCGGTGGCCCACTCCTGTAATCCCAGCACTTTGGGAGGCCAAGGCAGGTGTATCACCTGATGTCAGGAGTTCGAGACCAGCCTGGCCAACATGGTGAAACCCCCATCTCTACTAAAAATACAAAAATTAGCCGGCATGGTGGTGGGCACCTGTAATCTCAGCTACTCGGGAGGCTGAGGCAGGAGGATCGCTTGAGCCTGGGAGGCGGAGGTTGCGGTGAGCCAAGATTGCGCCACTGGACTCCAGTCTGGGCGACAGAGTGAGACCCTGTCTCAAAAGAAAAAAAAAAAGACCTCTAAACAACCCACAAACTGGGAGAAAATTTTTGCAAATCACATGTTCCATAAGGGACTTGTATGTAGGATACATAAAATTCTTACAACTCAGTAATGAAAAGACAAATAGCCAAGTTTAGAAATGGGCAAGGGTGACAACACCAAATGCTGGTGAGGATGTGAAGCAACAGGAACTCTCCTTACTGGTAGGAATGCAAACTGGTACAGCAGCTTTGGAAGACAGTTTGGCTTTGTTACAAAACTAAACATACTCCTATCAGAAGATCCAGCCATTGCACTCCTTAGTGTTTACCCAAATGAGCTGAAAACTTATGTCCACACAGAAACCTGCATGTGGATGTTTACAGCAGCTTTTTTTTGTTTTTGTTTTTGAGACGGAGTCTCGCTCTGTCACCCAGCCTGGAGTGCAGTGGCGCAATCTCGGCTCACTGCAAGCTCCGCCTCCTGGGTTCACGCCATTCTCCTGCCTCAGCCTCCAAGTAGCTGGGACTACAGGCGCCCGCCACCACGCCCAGCTAATTTTTTATATTTTAAGTAGAGACGGGGTTTCACCATGTTAGCCAGGATGGTCTCGATCTCCTGACCTCGTGATCCGCCCGCCTTGGCCTCCCAAAGTTCTGGGATTATAGGCGTGAGCCACCATGCCCAGCCAGCAGCAGCTTTATTTGTAATTGCCAAAACTTGAAAGCAATCAAGATGTCCTTTAGCAGGTGAATGGATAAATAAACCTCAGTATATCCAGACAATGGACTGTATTCAGCACTAGAAAGAAATGAGCTATTAAGCCATGAAAAGGCATGGAGAAACCTTAAATGGATATTGGTAAGTGAAAGAAGACAATCTGAAAGAGCTGCATACTGTATGATTCCAACTATATTACATCCTGGAAAAGGCAAAACTATGGAGACAATAAAAAAGATGGCGGGGGCTGGGAGTGGGGAGAAATGCTCAAAGGTGGTGCACAGAGAATATTTAGGGTAGTGAAATTACTCTGGGTGTCATAATGGTGGATACATGTTATTACACATTTGTCAAACCCTACAGGATGTACAACACCAAGAGTGAAACCTAATGTAAACTATGGGATATGGGTGATACTGGTGTGTCAATGTAGCTTCATTGCTTATAACAAATATATCCTCTGGTGCCTGATGTTGATGGTGGGGGGAGGCTATGAGTGTGTGTGGGGTGGGGGAACCCTGTATTTTCTGTTCAGTTTTGCTGTGAACTCGAAACTGCTCTTAAAGATGAAATTTTTATTTTAATGGGCAAAGTATTTGAATAACCATTTCTCCAAAGAGGATATACAGATGACCAATAAGTACATGAAAAGACATTCAACATCATGAGCCATTAGGGAAATACAAACCAAAGCCCTCGTCAGATACCATTTCTCACCCAGTAGAATGGCTAGAATGAAAAAGACAGACACAGCCAGGCACGGTGGCTCACGCCTGTAATCCCAGCATTTTGAGAGGCCAAGGCCAGTAGATCACTTGAGTTCAGGAGTTTGAGACCAGCCTGGCCAACATGGTGAAATCTCCTCTCTACTAAAAATAGGAAAATTAGCTGGGCATGGTAGTGCATGCCTGTAATCCCAGCTGCTAGGGAGGCTGAGGCAGGAGAATTGCTTGACCCAGGAGGTGGAAGTTGCAGTGAGCCAAGATCACGCCATTGCACTCCAGCCTGCGTGACAGAGTAAGACTCCATCTCAAAAAAAAAAAAAAAAAAAAAGACAAAAGATAGTGTTGGCAAGGATATAGAGAAATTAGAACTTTCATACTTTGCCGGTGGGAATGTAAAATGGTGTAGCCATTTGGGAAAACAGTCTGGCAGTTTCTTAAACAGTTAAATATGGCCAGGAGTGGTGATACTCACTTGTAAGAGGCTGAGGCAGAAGCATTGCTTGAGCTTAGGAGTTTGAGACCAGAGTAGGCAAAATAATGAGACTCTATTTAAAAAAAAAAAAAGTTAAACGTAGACTTACTATATGATCCAGCAATTCCAATCCTAGGTATTTACCCCGAAGAAATTTTTGTCCACACAAAGACTTGTATGCAAATGTTCATAGCAGCATTATTCACCATAGCCAAAAACTAAAAACACCCAAATGGCTATCAGTTGATAAGTGGATAAACAGAAGGTGGTCTGTCACCCAGGCATGGTGGCTCATTCCTATAATCTCAGGATTGCTTGAGGCCAGGAGTTTGAGAACAGCTTGGGCAACGTAGTGAGACTGCATCTGTTGCGGGAAGTCAGGAACCCAGAACGGAGGGACCCGCTGAAGCCATGGCAGAAGAACATAAATTGTGAAGATTTCATGGACATTTATTAGTTCCCCAAATTAATACTTTTATAATTTTGTTACACCTGGCTTTACTGCAGTCTCTGAACATAAATTGTGAAGATTTCATGGACACATCACTTCCCCAATCAATAGCCTTGTGATTTCCTATTCCTGTCTTTAATCTCTTAATCCCGTCATCTTCGTAAGCTGAGGAGGATATATGTCGCCTCAGGAGCCTGTGATGATTGCATTAACTGCACAAATTGTAGAGCATGTGTGTTTGAACAAATGAAATCTGGGCACCTTGAAAAAAGAACAGGATAACAGCAATGTTCAGGGAACAAGAGAGATAACCTTAAATTCTGACTGCCGGTGAGCCGGGCGGAACAGAGCCATATTTCTCTTCTTTCAAAAGCAAATGGGAGAAATATCACTGAATTGTTTTTCTCAGCAAGGAACGCCCCTGAGAAAGATAATGCGTCCCTGAGGGTACGCCTCTGAAATGGCCGCTTTGGGGATGGCCGTATTTTACAGTCACAGCTGTAGGGATGAAATAAGCCCCAGTCTCCCGTAGTGCTCCCAGGCTTATTAGGATGAGGATATTCCCACCTAATAAATTTTGGTCAGATCGGTTGTCTGCTCTCAAACCCTGTCTCCTGATAAGATGTTATCAGTGACAATGCATGCCAGAAACTTCATTAGCAATTTTAATTTCGCCCCGGTCCTGTGGTCCTGTGGTCCTGTGGTCCTGTGAACTCACCCTGCCTCCATTTGCCTTGTGATATCTTATTACCTTGTGAAGCACGTGATCTCTGTGACCCACACCCTATTCGTACACTCTCTCCCCTTTTGAAAATCGCTAATAAAAACTTGCTGGTTTTATGGCTCAGGGGGCATCACGGAACCTGCTGACATGTGATGTCTCCCCCGGACACCCAGCTTTAAAATTTATCTCTTTTGTACTCTGTCCCTTTATTTCTCAGACCGGCCGACACTTAGGGAAATAGAAAAGAACCTACGTGAAATATCAGGGGTGAATTTTGCCCGATAGCATCTCTACAAAAATTTGTTTAAGATAGCCAAGCATGGTGGTACGTGTCTATAGTCCCAGCTACTCGGGAGGCTGAGGTAGGAGGATTGCTTGAACCCAGGAGTTCGAGGCTACCATAAACTGATCCTACCACTGGACTCCAGCCTGGGTGACAAACAAACCTAAACAAAACACAAAATATGGTGATATGGTTTGGATATTTGTCCCTTCCAAATGTCATGTCGAAATGTCATCCCCAGTGTTGGAGTTGAAGCCTGGTGGAAGGTGAATGGATCATGGAGGCAGATCCCTCATGAACGGCTTAGCACCATCCCCTTGGTGATGAGTGAGTTCATCTGTAATCTGGTTGTTAAAGGTGTGTGGCATCTCCCGCTTTGCTCTCTTGCTCCTACTGTCACCATGTGACATCCCTGCTCTCCCTTTTCCTTCTGCTGGGATTGGAAGCTTCCTGAGGCCCTCACCAGGAGCAGATGCTGGAGCCATGCTTGCACAGCCTGCAGAACTGAGTCAATTAAACCTCTTTTCTCTCGCTCTCTCTTTTTTTTTTTTTTTTTTTGAGATGGAGTCTCGCTGTGTTGCCCAGGCTGGAGTGCGATGGCACGATCTCAGCTCACTGTACCCTCCGCCTCCCGGGTTCAAGTGATTCTCCTGCCTCAGCCTTCCAAGTAGCTGGGATTATAGGCGTGCACCACCATGCCCAGGAGACAGAGGTTGCAGTGAGCCAGAGATTGCACCACTGCCCTCCAGCCTGGGTGACAGAGCGAGACTCCGTCTCAGGAAAAAAAAAAAAGAAACTGCCAAATTGTTTTCCAGAATAACTGTATCATTTTACATTCTCATTGGCAATTCATGAGTGATCTAGTTTCTCCACATCCTCTTCTACATTTGGTGTAGCAACTTTTTACATTTAGCCATTTGGATAAGTGTACAGGGATAGCCCATTGTAGTTTTAGTTTGCATTTCCTTAATGGCTAGTGATATTGAACATCCTTTCCCAAGTTTATTTCCAATCTGTATATTCTCTTTACTGAAGTGCTTTTTCATGTCTTTTGCACATTTTTTATTTAGATTATTTATTTTTGAGTTTTGAGAGTTCTTAATATATTCTAGATACTAGTCCTTTATCAGATATGTAGTTTGCAAGTATTTTCTCCCAGTCTATGCCTTTTCATCCTCTGAACAGGGTCTTTCACAGAGTAAAAGTGCTTAATTTTGATGAAATCTATTTTATTATTTTTCCTGTTATGGATTGTGCTTTTGGTGTCAAGACTAAAAATGCTTTGTGTAGCTCTAGGTCCAGAGATTTTCTCTTAAATGTTTGATGATTTACATTTAAGTCCATGGTTTGGTTTGCTTTTTGTTTTTTGTTTTTTGTTTTTTTTTTGAGACAGAGTCTTACTCCCTCACCCAGGCTGGAGTGCAGTGGCATGATCTTGACTTACTGCAACCTCTGCCTCCGAGGTTCAAGTGATTCTAGTGTCTCATCCTCCAAAGTAGCTGGAATTATAGGTGCGCACCATCACGCCCAGCTAATTTTTGTATTTTTAGTAGAGACAAGGTTTCACCACGTTGGTCAGGCTGTTCTCGAACTCCTGACTTCAACTGATCTACCTGCCATGCTGGAATTACAGGCATGAGCCACTGCACCTTGCTGTAATTTTTGTATATAATGTAAGACTTAGTTCAAGGTTCATTTTCTTGCCTATGAATATCTGATTACTCCAGAACCATTTGTCGAAAAGCCATTTTTCCTCCATTGAATTGCATCAGCACCTTTATAAAAAACCAATTGGGCATATTAGTTGGTGACAAATTCTCTTAGTTTTCCTTCCTTTGAGAATTTTCCAATTTCCCCCAGCATTTTTGAAGGATATTTTCATTGGATATAGGATTCTGAGTTGATAGTTTTTTTAACAATGGAAAAGTGTTGTGTCACTTCTTTCTGGTTTCTATTGTCTCTGATGAGAAATAAGCTGTCATTCAAATTATTTTTTCTATATAAGTAACATATTGTTTTCCTCTGGCTACTTTCAAAAAATTTTTTTGTTTTGTTTTCAGAAGTTTGACTAAAATGTGTCTTGGTGTGAACTTCTTTGGGTTTATCCCAATTGGAATTCTCTCAGCTTCTTGAGTCTATTTTATGCATTTTGCCAAGTAGGAAAGTTTTCTTTGAATATTTGTTCATTTGATTATTTATTTATTAATGTATTTTTTTGAGACAGGGTCTTGCTCTGTTACCCAGGCTGGAGTACAGTGGCAGAATCATGGCTCACTGCAACCTAGACCTTCCAGGCTCAAGCATTCCTCCCACTTCAATCCCCAGAGTAGCTGGGACCACAGGTGTGCACCACCACACTCATTTTTTTTTTTTTTTTGAGGCGGAGTCTCGCTCTTTCACCAGGCTGGAGTGCAGTGGCATGATCTCGGCTCACTGCAATGTCTGCCTTCCAGATTCCAGTGATTCTCCTGCCTCAGCCTCCTGAGCAGCTGGGATTACAGGTGCCCGCCACCATGCCTGGCTAATTTTTGAATTTTTGGTAGAGACGGGGTTTCACCAAGTTGCCCAGGATGATCTCAATCTCTTGACCTCGTGATCTGCCTGCCTTGGCCTCCCAAAGTGCTGGGATTACAGGCGTGAGCCACCACGCCCGGCCCCCTCCTATGTTGTTCAGGCTGGCCTCAAACCCCTGGGCTCAAGCAATCCTTCTGCCTCTGCCTGGGATTACAGGGATGAGCTATCATGCCCCACTCTGATCTTTTATTAATAGTCTCACAGGCCCTGAGGTTGTGTTTATTATTTGTTTCTTTTCTTTTCTTCTTCTTTTTTTTTTTGTTGAGATGGAGTCTCGCTCTGTCGCCCAGGCTGGAGTACAGTGGCATGATCTTGGCTTACTGCAAGCTCTGCCTCCCGGGTTCACGCCATTCTCCTGCCTCAGCCTCCCGAGTAGCTGGGACTACAGGTGCCCACCACCATGCTCGGCTAATTTCGTTTTTGTATTTTTAGTAGAGATGGGGTTTCACCGTGTTAGCCAGGGATGGTCTCGATCTCCTGACCCCATGATCCGCCCACCTCAGCCTCCCAAAGTGCTGGGGTTACAGGTTTGAGCCACTGTACCCAGCCTCTTTTCTTTTCTCTTTTCTTTCTTGTTTACTTTTTCCAGTCCATTTTCTCTCTGTTGTTCAGATTGGGTATTTTCTGTTGTCCTGTCTTCCAGTTAACTGCTTGTGTTGTCCTCTTTTACACTTTTGAGCCCATTCACTGAGCTTTTTATTTCAGTTGTTGTATTTTCTATTTCTAAAATTTCTATCTGATTCCTCCTTATATCTCCTATTTCTATGCTGAGACTATTTTTTATTTTTTCAACATGTTCATAACTGTATTTTTTTTTTTTTTTTGAGATGGAGTCTCACTCTGTCACCCAGGCTGAAGTGCAGTGGCACGATCTCGGTGCACTGCAACCTCTGCCTCCCAGGTTCAAAAGATTCTCCTGCCTCAGGCTCCCGGGTAGCTGGAATTACAGGCATGCACCACCACACCCAGCTAATTTTTGTACTTTTTGTAGAGATGGGGTTTCACCACGTTGCCCAGGCTTGTCTCTAACTCCTGGACTCAAGCAACCAACCTGACTTGGCCTCTCAAAGTGCTAGGATTACAGGCATGAGCCACTGTGCCCGGCCTGAGTTGCATTCCTCTGTGAATTTTAGAAAAAGCAATCAATTTCAACAAGAAAATTGCTGGAATTTTTATTGATTACACTGAATCTATAGATTAATTTGGGAGGAACTGACATCTTTAAAATGTTGAGTCTTCTGATTCATGACCATGGTATGGCTCTTCATTCATTTAGATCATCTTTAATTTCTCTCAGCAACGTTTTGTAGTGATTAGTGTATGATTTTGCATGTAGCTTTTGTTATATTTTTTGTCTATGTATTTTATATTTTGGATGCTGTTACAACTGGTTTTTAAGAAGTTTTAATTCCCAATTGTTTATTCCTATTATATAGCAATATAATTGATTTTAATACAGTGATCTTGCATCCTTCAGCCTTGTTACCTGTAGTTGCTTTTTGGATGATCCCACAGGATTTTACACACAATCATGTTATTTGAAAATAGAGTTTTATTTCTTTTTTTCCAGTCTGATTGCCTTTTACTTCTCTTTTTTGACTTAGTTCACTGGCTAGAGCTTCTAACACAATATCATACAGAAGTGATGAGGGTAGACCGGGTGTGGTGGCTCATGCCTGTAATCCCAGCACTTTGGGAGGCCAAGGCAGGCGGATCACCTGAAGTCAGGAGTTCGAGACCAGCCTGACCAACATGGTGAAACCCCTGTCTCTACTAAAAATACAAAAATTAGCTTGGCATGATGGTGCACACCTATAATTCCAGCTACTTGGGAGGCTGAGGCAGGAGAATCGCTTGAACCTGAGAGGCAGAGGTTGCAGTGAGCTGAGATCATGCCGTTGCACTCCAGCCTGGGTGACAGAACGAGACTCTGCCTCAAAAAAAAAAAAAAAGAAAGCAATGAGGGCAGACTTTTTTTTGCCTTAAATTAAGACATTCCTGGCCAGATGTGGTGGCTCATGTCTGTAATGCCAATACTTTGGGAGGCCAAGGTGGGTGGATCACCTGAGATCAGGAATTTGAGACCAGCCTGGCCAACATGGTGAAACCCCATCTCTACTAGAAATACAAAAATTAGCTGGGCGTGGTGGCGGGCGCCGGTAATCCTAGCTATTTGGGAGGCTGAGGTAGGAGAATCACTTAAACCTGGGAGGTGGAGGTTGTAGTGAGCCAAGATTGTGCCCTTGCACTATAGCCTGGGTGACAAGAGTGAAAGTCTGTCTCAAAAAAATAAATAAATAAAATAAAAATAAATAAATAAATAAATTAAGACATTTCTGAACTTAGGAGCAAAGCATTTAGTATTTTACCATTGAATATGTTGCTAGCTGTAGGTTTTTTGCAGATACCCCTCATTGGATTGAAAATGTTTCCATGAATTCCTCGTTTGCTGGGAATTTTCTTTTCTTTGAGGATCAGATGTTGATTTTGTGAAATATATTTTATGCATCTATTGATATAATCATGTAATTTTTCTTTTTCTGTCTGTTAATATGGTTAATTTCATTTATTGATTTTTGAATGTTGAACCAACCTTGCATTCCTGGGAGTAAATGCTATAGATAATGTTGTATATATTTACATATTATTTTCAATGTGATAAGATTTTGTTAATATTTGCATCTGTGTTTATGAGGGTGTTAATCTGTATCATCTTTCCCTGCTTTTTTGTTTGTTTGTTTGTTTTTGAGATGGAGTCTTGGTCTGTTGCCCAGGCTAGAGTGCAGTGGCACGATCTTGGCTCACTGCAACCTCTGCCTCCTGGGTTCAAGTGATTTCCCTGCCTGAGCCTCCTGAGTAGCTGGCATTACAGGTGCTTGCCACTATGCCCAGCTAAGTTTTGTATTTTTAGTAGAGATGGGGTTTCACCATGTTGGTCAGGCTGGACTCGAACTCCCGACCTCAAGTGATCTGCCTGCCTCAGCCTCCCAAAGTGCTGGGATTACAGGTGTGAGCCACCGTGCCTGGCCCATTAAGGTGCATATGTATTTAGGATTGCAATATTTTCCTGTTGGACTGATCTTTTTTTTTTTTTTTTGAGACAGAGTCTTGCACTGTCTGCCCAGGCTGGAGTGCAGTGGCGTGATCTCAGCTCTCATCTCACTGCAAGCTCCGCCTCCTGGGTTGACGCCATTTTCCTGCCTCAGCCTCCCGAGTAGCTGGGACTACAGGTGCCCACTACCACACCCAGCTAATTTTTTTGTATTTTTAGTAGAGACAGGGTTTCAACGTGTTAGCCAGGATGGTCTCGATCTCCTGACCTCATGATCTGCCCATCTTGGCCTCCCAAAGTGCTGGGATTACAGGTGTGAGCCACTGCACCCAGGTGGACTGATCTTTTATCGTTATGTAATGTCCCTTTTTGTCTTTTTTTTTTTTTTTGAGACAGAGTCTCACTCTGTTGCCCAGGCTGGAGTGCAGTGGCGCAATCTCGGTTCACTGCAAGCTCCGCCTCCTGGGTTCACACCATTCTCCTGCCTCAGCCTCCAGAGTAGCTGGGGCTACAGGCGCCCACCATCACGCCCAGCTAATTTTTTTTGTATTTTTTAGTAGAGACGGGGTTTCACCATGTTAGCCAGGATGGTCTCGATCTCCTGACCTCATGATCCGCCTGCCTTGGCCTCCCAGAGTGCTGGGATTACAGGTGTGAGCCACCACCCCTGGCCCCTTTTTGTCTTTTTTTAACTGTTGTTGCTTTAAAGTCTGTTTGTGTGATATGGGAATAGCTACTCGGAAAGGCATGGTGGCTCACGCCTGTAATCCCAGCACTTTGGGAGGCTGAGGCAGGCAGATCACGAGGTTGGGAGATGGAGACCATCCTTGCCAACATTGTGAAACCCCATCTCTACTAAAAATACAAAAATTAGCTGGGTGTGGTGGCATGTGCCTGTAGTCCCAGCTACTTGGGAGGCTGAGGCAGGAGAATCGCTTGAACTCAGGAGGCAGAGGTTGCAGTGAGCCAAGATAGCGCCACTGCATTCCAGCCTGGCAGCAGAGCAAGACTCAGTCTCAGAAAAATAAAACAAAAGAAAACAAAACAAAAACCATAGCTACTCTTGGCCAGCTCACGTCTATAATCCTAGCACTTTGGGAGGCCAAGGCAGGCAGATCATGAGGTCAGGAGATCGAGACCATCCTGGCTAACACGGTGAAACCCTGTCTCTACTAAAAATACAAAAAATTTAGCTGGGCATGGTGGCACATGCCTGCAGTCCCAGCTACTTGGGAGGCTGAGGCAAGAGAATCGTTTGAACCCAGGAGGCAGAGGTTGCAGTGAGCTGAGATCGCGCCACTGCACTCCAGCCTGGGCAACAGAGCGAGACTCCATCTCAAAGAAAAAAAAAAAAAGAATAGCTACTCTTGGCTTGCTTTTGGTTTCCATTTGCATGCAGTATCTTTTTCTACCCCTTTACCTTAAGTTTACCTGAGTCCCTATGCATTAGATGAGTCTCTTGAAGACAGCAGATGGTTGGTTGGTGAATTTTATCCATTCTGTATCTTTTGAGTGGAGCATTCAGGCCATTTACATTCAATGTTAGTATTGAATTATGAGACAGTGTTTTATTCATAGTGATAGTTGGTGCTTTTTTTTAATTGTGTTATTGTTTTATAAGCCTTTTAAAACATATACTTAAAGGAGGTTCTATTTTTGTTTCAAGATTTAGAACTCCTTTTGACATTTCTTGTAGTGCTGGCTTGCTAGTGGCAAATTCTCTCAGCATTTATTTGTCTGAAAAAGACTTTATCTCTCCTCATTTGTGAAGCATAGTTTTGCCGGATACAAAATTCTTGGCTGGCAATTATTTTGTTTGAGGAGGCTAAAGATAGGACCCCAATCCCTTCTGGCTTATGGGGTTTCTGCTGAGAAATCTGCTGTTAATCTGATAGGTTTTCCATTGTAGGTTCCCTGATGCTTTTGCCTCATGGCTCTGAAGATCTGTCCCTTCATCTTGACTTTAGATAAGCTGATGACTGTGTGCCTAGGTAATTATCTTTTTGTAATGAATTTTTCAGGTGTTCTTTGAGCTTCTTGTATTTAGATGTCTAGATCTCTGGTGAGGGCAAGGAACTTTTCCTTGATTATTCCCTCAAATAAGCTTTCTAAATGTTTAGATTTCTCTTCTTCCTGAGGAACACCAATTATTCTTAGATCTGGCTGTTTAACATAATCCCAAATTTCTTGGAAGCTTTGTTCATTTTTAAAAATTCTTTTTGGCTGGGCACAGTGGCTCACACCTGTAATTCCAGCACTTTGGGAGGCCGAGGCAGGCAGATCACAAGGTCAGGAGATTGAGACCGTCCTGGCTAACACGGTGAAACCCCATCTCTACTAAAAATACAAAAAATTAGCCAGGTGTGGTGGTGGGCGCCTGTAGTCCCAGCTACTTGGGAGGCTGAGGTAGGAGAATGGTATGAACCCAGGAGGCGGAGCTTGCAGTGAGCCGAGATCACGCCACTGCACTCCATCCAGCCTGGGCAGCAGACCGAGACTGTCTCAAAAAAAAAAAAATTCTTTTTTATTTGTCTTTGTCTGGTTGAGTTACTTCAAATGCTTTGTCTTCAAGCTCTGAAGTTCTTTCTTCTACTTGTTGGAGATAAATGCTCAGTGCCACAAAGTGAAACCAGCACTCAGGCAAAAGTTTTCTCAGCAAGGCAATTTACTTTTGCAGAAGGGTGCTGCTTGTGTCAGTCACGATTGCAAGAGCACACTGAACAAAGGAAAGCAGGGGTTTTTATTCCTAATGCAGTCCCTGCCTCTTTGTCATTCCTCCATGGGCTGTGGTTGGACCACACAATCTAAACTGACCCAATTGGCTATTTGTGAATCCTTTCCCAAATAAGGAAGGGAAGGGAAATGTGAGTTACAGTGGTGGGACGTGCGGTTTCAAAGGGAGGAACGGGTGAAGAGCGGGTAACCAAGGGAACAGATGTGAGTTATTGATTAGGGCTGACAGGAAAGTTGTTTACAGTTACAGTAACTAGGGGCAAGGAGGCATAAAGAACAAGAAAGTTGAGTTTGAGAACAAAGACCAAGGAAGTTAACAGGCTAAACCTTTGAAGAAGAATTTTATTGTATCCTACAATTTCCCCCTTTTAATTTTTATAGTTCTTCCTCTTCAAACCTTTTTAAGATGTCTTGGCTTTGCTGTTTGACTTGATCGTCTGAAAGGAAAAGCTTATCTGAATAAGGTGGAGGAGAGCTAAGGGAGGTTTTAGTAAGTGCTGTTTCTATAAGCCTTTGTACTAGCCCATGGATGCATGGTATGACACAACACCCAACAAGAATGAGTACACCTATTACGACTGCAAGAGAAGTAAAAATTGAGGCTATGATTCCTTTCCATTTACCAAGCCACCTGTCTAGCCATCCTGAAGAAGGGTTATTGACTCCAGAATTTTTAGCTAATTCATTAGATAAAATGGTAAGTCCTTGTAAGGCTTTTGTTATGCTCCCATCTGGGGCAGTATGGTTCGGGATGAAGATATGACACTGAGTTTTAATCATAACACAAACTCTACCTTTTTCAGCTAATATCATGCCTAGGGCCATTCTGTTTTCCCAAGCCATCTGGCTGGTCGGCCCTAACTGCTCAGCTATTCCTTTGACAGCATCCCTGGTATAATTAATAAACTGCTGTTGGTTATAATAGATGTAATTTATACAGTCTACATTTTTATTAATAGTTACCCATGGAAATATTGATTCAAATACTGCAGACTATTTGGTCCCGGGCTTTTAATTTATCAGGTACTCCCCATGGGACTCCAATTGCATCTAAATAAACTTGAGAGTCAAAAAACCTATAAGGGGCTTCTCTTGTTTTATGGTGTTGTGGCTTTTCTTTTTCTGGTTGATGAAATGCCAGGGTGAAAGGGATAGCCAACTGGACAAGAGTGCAAGTACCACTCCAGTTACTTGGCAGAGTGTCCAGTAAGGGTCTGCCACAATTCCAGCATACATCTGCTTGAGGATGACTAAGGGCAGACTGATGGGTAAGATCTTGGAAAGGCTTAAGCTCACTGCATCCTGTTAAGCTTCCAAGGAACACCAAGTTTTCCCCTTGTCATGAGAGACAGGAGGTGAAATTGACGTTGGGAGACGGAAGCTGGATGGCCCTCTGGGGCTGACCTGCAGGATGTTGAACTTTGGGATAGAGCAGAGAGAGAGCTTGGCATGATTGATTGCCCCAAGCTATAGAATCCTGGAAGAGAGCTACCATGCTGCCCATACCTGGTTGACTGGGGGACCATCCGAGTGGAAAGGGGTCAGTCTGGGTCTCTGGCCGGCCGTGAGCACAAGCATAACAATTGCTTTTGTTTCATGTGTGGACAGAATATTTGATCCATTCCAACCAGGCATTTGCATCTTGATATTTTGTTTCAATTGCTAAAGTTTGCCTTAGATCATTTACTTCTACAATATCTACTTTAGTCTTATCATTGGGTATAGAAGGTATGGCAGTCTGATTAGAAGAAGACTTAGAAGGAGAAGAGAGGGAAGGGGGTGAAGAGGATGAGGGATTAATAAAATGCATTTCAAAAGACCCTATGAGGTCTGTGCCGTGTTGGTCCCTATGCCATGGAAGCGACTCAAAGGTCTAGAGGGTCGGTAGAGGCCGGAGTGAGAGTAGAAATCTGCACTGGATTACATTGGTTATACTGAAAATCGAGGGGAGGGGTGCTTCCTTTAGTAAAGTGAATGTATGGTTTTAAGTATATACAGCCACATGTTGATGAGGTCCAGCCTTGATACTCAGTTGTCCACAGAACACCATTCCAGCTATGGCAGACCTGTTTCCCTGTATTTGATGAGAAGCAAGAGTCTTGGTAGGGGGAGCCTCTTATTTTAAAGCGGCAGAGATACTTTTCTGAGGCTGAGAGTTGCCTTTGACTTTGGAGATCTCTGCAGGGTATGACTAAACAGGCATCAAACATAATAACTTGGGGTGAGTTTGATTTAGTTACATTGATAACAAGGTGGTCAGCAACAGAATGAGGAAAGAAGAAAGAGTAATAGAATAGATGAAAGAGAGTTAAACTTGTCTTAGCTTTAGTTTGAGGGGGTTTTCCCCTGGGATAATGGCCCATGACTCTGGAGGTGGCAGTGTTTTCTTGACGGGTGTGATGGGTCTATCCTTTTTCTGCTGTCCGGACTGCAGTTTCAGTGGTTAGAAGCACCAGGTAAGGTCCTTCCCTGGCTGGCTCAAGTTTCTCCTCTTTTCAGCTCTTGATAAGGACGTGATCCCCAGGCTGATGTTGATGTACTGGGAACTCCAGAGGCAGAGCCTGTGCTAGGAGACCTTTGGTTTTAAGAAAAGAGAAAGTAGGGGAGAGACCAAGAATGTAATTCCTGAGGAACTGGTCTTTTTGGAACATCAGCAGTGGAGTGTAAATAAGGCAATCCATAGAGCATCTCATAAGGGGAAAGGCAAGTATCTTTTTGAGGAGCAGTTTGGATTCTTTTTTTTTTTTTTTTTTTTTTTTGGTTTTGTCAAATGTTTTATTGAGTGTAGACATCTGGAGTACTATAAAACATGCATTATCTGTAGATTCAAAAAGGAGCAAGCCACATTGTCCTCACTGTCAAATGTGTTAGGCTTGGCATACATGATGGAGATTAATGAAGTATCATGAGAGTAATATGGTTCCTGAAAAGCTTCTACAATTTGGAGTAGGATCTTAATCCTGTGAAAAGCAAAGGTATTCACATTTAGTGAACTTGCATTTCATTGGGGGGGGGGGGAGGGTACACAGTATTTTAATTTTAAAACAAAAATAATTTGTTTGTCAAAGATTCCCATCTCCCCAACTTTATTTGTCCCGTTGGTTTTCAGAAATTTTAATTTAAAAAAAATCAGATGCCTTTTGGAAGTTGTATGTTTATCTGAGCAATAACTAAATTTTATTTCTTCTTCGGTTGTTGAGGTGTGTTAAATTTGAAGAAGATAATATCTCCATCTTCAACAATATAATTTCTGCCTTGTTGTCTGTACTTTCCAGCAGCCTTGACTGCATTTTCAGAACCTTCCTCTTTAAGATCTTCGTATTTCATTACTTCAGCCATAATGAATCCCTTTTCAAAATCTGTGTGAATCTTTCCTGCAGCCTGAGGAGCCTTAGTCCCTTTCCTGATGGTCCACGCACGCACTTCATCTGGGCCTGCAGTGAAAAAGTATTCTAGTTGGAGTGCTGCAAACCCAGCCTTAATGATCTTTGGCAAAGCACTTTGTGTCATGTTCGCTTCCAGATACTTCTGTCTCTCCTCAGCACTAAATTCTTGCAACTTGAGTTCCAAGGCCCCACTAAAAGGAATGACCAAGGCACCTGGGTCATACTTGTCCACCCACTCTTTAATTTTTATCAACCATTTGTTTTTCTTTCTTTTTCAGAAAGATTAACCAAGTAGACCATTGGTTTTGAAGTCAAAAATAAGTGTTTATTCAACACTTCAATCTCTTTGTCATTCCAATCATGATAGAAGTGAACAGGTTTCTTTTGATCTATAACCCAGGATTTTACTTTGCACATTATATCGTATTTAGGTTTTAGTTTTTTATCTCCTCCTCTCACAGCCACCTTTTCTAGTTTATCTATAATGGGCCTAATCATTTCCTCATCTTTAAGCTGAAGCTCTTCATGTATTATTTCTATATCTCGAACAGGATCTACACTTTCTTCAACATGCATGATATCATCATCTTGAAAAGCACGTGTTAGATGAAAGATGCCATCACAAGCACTAAAATGAGATAAAAAAGCATTCCCCAGGCCCTGCCCATTGTGAGCTCCTTTCACAAGGCCAGCAATATCCACTACATTTAGAAAGGTAGGAATTTTGCTTGCTGGTTTGTGATATTGGCAAAGAAAGTCAAACCTTTCATCTGGCACAGGTACTCTGCTCTCATTAGGATCAATAGTGCAGAATGGAAGTTTTCTGCTGAAGTCTGACTATTGGTTAATACATTGAAGAAAGTAGATTTCCCAACATTTGGCAATCCAACAATACCAATTTTCAGTGAGTTTCCAAATCTTCCAATAATTGGGGGTGGTTTAATTCCATCACCTCCCTTTTTAGGGGGTATCGTGCTCGGCCTGGGCTGTGACATGGGGTCCCAGCGGCAGCGAGAGAAAGGTCCTGCCGGCAGCCAGAGGCGGGGAGGAAGGAGGAGAGAACGCAGGCCTGGCCCCTCCGCCGAGCGGCACAAGACAGAACCGCAGTTTGGATTCTTAACAAGGCAATAGGAAGACATTTGGTCCATGGCAACCGAATCTATAGAACTAACTTGGTTAAGTGGTTCTTTAAGGTCTGATTCATCCTTTCTACTCTCCCTGATGAAGGTGAGTGCCAAGGAGTATGATATTTCCATCTAATGTCTAGCACTTAGAATAGCTTTTTAATGATATGTACTATGAAATAGGTTTCACTGTCTGAGTCAATATTTTCTATTAGCCCAAACCTGGGCACTATATTTTCGATTAATGCTTTAACTACATTATTGGCCATTGCATTTGAAAAGGGAATAGCTTCGACCCAGTGAGTGAGGTGATCTGCTATTACTAAGTACTTTAGGCGACCGATTGGGGGCATTTCAGTGTAGTCAGTTTGAACACTTTGGAATGGTCTTAGCCCTGAATCCCTCCCCGCCCAGGGATGATTTATTTATAACTTGTTTGTTGGTTTTCTTAAATATTAAGCAACTATCCGTAACCTGTTTGGCTAGGGTATACACCCATAAACCCTGAGAACTATGTCACACATGGTTTGGGGTCCCCAGTGGGTCCCTTGATGCAAGTGGGTAGGATTTCTCTCATGAGGGGTTTGAATAGCATTTCTCTTGGATCTGGTAACACCTATTTTCCCTCTGAGTTTTCTTTGGCTCCATTTTGAAGGGGTGGGTTGCCCCTCCACACCTGTGGGTGTTTCTTGTTAGGTGAAACGAGAGACTTGGAAAAGAAAAAGACACAGAGACAAAGTATAGAGAAAGAAATAAGGGGACCCAGGGGACCAGCGTTCAGCATATGGAGGATCCCGCCAGCCTCTGAGTTCCCTTAGTATTTATTGATCATTCTTGGGTGTCTCTCGGAGAGGGGGATGTGGCAGGGTCATAGGATAATAGTGGAGAGAAGGTCAGCAGATAAACACGTGAACAAAGGTCTCTGCATCATAGACAAGGTAAAGAATTAAGTGCTGTGCTTTAGATATGCATACACACAAACATCTCAATGCTTTACAGAGCAGTATTGTTGCCCGCATGTCCCACCTCCAGCCCTAAGGCGGTTTTCCCTTATCTCAGTAGATGGAACATATACTGGGTTTTATACTGAGACATTCCATTGCCCAGGGACGGGCAGGAGACAGATGCCTTCCTCTTGTCTCAACTGCAAAGAGGCATGCCTTCCTCTTATACTAATCCTCCTCAGCACAGACCCTTTACGGGTGTTGGGCTGGGGGACGGTCAGGTCTTTCCCTTCCCACGAGGCCATATTTCAGACTATCACATGGGGAGAAACCTTGGACAATACCTGGCTTTCCTAGGCAGAGGTCCCTGCGGCCTTCTGCAGTTTGTGTCCTTGGGTACTTGAGATTAGGGAGTGGTGATGACTCTTAACCAGCATGCTGCCTTCAAGCATCTGTTTAACAAAGCACATCTTGCACAGCCCTTAATCCATTTAACCCTGAGTTGACACAGCACATGTTTCAGAGAGCACGGGGTTGGGGGTAAGGTTATAGATTAACAGCATCTCAAGGTAGAAGAATTTTTCTTAGTACAGAACAAAATGGAGTCTTCTATGTCTACTTCTTTCTACACAGACACAGTAACAATCTGATCTCTCTTTCTTTTCCCCACACCATTTTTATTAATTTTTCATTTTCTGCAGCAGACAAGGTAGGGGTTGCAGCAGGGGGAGGAAGACAAGGGGTTAAGTGAAAGATAGGTGTTTCAGATGAAATGGCAGCCTGTTTAGCCACTTGATCTGCAAGGTTATTTCCCTGACTTGTAAAGGAAAAGTCGTTTTGGTGTCCAGGGACATGTACAATGGCTATTTCTTCTGGCAACTGGAGATTGTTTAAAACATGGACGATTAGCTCTTCGTGGGTAAGGTATTTTGGCCTTTAGTTTTTTGTTTGTTTGTTTTTTGGTATTTTTTTGAGACTTGCTCTGTCTCCCAGGCTAGAGTACAGTGGCACGATCTCGGCTCACTGCAAGTTCCACGTCCCGGGTTCATGCCATTCTCCTGCCTCAGCCTCCCAAGTAGCTGGGACTATAGGCTCCCACTACCACGCCCGGCTAATTTTTTTGTGTTTTTAGTAGAGATGGGATTTCACCATGTTAGCCAGGATGGTCTTGATCTCCTGATCTCGTGATCCGCCCGCCTCAGCCTCCCAAAGTGCTGGGATTACAAGCATGAGCCACCGCGCCTGGCCTGGCCTTTAGCATTAATAAGACCTTGCTCAGCCCAAATTTTTCCAAATATATGAGCTACTCCAAAAATATACTTAGAATCAGTATGAATAGTTCCTTTCTTGCTCTGTAAGTGTTTTAAAACCTGGCTGAGTGCAAATAGTTCACATGCTTTGGCAGACCAACTATTGGGCAACCTGACTATTCTTCAAGAGTTTCTCCATCAATTACTGAATACCCATTGTGTTTTTCTCCTTTAATTGCTTGGGATCAACCGTCTATAAATAAGTGTCACCCCATTTTGAAAGGGGTCTCTCTTAGATCTGGCTTGACCTTTGTTTGGTAGTCAATTAGATCTAGACATAGGTGTTCTCTTTTTAGATTTGGGTCCTCTGTTAAGAAACCTCTCGGATTGAGTGAATTATCAGTAGTCAAGGTTAAATCATCTTTTTAGTAAAATAGCCTCATATTTTAAGATTCTGGAGTCAGTGAGCCACCTTCCTGCTTTTTTATTTAAAATAGCTCTAACTTGATGGGGTGTGCTTACAGTCAATTTCCCCCCAAAGGTTAATTTTCTACTTTCTTCAACTAATACTGCTGTAGCTGCAATGGATTGGATGCACTGAGGCTACCCACAGGTGACTGGGTCTAAAATTTTTGATAGGAAGGCTATGGGCTGCCAGCGACCACCATGTTCTTGAGTAAGCACCCCTAAAGCTACCCCATTATTTACATTAACAAAAAGATGAAATGGCTTTTCTAGGGAAGGGAAGGCTAAGACAGGGGCAGTTATGAGTTTGTATTTCAGCTCTTCAACCTGATTGACTTCCTCAGAAGTCCACAGGAGACGGTCCAGTTTCCACTGAGTAAGCTTTTCATATAAAAGTTTACTTTTTAGGGCATATGAGTCAATCCATAAGTGTCAATATCCAACTAATCCTAGAAATTTTCTGAGTTATTGCTTAGTTTGAGGCAAGGGTAAGGACACGATGCCTTCAACTCGTTCAGGTCCTATCCTTTGCTTACCTGCACTTATTAAGTGGCCTAAATATTTAACTTCAGGCTCCACATACTGATGCTTTCCCTTTAAGAACCATAAACTCTTGAACTCCAGATGGTTAAGGATATGTGTAGAGAAGCCAGCTACTTTCTCTACATCTTCAACAGATATGAGAATATCATCCATGTACTGGAGCAGGCATATTTGCTTTGGGATGACAACTTTTTCTAACATTTGTTCTAAAATTTGACCAAAAAGCTTTGGAGAGTCTGTAAGCTCTTGAGGTAAAACTGTCCATCAATAGTGTTGTTTTCACCCTGAATGGGGATCCTTCCACTCAAAAGCAAATATGTCTTGGCTGTCTTTAGCCAAGGGGCATGCCCAGAAGGCATCTTTTAAATCTATTACTGTAAACCACTGATGGTTATATGGAATTTTGCTGAGAATGGTGTATGGGTTGGGGACAACAGGATGGTTAGTTTGGACTATTTGATGGCTTTAAGATCTTGTACCAAGTCGGTATGATCCGTCTAATTTCTTGACTGGAAATATTGGAGTGTTATACGGGGACATACAGGGTTCAAGGAGCCCATCTTTAGTAAGACTTTCAATTATAGGCTTTAATCCTATCCTGCCCTCTAGGGGTTTGGGGTATTGTTTCCTCCTTACTACTTCCCCGGGGGTTCTTAACTTGATGTGGATTGGAAGGATTCAGAGTTTCTCCTGGTTTCCTTCCCTTGACCAGACACTAGGATTAATGTATTTTTCATCTGTGGTGGTGAGTAGGTTTAATGAGGTAAAGAATCCTTTAGGACCAACTTGTAAGCCTGTGCCTAATTCTAGTATTAAGTCTCTTCCTAATAGATTAGTTTCTGCCTCAGGGATCAACAAAAATTGGATATGAGTCAACCGATCTTGGTATTTAACTTCTGTACTTTCTAAGATTTTTGCTTTAAATCCTCCTTTTACCCCAGAGACTAAAAGTTCTTCTGAAGAGCAGGCAGTGTTGGATGGGGGGAAGCAAACGGAGGAGCGAGCCACTCCTGAATTGACTAAAAGGTGATAAGCTCATGTTTGGTTCCCACCTCTAAATTTATCAAGGGTTCCTGGTGGGACTCGAGATAAACAGAGTCCCTGACCTCCCTATTCTTCCTGAAAAGTCATGAGTTGAAGGGCTTCTTTCTCCTTTTCCAGTTTGGGACATTCTCTTTTGAAGTGGCCTGCCCTTCTGCGTTTATAGCACCTATCCTGTCCCTCTTCTCTCTCAGTTCTGAGATTCTTCAACTTTGCCCCCCCAAATTCTTTAGAGGGTCTGGTAGACAAGGGCCTGCGTCCTCTAGAAGGAGGCTTGGGTCCTTTAAACGAGGGTCTGGACCTTTTATAGTTTCTGGCCCCCTGGAAGCTTTGTTTAGAAGCATGTGGGTTTGGGGCCACCTGATGGAAAGTGGATAACATGAGTTTTGCCTTTTGTTTTTGCTTCTCTCCTCACGTACATTTTTTGAGCTTCTCCAAGAAGTTCACTTAGAGGTCGGTTTTCCCAATCTTCTAATTTTTGTAACTTTTTTGAAATATCTGGCCGACTTTTAGTGACAAAATGGAGCTTTAACACTCCCTGTCCAAGGGGATATTCCAAATTTAGGCCTGCATATTGTCTCATTTGGTCCTTTATTCTTGTCTAGAAATTTCATAGGCCCCTCATCTTTTTCCTGTTGCATATCAAATGCTTTAGAGAGGTTTTGGGTACAGGGTACTGATTCCCTAATTCCCTTTATTATCATTTCCCTTAGGTCTTGCATATTTTCCCAGTGAGCTGCATTAATATTGTCCCACTGGGGGTCTTGGGTGGGAAACTTTTGATCTGTGGTAAGTATGTTTTGACCAGGAGAGTGTTCATGTTCCCAAATTGCCATAGCAGCCCTACAGATCATGCTTCTTTCCTCCCCTGAAAAGAGGATGCCTAGGATGGACATTAATTTGACCCAAGTGTATAATTGAGGTCCCAAGAATTGATCAACCTGATCTGTCACCCAATAAGGTCCAATAATGGCTTAAGTTCCTTCTTCAAACTTCAGACCTCTGAACTGGTTAAGGGAGCATTCACAAAACTAATAGCCCCCTCTCCTTGTGGTACCTCTTTTAAGGGGAAGTTGGGGCTGACTCCTTAGATGTGGAGGGAAATGGGAAATTTTGGATATTGTTTTTACGTTGTTCTACCTTACGTTGGAGTCCTTTTAGGGAGGGGTATTTAGGCTGAGAAGGAACAGGCTAATGGGATGGTGATTCCCAAGAATCAGGATTGTAAGGAGGAGGAATAACATGAGCAGGAGAAGGATCTGGAGCAGGAACGGGGACAGTAGCTGCTACCTGAGGGGAAGGGTTAGGGGCACTGAGTGTGGGGGAAGATGGTCTAGAGGATCCCATGTGCTGGAGTCTTTAGGCATGGGGACTGGCTTTTCTGACTCTTCACTTTGAGGTGCTAGATTGGGTTTTTCCCTAGTTGTCTTTAAGGGAAAGAGGAGGACAGGTCCCTGCCTCCAACAAAGAGCATAGGCCAGTTCTTCTTGAGAAACTGGACTTTTATCATTTACATATTGAATTAGAAGTTGACACATCACATCCTTGTTTGACCCAAACTTTGGCCAAAAGATTGAGGGTTTGAGGATGGGTCCCTGAGTCCAAATAAAACAGCAATATTTTGTCATTTGTTGCTTTTTCTTATGTTTAGTTCTGTCATTATCTTTCCAATATTTTAACATGAGACCTAGGGGACTAACAGCAGGAATATCTTTATTGCTATCTTTATCCTTTTTCCTCCGTGTCCTGCTTGGGGTATTTCCCATGTTGGGTCCTAGTTAGGCTCAATCCCTCATACTAGAGATTTCTTGCCTATCCTTTTCTGGAGGCTTATTGAGGCTCAATTCCTCATACTAGAGATTTCTATCCTTTAGCCCCACCTGCTGGAGGCTCCTTGCACCCTTCTTTTGCTTCATCCACTCTGGTCGCTTCCTGGAGGAGAATTTAGGTCCCTCTTAGCATTGGCATGCCAGTATAAACCCCATGGCAGGATCTGTCCTAAGCCGTATGAGGTGACCATGGAACCTCAGATAGGACACACTCACTCTGCACAGCAGTAGTGCTTAGTACCATTCACACAGGCAGCACCGCAAGCAGTAATGCTTGTGATCATTCACGTACACTTTCAAGTGTACTCCAGAATATCCTGACCACCAAGGAAATGCTTTTTCACCCCTGTGACGTTTCTTACCTTGGTCTGTGCACAAAGGTACCTGGTCACCATGGTGTTGCAAGCCTTTTTTTCTCCACATTGCTGAGAGTCTGGGTTTATTTGTCACACTGGGTGGGTTCCGATCCCTCACCCTGAGGCCACCGCAACGAGGCAGTGGGATGCATCTCCTTATGAGAGATGACCAGAGACCCCTTCCCCGGAGGAGAATGGGAATCCTGGATGAGCCCCAGATTTGTTGGAGATAAATGCTCAGTGCTGCAAAGTGAAACCAGCACTCAGGCAAAAGTTTTCTCAGCAAGGCAATTTACTTCTGCAGAAGGGTGCTGCTTGTGTCAGTCACGATTGCAAGAGCACACCGAACAAAGGAAAGCAGGGGTTTTTATTCCTAATGCAGTCCCTCCCTCTGTGTCACTCCTTCATGGGCTGTGGTTGGACTGCACAATCTAAACTGACCCAACTGGCTATTTGTGAATACTTTCCCAAATAAGAAACGGAAGGGAAATGTGAGTTACAGTGGTGGGACGTGCAGTTTCGAAGGGAGGAATGGGTGAAGAGCGGGTAACCAAGGGAACAGATGTGAGTTATTGATTAGAACTGACAGGAAGGTTGTTTACAGTTACAGTAACTAGGGACAAGGAGGCATAGAGAACAAGAAAGTTGAGTTTGAGAACAAAGACCAAGGAAGTTAACAGGCTAAACCTTTGAAGAGGAATTTAATTGTATCTTACATACTTGTTCTAGTCTGTTGTTGACACTTTGCAGTGCATTTTGTATTTCTCTAAGTGTGTCTTCCGTTTGCAGAAATTGTGATTTTTTTTCTTTATAATATCTATTTCTCTGGATAATTTTTCATCCATAGCCTGTATTTTTTGTTTTTTTCTTTCTTTCTTTTTTTTTTTTGTTTTTGTTTTTTGGGACTCTGAGCACTCTGTTGCTCAGAGTGCAGTGGTGCAATCTCAGCTCACTGCAACCTCTGGCTCCTGGGTTCAAGCAGTCCACCTGCCTCAGTCTCCCAAGTAGCTGGTATTACAGGCATGCACCACCATGCCTGGCTAATTTTTGTATTTTTAGTAGAGATGGGGTTTCACTATGTTGGCCAGGCTGGTCTCAAACTCCTGACCTCAAGTGATCAGCCCGCCTCAGCCTTCCAAAGTGCTGGGTTTACAGGTGTGAGCCACTGCGCCTGGCCAATCCATAGCCTGTATTGTTTTTTAAATTTCTTTGTTTTCACTTTTGTCTGGTCTCTCCTTGAGTAGTTTAATAATCAACCGTCTGAATTGTTTATTTGGCAATTCAGAGATTTCTTCTTGATTTGGATTCATTGCTGGGGAGCCAGTATGGTCTTTTGGAGGTGTTATAGAACCTTGTTTTGTCATATTACAATTTTTCTGATTTCTTCTCACTTGGGTAGACTATTTCAGGGGAAAAATCTGGAACTCAGGGGCTACTGTTCAGATTCTTTTGTCCCACAAAGTGACCCCTTGATGTGATGGATTCTCACTTCCCCTAGGGATGGAGCTTCCTGAGAGCCAGACTGCAGTGATTGCTATTGCTCTTATGGGTCCAGCCACCCAGTGGGGCTACCAGGTTCCACGCTGGTGCTGAGGAATATCTGCAAAGAGTCCTGTGATGTGATCCGTCTTTAGCTCTACTGGCCATGGATACCAGCACCTGCTCTGGTGGAGGTGGGAGGGGAGTAAAGTAGACTGTGAGTGTGAGAGTCCTTGCTTGTAGTTTTGTTTACTGTGCTGGCTTTCTCAAATGCTGGTTATGCTAGCAGTGAAGTTGTCACATGGACAGACTCAGGAGCTCTGGTTAGCCAGGATGTTGCAGGCAGTGGAATTAGCTGTTGTTTCTCATTTCTTGGAGCAGGGTTATTCTGTTGTGAGTTGCTGTAATGTCCTGGCTTGGTTGGCCTCCAGCCAGGAGGTGGCGCTTTCAAGAGAACACCAGCTGCAATACTGGAAGGGGGATATAAGCTTGCCCTAAGTTGGTCAGGATAAGTATTAGGATTTCTCAGGTGATGGACAGGGCCATAAAGCTCCCAAGAGTTTATGGCTTTTGTGATCAGCTACCAGGGTGGGTAGAGAAATACCGTCAGGTTGGGGCAGGGTTAGGTGAGTCTGAGCTCAGACTCTTTCCAGGAATCTTTCTGTTACTGATTTCTAATTTTTAATTCCACAGTGGTTGAAGGACATACTTGAAATAAATTTAAAATCCATTGAGATTTGTTTTGTGGTCCAGAATATGGCCTATCTTGTTGAATGTTTCATGTGTATGTGAAACTGAGGCATCCATCCCTCAGTTTCAACCACCCATAGATTTGTAATTATTGTTACATTTACAGAAATTTGGAGGAAGGTAGAAGTTATTGTCTTGAACCATAAGATGTCTGTTTGAAGTCTTTGAGCTCCTCAAGGGTAGGCTCTATGTCCTGTTTACCTTTGATCCTCTCAGCATAATGCTTGGACCAAAATGGAAGCTCAGCAGACACTGGTTGAATGAATGAATAGATGACATTCAATTGTTAGGCTGTGTTTTTGTTTTGGATTTAGAAAATATGCTTATTGTGTTATGCAATAAGACTGAGTCTTGGCTGGGTGCAGTGGCTTACTCCTGTAATCTCAATACTTTGGGAGGCCGAGGTGGGTGGATCACTTGAGGCCAGGAGTTTGAGACCAGCCTGGCCAACATGACAAGACCCTGTCTTTACTAAAAATACAAAAAAATTAGCTGGGCATGGTGATGCACACCTGTAATCCCAGCCACTTGGTAGCCTGAGGCATGAGAATCTCTTGAACCCGAGAGGTGGAGGTTGCAGTGAGCCACGATCATGCCACTGCACTCCAGCCTGGGTAACAGATCAAGACTCAGTCTTAAAGAAAAAAAAAAAGACTGAGTCTTACACACCTTCGCGTCTTTGTGTCTCAGTGGGTCTTCACACAGAGCTTGGCACATTGTAGCTGCTCAGTCAGCACTGTTTGTGCTGAATTGAACCAACGAGATACGTACAAAGGGGCTGTCTCTCACTACTGGGGATTTAAAGCCACCCCGAGGCATTTGACAAGCTGTTCTTGCCAAGGTTGAAGAGGTTGTCCTGTCATAAAGCCCCCCTAAGACATGATGTCACACATAGACACCACTCTCCGTGCAAAAGGGGAGGCCTGTGCACTGAACTCCCAGACTTAGCTGGGCCTCAGTGCTCTTCTCGGGTTTGGTCGTAGAGCCCAAGAGGAGGTGGATAAGCTGCCTGACACTGATATAGTAAAAGGATTATCTGCAAATTTCTAGCATCATCAAGGTTGGCCTCTTTGGTAAGCAGGCCTAAAAGGCTGCCCTCAATAAACCACCCAAGCAGGTGAAAATTATCTTTTTACCCCAAGCCTACCTTTTCTGCATCCTTTTCTACTTGGCATGCCCCTTCTACTCCTCTTCTCTCCTTTAGGACTCATTCTCTCTCCTTTCCTCTTCTAAACCTCCTCCCAGAAAAAGACCTGATAACTTCACTTACACCGGGTTATAGATGACTAACAAAGCTTACTATTGAATATATTGCTAGCAGAAATCTGAATAGGATACAGCAACTTTTCAACTCTGATCAGGGCTTTAAGCACTAGGATGAACCACAGCCATGTGATCATTCATTTGGTTACTGAGCTCTTGCTGTGTCCCACGCATAGGGGCAGCTACTGGGGGTTTGACAGTGGACGGACCTAAAGTGGTCCCTCAGTCAGGGGACAGTACAGTACCCTAAGAGCACTGAGGCGGGCCACCCCACCTGAACTCGGGTAGGCAGGGAAGCCTTCCTGAAAGCCATGGAGAAACACATTCTAGGTAGAGAACAGCACATGCAAAGGCCTAGAAGTGAGTGTCTGAGGTGGAAGTTTGGAGTCTTTGTCGTCAGCAGGACATGGAGCAACACTGACACTGAGATTTAGGCAGAGAGAGACAGAGACAAAGCGACAGAGATAGAGAGAAACAGAGACAGAGAGAGTTAGAGATACAGAGAGAGAGAGACAGAGAGATAGAGTTACAGAGAGAGAGGCAGAGACAGAAATAGAGAGACAGACAGAGATAGACAGAGACTGAGAGATAGAGAGGAGTGGGAGGCGGGAGGAAAACCAGAGCATGAGAGGTCAAACAGCCAAGAGAAAAGGCGACGTCGTTAAAGAAAGGGTCAGCTGGGGCCGGGCGCGGTGGCTCACGCCTGTAATCCCAGCACTTTGGAAGACCGAGGCGGGCAGATCACGAGGTCAGGAGATCGAGACCATCCTGGCTAACATGGTGAAACCCTGTCTCTACTAGTAAATACAAAAAAAATTAGCTGGGCCTCGTGGCGGGCCGCCTGTAGTCTCAGCTACTCGGGAGGCTGAAGCAAGAGAATGGTGTGAACCCGGGAGGTGGAGCTTGCAGTGAGCCGAGATCATTCCACTGCACTCAAGTCTGGCTGACGGAGCAAGACTCCGTCTCAAAAAAAAAGAAAGGGTCATCTGGGTTTGGTGACTAAGAGTGTACTGATGACCTCAGTGAGAGGGGTTTCAGAGGCTTATGGGGACAGATACAGGTTGGAGTGGGTTGTGGAGTGCAGGAGAGGTAGAAAGCAGTAAACACACCTCCCTGCCAACACCGCTCTCAGGAGACTGGTGTGAAGGGTAGGGGTCAGGACACTAGCTGGAGAAGGAATATGGTTTCAAGGGAGAAGGGCTTTTTTCTTTTTAATAGAAGAGATCAGCAATGTGTTTAGATGCTGATGGAAGGAGCCAGAAAAAAGGAAAAGGAGAATATTGAGGTGAGACGAGATCTCCAAATGCCCAGGTGAGAAGACCAGATGAAATGGGGCACAGGAGTAGGGCTAGCTTCGGAGAGGGAGGGCAGCCTCCTCCCCTCCTCCCCTGGAAAAGGAAATGGCCTATGAGAAGCCGGTGAGTGAATGGGTTTGGTGGCAGCAAGTTGAGGAAATGCCCATCTGATGGTGCCTATGCGCTCTGCTGAAAGTGAGGAAGACAGGGTGGAGTTAGAGGTTAAAGAGAGAATCTAAGGGCCGGGCACTGTGAGGAGGGCAAGGCAGGAGGATTGGTGGAGCCCAGGAGTTCAAGACCAGCCTGGGCAACATAGTGAGACCCTGTCTCTACAAAAAAATTGAAAATTAGCTGGGCGTGGTGACGTGTGCCCGTGGTCCCAGCTACTCAGGAAGCTGAGGTGGGAGGATCACTTGAGTGCACGCCACTGCACTCCAGCCTGAGTGACACAGCAAGACTCTGTCTTAAAAAAAAAAAAAAAGTGGCTGGCCTCGGTGGCTCACGCCTGTAATCCCAGCACTTTGGGAGGCCAAAGCAGGTGGATCACCTGAGGTCAGGAGTTTGAGACCAGCCTGGCCAACATAGTGAAACCCCGTCTCTACTAAAAATACGTTAAACCCAAGAGGTGGATGTTGCAGTGAGCCGAGATCGTGACAGTACACTCCAACCTGGGCAACACAGACTCTGTCTCAAAAAAAAAAAAAAATCCTCCATAGTCACCTGTAGTCACCCCTTCCTCCTACTCCCACACCCTGGCAATCAGTGAACAGTTTCCTGTTCCTGTAGTTTTGCCTTTGCAAGATTGTCATATAAATGGAAACGTATGGTAGCCTTTTCAGTCTGGTTTATTTTACTTAGCACAAAGCATTTGAGATTCATCTAGTCGTGTGTATCAGTAGTTTGTTCCTTTTATTGAGTGGTGGTCCATTGTATGGATGTGCCAGAACATTTGGACTGTTTCTAGTTTGGGGCATAAAATCACTATTAATATTCACATACAAGTTTTGTGTGGACATAGATTTTCCTTACACTTGAGTAAAGAGCAAGCATTGGAATTTTTGGGTCATATGGTAAGTGTAAGTTTAATTTTGTAAGAAACTCAAACTTTTTCAAAGTGGCTGTCTCACCAGCAATAACCGAGAGGTTCCAATTGTTCTACATCCTCTCCAGCATTCGTTATTTTTGAAAGCCATTCTAAAAGGCATATTTCAATTTTTATTAGATCAGTATTAAAGATTTACATTATTAAACTATGTAAACAGGCCAGGCGTAATAGTTCACGCCTGTAATCTCTGCACTTTGGGAGGCCAAGACAGTAGGATCACTTGAGCTGAGAAGTTCCAGACCAGCCTGGTCAACATAGTGAGACTCTGTACAATAAATAAATAAATAAATAAATAAATAAATAAATAAATAAATCAGAAAAAAATTAGCTAGGTCAGGCACAGTGGCTCATGCCTGTAATCCCAGCTACTTGAGAGGTCAACCTGGGAGGATCGCTTGAGTCCAGGAGTTCGAGACCAGCCTGGACAACATTGGGAGACACTGTCTATTTAAAAAAAAAAAATTAGCTGAGTGTGGTGGTGCCCTGTGATCCCAGCTACTAAGGAGGCTGAGGTAAGAGAGTCACTCACTTGAGCACAGGTTGTGGAGGCTGCAATGAAACGTGATCACTGCACTCCAGTCTGGGAAACAGAGCAAGACTCTTTCTCAAAACAAAAAATGGAGACAGTAGTCCCAGTTGAGTCATGATTTTAGTTTTTCTTCTTCTCTTTCTTTAGTTTTCTGTGCATATATTATATAATTAATTCATCCAAATTTTCTGCCAAAAATAGAAATCTCTTTGCAGTACATTTAGCCAGATCAGGTCATTTCTCCATATGATCATTTTCATGGAGACATATCTCAGGAGCCCTCCATCTCCCTGATTCCATCTGGATGGGGCACCCTGGAGGTCTGCTGCCCAGTTGTCCTCCTGAGCTCGCCATTCACCCTTATGCTCGGGGGCTCTCCCTGTCTGTTGTGCTGGGTCCCATGTTATCTTCTTTTCTATTTCTCCTTTATTTTAGTGAAGTACAACCTCCGGTTGCTTTCTGAGGGGTAGTCTTGAGACATTTATGTATCCGAAAAGACCTCAATTCATACTTGCATAGCATTTGGCTAGGTATAGAATTCTACACTGGACATATTTTCTGTCAGATTTTGAAGGTCTTCATTATCTTATAGCTTCAAAGGTTGGTGTTGAGAAGTCTGATGCTCAGACTTTTTTATATCTGGAAGTTTTTAGGTTCCGCTCTGTCCTCAGTGTTGTGAAATTTCTTGACAACAAAATTGGGGCTGGGTCCCCTTCATTCATTGTTGTGAACACTTGGTGTTTCCTTCTCTACTGGAAACTCATGTTCTTCCTCTGTGAGAACTTGTCTTGACAAAAAAGAAACGTATGTATTAGACATCTCTCCCTGCCTCCTAGTCTGTTGTCTCTGCTGCCTCTTTCAGAAACATCTAAACAACAATTTAGCTATTGGAGCTCCTGACCTCTTCTCTGTTCTTTCTGGAAAATATTTTTTTCAAGTTTAGCTTCTATACTTTGATTAGATTTTGCATTCCTATTATTTTTTATTTTTAAGGCAAGGTCTTTCTCTGTTGCCCAGCCTGGAGTGCAGTGGCACAATCACAGTTCACTGCAGCCTTGTTCCCGGATTCAAGTGATCCTCCCACCTCAGCCTCCCAAGCAGATGGAACTACAGGTGTGTGCCACCACACCCAGCCACTATTTTAATTTTTTGTAGAGATGGGGTCTCCTTAGGTGGCCCAGGCTGGTGTTGAACTCCTAGGCTCAAGCAATCCTCCTGCCTTAGCCTCCCAAAATGCTGGGATTGCAGGCATGAGCTAAGGCACCCAGACTATATTTTTGTCAAGAATTACTGGTGGTGGGTGTTTGAACATTTTTATTTTAGAGCCTCCTATTCTTATTTCATGAATGCAAAGTTTTATCTTTCTGTAGATATCAATTATAGATTTTTTTTTTTAAAGACAGTTTCACTCCTGTTGACCAGGCGGCAGTGCAATGACGCGATCTTGGCTCATTGCAGCCTCCACTTCCTGGGTTCAGTCGATTCTCCTGCCTCAGCCTCCCGAGTAGCTGGGATTACAGGCACCCGCCACCACACCTGGCTAATTTTTTGTATGTTTAGTAGAGACGGGGTTTCACCATGTTGGCCAGGCTGGTCTCGAACGCCTGACCTCAGGTGATCCACATGCCTCAGCCTCACAAAGTGCTGGGATTACAGGTGTGAGCCACCCTGCCCAGCCCAATTATAGATTTTTTAGGTTTAGGTGTTGACAGTAGCTCTTACCTCAGCCTTTTTCTCCCTCCTTGTCATGCAGCCCACAGGGGAGATGGTCCGGCCAGTGTGGGGGCTAATGAATAAATGCTACACTGTGCCCACTCAGGTGGGTAAGGGCTGGCACTCCTCTTCCCCTGGAGTGGGGCGGCTGTGCTGGCACCCTTCGCAGACACACTAAGGGGAACTGCACCTGGAGAGGATGGGCCAGTCGGGGAAAGACTGCTCGTCACTCATAGCTGTGTGTCACCCCTCCCACCTCCTTGTGTGGAGACACAAAGTCAAGAGTAGGAAGAAGCCAACCTCTGAGGTAAGGCTTCCCCTGGAAGGCCCAGGGCTGGGGCTCTCTCCTTTCAGAGCTCAGTTAGACCCAGACACACGGCAGGGAGTCCCAGGGGTAGTGGCAGGCCCCCTCCAGGAAACTCACAAGGTTACCACAGCTCAACTGAAAAGGAAGAACTTCCCAGGACTGTGACACCCCAGTGTGAGAACAGGAGGATGAGGTGCTGTGAAGGCCTGTCTGCCCACAGTCTGCCCTCTTATTCCTCCTGCAGGTCACAACCCCCAGGAGACCTGGAGAACTGAATGCTGCTGCCCCCAAGGAGGAGGCTGCTGTCTTATCCCAGGAGGGAGAGCAGGTGAAGTCCCCAGGGGAGGAAGCACCTAGCCCCATTCCTGCTGAGCAGGAGGTGGCAGGTACCCCAGACTGGGAGGTAAGGACAGCCCGGGGCTTCAACTGGAACGTCTCCAGCCTGGGTCCGACTGAGCAGCCATGGAGCATTGCAGAGTGGGAGGCAGCAGGGCAGGGAGGCAGTGCTGGAGGCTGGCTCAACCCCAAGACCAGCAGGCCAAGCTGCCATCCCAGGGGAGCCGGGACGTCTGTGCAGAGCTGAGAGGCAGCAGCCATGTGTGAACAGACTGGGCCTCATCCTGGCCCCCCCCGACTTCTTGTGGACAGAGCCTGTTTCCCTGTCTGTGCAACACAGAACCTGCCTGATCTCACTGCTGGATCCCTCTTCTTCCTGCCAGGAAAATAAAAAGGTTCAAAAGGAAGTTGCTGCGTATCCATCTGGTAAGACCACTGGCCCAGCGTGCTGCAGGGGGCTGCTTCCACCCTGCTTCTCCGTGACTGCCAGGTCACAGACACCCCAGCCCTTTCCCAGCTTCCTGACCCGGGGAGGGGAGGGAAGCAGCCCAGGAGTCAGGTGCCTTGACCTTCCTGGGAGCCTCCTTGGGTGGGCAGGAACTCCGGGCCACTCCCCTGAGCTGGCTGCATCCCTACCTTTTACCACAGCTGACCTGGCCCCGGGGCATCTCAGAGGGAGGGTTGGTTGCTCCCAGGAGGGGACTCACAAGGCTGCCGGTTTCTACTTTGCAGAGGCCTCTGAGGACAGCAAAGAGCAAAGGCCCTGGGAGCGGGTCTCCGTACCCATGACAGAGCTCTGGCTGGACTGGTTCTCAGCCTCTAACACCCCCAACACTCAGAACCGTGAAGAAAAACTTTCCAATAAATCCAAGAGTTGCTGCTGCCATAGGCCAGGCTGCCGCCTTTCGGGACCTCCGTCTTCAGAGAAACCCAGCCTGGCTTCATCCACACTCCCTGTCCCCACAGCTGCAGGAACAGCACTTCCTGCCACCGAGCCGTGTGACCACAGTGGATTGTCTCCGGAGGGGCCCAAGGGGGCCCTGGCCACCCTTCTGACTCGGTGCCAGGGGACAGACCAACGTCCCTCTCGTGCTGACAGCCGGGCCGCACCCTGGCGTGAGGGCATTTACAGAAATGCTGGCGGAACTGCTGCCAGGGAGGCTGTAGGGTCCTCTGGCAAAAGAGGCCTCAGGTGGCTCCTCAGAGCGTCTGTGGTTCTCTATCCCAGGCTGTTCCCTAAGAAGGTCTGCCCAGGACTCAGGTAATCATATGCTCATTAGAAACTCCTGGGCACTGCCTGTGTGCCCAGCCCAGCCCATTATGTCAGTGAGGACTGACGTGGAGGACAGCGGTCCCTGCCTTTGGTTGGGGCTCCAGGCCAGCAAGGGCCACAGCCCCAGAAGGCAGAGCAGGAAGACAGGACTCATGGCAGCTGAAGCAGCCTTCTCATTGGCAGAAGGGAAACAGAAGCCCAGGGTGGGGAAGGGTGGGGAAGGGTGGGCCCGGGGTCACACGGGGTAAGGGCAGAGCCAGGACTAGGGTCAGGGTCTCTGGCTCTCAGCTCCCCATGCCACCACCTCCTCCTCTGCCCGCCCCAGTGCCTCATGGGCCCAAGGTTGACTCCTGTCCCTAGGGCAGGCCTGCGGGCCCTGGCCTTACCCCTACCAGGAGGATGGCACCTAGGGTTGGAGCCCAACAAGTGTCCTCCTCCAGCGCCAGCCTGGCCCCGAGTGCAAACTCGTCACTGGTCAGGGGTCTGTACAGCAGCATCCCTGAGGGCCCAGAGAGGTAGCCAGTGGTGTGGTGAGATGACGGGGCTGAGGGCGGTGGCTCAGTCCCTGGGCTTCCATGGGGCCTTCCCAGGGAACGTTCTGGCACCTGCCGACTGAGCCCTGGGAGGTAGCCCTGGCATATAGCTCCCTGATGCCATGATTTGTCTTCCTTTTTGGGGTGTCATATATGAAGGGAGGTGACTGTTGTGATGGTGCTGGCAGGACTGCTGCCCCCGATGTGGGGTGGGCTGAGTTAGGCCTGAAATGTGGGCCTCCAGGCTGAGTCCTGCCCTCTCCACCACATCCAGGGCTGACTGACACCTCTAGTCAGTCCATTCTGGCCCCTTCCCCAGATGCCAGGACAGTGTAGTCCTTGTCACCAATCTGGGCAGTCAGAATTGGGACAGTGGGGGACATGGGATTATGGGCAAGGGTAACTGACATCTGCTCAGCCTCAACATACCCCTGTCTCAAACGTGGCCAGGCGGTGGGGTAAGCAGGAATGAGGCAGGGGTGGAGTTGCCCTGAGGAGGATGATCCCATCAAGGGTCTGGGCGGGGGACCCAAGTTGGAACTACCACATTGCTTTATTGTACATCAGGGCCCCTGGCTAGGGAGCCGGCTGGAGACTAGGTACCCCATTCTAGCGGGGCACAGCACAAAGCTCGTAGGGGGATGGGGTCACCAGGAAAGCAAAGACACCATGGTGGCTGGGCTGGGGCTGTCCGGCGGGCACCGAGAAGCTGAAGCGCTGCAGCAGGCAGGTGAAGAAGAGGAAGAGCTCCATGCGGGCCAGGGGCTCCCCGAGGCATGCGCGGCGGCCTGTGGGGAGGGGAGGGGCGTCAGTGAGCCTGGCTCCTGGGCGATACCCCTGCAAGACTCCACGGAAGGGGACAGGGAGCCGGGCTCCCCACAGGCACCTGCTGAGAAAGGCAGGAAGGCCTCTGGCTTCACAAAGTGGCCCTGGGCATCCAGGAAGTGTTCGGGGTGGAAGCGGAAGGGCTTCTCCCAGACGGCCTCATCCTTCAGCACCGATGACAGGTTGGTGAAGAGCGTCGTCCCCTGGGTAGGAGATGCAGGGCGAGAGTGGGGACTGGGCTCTAGGATGCTGGGACCCCTGCCACCAAACACACGGGGGACACACACTGCCTGGCACACTGCTGGACTCTGTCAACTAGTCCTGTGCCTGAGAAGCTCCACAGTACCCTCTCCGACTCCATAGCAGGGCACAGTCACACCTCTCAGAGGCACCCACACTGCCCCCTCTCCCTGCAGGCATTGGGTCCTCCCAACATTCTGGCAGGTCCTGGTCTGTCTTCCCCACTAGACTGGGGCTCTGGATGGACAGGCCAGTCCTGCCTCTATTCTGGACCCCACACCCAAGTGGGGACAGTCGATGTGGTGGCATTAAGGACTGGGTAGCCAGGGTTTCTAGACTGGGCCCACCTGGCAGTGGCCATCCTGGGGCTACCACCAGGGGCTGGTGCTGAGCTGGGGTGAGGAGGGCGCCAGCCCTACCTTAGGAATGTGGAAGCCCTGTACTTCGATGTCACGGGATGTCATATGGGTCACACCCAGGGGGACGATGTCCCCAAAGCGCTGCACCTCGTGAATCACGGCAGTGGTGTAGGGCATGCAAGCCTGGTCACCCATCTCTGGTCGCCGCACCTGCCCTATCACATCGTCGATCTCCTGTTGGACATGGCCTGGACAGACATGCGTCCCCACAATGGGTCAGCACCCAGGGGACCAGCTCTGACACTCCTTCCTGCCTCCTATGTTAGAGGAGGTCAGGCTTACAGGATCCTGGTCAGGCCTGTGCTTGGAGCCCCGGGTGTCCCAGCAAAGTTCATGGGCCCCCGCCTGTACCCTTCCTCCCTCGGCCCCTGCACTGGGTCCCAGATGGGCTCACGCTGCACATCTGGGTGTAGGATCATGAGCAGGAGGCCCCAGGCCAGCGTGGTCGAGGTGGTCACCATCCCAGCAGAGAACAGGTCAGCCACCACTATGCGCAGGTTCTCATCATTGAAGCTGCTCTCAGGGTTCCCCTTGGCCTGAGCAGGGCCGAGAGGATAACTCAGGGGACAGAGCGGGGTAGCCCCCAAATGACCTCCCATTCTGCATCTGTCAGCCCAGATGGGGCTCGCCGGGTGATGCACTGGCCCAACCTTTTGCCCAGCCTCCCCTCATTCCTCCCGGGATGCTCAACCCACCACCCTTGCCCCCCACCGTGGCAGCTGCTTTCACCTTCTCCATCTCTGCCAGGAAGGCCTCAGTCAGGTTTCGGGGTGGCTGGGCTGGGTCCCAGGTCATCCTGTGCTCAGTTAGCAGCTCATCCAGCTGGGTCAGGAAAGCCTTTTGGGAGCGTAGGACCTTGCCAGCCACCCCAGGGATGCGCAGCAGGACGGGGACAGCATTCAGCATCTACACCAGACACAACGGGGTCTCAATCCCTCCTATGCTCTGCGTTCACCTGGACCAGTCTCAGGCCCCAGCCATCTCCAGGAAGACCCAGGGCCTGCCTGTCCTTACCACTGACCTCCCCAAGTGCCAGCCTCCACCCTCTCTCCTTGCCCAGAGGAGAAACCTAAAATCGAAATCCCCAACGTGGACAGGGGGTACAGAGTCCTTGGCCTTTCCTGGTGCCCCCTGACCTGGGCACACCTCTCCCACGACCATGTCTGAGATGTCCCCTCCTCCTCCAGGCCCTTCTTATAGTGGGGTCTCCTGGAATGGCCTTTCCCAAACCCTTCTATGCAAATCCTGCTCTTCGGAGGCCCCAGTGCAGCCCCAGCACCTCTCAGGAGCTCGCCCTGCAAAGACCCCTCGGTCTCTCGCTCCGCACCTCGCGCAGGAAGCCCGTCTCCTCCTTCAATCCCTCCTGAGCTAGGTCCAGCAGCCTGAGGAAGCGAGGGTCGTCGTACTCGAAGCGGCGCCCACAGGTGAGGGAGGCGATCACGTTGCTCACGGCTTTGTCCAGGAGGTTGTTGGGGCGAAAGGGGCGTCCTGGGGGCGGGAGATGCGGGTCAGGGGTCGCCTTCCCGGTCCTCCACCTTCCCAGTTCCCGCTTTGTGCCCCTCTGCCCATCACCCACCGGAGTGGTCAGCGAAGGCGGCACAGAGGCAGGCGGCCTCCTCGGTCACCCACTGCTCCAGCGACTTCTTGCCCAGGCCCAAGTTGCGCAAGGTGGACACGGAGAAGCGCCTCTGCTCGCGCCACGCGGGCCCATAGTGCGCCAGGAACACCCCTGGGGGTGGGACAGGCACGTGCACGTGGCCATGAAGTCATTGGCCCCACCCTCCACCACCCACTCCAACCCTATGCTCCTCCTGGTCTCCCGCAGTCCCTAGCCCTGTCCAGCTGGGCACAGGGCCCACTTTTTGTGCACCCACCTTGCTCCCCTGGCTGGGGCAGGGCTTTGCCCCACCTCGTCTCTGCCCACCCTGACCGCCTTTCCACTCAGGGAAGATCCTGCGTGCCCCGCGCTACCCACACTGAGCCTACAGCACAGGTGCGGTCCCCGCCCCCCACTTCGACGCCCGATTCCAGCTGGGAAATGCGCCAGCCTCTCCCACTGGACTCCTGGCAGGTCTTGGCAGCGGCCCCGCCCTCGTCCCCAGGCTCCCACCTCCCCAGTGCAGGTGGTTTCCTGGCCCGCTGTCCCCACTCGCTGGCTTTTCTGTTTCACGTCCACGACCCCACGCCCTCTCCGCCCAGCTCGGACTACGGTCACCGCCCACTCGGGTCCCACGGAAATCTGCCTCTGTCCCCACCGCCGCTTGCCTTGGGAACGTGGCCCGAAACCCAGGATCTGGGTGATGGGTGCAGGCGGGCGGTCGGCGGTGTCCTCACCGCGGGTCACCAGCGCCTCGCGCACGGCCGCCAGCCCATTGAGCACGACCACCGGCGTCCAGGCCAGCTGCAGGCTGAACACGTCCCCGAAGCGGCGCCGCAACTGCAGAGGGAGGGTCAGGGCCTCTGTCAAGCCAGGGTCCCCCCAGACTACAGGCCCTAGTCCTATTTGAACGTTGGACGACCCCCGGGGCTACCAGGAGTGAGCAGGTGGGAGGGGGAGACCCGGTCTCCTGATCCTGGGGCGAGGGTAGGAGGTCACACCTTCTAGGATGGAGGAACTCAGTTTGGATGCGTCACCCAGGTATGACCTTGCAAGAGTCACCAAAACTGCTGATAGGCCCCAGTTAGCATCCCATTTTACAGATGGTGGTCCATGCCGGTGAGCAGTGAGGCCCGAGGACCCACAGTGCACAAGGTTTGAACCGGGTCACTGCACTCCCTTCATCCTTGATTTCCTGATTTAAACGACACTCAGGACCCTGACTCGTCTTCCATTCCCAAGGCCTTTCCTTCTGGTGTCAGCAGAGGGGACTTTGTGCTCCATAACATGTTGCCCAATGGGCTGGCATGCCCACTGCCAAGTCCAGCTCCACCTCCAGGCCCTTGCCCTACTCTTCCTTGGCCTTTGGAAAATCCAGTCCTTCATGCCATGTATAAATGCCCTCCCCCAGGAAGTCCCCCAAACCTGCTTCCCCTTCTCAGCCTGGCTTCTGGTCCAGACTGTGGTTTCACCCACCACCCATGTTTGCTGGTGGTGGGGGATCCTCAGGACCTCTGCCGCCCTCCAGGACCTCCTCCCTCACCTGGTCAAAGCAGTATGGTGTGTTCTGGAAGTCCACATGCAGCAGGTTGCCCAGCCCGGGCAGTGGCAGGGGGCCCGGTGGGTAGCGTGCAGTCCAGCGTTGGCGCCGGTGCATCAGGTCCACCAGGAGCAGGAAGATGGCCACTGTCACGGCCAGGGGCACCAGTGCTTCTAGCCCCATAGCTGCCTCACTACCGACTGGGCTCCTTTGGACACACCTGGCACCCCCACCCCACCAGACAGAGGACCAGGCAGGACACACTCAGCACACCGAGCACGTGACCGTTCCCTTATAAAGGGAGCTGATGATGGCCTTTGCCCTCTGCTGTGAGCCAACCTACTGTGTTGCCAGTGGGTGCAGGGTCAGGCCAGAGCGGGTATGGGCTGCTCCAGAGGTCCTTGCCCCTGCTTCCTGCTCCAGGCCCTTACCCAGGGTAGGCCAGTGGAGGGGCCTGGTTGGAGAAGTCACACCCTCTCCCCACTCCAAGCTCCCGAAGCCTGCAAAGGCTTCTGGGATAACCAGGGTTTCAGTGGACCTGGCCATCCACCTCCCAGCTAGGCTCACACGCCCTAATGTAGTCACAACCCCTCCTCCAGAACATGGCCTTGCTCATTCCTTACCCCCACCTACCCATTCCAGAGTGACCTTCAACACCCTTATCTGTCACTGGCATTTACCTGGGGCCTTAGGGAGCTCCTGATGACGAGAGGCGTCATGGGCCTGGTCCCTTCACTTCACACTGCACTCTCGACATGCACAGATGCTATGCACACACCTGATGGTGCACAGACCTCTTGTCCACTCCCAGACACTTGTCCACTTGTTCACACTTGCAGGGACACGATCACACACCCACAAAATCACCCACACAAAGACAATATTCACATGTACACAGACTCACACTGAACTCGGCACACATTCTCTCTCACACACACATACAGACCCAGCACCAAGTACCGTGCTTCCCAGCCACGCCTGAGATTTCCTGGATGGGACCTCTCCTGTCTAGAGGCTGCTCCCAGCCCAGCCCACATTCCTGGGCTCCGGCTGGGCCATGGCTTCTTGTTTGCAACAGGGCTGTTCCCAGAGCTCCCAGTTGGTAGCCTGAAGGCCCTTGCCCCAGCCTGTGACAACATCCTCCAGGGCTGCCTGAGGGTCGCTGTCCTCCACTGCTTTCTGGCCTCCATGTTTCTGATTAGAAATCTGGTGGGAACGTTATGGAAGATCCTTTGTTCAGGATATGTTGCTTTTTTTTTTCTTTAGACAGGGTCTCACTCTGTTGCCCAGGCTGGAGTGTAGTGGCAGGATCATGGCTCACTGCAGTCTCGACATCAAGTGGACCCCCTGCCTCTCAAGTAGCTGGGACTACAGGCACCACCCAGCCCAATTTTTTTTTTTTTTTTTTTGGGAGCCGGAGATTTGCTCTTGTTGCCCAGGCTGGCGGCTCCCCTCCATTGTGCAATGATGCAACCTCTGCTCACTACAACCTCCACCTATAGGCTTCAAGCAATTCTCCTGCCTCAGCCTCCTAAGTAGCTGGAATTACAGGTGTGTACCACCACGTCTGGCTTTTTGTATTTTCAGTAGAGATACGGTTTCACCATGTTGGCCAGGCTAGTGTTGAATGCCTGACTTCAGGTGATTCAGCCTCCCAAAGTGCTGGGATTATAGGCATGAACCACCGCACCCAGCCCCAGCTAATTTTGTATTTTTTGTAGAGACTGGGTTCTTCCAAACTGTCCAGGTTGGTCTTGAACTCCTGGGGTGAAGCGATCCTCCCACCTGGGCCTCCCAAAGTGCTGGGAGGCCTGAGCCACTGTGACTACCTGATATGTCTCTTCTCTCTTGCTGCTTTCAAAATCCTGTCTTTTGTGGGAGGGCAGCCGCCGGGCCCTGGACTTCTACGGGGTCATCCACTGAGGACAGGAGGACCGGGCCCTGTACAGGTGGATCATGTGGCGGCTGCCATGCTTGGAGCCAGTGCTCACCGAGCACTTGGCAGCTGTGGAGCTGGACGCGGGGTTGATAAGTCCGCTGGGGGTGACAGGCTCATCCATGAGTGGTACTTGACGTGGCTGCAGAAGGCAGATGTGGTCGTGGCAGGAGTGACACAACTGTCCCTGGGTATAGGCTATGAACTGGGCCAGGCCACAGCCCTCAATAAGTGAATCCTGTGCCTGCTCCAGCCGCAGTCTGGCGGAGTGCTGTCGGCCATGATCTGGGGAGCAGCAGATGGTTCTGGGTTCCAGGTGTGGGACTACGGAGAGGGACAGGTGGAGGCCCTGCTGCATGGATAGGTTGAGGCTGATCCTCCCGAGCAGGTTGCCTCCCCTAACCCAACCGTTGGACCTAATCCCATTTTATTAAATTCTTTTCATCCCAGACACTGCTCTAGTACCAATCCTGGCTCTTTGCCCCAGGAGCAAATTAAAAGGTACATTTAAAATTCTAAAAAAAGAAAAATCTGTCTTTTGACAGTGATTATGATGATGCGTATGGCTGAAGATCTCTTTGAGTTTACCCTACTTGGAGTTTGTTGAGCTTTTTGGATGTACAGATTAATGTTTTTCATCAAATGTGGGAGGTTTTCAGCCATTAATTCTTCAACTATTCCTTTACTCCTTTCTCCCTGTCTTCTTTCCTGGGACTCCCATTGCGTGTATGTCGGAAAGCTTGGCGGCGTCTCCAGGTCTCTGGATCTCTGTGCATTGCTCTTCATTCTTGTTCCTGTTCCTCAGAGGGGACTACCTCAGGTGGCCTCTCTCCATAGTCACAGGCTCTTTCTTCCAATTGTTCTAATCTGCTCTTGGGCCCCTGGGATGAATTTTCATTTCAGTTATTTTACCCTACAACTCCAGAATTTTTATTTGGTTCCTTTTTACAACTTTTTGTTTTTTTTTTGTTTTTTGGAGTATCACTTTGTTGCCCAGGCTGTAGTGCAGTGGTGCAATCTCGGCTTACTGCAATCTCCAGCTCCCGGGTTCAAGCGATTCTCCTGCCTCAGCCTCCTGAGTAGCTGGGATTATAGGCATGCGCCACCATGCTCGGCTAATTTTTGTATTTTAAATAGAGGTGGGGTTTCACCATGTTGGCCAGGCTGGTCTCAATCTCTTGACCTCGTGATCTGCCTGCCTCAGCCTCCCAAAGTGCTGGGATTATAGGCATGAGCCACCATGCCTAGCCCCTTTTTATAAGGTTTATCTCATTATTGATATTCTCTAATTGGTAAGACATTGTTCCCACACTTTCCTTAGTTCTTTTGACATGGTTCTTTTCTTTTTCTTGGGAGAGGGTCTCTCTGTCGCCCAAGCTGGAGTGCAGTGGTGCAATCATGGCTCACTGCAGCCTCAACTTCCTGGGCTGAAGTGATCCTCCTACCTCAGCATCCTGAGAGGCTGGGACCATAGGCAGCCAGCTAATTTTTAAAATTTTTTGTAGAGATAGGGGTCTCACCACATTTCCCAAGCTGTTCTCAAACTCCTGGGCTCAAGCAATCCACCTGCCTCAGCTTCCCAGAGTGCTAGGATTATAGGTGTGAGCCACCGCACCAGGCCTACACGTAGTTTCTCCCTTTGAAGTACTAGCGAGGCCTGACCATGCTTAGCTTCCGAGATCAGCAGGTTCCAGGCGGTGCAACCTTAGATGCAACATGTTTTATGTCTTTGTACATATTTAAATGAGCTGATTGAACGTTTTTGTCTAGCAATTGCAGCATCAGGTACTGGTCCCATTGGTGGCTTTTCCCGTGTCTACGCCGTCCTTTCGGGTTCCTTTCCATGTCTCATAATTTGTTGTTAAAACCTGGACATTTCACGGGCGATAATGTGGCAACTCCGGAAGTCAGATTCTCTTCCCTGCCCAGGGTGTGTTGTTGTTGTTGCCTGTTGGAGCTGTTTCTTTGCTGGGTGACTTTCCTGAACTAATTCTGACTAAGCATTAATGTCTCCATTGCCTGCGAGGTGTGGCCACTGAAGCCTCTCTTCAGTTACGGCAGTGGTCAGCTAATGACTGGTCAGAGAGTTCCTTAGGTGCCTGGAAGTGAAGTCTTTGCCGAGTGTGTGCCGGGCATGGCTTCAGTGCTCGGCTAGGCAGTGCTCAACTTTCCCTTAGCCGTCACGTGCTGTCTGCACAGCACCTCAGGTCAGTCACGGGTGAGGGCTCAGGGCCTTGCCGGCCTTCCTGAATATGGGCACAGCTGCAGACAGCCTTACACACGTGCAGGGCACCTAGATTCCCAAGAAGGGGCAAGAGCTGTTCAAAACCACTACAAGCTGGACATGGTGGCTCACACCTGTAGTGTCAGTGACTCAGGAGACTGTAATGGGAGGATCACTTGAGGCCAGGAGTTTGAGACCTAGCAAGACCCCATCCCTCACCCCAAAAAAAAAAACAACAACAAAAACTCACTGTGGGCAGCTCATGCCCCAGCTGCTGCTTTGTAACCCCAGCTGTTATCCATCACCACAGGCAGCTTCGATTTTCAACCATGGATCTGATGACTTTCAACAAACCTTCCTGAGAAAATGCTGTTCCCACCAGAAGAGATCTCAGGACAAATGTAGACAGCCCTGGCAAGTGGGGTCTGCCTGGGAGCTAGCAGACAGGAGAAAGAGTGACAGTTCTTGGGGAATTAGGTTTTTGTTTTGTTTTAGAGATGGCGTTTCACTTATCACCCAGACTGGAGTGCAATGGTGTGATCTTGGCTCACTGCAACCTCTGCCTCCCAGGTTCAAGCAATTCTCCTACCTCAGCCTCCTGAGTAGCGGGGATTACAGGCGCCCACCACCACGCCCAGCTAATTTTTTGTATTTTTAGTAGAGATGGGGTTTCACCATGTTGGCCAGGCTGGTCTCATACTCCTGACCTCAGGTGATCCACCCGTCTCGGCCTCCCAAAGTGCTGGGATTACAGGCGGGAGCCACCCTGCCCAGCCCAATTATAGATTTTTTAAGTTTAGGTGTTGACAGTAGCTCTTACCTCAGCCTTTTTCTCCCTCCTTGTCATGCAGCCCACAGGGGAGATGGTCCGGCCAGTGTGGGGGCTAATGAATAAATGCTACACTGTGCCCACTCAGGTGGGTAAGGGCTGGCACTCCTCTTCCCCTGGAGTGGGGCGGCTGTGCTGGCACCCTTCGCAGACACACTAAGGGGAACTGCACCTGGAGAGGATGGGCCAGTCGGGGAAAGACTGCTCGTCACTCATAGCTGTGTGTCACCCCTCCCACCTCCCTCTGTGGAGACGCAAAGTCAAGAGTAGGAAGAAGCCAACCTCTGAGGTAAGGCTTCCCCTGGAAGGCCCAGGGCTGGGGCTCTCTCCTTTCAGAGCTCAGTTAGACCCAGACACACGGCAGGGAGTCCCAGGGGTAGTGGCAGGCCCCCTCCAGGAAACTCACAAGGTTACCACAGCTCAACTGAAAAGGAAGAACTTCCCAGGACTGTGACACCCCAGTGTGAGAACAGGAGGATGAGGTGCTGTGAAGGCCTGTCTGCCCACAGTCTGCCCTCTTATTCCTCCTGCAGGTCACAACCCCCAGGAGACCTGGAGAACTGAATGCTGCTGCCCCCAAGGAGGAGGCTGCTGTCTTATCCCAGGAGGGAGAGCAGGTGAAGTCCCCAGGGGAGGAAGCACCTAGCCCCATTCCTGCTGAGCAGGAGGTGGCAGGTACCCCAGACTGGGAGGTAAGGACAGCCCGGGGCTTCAACTGGAACGTCTCCAGCCTGGGTCCGACTGAGCAGCCATGGAGCATTGCAGAGTGGGAGGCAGCAGGGCAGGGAGGCAGTGCTGGAGGCTGGCTCAACCCCAAGACCAGCAGGCCAAGCTGCCATCCCAGGGGAGCCGGGACGTCTGTGCAGAGCTGAGAGGCAGCAGCCATGTGTGAACAGACTGGGCCTCATCCTGGCCCCCCCCGACTTCTTGTGGACAGAGCCTGTTTCCCTGTCTGTGCAACACAGAACCTGCCTGATCTCACTGCTGGATCCCTCTTCTTCCTGCCAGGAAAATAAAAAGGTTCAAAAGGAAGTTGCTGCGTATCCATCTGGTAAGACCACTGGCCCAGCGTGCTGCAGGGGGCTGCTTCCACCCTGCTTCTCCGTGACTGCCAGGTCACAGACACCCCAGCCCTTTCCCAGCTTCCTGACCCGGGGAGGGGAGGGAAGCAGCCCAGGAGTCAGGTGCCTTGACCTTCCTGGGAGCCTCCTTGGGTGGGCAGGAACTCCGGGCCACTCCCCTGAGCTGGCTGCATCCCTACCTTTTACCACAGCTGACCTGGCCCCGGGGCATCTCAGAGGGAGGGTTGGTTGCTCCCAGGAGGGGACTCACAAGGCTGCCGGTTTCTACTTTGCAGAGGCCTCTGAGGACAGCAAAGAGCAAAGGCCCTGGGAGCGGGTCTCCGTACCCATGACAGAGCTCTGGCTGGACTGGTTCTCAGCCTCTAACACCCCCAACACTCAGAACCGTGAAGAAAAACTTTCCAATAAATCCAAGAGTTGCTGCTGCCATAGGCCAGGCTGCCGCCTTTCGGGACCTCCGTCTTCAGAGAAACCCAGCCTGGCTTCATCCACACTCCCTGTCCCCACAGCTGCAGGAACAGCACTTCCTGCCACCGAGCCGTGTGACCACAGTGGATTGTCTCCGGAGGGGCCCAAGGGGGCCCTGGCCACCCTTCTGACTCGGTGCCAGGGGACAGACCAACGTCCCTCTCGTGCTGACAGCCGGGCCGCACCCTGGCGTGAGGGCATTTACAGAAATGCTGGCGGAACTGCTGCCAGGGAGGCTGTAGGGTCCTCTGGCAAAAGAGGCCTCAGGTGGCTCCTCAGAGCGTCTGTGGTTCTCTATCCCAGGCTGTTCCCTAAGAAGGTCTGCCCAGGACTCAGGTAATCATATGCTCATTAGAAACTCCTGGGCACTGCCTGTGTGCCCAGCCCAGCCCATTATGTCAGTGAGGACTGACGTGGAGGACAGCGGTCCCTGCCCTTGGTTGGGGCTCCAGGCCAGCAAGGGCCACAGCCCCAGAAGGCAGAGCAGGAAGACAGGACTCATGGCAGCTGAAGCAGCCTTCTCATTGGCAGAAGGGAAACAGAAGCCCAGGGTGGGGAAGGGTGGGCCCGGGGTCACACGGGGTAAGGGCAGAGCCAGGACTAGGGTCAGGGTCTCTGGCTCTCAGCTCCCCATGCCACCACCTCCTCCTCTGCCCGCCCCAGTGCCTCATGGGCCCAAGGTTGACTCCTGTCCCTAGGGCAGGCCTGCGGGCCCTGGCCTGACCCCTACTGGGAGGATGGCACCTAGGGTTGGGGCCCAACAAGTATCCTCCTCCAGCGCCAGCCTGGCCCCGAGTGCAAACTCGTCATTGGTCAGGGGTCCGGACAGCAGCATCCTTGAGGGCCCAGAGAGGTGGCCAGTCCTGTGGTGAAGTTGAGAGGTGTCAACGTGCTGGTGGTCCTTGCTCACTTTCAGCACCTCCTCGGCCTCGGTGTCTGCTCTGACCACACTTGAGGAGCCCTTCAGCCCGCCGCTGCACTGTGGGAGCCCCTCTCTGGGCTGTTGGAGGCTGGAGCCAGCTCCCTCTGCTTGAGGGGCGGTATGGAGGGAGAGGCGCGTGCGGGAACCTGGGTTGTTCGAGGGCCAGCACCAGTTCTGGGTGGGCAGGGGCTCAGCGGGCCCTGCACTCGGAGCGGCCGGCCAACGCCTCTGGCCCCAGGCAGTGAGGGGCTTAGCACCTGGGCCAGCAGCAGTGGAGGGGGCGCTGGGTCCCCCAGCACTGCTGGCCCGCCCGCGCGCACCACACTTGAATTCTCGCCAGGCCTCCATCGCCTCCCCACTGGGCAGGGCTCAGGACCTGCAGCCCGCCATGCCCGAGCCTCCCCATGATGGGCTCCCCCACAGGTGCCTCCCACTGCTCCGCGGCGCCTGGTCCCATCCACTGCCCAAGGGCTGAGGAGTGCAGTTGCCCGGCGTGGGACTGGCAGGCAGCTCTGCCTGTGGCCCTGGCATGGGATCCACTAGGCGAAGCTGGCTGGGCTCCTGAGTCGGGTGGGGACTTGGAGAACTTTTATGTCTAGCCAGAGGATTGTATATGCACCAATCAGCACTCTGTGTCTAGCTCTGGGTTCGTGGATGCACCAATTAGCACTCTGTATCTAGCTAATCTGGTGGGGACTTGGGGAACCTTTATTTCTAGCTAAAAGATTGTAAATACACCAATCAGCACTCTGTGTCTAGCTTAAGGTTTGTAAATGCACCAATCAGTGCTCTCTGTCTACTCTGTCTAGCTAATCTAGTGAGGACTTGGACAACCTTTATGTCTAGCTAAGGGATTGTAAATACACTATTCAGCACTCTGTGTCTAGCTCAAGGTTTGTAAATACACCAGTCAGCGCTCTGTGTCTAGCTCAGGGATTGTAAATGCACCAATCAGCACACTGTCAAAATGGACCAATCAGCTCTCTGTAAGTGGACCAATCCGCTGTCTGTAAAATGGGCCAATCAGCAGGATGTGGGTGGGGTCAGATAAGGGAATTAAAGCGGCTGCCCGAACCTGCAGCGGCCACCTGCTTGCCATGCTTCTTATGCTGTTTGCAATAAGTCTTGCTGCTGTTCACTCATTGGGTCCATACTGCCTTTATGAGTTGTAACACTGGAAGGTCTGTAGTTTCACTCCTGAGGCCAGTGAGACAACAAACCCACCGGGAAGAATGAACAACTCCGTGCCTGCTGCAACACTCACTGTGAAGGTCTGCAGCTTCACTCCTGAAGCCAGCAAGACCATGCACCCACCAGAAGGAAGAAACTCTGAACACATCTTAACATCAGAAGGAACAAACTCTGAACACACCATCTTTAAGAACTGTAACACTCACCGTGAAGAGTCCACGGCTTCATTCTTGAAGTCAGTGAGACCAAGAACCCACCAATTTTGGACACAAGGTGACAGGCTGAGGGTGGTGGCTCGGTCCCAGGTTTTCCTGGGGCCTTCCCAGGGAACGTTCTGGCCCCTGCTGACTGAACCCTGGGAGGTAACCCTGGCATATAGCTCCCTGATGCCATGATTTGTCTTCCTTTTTGGGGTGTCATATATGAAGGGAGGTGACTGTTGTGATGGTGCTGGCAGGACTGCTGCCCCTGATGTGGGGTGGGCTGAGTTAGGACTGAAATGTGAGGCCAGGCGCCGTGGCTCATGCCTGTAATCCCAGCACTTTGGGAGGCCGAGGCAAGCGGATCACGAGGTCAGGAGATTGAGAGCACGCTGGCTAACACGGTGAAACCCCATCTCTATTAAAAACAGACAAAAAAATTAGCCAGGCATGGTCGCAGGCGCCTGTAGTCCCAGATACTCGGGAGGCTGAAGCAAGAGAATGGTGTGAACCCGGGAGGCGGAGCTTGCAGTGAGCCAAGATCACGCCACTGCACTCCTGCCTGGGCGACAGAGCGAGACTGCCTCAAGAGAAAAAAAAAAAAAAAAATGTGGGCCTCCAGGCTGAGTCCTGCCCTTTCCACCACACTCAGGGCTGACTGACACCTCTAGTCAGTCCATTCTGGCCCCTTCCCCAGATGCCAGGACAGTGTAGTCCTTGTCACCAATCTGGGCAGTCAAGAGTTGGGACAGTGGGGGACATGGGATTATGGGCAAGGGTAACTGACATCTGCTCAGCCTCAACATACCCCTGTCTCAAACGTGGCCAGGCGGTGGGGTAAGCAGGAATGAGGCAGGGGTGGAGTTGCCCTGAGGAGGATGATCCCAACGAGGGCATGGGCAGGGGACCCAAGTTGGAACTACCACATTGCTTTATTGTACATCAGGGCCCCTGGCTAGGGAGCCGGCTGGGGACTAGGTACCCCATTCTAGCGGGGCACAGCACAAAGCTCGTAGGGGGAAGGGATCACCAGAAAGCTGACAACGCGAGAGTGGCTGGGCTGGGGCTGTCCGGCGGGCACCGAGAAGCTGAAGCGCTGCAGCAGGCAGGTGAAGAAGAGGAAGAGCTCCATGCGGGCCAGGGGCTCCCCGAGGCATGTGCGGCGGCCTGTGGGGAGGGGAGGGGCGTCAGTGAGCCTGGCTCCTGGGCGATACCCCTGCAAGACTCCACGGAAGGGGACAGGGAGCCGGGCTCCCCACAGGCACCTGCTGAGAAAGGCAGGAAGGCCTCTGGCTTCACAAAGTGGCCCTGGGCATCCAGGAAGTGTTCGGGGTAGAAGCGGAAGGGCTTCTCCCAGACGGCCTCATCCTTCAGCACTGATGACAGGTTGGTGAAGAGCGTCGTCCCCTGGGCAGGAGATGCAGGGCGAGAGTGGGGACTGGGCTCTAGGATGCTGGGACCCCTGCCACCAAACACACGGGGGACACACACTACCTGGCACACAGCTGGACTCTGTCAACTAGTCCTGTGCCTGAGAAGCTCCTGAGCTCTCTCTCCGACACCATGGCGGGGCGCAGTCACACCTCCCGGGGGCACTGAAACTGCCCCCTCTCTCTACAGGCACGACTTTCTGGCAGGTCCTGGTCTGTCTTCCCCACTAGACTGGGGCTCTGGATGGACAGGCCAGCCCTGCCTATACTCTGCACCCCACACCCAAGCAGGGACAGTCGATGTGGTGGCATTGAGGACTGGGTGGCCAGGGTTCGTAGACTGGGCCCACCTGGCAGTGGCCATGCTGGGGCTATCACCAGGGGCTGGTGCTGAGCTGGAGTGAGGAGGGCACCAGGCCTACCTTAGGGATGCGGAAGCCCTGTACTTCGATGTCACGGGATGTCATATGGGTCACACCCAGGGGGACGATGTCCCCAAAGCGCTGCACCTCGTGAATCACGGCAGTGGTGTAGGGCATGCGAGCCTGGTCACCCATCTCTGGTCGCCGCACCTGCCCTATCACGTCGTCGATCTCCTGTTGGACACGGCCTGGACAGACATGCGTCCCCACAATGGGTCAGCACCCAGGGGACCAGCCCTGACGCTCTCCTTCCTCCTGTGTTGGAGGAGGTTAGGCTTACAGGAGCCTGGCCAAGCCTATGCTTGGAGCCCCGGGTGTCCCAGCTAAGCTCAGGGGCCGCCTCCTGTACCCTTCTTCCCTTGCCCCCTGCACTGGGTCCCAGCTGGGCTTACGCTGCACATCCGGGTGTAGGATCATGAGCAGGAGGCCCCAGGCCAGCGTGGTCGAGGTGGTCACCATCCCGGCAAGGAACAGGTCAGCCACCACCATGCGCAGGTTCTCATCATTGAAGCTGCTCTCAGGGTTCCCCTTGGCCTGAGCAGGGTCGAGAGAGTACTCAGGGGACAGAACGGGGAAGCCCCCAAATGACCTTCCATTCTTTATATGTCAGCCCAGGTGCGACTCACCAGGTGTTCCAACGGCCCCACCTTTTTTGCCCAGCCTCCCCTCATTCCTCCCGGGAGCCTCAACTCACCACCCGTACCCACCGTGTCAGCCGCTCTCACCTTCTCCATCTCTGCCAGGAAGGCCTCAGTTAGGTCTCGGGGTGGCTGGGCTGGGTTCCAGATCATCCTGTGCTCAGTCAGCAGCTCATCCAGCTGGGCCAGGAAAGCCTTTTGGGAGTGTAAGACCTTGCCAGCCACCCCGGGGATGTGCAGGAGGACGGGGATGGCATTTAGCACCTGCACCAGACACAGAATGGGGTCTGGATCCTTTCTGTGCTCTGCGTTCACCTGGACCAGTCTCAGGCCCCAGCCACCTCCAGGGAAAACCCAGGGTCTGCCTGTCCTCAAAACTGATCTCCCCAAGTCCCTCCCCAAGTGCCAGCCTCCACCCTCTCTCCTTGCCCTGGGCTGCCAGAGGAGAAACCTAAAATCAAAATCTCCAATGTGGACAGGAGACACAGGGTCCTTGGGCTCTGTTGGTGCCCCCTGACCCGGGCACACCTCTCCCACGACCATGTCTGAGATGTCCCCTCCTCCTCCAGGCCCTTCCTCTTGCAGTGAGCTCTTCTGGAATATCCTTTCCCAAACCCTTCTATGCAAATCCTGCTCTTCGGAGGCCCCAGTGCAGCCCCAGCACCTCTCAGGAGCTCGCCCTGCAGAGACCCCTCGGTCTCTCGCTCCGCACCTCGCGCAGGAAGCCCGTCTCCTCCTTCAATCCCTCCTGAGCTAGGTCCAGCAGCTTGAGGAAGCGAGGGTCGTCGTACTCGAAGCGGCGCCCACAGGTGAGGGAGGCGATCACGTTGCTCACGGCTTTGTTCAGGAGGCCGTTGGGGCGAAAGGGGCGTCCTGGGGGCGGGAGATGCGGGTCAGGGGTCGCCTTCCCGGTCCTCCACCTTCCCAGTTCCCGCTTTGTGCCCCTCTGCCCATCACCCACCGGAGTGGTCGGCGAAGGCGGCACAGAGGCAGGCGGCCTCCTCGGTCACCCACTGCTCCAGCGACTTCTTGCCCAGGCCCAAGTTGCGCAAGGTGGACACGGAGAAGCGCCTCTGCTCGCGCCATGCGGGCCCGTAGCGTGCCAGGATCACCCCTGGGGGCGGGACGGACACGTGGGCGTTGCCATGAAGGCCTTGGCCCCGCCCTCCGCCACCCACTCCAACCCTATGCTCCTCCTGGTCTCCCGCAGTCCCTAGCCCGGTCCAGCTGGGCACAGGGCCCACTCTTTGCTCACCCACCTTGCTCCCCTGCCTCAGGCGGGGCTTGGCCCCACCGCTGCTCTGCCCACCCTGACCGCCTTTCCACTCAGGGAAGATCCCGCCCGCCCCGCGCCCACACTAAGCCCACAGCATAGCCGCGGTCCCCGCCACCGCCACTTCCAGTGGTGAAAGGCGTCAGCCTCGCCCACCAGGCTTCTGGCGGATCTGGGCAGTAGCCCCGCCCCCTCCCAGCCCACAGACTCGCACCTCCCCAGTGCAGGTGGTTTCCTGGCCCACTGTCCTCAGCCCACTCGCTGGCCTTTATCTCTGTTTCACGCCCAGGACCCCACGCCCTGTCGGCGCAGCTCAGGCTACGGTAACTGTTCACCCGGGGCCCACGGAAACGCGGTCTCTGTCCCCACCGCCGCTTGCCTTGGGAACGCGGCCCGAAGCCCAGGACCTGGTAGATGGGTGCAGGCGGGCGGTCGGCGGTGTCCTCACCGCGGGTCACCAGCGCCTCGCGCACGGCCGCCAGCCCATTGAGCACGACCACCGGCGTCCAGGCCAGCTGCAGGCTGAACACGTCCCCGAAGCGGCGCCGCAACTGCAGAGGGAGGGTCAGGGCCTCTGTCAAGCCAGGGTCCCCCCAGACTACAGGCCCTAGTCCTATTTGAACGTTGGACGACCCCCGGGGCTACCAGGAGTGAGCAGGTGGGAGGGGGAGACCCGGTCTCCTGATCCTGGGGCGAGGGTGGGAGGTCACACCTTCTAGGATGGAGGAACTCAGTTTGGATGCGTCACCCAGGTATGACCTTGCAAGAGTCACCAAAACTGCTGATAGGCCCCAGTTAGCATCCCATTTTACAGATGGTGGTCCATGCCGGTGAGCAGTGAGGCCCGAGGACCCACAGTGCACAAGGTTTGAACCGGGTCACTGCACTCCCTTCATCCTTGATTTCCTGATTTAAACGGCACTCAGGACCCTGACTCGTCTTCCATTCCCAAGGCCTTTCCTTCTGGTGTCAGCAGAGGGGACTTTGTGCTCCATAACATATGTTGCCCAATGGGCTGGCATGCCCACTGCCAAGTCCAGCTCCACCTCCAGGCCCTTGCCCTACTCTTCCTTGGCCTTTGGAAAATCCAGTCCTTCATGCCATGTATAAATGCCCTCCCCCAGGAAGTCCCCCAAACCTGCTTCCCCTTCTCAGCCTGGCTTCTGGTCCAGCCTGTGGCTCCACCCACCACCCATGTTTGCTGGTGGTGGGGGATCCTCAGGACCTCTGCCGCCCTCCAGGACCTCCTCCCTCACCTGGTCAAAGCAGTATGGTGTGTTCTGGAAGTCCACATGCAGCAGGTTGCCCAGCCCGGGCAGTGGCAGGGGGCCCGGTGGGTAGCGTGCAGTCCAGCGTTGGCGCCGGTGCATCAGGTCCACCAGGAGCAGGAAGATGGCCACTGTCACGGCTAGGGGCACCAGTGCTTCTAGCCCCATAGCTGCCTCACTACCGACTGGGCTCCTTTGGACACACCTGGCACCCCCACCCCACCAGGCAGAGGACCAGGCAGGACACACTCAGCACACCGAGCACGTGACCGTTCCCTTATAAAGGGAGCTGATGATGGCCTTTGCCCTCTGCTGTGAGCCAACCTACTGTGTTGACTGTGCTGCCAGTGGGTGCAGTCAGGCCAGGGTGGATATGGGCTGCTCCAGAGGTCCTTGCCCCTGCTTCCCGCTGCAGGCCCTTACCCAGGGTAGGGCGGTAGAAAGGCCTGGTCGGAGAAGTCACACCCTCTCCCCAAGCCCGCACAGGCTTCTGGGATAACCAGAGTTTCAGTGGACCTGGCCATCCACCTCCCAGCTAGGCTCATACACCCTAATGTGGTCACAACCCCTCCTCCAGAACATGGCCTTGCCCTTTCCCTACCCCACCTACCCGTTCCAGAGTGGCCTTCACCACCTTTATCTGTCACTGGCACTTACCTGGGGCTTTAGGAAGCTCCTGATAATCAGAGGTGCCATGGGCCCGGTCCCTTCACTTCACATTGCACTCTTGACATGCACAGATGCTATGCACACACCTGATGGTGCACAGACCTCTTGTCCACTCCCAGACACTTGTTCACACTTGCAGGGACGCGATTACACACCCAGAAAATCACCTACATGCAGACAATACTCACATGCATACAGACTCACACTGACAGGGCACACGCATTCTCTCACAACCATTCACACACATACAGACCCGGCACCAAGTACCCCACTTCCCAGCCATGCCCGAGGTTTCCTGGATGGGACCTCTCCTGTCCAGAGGCTGCTCCCAGTGAGCCTCAAAGCTGTCACCTGGATCCCAGCCCAGCCCACATTCTGGGCTCTGGCCTGGCCATGGCTTCTTGTTTGCAACAGGGCTGTTCCCAGAGCTCCCAACTGGTAGCCTGAAGGCCCTTGCCCCAGCCTGTGACAACATCCTCCAGGGCTGCCTGAGGGCCGTCGTCCTCCACTGCTTTCTGGCCTTCACGTTTCTGATTAGAAATCTGGTGGGAACGTTATGGAGGATCCTTTGTTCAGGACATGTTGCCCCCCCCTTTTTTTTTTTTTTTTTTTTTAAGGACAGGGTCTCACTGTGTTGCCCAGGCTGGCGTGCAGTGGTAGGATCATGGCTCACTGCAATCTCAACATCAAGTGGACCTCCTGCCTCCCAAGTAGCTGGGACTACAGGCACTACCGAGCCCAAATAATTTTTTTTTTGAGACGGAGTTATGCTCTGTTGCCCAGGCTGGAGTGCAATGACGCGATCCCGGCTCACTGCAACCTCCACCTCCAGGGTTCAAGCGATTCTCCTGCCTCAGCCTCCCGAGTAGCTGGGATTATAGAAGCCCACCACCATGCCTGGCTGATTTTTTGTATAAGAAGTTTATAGAACACCAAGCAGATTTAACCCAAAGAAGAAGACGACCTCAAGGCATCTGGTAATTAAACTCCGAAAGGTCAAGGATAAAGAAACGATCCTAAAAGCAGCAAGAGAACAGAAACAAATAACATGCAATGGAGCTCCAATACATGACATGGGGCAGCCACCTTTCCAGTGGAAACCTTACAGGTCAGGGGAGACTGGCATGACATATTTAAAGTGCTGAAGAAAAAAAACTTTTACCCTAAAATAGCATATCTGGCAAAAATGTCCTTCCAACAGGAAGGAGAAATAAAGACCTTCCCAGACAAACAAAAGCTGCGAGATTTCATCAACACCAGACCTATCCCACAAGAAATGCTAAAGGGAGTTTTTCAATCTGAAAAAAAAGGATATTAATGAGCAAGAAGAAATCATCTAAAGGTACAAAACTCACTGGTAATAGTAAGCACACAGAAAAACAGAGTATTATAATACTGTAATTATGGTGTGTAAACTACTCTTATTTTAATTAGAAAGACTAAATGATGAATCAATCAAAAATAATAAGTACTTTTCAAGACATAGACAATACAGTAAGACATAAAGAGGCCAGACCCGGTGGTTCATGCAGGTAATCCCAGCATTTTGGGAGGCTGAGGTGGGTGGATCACCTGAGGGCAGGAGTTTGAGACAAGCCTGGCCAACATGGTGAAACCCCATCTCTACTAAAAATACAAAAAATTTAGCCGGGCATGGTGGTGGGCGCCTGCTACCCAGGAGGCTGAGGCAGGAGAATCGCTTGAACCTGGGAAGTGGAGGTTACAGTGAGCTGACATCGTGCCACTGCACTCTAGCCTGGGCAACAGAGCAAGACTTTATCTCAAAAACAAAAAAAGGCAGAGCAACAACAAAAAGTTAAAAAGCGCTAAGATGAAGTTAAAGTGTAGAGTTTTTCTTAGTTTTCTTTTTGCTTTATGTTTGTTTACGCAATCAGTGTTGTCATCAGTTTAAAATAATGAGTTATAAGATAATATTTGCAAGCCTCACGGCAACCTCAAATCAAAAAGCACACAGTAAGTGAGACTGTGCCTCAAAAAGAAAAGAAGAAAAAATACACAATGGATACACACACACAAAAAAGCAAGAAATTAAATCATACCACCAGAGAAAATCGCCTTCATTAAAAAGAAGAAACAAAAAAAAAAAAAAAAAAAAGAGAAGACCACAAAACAGTGAGAAAACAAATAACAAAATAGCAGGAGTCCCTACTTAGCAATAACAACATTGAATGTAAATGGACTAAATTCTCCAACACAAAGACACAGAGTGGCTGAATGGATGAAAAAGCAAGGCTCAACGCTCTTTTGCCTAGAAGAAACACACTTCACCTATAAAGATAAACATAGACTGAAAATAAACGGATGGAAAAAGATACTCCATGCCAATGGAAAACAAAAAAGAGCAAGAGTAGCAATACTTAGACAAAATAGATTTTATTAAACAAAAACTGTAAGAGGAGGCCGTGTGCGGTGGCTCACGCCTGTAATCCCAGCACTTTGGGAGGCTGAGACGGGCGGATCACGAGGTCAGGAGATTGAGACCATCCTGGCTAACATGGTGAAACCCCGTCTCTACTAAAAATACAAAAAATTAGCCAGGCATGGTGGCGGGCGCCTGTAGTCCCAGCTACTCGGGAGCCTGAGGCAGGAGAATGGCATCAACCTGGGAGGCGGAGCTTGCAGTGAGCCGAGATCGCACCACTGCACTCCAGCCTGGATGACAAAGCGAGACTCCGTCTCCAAAACAAAACAAACAAACAACAACAACAAAAAAACTGTAAGAGGAGACAAAGAAGGTCATCCAGCAACAGAATATAACAATTGTAAATACATATGCCCACAACACTGGAGCACGTAAAGCAAATATTATTAGAGCTAAAGAGAGACCTTAATGCAATAGCAGCTAGAGACTTCAACACCCCACATTCAGCATTGGACGGATGTCCCAGATGGAAACCCAACAAGAAACCATTAGACTTAATTTGCACTATAGAACAAATGGACCTACTAGATATTTATAGAACACTTCGTCTAAAGTCTGCAGAATACACATTCTTCTCAGCACATGGATCATTCTCAAGGATACACCATATGTTAGGTCACAAAGCAAGTCTTAAAACATTACAAATGTTAAAATAATATCAAGCATCTTCTCTGACCACAACAGAATAAAAGTGGAAATCAACAACAAGAGGAATTCTGGAAACTATACACACACGTGAAAATTAAACAATATGGTCCGGAATGACCAGTGGTTCAATGAAGAAATTAGGAAGGAAATGTGGCTGGGCACAGTAGCTCACACCTGTAATCCCAGCACTCTGGGGGGCTGAGGCAGCCAGATGACCTGAGATAAGGAGTTCGAAACCAGCCTGGCCAACATGGTGAAACCCTGTCTCTACAAAAAATACAAAAATTAGCAAAGCATGGTGGCATGTGCCTGTAGTCCCAGCTACTAGGGAGGCTGAGATGGGAGGATTACTTGAACCCAGGAAGTCAAGGCTGCAGTGAGCCCTGATGGCATCACTGCACTCCAGCCTCGGTGAAGAGCAAGACCCTGTCTCAAGAAAACAAACAAAACACACACACACACACACACACACACACACACACACACACACAGACAGACACTCAGACTAATACCATTTTGCTGTTAGAGCCAAGAGGGGCGGCTTGTGTAGTAAAAAGTGGGGAAGTCATTCCTTGCACAATGCAAGCCATTGGACCAAGAGTCCAAACTGACTCTTGACAGGCATCTGCTAAGGCCTTGGAATGTCCTGCCTGAAATAGTGTCTTTGTACATAGCTAGGGCCTTGGACCGTACAACAGTTTATGCCAACAATGTGATCGAGGGTGGGGCCCTCAGGCCTGTATCCATCTGACTTCGGGAGGGGCTGGAGACTGAGTAACTGAGGTCAGCCATACTGCGGGGGCTCAAGCCTAGGATGACCAACTCCCAACAAAAACCATGGACACCAAGGCTCAGGTGAGCTTCCGTGGCCGGCAGGGCTCTCTGCTGTGTCACTTACTGTTGGGGGAGAATTAAGCACTGCCTGTAGGAGTCCACCAGGAAAGAGAGCTGCAGCCTCGGCCTGGTCATTCTGGATTCTGGCCCCTGTGCCTTTCATCTTTGCTGACTTTAATCTGTACCCTTCTCTGTAATAAACCGTTAACAGGGAGAATAACAGCTTTTCTAGGGCTGTGAGACCTTCTAGAAATCACTGAACCTGAGGGTGGTCTGGGGGAGCACAACACAGTCTCCCACCCTAGCCAGGGAATGGGTTTTCTTGCCATATGTCTATTCATCTCCATCCCAGCCAAGACTTACGCATGGACTTTGTCACCAAGCCAGGCAGCCAGTGATGGGTCTCTGGGCGTGATGTGGGGGCAGGCTGTCGCCTGCTGAGAATCACTATGCCTGTATCTCAAGTAAAGTCAGGTGTCCAGGTAAGAATGAATGAGGTGAGGCTGGTTTCGGTGCCTCACGCCTGTAATCCCAGCACTTTGGGAGGCTGAGGCTGGTGGTCACGTGAGGTCAGGAGTTTGAAACCAGACTGGCCAACATGGCGAAACCCATCACTACTAAAAAGACAAAAATGAGCCGGGGGTGGTACCGGGTGCCTGTAATCCCAGCTACTCAGGAAGCTGAGGCACGAGAATCGCTTGAACTTGGGAGGCGGAGGTTGCAGTGAGCTGAGATTGCACCACTGCCTTCCAGCCTGGGTGACAGAGAAGGCTCTATCTCAAAAAAAAAAAAAAAAAAAAAAGAATGAATGAGGTGAGGGGTGAGGGGTGAGCGCTGACATCAGGCAGGTGACTGACGACCCAACACAGCCAGGACCTTGGTAGGGGCCCAGACTGGATACAGAAACCAAGTGGGAGCCACTAGACTAATTTATTGTATAACAGGGTCCCAGCTGAAGAGCAAGTTGGGAGCTTGATGTCCAACTCTAGCGGGGCACAGCACAAAGCTCGTAGGGGGATGGCGTCACCAGAAAGCCGACGACATGAGAGTGGCTGGGCTGGGGCTGTCCGGCGGGCACCGAGAAGCTGAAGCGCTGCAGCAGGCAGGTGAAGAAGAGGAAGAGCTCCATGCGGGCCAGGGGCTCCCCGAGGCATGTGCGGCGGCCTGTGGGGAGGAGAGGGGCGTCAGTGAGCCTGGCTCCTGGGCGATACCTCTGCAAGACTCCACGGAAGGGGACAGGGAGCCGGGCTCCCCACAGGCACCTGCTGAGAAAGGTAGGAAGGCCTCCGGCTTCACAAAGTGGCCCTGGACATCCAGGAAGTGTTCGGGGTGGAAGCGGAAGGGCTTCTCCCAGACGGCCTCGTCCTTCAGCACCGATGACAGGTTGGTGAAGAGCGTCGTCCCCTGGGCAGGAGATGCAGGGCGAGAGTGGGGACTGGGCTGTAGGATGCTGGGACCCCCAAGCACACGGGGGACACACACTGCCTGGCACACAGCTGGACTCTGTCAACTAGTCCTGCGCCCGAGAAGTTCCAGAGCACCCTCTCCGACCCCATGGCGGGGCGCAGTCACACCTCCCGGGGCCACCCAAGCTGCCCCCTCTCTCTACAGGCACAACTTTCTGGCAGGTCCTGGTCTGTCTTCCCCACTAGACTGGGGCTCTGGATGGACAGGCCAGCCCTGCCTATACTCTGCACTCCACACCCAGGCTGGGACAGTTGATATGGTGGCATTGAGGACTGGGTGGCCAGGGTTCGTAGACTGGGCCCACCTGGCAGTGACCATGCTGGGGCTATCACCAGGGGCTGGTGTTGAGCTGGGGTGAGGAGGGCGCCAGGCCTACCTTAGGGATGCGGAAGCCCTGTACTTCGATGTCACGGGATGTCATGTGAGGCATATTCAGGGGAACAATGTCCCCAAAGCGCTGCACCTCGTGAATCACGGCAGTGGTGTAGGGCATGCGAGCCTGGTCACCCATCTCTGGTCACCACACCTGCCCTATCACGTCGTCGATCTCCTGTTGGACATGGCCTGGACAGACATGCGTCCCCACAATGGGTCAGCACCCAGGGGACCAGCCCTGACGCTCTCCTTCCTCCTGTGTTGGAGGAGGTTAGGCTTACAGGAGCCTGGCCAAGCCTATGCTTGGAGCCCCGGGTGTCCCAGCTAAGCTCAGGGGCCGCCTCCTGTACCCTTCCTCCCTTGCCCCCTGCACTGAGCCCCAGCTGGGCTCACGCTGCACATCTGGGTGTAGGATCATGAGCAGGAGGCCCCAGGCCAGCGTGATCGAGGTGGTCACCATCCCAGCAAAGAACAGGTCAGCCACCACTATGCGCAGGTTCTCATCATTGAAGCTGCTCTCAGGGTTCCCCTTGGCCTGAGCAGGGCGGAGAGAGTACTCAGGGGACAGAGCGGGAAAGCCCCCAAATGACCTCCCATTCTCCACCTGTCAGCCCAGGTGCCACTCACCAAGCGATCCAATGAACCCACCTTTTGCCTGGCCACTCCTCATTCCTCCCAGACGCTCAACCCACCACCCCTGGTCCCCACCGTGTCAGCCGCTCTCACCTTCTCCATCTCTGCTAGGAAGGCCTCAGGGTGGCTGGGCTGGGTCCCAGGTCATTCTGTGCTGGGTCAGCAGCTCATCCAGCTGGGTCAGGAAAGCCTTTTGGGAACGTAGGACCTTGCCAGCCAGCGCTGGGATGTGCAGGAGGACGGGGACAGCATTCAGCACCTACACCAGACACAGAATGGGGTCTCAATCCCTCCTGTGCTCTGCGTTCACCTGGACCAGTCTCAGGCCCCAGCTGCCTCCAGGGAAGACCCAGGGCCTGCCTGTCCCCACCACTGACCTCCCCAAGTGCCAGCCTCCACCCTCTCTCCTTGCCCTGGGCTGCCAGAGGAGAAACCTAAAAATCAAAATCTCCAATGTGGACAGGAGACACAGGGTCCTTGGCCTTTCTTGGTGTCCCCTGACCCGGGCACACCTCTCCCACGACTGTATCTGAGATGTCCCTTCCTCCTCCAGGGCCGCCTTCTTGCAGTGAGCTCTTCTGGAATGTCCTTTCCCAAACCACTCTATGCAAACCCTGCTCCTTGGAGGTCCGGCTGCAGTCTAGGCACCTCTCAGGAGCTCGCCCTGCAGAGACCCTGCGGTCCCTCGCTCGGCACCTCGCTCAGGAAGCCCGGCTCCTCCTTCAATCCCTCCTGAGCTAGGTCCAGCAGCCTGAGGAAGCGAGGGTCGTCGTATTCGAAACGGCGCCCGCAGGTGAGGGAGGCGATCACGTTGCTCACTGCTTTGTTCAGGAGGCCGTTGGGGCGAAAGGGGCGAAAGGGGCGTCCTGGGGGCGGGAGATGCGGGTCAGGGGTCGCCTTCCCGGTCCTCCACCTTCCTAGTTCCCGCTTTGTGCCCCTCTGCCCATCACCCACTGGAGTGGTCGGCGAAGGCGGCACAGAGAGGCAGGCGGCCTCCTCGGTCACCCACTGCTCCAGCGACTTCTTGCCCAGGCCCAAGTTGCGCAAGGTGGACACGCAGAAGCGCCTCTGCTCGCGCCACGCGGGCACGTAGCGTGCCAGAAACACCCCTGGGGTCGGGACAGACACATGGGAGTGGTCATGGAGGCCTTAGCCCCACCCTCCGCCGCCCACTCCAACCCTGTGCTTTTCCTGGTCTCCCGCAGTCCCTTGCCCTGTCCAGCTGGGCACAGGGCCTGCTCTTTGCTCACCCACCTTGCTTGGGTCTTGGGCCCACCTTGGCTCTTCCGACCCTGACCGCCTTTCCACTCAGGGAAGATCCCGCCCGTCCTGCCCCGCCCCGCCCATACTGAGCCCGCAGCAGAGGCCATCCCGGCTCCTAGACACCCGCTTCCAGCTGGGAAAGGCGCCGGCTCCGCCCACCCGGTTTCTGGCGGGTCTCGGCAGTTGCCCCGCCCACTCACAAGCCCCTCTTCCCCCCGCCCACACACTCGCACCTCCCCAGTGGAAGGGGTTTCCTGGCTCGCTGTCCCCAACCCACTCGCTGGCCTTTCTGTGTGTCCCAAGTCCACGACCCCGCGCCCTCTCAGCCCAGCTTGGGCTACGGTCACCGCCCACCCGGGATCCACGGAAACGAGGTCTCTGTCCCCCCACCGCCGCTTGCCTTGGGAGCGCGGTCCGATGCCCAGGACCTGGTAGATGGGCGCAGGCGGGCGGTCGGCGGTGTCCTCGCCGCAGGTCACCAGCGCCTCGCGCACGGCCGCCAGCCCATTGAGCACGACCACCGGCGTCCAGCCCAGCTGCAGGCTGAACACGTCCCCGAAGCGGTGCCGTAGCTGTAGAGGGAGGGTCAGGGCCTCCATCAAGCCAGGGTCCCCCAGGCTGCAGGTCCTAGTTCCAAGTGAGCCTTGGGCGACCCCCGGGGCTACCAAGAGTGAGCAGGTGGAAGGAGGAGACCTGGCCTCCTGATCCTGGGGAGAGGGTGGGGGTCACACCTTCTAGGATGGAGGAACTCAGTTTGGATGCGTCAACCAGGTATGACCTTGCAAAAGTCACCAAACTTGCCGATAGGCCCCAGTTAGCATCCCATTTTACAGATGATAGTCCATGCCGGTGAGCGGTGAGGCCCGAGGACCCACAGTGCAAAAGGTTTGAACCAGGTCACTATATCCCTTCATCCTCGATTTCTAACTTACTCATTTATTTAGACCATGTCTGGCTCTGTCACCCAGGCTGGAGTGCAATGGCGCGATCTTGGCTCACTGCAACCTCCGCCTCCCGGGTTCAAGCAATTCTCCTGCCTCAGCCTCCCAAGTATGTGGGATTACAGGTGCCCACCACCGCGCCCCACTAATATTTGTATTTTTAGTAGAGACAGGGTTTCACCATGTTGGCCAGGCTGGTCTCGAACTCCTGACCTTGTGATCCCCCCACCTTGGTCTCCCAAGATGCTGGGACTACAGGTGTGAGCCACCGTGCCTAGCCGTTGATTTTTTTTTTTTTTTTGAGACGGAGTCTCGCTTTGTCGCCCAGACTGGAGTGTAGTGGCGTGTTCTCAGCTCACTTCAAGCTCTGCCTCCTGGGTTCCTGCCATTCTCCTGCCTCAGCCTCCCAAGTAGCTGGGACTACAGGTGCCCACCACCACGCCTGGCTAATTGTTTTGTATTTTTAGTAGAGACGGGGTTTCACCGTGTTAGCCAGGATGGTCTCGATCTCCTGACCTCACCATCCGCCCGCCTTGGCCTCCCAAATTGCTGGGATTACAGGCGTGAGCCACTGCGCCCGGACTGTTTTCTTACTTATTCATTTATTTAGACATTGTCTGGCCGTGTCACCCAGGTTGCAGGGCAATGGCACAATGTCCACTCACTACAACCTCTGCCTCCTAGGTTCAAGCAATTCTCCTGCCTCAGCCTCCCGAGTAGCTGGGATTACAGGCATGCACCACTGTGCCCAGCTCATTTTTTGTATGTTTAGTAGAGATGGGGTTTCGCCATGTTGGCCAGACTTGTCTGGAACTCCTAACCTCAGGTGATCCGCCCACCTTGGCTTCCTTAAGTGCTGGGATTATAGGCGTGAGCCACCGCGCGCAGCCTGATTTCCTGATTTAAACGGCACACAGGACCCTGACTCGTCTTCCATTCCCAAGGCCTTTCCTTCCGGTGTCAGCAGAGGGGACTTCGTGCTCCATAACATATGCTGCCCAATGGGCTTGCATGCCCACTGCCAAGTCCGGCTCCACCTCCAGGCCCTTGCCCTACTTTTCCTTGGCCTTTGGAAAATCCCATGTCTCATGCCATGCATAAATGCCTTCCCCCAGTAAGTCCCTCAAATCTGCTTCCCCTTCTCAGCCTGGCTTCTGGTCCAGACTGTGGCTCCACCCACCACCCATGTTTGCTGGTGGTGGGGGATCCTCAGGACCTCTGCCGCCCTCCAGGACCTCCTTCCTCACCTGGTTAAAGCAGTATGATATGTTCTGGAAGTCCACATGCAGCAGGTTGCCCAGCCCGGGCAGTGGCAGGGGGCCCGGTGGGTAGCGTGCAGTCCAGCGTTGGCGCCGGTGCATCAGGTCCACCAGGAGCAGGAAGATGGCCACTGTCAGTGCCAGGGGCACCAGTGCATCCAGCCCCATGGCTGCCTCACTGCCCACTGGGCTCCTCTGGACACACCTGGCACCCCCACCCCACCAGGCACAGAGGACCAGGCAGGACACAGCACACCAAGTACATGACCATTCCCTTATAAAGGGAGCTGATGATGGCCTTTGCCTTCTGCTGTGAGCCAACCTGCTGTGTTGACTGTGCTGCCAGTGGGTGCAGGGTCAGGCCAGGGCAGGTATGGGCTGCTCCAGAGGTCCTTGCCCCTGCTCGCTCTAGTTGCCTACCCAGGTTAGGGTGGTGGGTGAGAGGTGGCCTGGCACGAGAGCTCCACCCAAGTTGGAGGTATGGATTGTACTGGGTGCTGAGCTGTGTACTGGGAGCATGGTGGGAAGGCTGTGAGTCAATGCCCCAATGTAATGACGACGAGGAGGAGCAGGAAGGTAACATAGCTGACACGACAAGCCAGCAGTGCCATGAGGGTCATGGGGACGTTGCCCCAGGCTGGAACAGGACTTTCTGTGAAGGATTCATGGAGAACTTTGTCTAGCTGACTGAGGGGCTGCCTAGCACTGCAGGACACGGCACTGGCAGTGGGACCAACCCACCCCTGGAATTTCCTGTGCAGGTGGCCTGAGGGGCAGCAGGAGGCCAGCAGATGGAGCCTGGGTCTTTTCAGGTCTGGATGAAGACTGGATCTGGGGAACAAAAGGCAGGGAGAACAGTTTATTTAAAATTAAAAAAAATAATAACAACTTATTTTTAGAGACAAGGTCTTGCTCTGTTGCCCAGGGTGGAGTGCAGAGGTGTGATCATAGCTCACTCAAACTCCTGTGCTCAATCAAGAGATCCTATTTGAGCCTCCCGAGTAGCTGGAACTACAGGTGCACACCATTACGCTCGGCTAATTTTTTTGTTGAGATGGGTTCTCACTATGTTGCCCACGCTGGTCTTGAACTCCTGGCTTCAAGTGATCCTCCTGCCTTGGCCTCCCAAAGTGTTCGAAGTAGAGGCGTGAGCCATCTGGCCCAACAGAAGTTTTGAAGCCAGTCAACTGGCAAAGAGACCAAGACCCATGCCCAACTGGGGACTTCTCAGATCTGGCTTGTGTTCTCTCAAACTGGCCTCAGCTGAATGATTAATGTTCCTGTCCTACGTGGCAGCACCCTTCTACCTGGGACTGTGAGAGAATCAAGGTGCAGGGATAGCAGGATGGTCCGGGTGCTTGTTACATGGTGGCCCTTTATACATTACCTGTATGCACTCTTGGCCTTTTGAGGTGTCAGGCCCTCCCCAAGCAGTCATCATGAATCATGATGGGGGTGTGAAGGGCAGGAACAGGCACGCCTGCAACGTGGGCAGTGTCCTCCCGAGTGCCCTCCTTACCAGCCAGAGGCCTGTAATTCAAGATATGGCAGCATGAGGAAAACCTTCAATAACGATGCCTGTGGCCTTTTCCAATCATTGTGCACCTGTGGCTTCCATTGATCGGGCACTTATGTGCCAGAAACTGCTGGTCAGACTGTGTGTGTTCCAGCTCATTAATCCTCCCACAGCCCCCTAAGGAGGTGGTTTTATGGTCCCCAAGGCATAGAGACTGAGGCTCAGAGATCACATAACAAGGTTCAAGTCACAGAGCCGTGTTAAGAGTCCACGTCCAATGTGTATGCTGAGCTACTATTCTATACTGTTTGGACATTACATTCTATTCATGGTCAGTATAGACATTTCTGAGATTTATTATTTTTAGGAAACAGATCCAACCTGCCTTCCCTGAACACTGGTACTGCTTGTGTCACGGTGAAAAGTGCACTGTGCCCTGGCAGACCCTATGGACGTTGCCAAGTGAGATGGTGTGAAAATATGTCAGCAAGCGGTAGACTAGGAAACTCCGGGCTCTCGTTCTCCTAGAGAGCTCAATGTTAAAGCTATAGGAGACCAAAACATCATGAGAATTCTACAAACTAGTTAGGATGCTGCAATGCCAGCTGGTGCAGAGCCAGGAAGGGACTGCACTGGGAAGGGTAGTAAAGTTGGAGCATGTTGCTTGTTCTTGCCCTTCCCCCTGACAGGCACAGCAATGCTACTGGGAGGGACCCTCCAATTCCCAGCTCCTCCAATGGGACAGGTTTCTGCTGGGTCCGACTCAGAGTGCTGAGTGGTGGGGTCTGCCTGCCCTCAGAGCACCTCTGCGTTTCCACAGCTGCAAGGGGATGGGGTTATGGGCAGTGGAATAGTTGTCTCTGGGTATCCTGGAGGGGATTGGTGCCAGGACCCCCAGTAAATACCGAAATCCAAGGATGCTTAGGTTCCTTATGTAAAATGGCATAGTATACCCATGCATATGCTCCTGTATACTTTAAATCATCTCTAGATTATTTATAATACCTAATACAGTATAAATGCTATATAAATAGTTGCTATACTGTACTGCTCTTATTTGTATTTTTAGTTATACTTTTTCAAGTATCTTCGATGTGTGGTTGAATTTGTGGAAGTGGATGTGGAGCCTACGGGTATCGAGGGCTGCTTGTACCCTAGAAACAGAAATGGAAAGCTCCAGGGGCAGGGCCAGCCTGCAGGGGGGCAGTTTAATGGGTAAAGCTTCAGTTTTATAAAATGAAAAAGTTCTGGAGATTGGTTGCACAACAATGTGAACACATTTACCACCACTAAACTGTACTGTGACTGTTATGATGGTAAATTTTTTTAATCACAATTTAAAAACTTAAGTATTAAAAAAATAAATGGCTATATACACACCTATTAGAATGGCTTAAATCCAGAACACTGACAACACCAAATGCTGACAAGGATGTGGAGCATCAGGAACTCTCATTCATTGCTGGTGGGAGTACAAAATGGTACAGACACTTTGGAAGACAGTTTGGCAACTTCTTTTCCTTTTTTCAATTTTTTTTTGAGACAGAGTCTCTCTCACTCACTCTGTCACCCAGGCTGGAGTGCAGTGACATGATGATCTCAGCTCACTGGAACCTTTGCCTCCTGAGTTCAAGCAATCCTCCCACCTCAGCCTCCCGAGTAGCTGGGACTGCAGGCGTGAGCCACCATGCCTGGCTGATTTTTGTATTTTTAGTAGAGACAGGGTTTCACCATGTTGGCCAGGCTGGTCTCAGACTCCTGACCTCAGGTGATCCAGACAGTTTGACAATTTCTTACAAAACTAGACATACTCTTACCATACAATCCACCAATTGTGCTTCCTGTACTTACCCAAAGGTGTTGAGACCTTACGTCCACTCAAAAACCTGCAAAGGGATGTTTACAGCAGCTTTATCTGTAATTGTCAAAACTTGAAAGCAACCAAGATGTTCTTCAGCAGGTGAATGGATAAACTGTGGTACAGCCAGACAATGGAATTATTTATCACTAAAAAGAAACAAGCTATCAAGTCATGAAAAGACATGGTTGAACCTTAAATGCACATTACTAAGTGAATGAAGCCAATCTAAAAAAGGCTACCTACTATATAATCTCAACTATATGATACTTTGGAAAAGGCAAAACTTTGGAGACAGTAAAAGGCTCAGTGGTGAGGGACTGGGGGTAAGAAGGAATGAACAGTGGGACACAGAGGATCCCTGAGGCAGTGAAACTACTCTGGATAATGGTGGGTCCACGTCTTTTTCGAGACAGGATTTTGCTGTCACCCAGGCTGAAGTGTGGTGGTGCGATCACGACTCACTGTAGCCTCAACCTCCTGGGCTCAAGTGATCCTCCCAGCTCAGCCTCCCAAGTAGCTGAGACTACAGACGTGCACCATCATGCCTGGCTAATTTTTGTATTTTTATGTAGAGATGGGGTTTTGCCATGTTGCCCAGGCTGTTCTCGAACTCAAGCGATCCACCCACCTGAGCCTCCCAAAATGCTGGGATTATAGGCGAGAGCCACCACGCCCTGCCAGATCCAGGTCTTTATACATTTGTCAAAGGCCATAAAATGTACACCACCGGGAGTGGCCCCTAGTATAAACTATGGACTTTGGGTGAAAACAGTGTGCCACTCTGGTGGGGATGTTGATAGAGGGGAAGGTATGCATACCGGGGGAAGGGGTTATATGGGAACTGTCTGTACCGTTAGCTTAATCCCACTGTGAACATAAAACTACTTCAAAAAAATCAATTAAGACAAACACTAAAGGAACTAAAAGGCACTTGAGCAGTTGAGGCGAACTGCAGAAGCCAGAAACTAGAGTCAGGAGGCATGCGTGTATCACTGCCACTCCCCAGTGAAGGTCATTTCTGAAGCCAATTTAAGGAAAGACCTAGAACAATCACAAGTGCTCCACTCAAGCAAATCAAAAGGGGACAAAAGAATAAAAGACAAAATGACAAACATTTGCTGTCAGGAAAATATTTTCCTCAAGATAAATATTTTTCAAGTTTTATGGTTTAGCCCTTGACACCTGAAGTCTATCCATTTCATTTTAACTGTATTAATGCCAAGTCAAGACCAGAATTAGACAACAACTAGCTCAAAAAAGCCATCATTTCTATGCAGGTCCTGTTCAGTTGCCCAAGTTTGGTCCTACAGCCGGCACGTCGCACCCACCCACACCTCCATCCTGGCGGAGTGAAATGAGAAATGGACTGCTTGATGTAGCCATTAAAACACAATTAATCTGCCATTTCTGCTGCCCCAAATTGATGAACACAGAACTCATTTATAATTGCTTATTTCTACTTCACAACATTCCTTCCAGTATTTCTATTCTCTAAAAGAGTCATTAACATTCCATTATTTTTTTATAACCCTTAATGTTGATTGGAAATATGTCTTCATATCAACTTGAGTAAATCTGACTGTCCCCATACACTGGCCACACTCCACCTGCCCAGAGGAGTGGCAGAAGAACTCTAAATTTTGTTTGCTTCTCGGCTGCATGGCCATTGAGAGGCCAGGAATGGGACAGACAGGTTCTGATCATGGCCTCCTCTGCAGAACCAGAGCTACCCCTTGGGGGTTAGAATGGGAGAAGGAAGAGACGCATTCACTTTAAATTAAACAGAAGAAGGAAACAAGGTTAAAATGAAGTTTATTATTTTTTCAATTTTTTGATTTTTTTTGTTTTTTGTTTTTTTAAATAAAACTGTTTGTGAAACAGCTATTTTATCCCCATGGCAGAGTGACCCCTGAAAGATGCACTAACCCCTTCTTAAGGCCATAACAAGATTTTTTTTGTACTTTTTTCTTTTTTTAAAACTCAGATATTTAAAAATTATACAATTTACAAAACAAAACAAAACAACACAACATAAAGAATCACGTAGCATGGGGCTGCCTATCTGACAGGTCCTCTTTTCCTTTATAAAAATGAAAGCAAAAAGAAAAAGGGGCTAAATGGGTGTTCCTGGTCAGCTTAACCCACTCTGATCACAGCGACAGTCCCTCCCCGTCCCTGCCTACAGCTCATACTGCCAGCTCTGGCAGCACAGGCCTGGGCCTCCTCCCATCCCCACGGGTCCCTGTGGGTCAGGGCACTGCTGCCTGGAATGTGCTGAGGACAGGGGGCCCCAGAGGAGGGTCATCCCTTGATTTTGCTGCTGCTGTGTACACTTGATGGGGTCCTTGAGGTCCTCACCAGCCACAGTGACCCAGGACACAGCTATGACCCCAGGCATCTGCCAATTTCACCCCCAAAAGGAAAAATTAAAAAAAAAACATAAATAAATAGTGTTTCTGGAAATGAAAAAAAATTTATTTTTGTGTTTAAACATCATTCCCCTACTCTTGAAAACATGGACCATCCCTGTATTTCCCCTCCCCCAAAACCTTCCCACTTTGAGACAAATTAATGACAAAAGGATGGTTCTGGTGTGGTTTGTCTGCTTTTTCAATCCTGGGTCTAGTGTTTTCTGAACTGGTGTGAGACAGGCTAAAGATCAATGCCACACACACACCCCGTCCTTTATGAGATGAGGGTTTGTTCAGTTCAATTTCACATTTAAATTTCACTTGTCATCGGAACAAATTTGGAGATCTTTAACTAGATAATTTTAAAATAGAATCAAAAGGGATAGCGCACCTTTCATTTAAACAAAGTCTTTCCAGACTAAAAATAGATTTATATATATATATTTTTTATCCCTCCCTTTTAATTCCCCCCCACCCTTTCCCCATCATCCCACCCCTCCCCCCTCCCCCCACATTGTCACTATGGAGATTGTGTCCATGGAAACAGCCATTCCAACGTCTTGGGTCTTTCTTTCCTGTGGTGTCACTGGTTTGAGTGTGATGTGAGAACTTAAGGAAGGAAGTGCTGGCATGGGCAGGCACGCGGGGCGGGGCGGGGCGGGGCAGGGCAGGGTGTGGCTGCACGGTAGGACGATTTCCATTCCATCACGAGTGTCCACCACCTTCTCATCTCCACAGTCTCACCTGGAAGACAAGGGACAGACAGTGAAGGCCAGGAGCCTCCACAGGGTCCATCACCAACAGCCGTGGTTCCGTGGTACCCCTGGGAGCTTTCAGCAGGGAGCCTGCACTCAGACCCCTCTGCAGATGTGCTGCTGATATGGGACACACCCGAGACCAATGCCAGGGCCACTGTGTGGCTCTGGATCTGGAATGTGATTAAAGGCAGCAATGACCTAGTGGGGGTGCTGAGGCCGAACTCTGAGGGCTCCTCAGGGCATGTCTGCCTTCCTAGTGCATAAAGGAACCAGGACAACAGAGAACTCCCTGACCTCAGGGAGGTCCCCACTTGTGGGGCAGCTGGTGGGGTTTTGCTAGTGTCAGGACCCCAGCTGTGACTGAAACCTACAGTACCTGGTCAATCTGTGGAAGAAACTTCTCGAAGTCCAGCCTCTTAGGACAGTTTCACAGCTGCCTCTAGTCGACACAGCTAGTTGTTTGTTTTTGAGACAAGACATCGCTCTGTCGCCTTGGCTCCCTGCAGCCTTGACCTCCTGGGCTCAAGCAATCCTCCCACCTCAGCCTTCCAAGTAGCTGGGACTACAGGTACACGCCACCATGCTTGGGTAATGACAAAGTCTTTTTTTTTTTTTTTTTGAGATAGTCTTGCTCTACTGCCCAGACTGGAGTGTAGTGGTGCGATCTTGGCTCACTGCAGCCTCTGCCTCCTGGGTTCAAGTGATTCTTGTGCCTCAGCCTCCCAAGTAGCTGGGATCACAGGTGCACGCCACCACACCCGGCTAATTTTTGTATTTTTAGGAGAGATGTGGTTTTGCCATGTTAGTCAGGCTGGTCTTGAACTCCTGGCCTCAGGTGATCTGCCCACCTCGGCCTCCCAAAGTGTTGGGATTACAGGCGTGAGCCACTACACCTGGCCCACAGTCAGTTCTTCATGCTTAAAAAGAACACTCTTCCCATGGCCTCTAACAGGGAGGGCAGGTTTTCTGAGGCTCAGACACAGCTGGACTATGTTAATCCTTTCGACCTCTCAGAAGCCTGAGACCCCTAGGTACCCCATCCCCAGGGCTGGAGGGCTTCTCTCCTCTTCCAGCCCAGGTGCAGAAGGGGATTCTGATGGCCCACGTAGGACTGATGGATTGTACCAAACGTCCCTGTGGAATGCTTCATGGGCCATCTGATGTGGAAAGGTCTCAAAGAAAAACAGCAGTTTCCTAGGAATCAGTCCAGTAAAATTTCGGCAGAAGCCAGAAGTGGTGGCAGCCTCGCCCCTCCTTCACTTGCTATCTGCACTTGCTATCACTTGCTCCTTCACTTGCTATCTGCAATCACTGTGCTTGACTGTCACTGGGGCTCACCTAACTGCTTCCTCAAGTCCAAATTGGTGCCCTCCCCTGACAAACCCCAAGAACCCAAGTGTCACCAGCCCTTTTTGCTTCCATAAAGTTCACACACGCAGAACTGCTAAGAAGGCTGGGGCCTGTGGGAGCTAAGATTGAGCTGTTCCCAAGCACGTACATGCACGTGCTCTTGCCCAAGGAGGTTCCTGACTACTTGGCAGAAAACACCAATGAGCAGGAACACACACAGAGGCCATGGCACATCACCACAGACAAGTAAAAGCAAGCCCTGGGAATGCAGGCCAGCAGCTGAGCTAATGGGCACCTACCTCCAGGAACACAGAAGGGTGTCATCTTGTTGGGGTTGCAGGATGCCCGTGTGAATCAAGGTCAATGCCCACACGTACCCTGCCAGGCTCTGCTCAAGGAGGGGACAGGGCAGGGTTTGCCCTCTTTACCAATACACAGCAGTCTTAGGCCTGCACCCCAATCTTGCTCATTACTCAGAAGAACAGGACCCCACACCAGCTCCCCAGTGAAGAATGAAGCACACGTCAGCAGCCAGGGTCTGCCTGGCCAGTCGGCTCTGCGAGCTGCTACTTGTGGGCCCCTCCTGGGGTGCGTGGTGGCCCAGGCAGCGGCAGTTCCTCAGCACCTGCAGCCTGGGGCTCTGCCCTCCACAGCCTTCGTGTTCCCCAGGTCTGATGACTAGACCAGCCCAAACACATGATATCCTGAATGTAATGGGACCCTAACTTTTCAAGAGTTACTTTAAAAAAGTTGTTCCTTCAGTAGTGAAATTAGGAAGGAAAATTCTCTAAGCACTATGTGCCAGGCCCTGGGCTAGAAGCTTTACAGATATTATTTCACAGTAATGTGGACCTGCCTGACCCCCATCTTCAAGAGAGCTAAAGCTCAGGAAGGCGACACGTGTAGCCCAAAGCGACATGGCCAGAGGTGGGACTGGGGCTTTCCTAACTGGGCCCTAGGGGCTGCATGTCCTACGGCATGGCGTTTGGCTGAGAGATGGCTGGATCCCAGACAGTGAGCCTGGGAGCAGCCCTGGTGCCAGCCAGCCTGAACAGCAGGAGTGACCTGACGCCCCTGTGCTGAAGACTGTGAATTCTCTTTTAAAGAACATCACCTTGCTGCTCAGCTGCCAGCATCCAGGGTTTCGTCTTGGGCCAACACCTTCCCAAGCTCCCTCACACTTGTTCCCTCCCTTCCCTTCTCGCTCACACTGTCCTTTCTGCTCCCCTTTGGCCTCATCCGTGGCCTGAACCCGGGACGCCATCCTCACGTCCTTCCACATCAGACTCTAAGCCTGCCTTTCCCAACTGCAGCAAAAACTCATCATCTCAACACCACTCACCCTGGCCAGGATTCGCCCAGAGCCCATTTCCTCATTTCTAAAACAGACATTAATTCCGACTAGAGAGGGAGGATATGAAGGGAAACCTAATTCTGAATCTATACTGATTAAGGGCACTGATGGTCAGGGTCCAAGAGCCCTTTCTTCTCTGGGATGCACTCATTTCTTTCTTTCTTTTTTTTTTTTTGAGATGGAGTCTCACTCTGTCACCCAGGCTGGAGTGCAGTGGTGCGATCTAGGCTCACTGCAAGCTCCACCTCCCGGGTTCATGCCATTCTCCTGCCTCAGTCTCCCAAGTAGCTGGGACTACTGGCGCCCACCACCACGCCTGGCTAATTTTTTGTATTTTTAGTATTTTAGTATTTTAATTTTTTGTATTTTTGTATTGTTAGCCAGAATGGTCTCGATCTCCTGACCTCGTGATCTGCCTGCCTCCCAAAGTGCTGGGATTCTAGGCGTGAGCCACTGCGCCCGGCCTGGGATGCACTCATTTCTTTAACATAGACTCACTTGGCACTAGCATAGTTACATGCCCCGCTCTGGGCTAGGCTTTGATGGTGCAAAGACAGACGTGGTCCCTGCCCTAATGGAGCTTACATTCTAGTGGAGAGACGGGTAGTAAACAAGTAAATGATCTGAAATGGTGGTGATGCTAGGACGGCTGCAAGTGAGGAGAGGGGCAATGGAGACAAGGATTTAGAAAGGGAAAGGCTTCTCTGAGGAAGTAGCATTTAAGCTGAGACCCAGGAGATGGAGCCTGTTTTCAACATGAAGATGGGGAGCCAAAGTGTTTCCAGCACAAGAACTGTGTGTGCAGAAGCCCAGAGGGAGGAAGCCTGGTCCCTGAGGAGCTGGAGGCAGCCAGGGGCCTGGAGAGTCACCTGAGACTTCCACAGGGCTCTGGAAGGCAAGGTGAGACGTCTGGGCTTTGTTTGGAAGATGACAAGAATCTCTGACGTAGAGGAGACAGGACTGGAGGGAGGCCTAATGAAGACTGCACGTGGCTGCTGAGCAGTGGCCGGGAGGCGGGCACTATAGCACCCACAATGCCTGGGCTGGGGCTGGTGGGGAAGGAAAGTGGACAGACTCAGGCTCTCCTCTGGAGGTGTAACCCCGGACCGCCTCTGGACCAGTTTGGGGAAAGGTGAACTCTAGAATGTGACATTCATGCATACACACAAATGGGCTGTGTGATGTCCAGCTCCAGGGGCAGGGGGGGCCACTCCCCCCTTCCCTGCCTTGCTCAGCGTCCATCCATGGCTGTTCTGTGCAGGGTACATAGCATCCAGGATGCAGCATCAGCCCTGATCAAGGTTATGCTTCCCATGTGTTGGGCCACAGGGCCTGTTAGGGCAAGCTGGGGCCTCCTTGTTTAATTCACGACAGGAGGAAGAGCTGGGTATAGGGATTCCACAGTCAAAAGCCCTGCCAACCAATGACACAAGCCAGCAAGGCAACCACCTTGGCACAAGGAGACAGTGGGCAACCACAGGCCTGCAGAAGGACTTCTCCCGCTCCGCACTCCTGGAGAGGGTCAGGTACCAGATACCTCACAGGCTGGGAGGCAGGGGCGGCATCTTTTAACCCCAAGCCTTGGGTATTTTTTGCTATAAGAGACAGCTGCAGGGTCCGATCTGCTGCCTTGACTCCTCCAACTCCCAAGAGAAACCCACAGCTAGGCATGGCAGACCAACGGGCTGAGAGCCAGTGTGCTGTGCTGGCACTTAGAGACATTTCCCAATGGAATCTCAAAAGGCTGGCACTGCTATTCCTGTTTTTACAGAAGAAAACGAAGCACAGAGACATGGAGTGGTCTGACCTTAGTCACACAGCACCTATCCTATCACTCTGTCAGAACACGGCACACTAGGAGGCAGACACACACGCACATTCGTTGTCTGTTCCCTGCCTTGTCAGGGCACCCAATAATGGCGGCTCTCTGTCCCCAGCATGGGGCCCAAGATGAGCCCTCCTTTAGTTAGAGGTGTGATTCTATCCCCAGTCACCAGGGCTTCTACCACAAAGGAAGGACGGTGACCACCCTCAATGTCACTCTGCTGAACTGGGAAACCCGAAAAAGGTATCTGCCTTGTGGGAACAGCACATAAAAAACATTTCAGATGGACAGGACTGGATGCAGTGAGTCCATCCTCTCACTCCAAGAGCTGAATGGAATGGTTCAACCTCAATGGACCTGAGACGACTCTCTACAATGGGTGAGGCCACTTCATCACTGTACTTTGACCCAGAAGGATGAAGCTCACTGTTCTGTTCAAGAGTTGGCCAGGTGCCGTGGCTCACGCCTGTAATCCCAGCACTTCAAGAGGCCAAGGCGGGGAGATGACTTGATGTCAGGAGTTCAAGGCCAGCCTGGGCAACATGGTGAAACCCCATCTCTACAAAAAATACAAAAATTAGCTGGTCGTGGTGGTGCACGCCTGTAGTCCCAGCTACTCAAGAGGCTGAGGCGGGAGAATCGCCTGAACCCCAGAGATGGAGGTTGCAGTGAGCTGAGATCATGCCCCTGTACTCCAGCCTGGGCAACAGAGTGAGAATCCATCTCCAAAAAAAAAAAGAATCAAGGGCCCTGTCAGCTAGGAAGGCAGGCCCAAGAATGACTAGAGAGGAACAGATGATGAACAAAATTCCCAAGAGATTTGTCCACCAGGCCCAGGGCCTGAACTTTCTTTTTCTCAAACACAGATGCCATTCCAGGACAAAAACAAAAAACACTTAAGCTCTTTCCTTAACCAGGTCTTCTAGGACACATTCCAGGAATATGCATCGTGGTCCCCTACAGAACTTGACTCTAACCATCTGGGCCTGTGCTGGCACAGGGGTGACAATGGGAAGGCACAGCGACACCCTCAGGAGTGCAGGGACATGCAGGAGGGCCAACAGAAACAGTCCTTTCAAAACCACGCAACGCAATGGCTGCCTTGTCCTAAGGGCTAATCCCAGGAAAAGGAGCAGGCAGTGCTGCCCAGCAGGTTCTGGAAAACGAGCAGCCACTCCCCGATGGTGGCAATGTACTCCAAGTCCAAGAGGCTTCATTTGCTCATCTGGTTCCTCTGATCCAGGAACACATGGAATGGCTTCCACCCACCTCCCCACTTTGCTCTGATCCCTTCACTGCCAGCCCTACTCTCCGGAAGAGGAAAGAGAAAGGCACTACACTCAACGCTCTATCAAGAAGGCACTTAGCAGCCCCCACTTGACTTCTCAAATGGCGTGGCAGCCGAGGGGCCTTCTCCGGAAATTAGTAGTGGTAACGAGGAGGAGGGCACGTTCCAGAAGATGGTCAGGCACATGGTGGTGCTGGAAGGGACACGTCTAGCGTTAGCTGTGTGGGTCAAACTCCTGAGGTCGACAAAGAAGTCCTCCCATTTGAGAGAAATGACCCCTCAATGAATATTTCTGAGACAACTAGTCCTCCTGCCCCATCCTGTAGCAGCAAGTGCCACAAGGTACATTTTGGTTTTTCTTTTCTTTACAACCTATTTCCCTTCATGCCTCAGTGACGCAGGGAGGGTGAAGGAGCAGCATGGAGCTCAGAGGCCTGCAGCTTCTAGAGACCCCAAGTCCTATCATCCTGTTTTCACAGATGCCTGCCAAGAGGGCCGTGACCACAATCCCACACAAACTCATAGCAAGCACAACTCAATCACAAGAATTTTTTTTTCTTTTTTTTGAGACAGGGTCTCACTGTGGTGCAGGCTGGAATGTAGCAGCACGATCATGGCTCACTGCAGCCTCAGCCTCCAGGTTTGATCAAGCGATCCTCCCAGCTCAGCCTCCTGAGTAGATGGGACTAAAGGCACGTACCACCATGCACGGCTAATTTTTTTTTTTTTAATGTAGACACAGGGTCTCACTGTGGCCCAGGCTGGTCTTGAACTCCTGGGCTTAGGCGATCCTTCTGCCTCAGCCTCCCAAAGTGCTGGCATTACAGGTAGGAGCCACCATGCCCAGCCTCGAGATTTTTAAGAGTAAAATTAAATCAGATGCTAGAGTCTACTAAATCTTTGAGGATTTTTCTTTCCTTTGTACTTCTCTTCTGCAAAAAGGAATCCTTCATAATACTGGAAAAAGAAGATTTCTAATAACAAAACCCAACAGTTCTGCTGTTTTCAAAGGAAAACACACCATAAGCTTTACAGAAATGTAGTAAATTAAGAAGAAGAGACCTTTGACTGGAACCCTTTCTGAGATGGGGGAAAGAGCAGAGGCTACTGGCAAGAGATGCCCTGCCCAAGAAAGAGACCTAAAAGCCTGTTGTGTCCACTCACAAGGCCACCCCTGGCCAGCTGTGCCCTGAAGGGCTGCCTTCAGGAACAGTCACCCTGCACCCCATCGGCAGTGGACAGTTTAGAAGCCCCCACTCCTTTCCACAGATATTCTGGGGAGCTAAGTAACCAATGGAAGAACACTGCATCCACCTGGCATTGTCATCCACGGGATGAAATGCTGGCGGCAGAGCATGGAGCGAGCAGGAGGGCAGAGGCAACGAGGCCCGCTGGGAGCCGGGCAGGGTGCAGGGAGCCCGGCGGCCCCGACTCACCTGTGCTTGCTGTCCTTTCCATTCCCACGAGCACACTGCCCCCCTCACCCCCGCTCCGACTGCTCTGTGCTGAGGCTGCCTTTCGCGGTCTTGTTCTGCAAGGGGGGGAGAGGGCACGGAAGGGGAGGCTGACACGGACAAAACCAAGAGGAGACAGACAGGTGGGAGAGGACAGTGCAGACATCAGGGAGGGCAAAGGGAGAACAGGAGTGGCACACGGAAAAGGAAAGAAAAGGCAGAGTCAGTCCTGACCGACAAACAGGAGACATTCAGACAGGGTTTTCTGAGGCAAAATGTGACCCTTAAAAAGGGGAGTTCTAAAAATAACATGCAAATTAAGTAAAAATAAAGAGAATATAAGATCCTGTGGCCCCCCGCTCTTCCCCGGAAATAATTTTTAAAGAAAAGCATAAGCAAGCATCTTTCAGGAGCATTTTGAGGGCAGACCTCTCTGGACAACCTCCTTCTAGTACTTTCGGCCCTACTAGATTTAAGACTCTGAGGGACCAGTGACCACCAGGTGTCAGTGTGACCTCAGCCAGAGACGTGGTACAGCCCCTGCAGGAAACATCAGGTGGCAGTGGTCTCCGTTCTGATCCTTTCTTGGGGCTCCTTCTCCATATACACCCTCCCCACACACATATGTGGTATCCACAAACAGGCCATTCACCCCTTACCTCCCACCCTTTCCTAAAGGAAGCGACCACGAGACCACCTCCTAAATAAACTGGGAAGTGGAGCCCGAGACAGCCCATCCATTGTGCATCAGGCTGCTTCTGCAGAAGCACAACCTGGAAGAGACTGTGAGCTTCCCCAGAGCCTTGGGGTCAGCTCAACTTCTAGTCTGGGAAGATGCCTTTGCACAGGCCTCAAGGCCTAGAACCAGACTTACTAAACGCCAATCTGTGAACTGGGGTTCTATTCACCTCAAGTGGAAATCAGTGGCTTGACTGAGTTAGATATTCTCACCTCTCTTAATGAACAGACAAACACCCCCTCTCCCAAAACACATTTCTCCTGGGATCCTCATAATACTCCGAGTGCTGGCCCCCATGCCACGGGTCTCCCTTCAGCATCATGCCCCTCCACCCTCCCATGGCCAGGAGTGGACTAGCAGCCGGAGGCACAGGTGGGGACAGGTGTGGATAAGGCCCACCAACACCTGGTCTTCAGGTCTTTCAGGAGAAGCCATCCTCGATCCCATCCCTGCTGGTAGCTCTTGGGGCCTCTGACTCACCTTGTGCTTAGGGCACCTCACCGAGAAGTTCTCCTCATGTAGCAAACAATCTGGAAGACAGAAGGGGACAGTCAGATGGAGACTTCACAGCTGGATATAGGTGTGGTCATGCTGGCTGGGATTGACAGGGTCAGACATGAAGGTAGGAGGTCGCTACACTTACTTCTAATAGGAAAACATTAGAGACAACCCAAGTAAGCTATGATACCTTAACATGATGGATATTGGTCACTTAAAAATTAACATTTTAAAAGAGTTAATGGTATGGAAAACACTCATGAAACAAAACTGCTTGAAAAAACCAGGATGTACAAATGTATAAATGTGCTAATTTTATTAAAATGTTTCTATCCATTAAAAAAAGACTTGGGGCTGGGTACCATGGCTCACACCTGTAATCCCAGCACTTTGGGAGGCCGAGGCAGAAAGATCACTTGAGTCCAAGAGTCAAGACCAGCTTGGGCAACACAGTGAGATCCAGTCACTATTAAAAAAAAAAACAAAAATTGAAAGGCTGGGTGTGATGGCACTTGCCTATAGTCTCAGCTACTTGGGAGGCTGAGGTGGGAAGACTGCTTGAGCCCAGGAGTTCAGACTGCAGTAAGCTACTATCACATCACTGTACTATAGCCTAGGCAAGCAAAACTGTCTTTAAAAAAAAAAAAAAAAAAAAACAAAAAAACTACTCGGGAGGCTGAGGCAGGAGAATCACTTGAACCAGACAGAGTCGGAGGTTGCAGTGAGCCGAGATCACACCACTGCACTCCAGCCTGGTGACAAGAGCGAGGCTCCGTCTCAAAAAAAAAAAAAAAAAAAAAAAAAAAAGACTGAAAGGAAATCTATGAATATATAACAATAATTCTCTTTGGGTAAGAAGATAGAGCTGATTTAAATTTTATCTTTTCTATATTCCCATGATATCACCAATAAATGCTATTTTAAAAATCGTTGATTCTAGGCTAACCCCATTTCTCAGGCTCAAGCCAAAGCCTCCTTGTAAAAACACTTTAAAATCTAGACACGTCTTTTCTTCTCTGTACAGAGAAAGCCCAGGTGTCTGAGACAGAAAGGTGGCCAGGCCCAAGAGCCCCACTGTTACCTTTGCCCTACGACCCATGGAGACACAGAAGCCTCCAACACAAATCACATAATCCACACTAAACGCTTCAGAGGAAGGTAAAATCCCATGAGGATGCTTTTAATCTTTGGAGGAAAAATGATTCATTCCAACTTGTAACATGATGACAGCATCCTGGATGGCAGCAAGGACACATCTGCCTCCAGGTGAGCTGAGCTCTCACACAAGGGTAGCGCATGGATCAGGGCAAGGAAATCTAATTAATGAGTTCACTCTGCACACCACAGCTCCTGGAGACCAACAGCCAGGTCACTGGTGCAAAACGTGGTGGCAGAATGTTAATAAATATTGATAACACATTCTCAGAGAGCTCCCAGGCACCATGGCAGGAGGCAGCCACGGTACTTACCCTTGTTAAATTTAAACTGAGATCCAGACTAGCAGCCTGTGCACCCACAGATTTCAAGTGCAATAGTAATAAGCAATGAACATACACATGAAAACTTTTCAGGTCCTAGTATCCTAAAACAAATCAAAAAGACCCTTTTATATTTGACCAGACCTGGAACATCACAGCCTGTCTTTCGTTGGAGCCCGGGAGTATCTAAGAGAGTGGGCGGCAGCCTTCTTGGCTCCCTAGGCCCAAGAGCTCAGCAACTTACTACTAACCTCCAAGCCCCTCCCCCAGCAAGCAACTAGCAAGGCAATAAATGAAATGTGTTAATTTAAAACCCACAAGTACATAGTGTGACCAAGACTCCTGCTGCTCCAATCTGCCAGAGAGTTTATAAACAGCAGGAGCCAGACAACTGGAGCTCAGGGGACATGCTCTCTTCTTACCTGGGCTCTGGCAGCAAGCACTATGCTGGCTCAGTCTCTAGTTTGGGCCAAACAGAAACAGTACAGCACACGTGGGGCTGGGCCACGCTTACGCCACAGGGGTTTATACCGGTGAGGATGGGGACCACACGAGCAGCAAAGGGTGCCATCAGAAAGGCGCAGATGGCTCAGTTCCCTCATGGCCACGGAACAGTGACCAGCTGTGATGGACCATTAATAAAACACGCCTCATGTTAGGAAATGCGTTCCCTCTGAGTTAGAAGCAGAAAAGAGTAAAGACACTATGAATGCACACTAACGACAACTTGAAACTAATGCCAGATACATCTGGAAACGAAGTCTCCTACAGCAATCTGCCTGAGGCAGTGTCCATCTCTGACAAGGCCTCCCATGCAGGAACACTGTGCAGACAATGCCCTCTTCTGTTCTCATACATGTCCACAGGCCGTCAGGAAGCACAATTCACGTTCCTGGCAGGGGCCAGGACCACAGCTAGAGAGCTCAGAAACCTGGAGGGCACAGGGGAGCTTCTCTGACCAGTCCCTGCTGGGAGGGAAGAGTGAAGAGCAGTAGGTGTAGTAAAACCTCTTCTGAGGACTCTGAACAGGCAACTGCACCTACATGGCTAGCCAGTCAAGGTCTCTCCATCTGTATACTTCAAGGCCCAGGCACCATCCTACACTGTCCAGAGGGCCCAGTCAGCACTTCTGCATAGTGAAGTCAAAGTAAATAGCTTGCGAGATCATCATCCAAGCTCAAAGACCCACAAGGTGGCCTAGTCAACAAGATGGCTTGCAGACACAAACATCAACCCCCCAGAAGAGAAGGCCACTTTCATTTCCCTCTTTAAGCTCAAAGGCAGAGCGGATTTACTGAGCTCTTCTTTATAAGCTCTGTGAAGCTTCAGATACCCACATGCATCCACATGCTTCCAGGCTGAGGATGGTGGGCTCAAGGAGGGAGGTGGGAAAAACAAGAAGGGTTTAATGTCCTTTGGATCTGTTGTGTACCAGACACAGACTCCAATTCACCTACACTCTACCCCAGTGCTACTGTTATTCCTTATGTTGGCACACTGCAGGGCTTGGGACACAGGGGCCTGCCAGCCCCACCCTGCCTTGCTGAACGGTAGGCTCAGGCTCCTGGGCCATAAGGGGGGAAATATGGGGCTCTTGGCACTGGGACTGGCTTCTGTGAGGCAGACGGCTGTCCCTCGGGGAGGAGTCAGACTACCAGCATTTCCTAACAACCCATCCAGGGCTCTGACCGCACTAGCAAGATCAAAGTCTGCAGCAGAGATAGCAGCTTTAAAATGCTACTGCAAGGAGAGCTGCAGAAAGTAGAATTCCCAGCTGTTTTTTCATGAGAGTAGAAGAAAAAAAGACCCTCCACACAAGGTTCTTTATGCACAGTGGAATTATTAATGAGCTACCACAGCCTTTTTTTCTCTTCTGTCTTAATTGTTGTGGCTCATTGCATTAAATACATTAATTAAAAAAAAAACAGAGCTCATGCTCTTATTACTGTAACCCCCACCTGGAGCCAAATCCTGTGCCTATGACATAACAAGCAACACAAAACAGCTGACCATGATGTCAGAAATGCAGGGTCAACATCAGGTGGCGGGGAAGGTGGCAGGAGTCACAGATCATGAAACAAAGATTCTGTTTCTATGGAGACGTCCCAGTAATAAAAGTCTTCCCTGAGACATCAACAGCGCTTTAAAGATCTGGGTGGTTGACAGCAAGGCAGAGATGAAAATGTTAAACTGCTCTTTACTCCATAGGGAGGTTAGGGATTCTCAAACCAAGGACTTATTTTTCTTATGATTAGAAAGAAAAGTCAATCAATAAACTTGTTTCCTGGATACAAAGTTACATCATATACAGAGCAATTTCCAAGAAGACTGTGTGGAATAATATAAGCGTCCATCCCCACAGAGCAGTGCAGGCCTCTGGGTCACTGTGACTTGGGTCATCAAAAAGACCGCAATGACCAAGACATGGTCATCTTGTGAAACTGCCTCTGGGTCCCAGGTCTCCACATGAAGGAGCAAAGTGCACAGCAGCAGAGGCAGCAAAGCCAGAGGCCAACAGCCCTATCCTCACCCCTCCCAACCCAGACCCCTCTGTCTTGCTGGATACTCGGCCACCAACTTCTGTTAAAGAGAGATGCTACCAGCTTAACTAGGCAGGCTACCAAGATGGGCCCCAAAACAGAAAATGACAGATACCATTTACTCACAAGTCCTCAGCTAATAAAGAAGGTCCTGCGCTTCTCTGCTGGTGGGCTGGGGTGACAACCTGGGCACAAGCTTCCATTAGAGGAGAGAATGTTCCAGTGCTCTACGGCCCCTTCCAAAGAATCCCAACCATATTGCCTGAACTTGGATTGATGAGGGTAGCTCTAAGCCTGTGCTGTTCGGCCACTAGCCATACATGGCCACTTAAGTTTAAATTTTAAATTAAGAAAAAAAAAAAAAAATTCATTTCCTCAGTCCCACTAGCACTCAATGGTCACATCTGGTTTGTGGTTACGACACTGGAGAGTGCAGAGCTACAGCGTTTCCATCATTGCAGTATGTTAAGCTGAGCTTTGCTGCTTGACATCTTAGAAACTGGACCAGAAGGCAGGCTATGAGCAGAACGGGGGCAGCCTCCAGGGGGGCCCTTGCTGAAGTGTGCTCGGGTGGGATGTGGCACTTGCCTGTCAGCACACCCTAATGTGTCCCTGAACACAGCCTCAGTGGGGGGACCACTTCTTACCCAGCTGCAAACTGGGAGAGCCAAAACTCACAGTATTCCCAATATAAAACTAACAATCAACCATAAAAAAACTTAATACTTAAAAATCCTCATATATAGCTGGGCATAATCGTACATGCCTGTATTCCCAGCTACTTGGGAGGATCGCCTGAGCTTAAGAGTTTGAGTCCAGCCTGGGCAACACAGTGATTTTTTTTTCACTTAAAAGCCATTTTCTTGGCCGGGCACGGTGGCTCACGCCTGTAATCCCAGCACTTTGGGGGGCCGAGGCGGGCGGATCACAAGGTCAGGAGATCGAGACCATCCTGACTAACACGATGAAACCCCGTCTCTACTAAAAACAGAAAAAATTAGCTGGGCGTGGCAGCGGGCGCCTGTAGTTCCAGCTGCTGAGGCGGCTGAGGCAGGAGAATGGCGTGAACCTGGGAGACGGAGCTTGCAGTGAGCCGAGATCACGCCACTGCACCACTCCAGCCTGGGCAACACAGCGAGACTCCGTCTCCAAAAAAAAAAAAAAAAAAAAAAAAAAAGCCATTTTCTTCAACTAGAAACAGAAAACTTTATATTACTGCTCCCCCTTTCCTGGCCGCTAGACTACAGGGAAGAAAACACAATATTCCGATGTAACTAGGGGTAATGAAAATGAGAAAAGGCAACTGGTTGGCTCTTTTAAAAACTTATTTTTATTTGAACAGACCTGTTCTTGCTATGATGTAACTAGGGGTAATGAAAATGAGAAAAGGCAACTGGTTGGCTCTTTTAAAAACTTATTTTTATTTGAACAGACCTGTTCTTGCTATGTTATCCAAGCTGAACTTGAACTCCTGGCCTCAAGTGATCCTCTAGCCTCAGCCTCCCAAGTAGCTGAGATTACAGGTGTGAACCACCATACCTACTTAACTGGTTAGCTCTCTTTCTTTTTCTTTTGAGACAGTCTCGCTGTGTTGCCAGGCTGGAGTGCAGTGGCGTGATCTCAGCTCACTGCAACCTCCACCTCCCGGGTTCAAGCGATTCCCCTACCTCAGCCTCCCAAGTAGCTGGGACTACAGTCATGCGCCACCACACCTCGCTAATTTTTCATATTTTAGTAGCGACAGGGTTTCACCATGTTGGCCAGGCTGGTCTCGATCTCCTGACCTTGTGATCCGCCCACTCCGGCCTCCCAAAGTGATGGGATTACAGGCGTGAGCCACCGTGCCTGGCCCAACTGGTTAGCTCTTGAAAGAGAAGGATTTAACAGCTGTACTACAGAATACGGCAGACCATGACCCAGGGTAAATTACACCTTAGACTCAACATGAAAACATTTGGAGGAAAAAAGAGAACGGAAGGGACGGACTGAAACCCAAACTCCCTGAACTGACATTTCAAGGCTGCTTCGTTTTTGTCTTGAGAGAGGGTCTCACTCTGTTGCCCAGGCTGGAGTGCAGTGGCCCAACTGAGGCTCATGCAGCCCCTCCTGGGGCTCAGGTAATCCTTCCATCTCAGCCTCCCTGAGTAGCTGGGACTAGAGACAAGGGCCACCACGCCTGGCTAATTTTTTGTATTTTTTGTAGAGATGGGGTTTCGCCACGTTGGCCAGGCTGGTCTCGAACTCCTGGGCTCAAGCAATCCTCCCATCTCAGCCTCTGAAAGTGCTGGGATTACAGGTGTGAGCCACCACACCTGGCATTCTGTTTCTGATTCCCTATTTTTCCTTTGATCAAACAGTGCCTTGGCCATCAAGCTGCCCTTCAGTACACATGTACGTGTGAATACACACACTTTTATAAGAATCTAACTGGCATCAGCATTATCTTCTCTATCTCTCTTGTTCTTTTTAACTGTTTCTCCTACAGAAGCTTGGAGAGAAAAGAGGAAAGGGGGAGGTAAGGGCAAGGAGAAGGATGGGAAAGGAATGGAGACGTGCTTAAATAAAAGTCAGGAGCTGCAAGCAACTGCCGCGCTGGAAGGAAGGTGGGCAGGATGAATTCTGAGACCTGATCCAAGTCTGGTGGCCCTGCTCTATGTGTGTTATGCCTCACGCCTGTTCCCAGCATGCAGCCAGCCACGCCCTCTTCCCCTTCCCATCAAATTCAAATCAAACCCCACCTCCTATGGACAGCCCTGCTTCTCTCCTGGGGAAGCACAGAGAGGGGGCATGCACATAAGTACCATGCTACTTGCTGCCTTCTCTCGCCACTTTTCCTCAAACGTGACCACAGGCATTATGAGGGCTGCCTGGGTGATGGTCTTAGATACATCTAATGCTCAAGAAGTAACTAGAGGACATTATGTCAAGTGAAATAAGCCAGGCACAGAAAGTTAAAAGCTGCATGTTCTCGCTCATGTGGAAATTTAAAAAGCTGATCTTATGGAAGTATTAAAAAGTAAAACAGAGGATACTAGAGGCCAGGAAGGGGAAAGGAAAGGAAGAGATAAATAGAGATTTGTTAAAGAATAAAAAATTACATCTAGATGGGAGAAATAAGTTCTAGTATTCTGTATCACCGTAGGATGACCACAGTTAACAACATTATATTGTATAGTTTCAAATGACTAGAAGATACCAAATGTTCCCAACACAGACATGATGTTTGAGACGATGGATTTGCTAATTACCTAGGTCTGATCATTTTATATATATATATAGAAACATTACTGAGCACCCCATATCTACAATTACTGTCCATTAAAAAAAGTAAAAAAGGCTGGGCGCGGTGGCTCATGTCTGTAATCCCAGTACTTTGGGAGGCTGAGGTGGGTGGATCACCTGAGGTCAGGAGTTTGAAACGAGCCTGGCCAACATGGCAAAACCCAGTCTCTACTAAAAATACAAAAATTAGCTGGGCATGGTGGTGGGTGCCTGTAGTCCCAGCTACTCAGGAGGCTGTGGCAGGAGAATCACTTGAATCTGGGAGGCAGAGGTTGCAGGTGGGCTGAGATCATGCCTTTGTACTTCAGTCGGGGCGACAAAAGCGAAACTTCATCTCAAAAAGAAAAGTAAAAAACTTAATAAACTTGAAATTAACACCCACCTTGCCGCCAAAAAAGTAACTGGGGAAAACACCCACTGAAGGGACTAAAAGTCTAGAGTAAGAAAGGTGATTTTCCCGGGTTATCGAAGCTCTGAGTCAAAACTCAAGTCTTCTGCGTCACTCACTGGATGGCACTTAACAAAATGTTTCCCTTCTTTCAACAGTTAACACACTGCAAAACATCCCCCTATCATCTCAACAAAGAAAATACAACACTCTGTATTGTATGTATACAACATACTGTGATTTAGAGTAAGAAATACATATTTTAGTCTTCATCTCTGACTCCTGGCACAGACCTCCTAAAACCCGTGTAAATTCCTGAGCAATTAGGCATGCTAGGAGCATCTTTTCTTCTAATATTTGGTTTTTGATCCTGGTTCCTGACATGGAGCTCCTAAACCCTTGGAATTTCCTGGATAGGAAATTGTTCTAATAAGGCAACTCTTGGTGGTTCCTGGATGGGGGCTGGGCACCAGAGAGACTAAGCTGTATTAGCAGCTTGGAACCGTTAGCTCTACCCACCCCACTCCAGGAAGGACAGAGGGGGTGAAGACTGAGTTAATAATTGATTATGCCTACATGATGAAGCCTCCAAAAAATCCGTGGACTACTGGATTCAGAAGGCTTCTGGACTGCTGAGTATATGAAGGTGCCTCGGGGGTGGTGCCCCTGGAGAGAGCATGGACACTCCATGCCCCTGCCCACACATCTGGCCCTATGTTTCTTTCATGTGGCTGTTCATCTACATCCTTTCTAATGGGTAAACACAAGTGAAGTGTTTCCGTGAATTCTGTGAGCCACGTTAAACATTAATCAAACCCAAGGAAGCGGTCTTGGGAACCCCAGTTTATAGCTGATCATTCAGAAACACAGGTCATAACACAGGGCTTGAGATTGGTATATGAAATGGGGAGTGGTCTTGTGGGACTGAGCCCTTAACCTGTAGGGGCTGCACTAACTCTGCTTAGTATCAGAACTGAGCTAAACTGTAGGACACCCAGTTGATGTCCAATGGTGAATTACCTGTGTGATGCTATCAAGAAAGGAAAGTAAAAAGGCAACTCAGAGAATGGAAGAAAATATTTGCAAACCACATATCCAGAATTACAAATAATTCTTTTTTTTTTTTTTGAGACAGAGTCTCACTCTGTTGCCCAGGCTGGAGTGCAGTGGCGCGATCTCACAACCTCTGCCTCCCGGGTTCAAGCGATTCTCCTGCCTCAGACTCTCGAGTAGCTGGGACTATAGGTGCGCACCACCACACCCGGCTGATTTTTGTAGTTTTAGTAGAGACGGGGTTTCACTATTTTAGCCAGGCTGGTCTTGAACTCCTGACCCCATGATCCACCCGCCTGGCCTACAAATAATTCTTAAAACTTGACATTAAAAAGATAAATAACCCAATTTTACAATGGGCAAAGGATGTGAATAGCCATTTCTCCAAAGAAGATGTACAAATAGCCAATAAGCACATGAAAAAAATGCTCGACATCATTAGCCATCAGGGAAATACAAATAAAAACCACAATGAAATAACATTTCATACCCACTGGGCTGGCTACAATCAAAAAAACAAAAAACAAAAACACAAAACACATATGACAGCAACTGTTAGGGAGGACCTGGGGAAAGGAGAACACTCATGCACTGCCGCTGAGAACGTAAAAATGGGGCAGCCATTTTGGAAAACAGTCTGACAGTTCCTTAAAAGGTTAAACAGAGTTACCATATGATCCAGCAATTCCACTCCCAGGTACACATCCAAGAGAACTGAAAACATGTTCACACAAATGCTTGCATGTGAATGTTCTATAGCATCATTATTCGTAACAGTCAAAAAGTGGAAGTAACCCAAATGTACAGCAAAGTCCACAGAGATAGAAAGGATTGAGTCCAACAGAGCTTAAAGGAAAAAAAAAACTCACAAAAATTTAAAAAAGAAAACAGAATAGTGGTTGCCAGGGACTGGAGGGAAGGGAAGGGAGATGAGTGCTACTAATGGGTGGGAAGTTTTTTTATGAAGTGACCCAAAAAAAACCAACAACGGAGAGAATCAAACTGTATGTCCTAACCCTTTGGATGCTCTGGACAAGGGTCTGTGGTCTCCTCTTACCTGCATCAATGGCACACGGGTAATGGTATCGGAAGGAGCAGCCTTTGTTGTAGCAGCCCAAGGTGGCGCCTGCCTCCTGGCAGTGGGAACATTTCTGAAAGGAAGGGAAAAAGTCAGGCATGTCAGTATCCCAGATTTGGCCCTCTCCTCCAGGCCTTCCCTGGTCCCCATCTGTTAGACCTCAGCACGTGTCTCTGTGGTTAGAGGAGTCCGTGGTGGCAGGATGAGCTGGTCAATTTCTAAATGCCACTCACCGACCACACCATGGGAAGGGATCCAGCAATGTTTTAGACCAAGCCTCACAAATGTTCTCAAATCAACAACACAGCAGGGTGAGATAAGCAATCCATGTCATAAAGGACATGCCAGAGTGGGGTCCCCAGCCCTGCCTCTGGTGCCCCCGCCATCCACCCACCCACACCCTATGCCAGGCACTTCCTTGCTGCTATCGTGAGCGGCTTGCAGATCTTCCCTGTTTACTTCTGCTGTGAAAATCTGGGGTAAGAGAGGGTAAGGTAGTAGAGTTATATATAAACCTTTTAGAATTAGAAGTGGAATTTGGTTTCTAGTTCTTGTATTTGTAAGAAGATTTTATTTTTATTTTTGATCTACTTACCCCAAATGCCCAATACAAGTATATTTTCCCTTTTCAGAAAATATGGGCTCCTGTGTGCAATGGTATTTTTATACATGAATCTTATTTTAAATGCACCAGAAAACCTGCCATGAATTTCTGGCTAAGTGAGACATTATTTTGTAATTGAGACACTCCTCCTTATATGGTCAGGTTTTCTTAAAGTGGGGCACATCTCTGTCAGCCCTGTGATGTGGCTGCTGTGAGTGCTCATCCTGTCAGGTAAGAAATGTGTCCTATCAGCAACAAACATATTCATAAAACTCAACCACATGTGACCCTACTAAGGATGCTGGCTCTTCAGGTAGCAGAGGCACATAACCAGCAAGACTAGCTGGAAGAGACAGAAACTTGTTCCTGCTTCTATGAAAAATAAAAGTGTTCCCTAAGCAATTACACTGAGCTGGCTCAGGCCCCCGACACAGATACTGATGGAAAACTACACTAACGCCAGCAACAGCAAAGCCCAAGCACTTGCCACGCTCAGACTGAATGATCTCATCCAGCCCTCTGCACTATTCCACCTGGCAGGCACTCCTAACACTTCACGTGAAACTCTTGAGACACCAAAGGGAAAATAACTTGTTCCAGGTCAGAGCTGAGATTCTGGATGATCATCTCTGGCACCCTCCAGAGACAAAAGAGGTAGGAACAAGGGCTGGAAGAGATTAGTCCTTCAAAAGCTTTGCCCTGCTCTCAGAAGACCAAGGTCCTTCTGGGTGCCCATAATCAGTAAACGTTTATCATGTGCCCTTGCACCCTTGTTAAGAGAAAAAAGATCATTTGGTCTGGAGTAAACCAAGGACAAGTTCACAGCATTTCTAGTAGCCCTAGACTCTGTCGACCTTTGTCAGTGCCACAGAGCATCTCAGAATCAAAAGGACTCACTATCAACTTCAGAGAAGGGAGTGTGGGTAGTCCATCGGTGGCCAACCTGCAGCCATGTCTGCTGCCACTTTCTTTTTTTGAGATGGAGTCTTGCTTTGTCGCCCAGGCTGGAGTGCAGTAGCGCAATCTTGGCTCACTGCAACCTCTGCCTCCCGGTTTCAAGCAATTCTCCTGCCTCAGCCTCCTGAGTAGCTGGGATTACAGGCGTGTGCCACCACGCCAAGCTAATTTTTGTATTTTTAGTAGAGATGGGGTTTTGCATATTGGCCAAGCTGATCTCAAACTCCTGACCTCAAGTGAGCCACCGCACCCGACCTCCTGCTGCCACTTTCTTACTCAAGGAGCCCAAAGATATGGCCCTCCCTACCCTGGGGGATGAATCACAGTGAGTGGTGGCCATTTAGGAATGGGTATGGTCAAGCATTTCTGGTAGGAAAGTCTGCAGGAAAAAGGGCTTCTGAAAACATTTTGCACTCCCCCCCAACTTTTTTTTTTTTTTTTTTTTTTTTTAATATATTTTGAGACGATGTCTTGCTCTGTCACCCAGGATGGAGTGCAGTGGCACCATCATGGCTCACTGTAGTCTCTACCTCCCGGGCTCAGGTGATTCTCCCACCTCAGCCTCCCGAGTAGCTGAGACTACAGGGTGTGTGCTACCATATCCAGCTTTTTCAAAAAATGTTTTTGTAGAGATGGGGTCTCACTGTGTTGCCCGGGCTGTTCTTGAACTCCTGGGCTCAAGTAATTCTCCCATCTCAGCCTCCAAAAGTGCTAGGATTACAAGTATGAAAGTTTCACCCTCTCAAAAAGAGACAAGAGGGAGGAACAGGTAATTTTTCTTGCGCAGCCTCTGTGAGGACTAGACAGTGGGATCTGTGGCAGCCACAGTATCACCATGAGGGGACAGCCCTGAAGACAAAGCCAGCCTGCTGAGGACAGACGAGTGGCAAGATGGAGAGACCTGGGCCTACCATGACACTGTCAAGCACTAAATCACCCAAACCCAGGACCAGGTCACCTCTAGCCTTGTTACAGGAAACTTGGGTGCTGCTGTAGAAGGGTTAAGTATGCATGCTCTGGAACCTAAATAACTGCCTGGTAAGTGGCTCCACTTTCTAGCTCTGCCTTCTTGGCCAAACTCCTAACCTTTGTTCCTCAACCTACAGACATGGGACTAATAATAGCACTCACCTCACAGAAATGTCATAAGGGTTAAATGAATTAATTCAGGCTTAAAATGGTGGCTGGGTCAAAAGTGCTAAGTAAATGTGACCCAAGATGAACAAGTGTCAGACATATGCTAGATAATCTACAAAGACCATCTCATGAAAAGCAACCACACAGCAGGCCTCGTCACCATCCCAGTTTACAAGAGGAAAGAGAAGACATGGAGCTTAGATCTGAACAACGTCCATTTGCTTCCTACCTCAACCCCACAACCTGGCAAGCAGTGCGCAAACTCCACTATGATTAATTTATAACACTGCATCCAAAGGGGAAAGACTCTCAGGCTGTATTAGGGACTTAAAGATCCTTAAACACAGTTTAGTTCAGTGGTTTTTGAAGTGTGGTCCTCTGGAACAGCAGCATCAGCAACACTCAAGGACTTGTCAGAAATGCAGTTTTGTTTTTTGGGTTATTTTTGAGACAGAGTCTCGTTCTGTCACCCAGGCTGGAGCGCAGCGGCAGTCTTGGCTCACTGCAACCTCCGACTCCCATGCTCAAGTGATTCTCGTGCCTCAGCTTCCCAAGTAGCTAGGATTACAGGCATGAACCACCACACCTGGCAACTTTTTGTATTTTTACTACTAGAGACGGGGTTTCAACATGTTGGCCAGGCTGGTCTTGAACTTCTGGCCTCAAGTGATCCATCTGCCTTGGCTTCCCAAAGTGCTGGGATTACAGGCGTGAGTCACTGCGCTTGGCAGAAATGCACATTTTTGAGCCCCACCTAAATCTGTGTTGTGAGAAATCCTCCAGGCTATTCTGATGCACAATGCAGTTTGAGGACCACTGGTCTAATTCAACTCCCCAACTTTTCAGATGTGGAAAAAAGAAACTCAGAGAGACACAATGACTGGCTGAGCTAGGATTACTGGATTACTGGTTTCCTGAGAGCCATTCAGTGTTCTGTCTCCTACAGAGTAATCAGATCTTAGGATATGGTAGGCAGAATCCTGAGAACCTGTGATCTTATATATAAAATCAACTTTGTGGGTGAGATTAAGTCAAGGACCTTGAGATGGGAAGAATATGCTAGGTTACCCAGGTGGGCCCAATCTAATCACACAGGTCCATAATAGCAAATGACTTCCCCCAGAGGGAGTTAGAGTTGTCAGCTTCAGGGAGACCTGATGATTTGGCAGCAGGGTCATAGGTGCAATGCTGCTGGCCTCGAAGATGGGAGAAGGGACAGGGCGGCAGCTGTAGAATTTTTAAAAGGCAAGGAAGCATGTTCTCCCCTAAGCCTCTGGAAAAGATCACAGCCCAGCCCACACCTCAATTCTAGCCCAGTAAGACACCTGTGTTGGACTTTGAACCTACAGAACTGTAAGCAGAACTGTATTAACAAGTTTGTGGTAATGTGTTATGACAATGATAGAAAACTAATACATGGGGATTTCCCAAGACTCTCAAGTGATTGTTCATTTTCCTCTTAGGTTTTTTTTTTTTTTTGATGGAGTTTCGCTCTTGTCGCTCTGGAGTACAATGGCATGATCTCGGCTCACCGCAACCTCCACCTCCCGGGTTCAAGCGATTCCCCTGCCTCAGCCTCCCGAGTAGATGGGATTACAGGCACCCGCCACCACGCCCGGCTAATCTTTGTATTTTTAGTAGAGATGGGGTTTCACCATGTTGGCCAGGCTAGTCTTGAACTCCTGACCTCAGGTGATCTGCCCACCTCAGCCTCTCAAAGTGCTGGGATTACAGGCATCGGCCACCGCACCTGGCCTTAGGTTCTTTAATGCAACAGATTTCTCCCTCAATTTGCCTAGTGAAACCTACAATTTCACTAGGCAAATTGTGAAATCAGGAGATCAGTAAAGAAGGAACTCTGGGTCTTTGACATCTGTTTTTCTTGTAGAAAAAACAGAGGCTAAAGCAAAGTGACCTGCTAAAGATCACATAGGTAGTAAGAGAACTTAGAACTTCACCCCTTTTTCTTCTGAACCCCAAGTTCAACTTTATTCATACCATACCATGACGCCTGTTAGCCCCCTTCATTCACTCAACTATCCAGCATTTGAAAAGTACTTTCTAGGTGCCAGCTGCCAAAGATAGAATATAAATACTTATCTATAGTATCTTCCATGTGTAAGGTTTTCCCTTCTACCCAAAAATCAATACCCAGGCTAGTACAATTTCTAATTAAATTTTTATTCTATACTTTTTACCTGAAGTAGCTATTTGCATTATCATCCTCCTATGCTACAAATAATATATTAAAGTCACTGCACAGCTAAATATCCTTTGTTTTTGACCACAATGTTACTACATTCACTCCAAACAGAGGTAAGTCCATACAATACTGCTCCCCAGGAAGAACGAGACATGTTGGGGGCTCCAAGCATGATTTCTAAATTAAGACACATTTTAAAAATAAGGAATGGCCCAAACTTCAAAATCTTTTAATAGTAAATTTTTTATTATGGAAAGGAATAAAAACTATTTTTAAAGAACTCTAATAAGAACCTCACATTTTTTGATACTCTAAACTTGGGAAATAAATTATAAAAGGTATTATTAGTTTTGGGGCATGTTTAAATGGAAAGTGGCCCAGATACAGAGCTTGAACCTTTCACCAGCCTCTGTCACTGTCTCAGAGGCAGGGCTCGCTGACTTGAGGTGGCAAACTGCAAGGACTGAATCAACTAGAGTTGTTTAATCCTCATCTGAGGGAAGCTTCAAGGGAGACTTCTACAAGCCTGACGCCTGCTCATTCACAGAAAGGCTCTTTCTTATGAGATATAACAGCAACTGAATAATCACCCTGTTTAATTAGCATCTCAGAGCAGCCTCAGAACACCAAAGCAACTGGGTCATAGTAGTATTATAGCACACTGATGACTGGTTTCGTTCAAGCCTTGCAGATTACCCTTCCACTACTGTGCCTAAGACGGCTCTTATCCAGCATGGCACACACTTCTGCTCATGCTCACAATATTTACTTACTCATGTTTGTCCACCTCCCCTAAACTGTGACTTGTTCTTGCACACCCAAGGACTGGCACACCATAGGCACTGTAAATGTGGGCTGATGGAATGAATGCAATGTCTGACAAACTTGAGAGTCTGAAGACAACTAATGAGGATACTCTTCAATGAGTTACAAAACTGATGCTGGTGGAGCTTGGAGAATGTGGAACAAGGTTACGTGTTCATTTTTGGCCACCAGCAAGAAGTGTTTTGTCCTTTTAATTATGCCTCCTACGTCTAGGATGGAAGCCTCTGTCATCCCAGCTATCAATGCCAACTACGTGGCAGCTAGATGGGCTACATACAAGGAGCTACCCTTCAAGGCCCTGTGAGCATTTCTTTGATGCAACTGTGCGTCCTATCAAGCTTCTTAAAGACTACTTCAAAGTGTTACCAAAGCAATATATACATAGCCCTAGGTGTTTTGGTCCTTACTTCCTTAGAGCTAGACAATCTCCTTACGCTTCTTCATGAAAAGCTCATGAGACTGGCTGGAGCACATTTAACTTGCCATTAACACAAAGACTCAGGGAATGGGCTCTGGCACCAGCCTCTGGGACCCTGCACCACAGCCCAGTACCACCAAGGCTTCCCAGTCAACCTCAGAGGGACAGAGAGTTGTCCAGTTCTTCTCAGGTCCATTTACTCAATGCTACTCAAGGTATGGTACACGGATTTAGAAGCTGCACTTACGTCCCACAGCTGCTCCAACAAAAGTGCCAGTTTCAGAAACTGAATCCATTAAATACACACTTAATCAATTATGATGTCAGTATGAAATATCAGCCAGCCATTCACTGGCTAAAGGCTAATTGTGTGTACTTAAGACAAAAGTTCCAGGCTTGACTAGCTTTTTAGAATAAATGTGGTTGGTCTAATGGTGCATACTGTCCAGGTATGATGCAGCACAGGGCTATTGGAGAAAAAAACTGAGGGTGTCAGCACATGTGTGAAAGCCAAAAGTCACCAGGACAATTTTATCATCTGTAAAATGGGGATAACAGTATTTGCTTTGCCTTCTGCATAAAGCTGCTGTGTAAAATAACCATAAAAGTGTTTTATAAACTAGAAAGTTATGTAATTATTAGAACTTTTAAATAAAAATTACATAAAACATACATTCATCTCTGTCATACTTTGGCAATTACTGTTATCAAAATCAGATATAATACAAAGTACAGTCTATTAAATTAAGACAAACAGTTAAAAGTTAATTTTTTGTTAAGTAATTTTTCTCCTACAATCTGCCTTAAACAAGCAGACCCTGCATGGGTCTGGACACCTTTTGGTAAGTCTAGCTGCTGTACGTTTCAGTAACGTTTCATCTCCGACGGTGTGGAAGGTCAGTTCTTGGCCAAGTCTCCGGACACTTCACTTCTTGGCTACTATTTACTATTACTTTCATTACATCTCCCCTCTCAATTCTCCTATCCAGGACCAATACAAATTAAGAACTATTTTTAAAGCTTTCTAAAGCATTTTGCATTGGAAGAAAAGATGTTAAATAAATGGGGACTAATAACGACACACAACTGCATACAAATTAAATTCTAGCAGGATTTCGAAAGCATTGAAAACTGCCCCAAAATGGCATATTGAGCACAACTAGAATGAGAAAAACCGCCTCACAGGCTTGCTTGTTGTACTCTCCTCTGTTATGTGGAGAGCAGACCTGGGCACCAATGACGCCTTTGCTGCGTGCATCAGAGTCACCTGTCAGGTGCTCCTAGCCATACTTCTCCAAACCTGTCCCCACTCACATTAGAGTAATCTAGAATAACCTGCCGTGGCTGATTCTGGACCCTCTGCTGTCATGTGGATCTTAGGTCCAACAGATGGTACTATTCCTTACAACACACTTAGGGCCCAATAGTTCATCTTCTCTGCCTCCTGGGACCCAGTCATCTGCTTCCCACCAACACAAGCCGATGAAAACACTCACACAAACTTTCTTTAATCTGATCATCTTTCAGGCATAATTTGAAATAAAATTATATATTTAGATCACCATTCTCCTCCCATAAAAGCCCCAATCAAAACGTGGCTCTGCTACAGATCCTGACAAGTATTTGTTTCTTTGGGAAAGCCTTTCAAGTCACATTATAAACCTGTAATAAGTGTCTCTGTGGCTGAGTGGGGGTTGGGTGGTAGCTGGCCCCAGAAGTGGTACAAAACGCACAGAAAGCCTGACCAAGGTCCAAATCTCTTGAGTGTGGCCGTTTTGGCAGCACCTATCAGCTACATCCTTGGATTCTGTTTTGATCCACAAAGAAAGCCCGTTCCCTTATTTCCCTTCCAATGTCTTTGTGCCCATAAGGTGGGACCAGCCTGTCTGCAGTTTATAGTAAAGTTATGATGTTTTCCATCAGGTTAGAAGGGTTGAGATTAAAGGACTTTTTTCCTTCATTAAGAATGTCCTTCTTTGTGTTTCTGTACTTCATCTACCAGAGGATGTCAGAAATTAGCCACAATCTTGAGCAGATGAAGAACATATTCAGAATACACACAGCTTTATACAATGGACTTATTCATTTTAACACTGAGCAAACAAATAATGAAAAGTTAGTAGGTCTAAGATGCAGCTGGGGAAGGAGGTCTTTTCTCCAGAAGATTCTGTCACATACCTCTCTTTATGCCATTGTTGCTTTAAAAAATCCAGATTCTCGGGTCGGGCGTGATGGCTCATGCCTGTAATCCCAGCACTTTATGAGGCCGAGGTGGGTGGATCACCTGAGGTCGTGAGTTTGAGACCAGGCTGGCCAACACGGTGAAACCCTGTCTCTACTAAAAATACAAAAATTAGCTGGGCGTAGTGGTGCACGCCTGTAATCCCAGCTACTTGGGAGGCTGAGGCAGGAGAATAGCTTGAACCTGGGAAGTGGAGGTTGCAGTGAGAGATCATGCCATTGCACTCCAGCCTGGGCAACAAGAGTGAAACTCCGTCTCAAAAAAAAAAAGAAAAATCCAGAGTCTCACCCGTGAGCTGTGTTATGAGGAAGGGACCTCTGCAGTAATGTGAAGGTAACCCTTGGCTAACGAAGGTAAAAACACTAGACCCATGCTTCTTCAGAATCATAAAGTATAAGTTACTCTACTGAATGTGAAGAAGGCAGTTTGACTTCCTAACGAGCTGTTCTCTGGGACTTTTAATTTGCCTTATTAATGTGTGAATCCTGATTCCACAGCATAAAACTGCAATGTCCAGAAAGTGGAAACATGGGTTGGATGAAAATTAATAAGAACTTGATCAGGCTGGTCTTTCCCCTTGATGTGCAGGTTTCTCTAAAGGTTGTAAGACACTGTGATCAAGGTGCCTTTTATTCTCAGTGCTCTTTTCTTTGATATTTAAGTTCCCTTAAGAGTTGATGGTATCGACTTCAGAAGTATAATCATCTTTTCTTTTTATTCATTCCACAAATTTTTATTGCATGCTTGTGTGCAGGGGCTGAAATGGGGAGCCAAAGTTCACCTAGTGTCTACCCTCCAGGAGCTCACAGAATGATCTGGGGGTAAAGCAAAATTTCAACAGTGATGTAAACAGTACTTCAGAGCACAGAGGTAATGTCACTAACCTAGTTAAGGAGGTCAGGAAAGCATTCTTGAGGGACTGTAGCTTGACCTGAGTCATAAAGAGTGAGTAAACTGATTGTTTTCCATTGCCTTAGAGTTATGATTCTGTATTAAGAGTATTCTTGTAAGACACGAGGAAGAGACTAGGCTTTATCAAAGTGATCCCAGGATATAGCCTAAAACTTGCTTTTTAAAATAAATCTTTGCTAGCAAGCTTTCTGTGTCATTTTACTTCTCCTAAAGTAGAGGACAACAACAACAACAACAACAACAACAACAACAAATCCAGTCAAAGAAACTGTTCCAGTTAGTTTAACTGACAATTCCTCTATGTGCCTTCCTTATATTCAGATCTTCCTTATCAGAAATCTTTTTTGATTTTTACCTCAAATTTAGGCAGTCTAAAAACAAAGACATGAAATAAGGAAAAGAGAGAAAGCTGGGGTGGAGAGGAAGTTCTCGGAGTTTTTCACTGGAGCGGAGCTGTCCACTGAAGCTGCTGATCTGGAACAGCAGCAGGGCTAAAAGAAACTTATACTTGGCCCTGTCTCTCACTGGTACAGGAGCCTAGGCAAGTTAATTTAAGTCTCGATTTTCTCAACAGTACACTGGGGATAATACCCAGTTGGGAAAAAAGGGCACGGTGGGGGTATCTTCTGCTATTTAAAGACATTGATCTGGGCAAAAGAACCTGAACAGGGCCAGGTAAGGTGGCCCATGTCTGTTATCCCAGCACTTTGGGAGGTTGAGGTGGGAGGACTGCCTGAGGCCAGGAGTTCAAGATTAGCCTGGGCAACAAAGAGAGGCCCTGTCTCTACAAAAAATAAAATAAAATTTGCTGGGTGTGTTGGCACTCGCCTGTAGTCCCAGCTATTCAGGAGGCTGAGGCAGGAGGACTGCTCAAGCCCATGAGGTCAAGGCTGCAGCCAACTATGACCACACCACTGCATTCCAGCCTGGATGACCGGGCAAGACCTCGACTGACACACACCACACACACACACACCCTGCAGATACTTCCCAGGAAGTGCCAGCACTGATCCCTAGTCATTTTCTGTTACTCTCTAGTCCCATGTGGAATGGATGGTCCCTTGAAACTACAAAGGCCCTCTGTGCTTGTCTGCAAGGCTCTGGGCAGCAGCACAGACATCCAGGAAGAGTTAAAGCTAACAATCTACTATTGCTATTAAACCAAATCCAGCTATGCTGCCACACAAAGGGCTTCCTTTTGTCTATTCAGAGCGTATTTTACAGGTGAGGCACAGTATTTAACCACTTATTCCCCACCCTCAGCTATCTGCTTTAGTATGTACACTTTATTGATGATAATGTTTAAGTAACATGTGAAAATATGGCAGGTGATACTAATTATTTCTACCAAGGTGCCCACAAAAAAGAAAGTTCATAATTATCACACATGGTATGAACTTCAACTGCAGATATGGTAGGCAGATATCAGCCACTTGCTGTGGGTTTTTAATGTTGTATAACACCGTAACTCTAATTATCCTGGGTTTAAAGCGTTCAGGTTCTGCATTAATAAATTTACGGAGGCAAAACAAAGGAGGAACAACAAACAATTTCCCAAATAAAATACATCCATTTGCCTCAATTTAAGTTAAATCCAATCTTTGTCCCTTCTGGAAAATTAAAGCATTACTCAAGAAGGCCTGGTTTGGTAATTTTTCTCTTGCACAAAATGTATACATAGTTTGTTATAATGTTAATACGAAGTCTCATAACTCAGAAGGCCAACACAGGTGTCACTAATGATGTTTCTTTGTGCTAACCAAACTTGCCTTTTTTTCTGAAACACAGTTTGCATTTTATTATTATTTTTGAGACGGAGCCTCACTCTGTTGCCCAGGCTGGAGTGGCAGTGACGAGATCTTGGCTCACCGAAACCTCTACCTCCTGGGTTCAAGTGATGCTCTTGCCTTAGCCTCTAAAGTAACTGGATTACAGGCGCCCACCACCACGTCCAGCTAACTTTTGTATTTTTAGTAGAGACAGGGTTTCGCCATGTTGGCCAGGCTGGTCTCGAACTCCTGACCTCAAGTGATCCACCCTCCTCGGCCTCCCAAAGTGCTGGGATTACAGACATGAGCCACTGCACCCAGCCTGCATTTTATCTTATCTATAGTTATATATACTCCATTAAAATAATCCTAATCAGAGGGTTTCTTTTATGGCCCCAAAAGAAAATTGCAACTGTGCTGAAAACCTTATATATTTTGTCTAACGGAGTTTTTCCATATTAAAAGGAGCTTGTGCCCTTTAAGAAATTAGAAAGGAAGGGCACAGAGTGCTAGAGTCCAGGACTAGGTATAAGCCATTGATTAGCACTTTTCCTCTGAATAAAAGCAGAGAACCTGAGAAAAGGCTGAACCCAGCAGGAGTAGGAGACCTGTGGCAGCCCTGTGATGAAGAAAGAGAAGAGCTTTTTCTCAAGTACAGGGAGAGAAACACTTACAGACATAGTTTAAAACACTGAAATTGAAGTTGCACAAGATCTTGCACTAGCTTATTTTTATTTTACCCTTTGCTCAAACAGTGGATTAGCTTATAAAGAGAAATGATTACATTTTGTGCTTTCTGAATCTAAGAAGGCATCTTTTTAAAGAAATTACACTCCAGGGAAGTGACTCTTGGTGTAATCTGCTTCTCTCCATGGCTCATCCAACCCAGGAGTTGGGTCTGTACTTCCAGAAAGCCAATTACTGGAAGCTGCTTATTCACAAGGCACCCATACTGAAATGTTTACAGTTTCAGTGCAGAAACGACAAACCTGCTGCCACAATAGGACTCCCTTAACAAGATTTCAAATCTGTGAAGATCATACTGAAGCGGAAATCTCCAAAGCTGTTCCAAACACTTGGCTCCAGAGGTCTTTCTCATTTTTACTCCTCTCTTCCTACTTGCATTCATATTACCTTCCTCTTTCGCACCCGGAGCCACTGCCATCTCACCAACGCTCTCGCCTGTCCATCTTCTCAAACAGGTTGAGGTATTGTCAGGCAAAGCCACCCTATTCCTGGAAGTGGCAAGTTTTTCAAAGGCAGGGGCAGCCTGACAGGACAGACACTGGAGGCACTTAGTCCCAGCTACTCAGGAAATAGAGTCCCAGCAGAAAGGAACTTTCAAAAACGAGGATATCTTGATATACTGAAGCTAATGCCAATGAAACTACCATACTGGTCCTCAAATCCTAAGCCAGCCCCCGCCACCTCTCAGCCAAGCTTCAGTGGGGTCATTTAATTTGGCAATAACATGAGACATAGCCTCACATCTCATTTCAGGTCACTCCCACAGGTCATGCTCAACCAGGTGCCTTTTCTTCCTGGAAACCTACTGGAAGGAAAAACTACATCCACACTAGAATGGAAACTTTGGCACCCAAATCTGTGACTAGCTTATGAACCTTCAGTTTTCAGAGTTGATTTTTGCATTTCTCAAAGTGTAACTCTGCCACCTGCACCAGCATGGTCCCAAGCTTGAGTTAAAAAAAAAAAAAAAAAAAAAAACAGACTGAGGACACTGTCCCAGAAGAGACTGAATGGGAAGCATCCCAGGTTGTTTCTTATCCTCAAGAAAGTTTTACAACTATTGGTTCAATTCATCTTCGTAGATGTGGAAATTTTCTTCTACATTTCTGTTTCAGAAGATTCTTACCAGATTAGGAAGATAGTCAGCAAGAGTACAATCCTCATTTCAACAGAAAAGGAAAAAGCAAAAAGGAAAAAAAAAAAAAAAGGAAACTCCAAGAGTCTCCATGAAGAAAATAGAGATCTGGAAGTAATATAACCAAGTTTAGAAATCCTGCATAATTCCTCAATATATCTCCTCCTCCACCTATACTTTTTTTTTTTGAGATAGGGTCTCGCTCTGTCACTCATTCATCGAGCCAAAGAGTTTGAGGTTGCAGTGAGCTTTGATTGTGCCACTGTACTCATAGCGGAGCAATCAGAGCTCACTGCAACCTCAAATTCCTGGGCTAGAGGAATCCTCTTGCCTCTACTTCCTTAGTAGTAGCTGGGACCACAGGTGCCTACCACTGCACGTGGCTGATTTATTTTTTGTGGAGATGGCATCTCACTTTGTTGCCCAAGCTGGTCTCAAACTCCTGGGCTTAGGCAATCCTCCTACCTCAGCCTCCTAACGTGATGGGATTACAGGTGTGAGCCACCATGCCCAGCCCCAAGATTTAAATGCCTATTGTTAGGACAGATTTCATTTATCCAACACCTTAACAAGGCAGTCCAGTTATTAACCCCATTTTACAGGTTAAGAAATTCGGCTTAGGGGCTAAGTGATGTTATAGTTTCTCAAGAAGCCAACTCCTACAGATGTTTGGATGAAGGATAAAATATGACCTACAAGATTCTGTAATTATGACTCTTTGCCAACAAGGACCGTCTGGTAAATTCAAGAGCCTCTGTGCTCTCCTTCGGACCTTGTCTCTGGGCAGTGTGGTGGTCATATAATAAAAAGTGGTTCCATCACATGACTTTTCTTTCAAGAGTGAGATTAGAAAAAAGCAACAAGTAGAGGATGGGACTCGTCAGATTATTGAAATTGTCTGAAAATACACCAATGACTAAGGGATTTCAGAGTTCCCAAGTCAAATTAAGGAGCTAAAGGCAACAGCTGGGTGTTTGCTGGTGGTTTCAGAGCTCCTTGGGGGGTCCACAGGAAAGGTGAATCTTTCTGTGGCTGGATCATTTCCTGGGGTTCTCTACAGCTAATTTGGAAGATTTTAAACAGAGAATCTTCTGGAGCTGAGCAACAAGATTTTGTTGGCATATTCACCTTAAATGGAGCTTTTTTCCAAAGGTGGGAAGGGATGAGGTAGCTCTGAGAGAACAGAATGCTGGGTCAGCAAATCAGAGAGATTCCATTGTTGGGAGATGATTTGCTTCAATGAAGAAGGGCTTCTGCGCCACCGCTAAAACCCTCGCCCTGCCAAGGAGGCGAAGCTCAAACATGAGTAGTTGATACAGATACCTATCAACAACCCCGGCTGCCTTGGCACGATGTTCCTCAGGTCTCTACCAGGGATGCTTAACGCTTATCCCTGTCCTGATGTACCCCAGTGAAGGAACAAGTTGTCACTTGGCCCACAGTGAGAGGGCTAAATATTAATGACTCTGCTTCTGCCTGGGAGAGTGTGGGGTGGGGGCGGGGGTAGCGGTAGGTGGTGTTACTGAGAAAGCCAGGCAAAGTGGTTGTTCAGAGCAGAGAACTAAGAGAGTGCTCTTGGAGGACTGTTGAGTTTCATAGGGCATGGTGGAGGAGATTGGCAAAGCAGCAGAGTGTGGTTCTTGACATGTGCCTATTTCTCCTGCCACTCACGCTTCAAACCCCCCAAGTCACTCTAGTAGTGGCAGGTCCAAGTGCCACATGGGGAGGGCAGGCCTCTGAGGCCTTACTGACTCAGCCTTCCCTTTGGCCGAGTTAGGCGTAGCTTCTCCACACTTACACAGACCTCACAGTATCCATAGACCATACCTCCCAGCACTTATGCAAGTGCTCACTGTACATAAGGTGGGGCTGCTTTTACCTACTAAAAACTATCCATTGGAAATTCCTTCATTCTGAAATGGTCATACTGCATTTCAATGTCTAGGAGGCATTTCAGACTTAACATGAACAAAATACAACTCCTGAATCCCCACCAAACCTGTTCTCTTGGGAGACCCTGGAGGAAGAACAGGTTTGGTGGGGATTCAGGAGTTGTGTTTTTCAACATTCAGGTGGCACTACATTCACCCAGTGGCAACTCACATTTTTGTCCCCAGAGACATACACTGAAACTCATGAACAACAAAGCCTCATACAGATGCCCTCTATAATGAAGGCAGAACCTGTTCCTCTGCCTTACAAAGAACCACAAGGACAAGAAATTAAGAATACTGCTGGTCATCCATCTCTCATCCCATTCATTATTTTCCCCAAAACTATAAAGTAGCATACAGGAAAACAAAAGTCAGTCTCACTACCAAAACACACTTTAACATCTCCTTAATTTTTTATACGTAGATTAAAATTCTGACCAGCATATCTACAAATTATTTCCAATATTACATACTTTTTTTTTTTTTTTTTTTTGAGATAGAGTTTCGCTCTTGTCACCCAGGCTGGAGTGCAATGGCACGATCTCAGCTCACTGCAACCTCCACCTCCCGGTTCAAGTGATTCTCCTGCCTCAGCCTCCCCAGTAGTTGGGATTACAGGTGCCCGCCACCATGCCCAGCTAACTCTTGTATTTTCAGTAGAGACGGGGTTTCCCCACGTTGGCCAGGCTAGTCTCAAACTCCTGACCTCAGGTGGTCCCGCCTGCCTTGGCCTCCCAAAGTGCCAGGATTACAGGTGTGAGCCACCGCGCCCAGCCCGATATTACATACTTTTAAACATACATATTTAAATGGCATCCAAAGGCCCACCTCTTCCCACTGGAGGTTACATTGCTTCTATGTGTCTCTTAAAGAACCTGTCAGTCACAAATTTACCCTGCACTGATCACCCCCATGCCAGGCATTAGGGTGGGCTCTGGGGCCAACTCAGCCCTTGGGGAGCCTATCTGGTGAGGACGACAATCAGATAAGCTGGTAGTCACCCCAAGAGCAGCTCCAGTTTAGCTGAGCATTTGCATAAGTGCCGGGAGGCATAGGTTCTGAATGCTGTTGGGTCTGTGTAACCTGCAAAGGGAAGGCTGTGTCAGTAAGGTCTCAGAGGTCTGGCCTACCCTCATGAGGAGGCACTTAGACCTGCCACTATTGGAGTGACTTGGGGGATTTGACCCATGGGTGCTAAGTGGTGTAACAGGTAAAATGGGAGTACAGCTGGGCAGCACTTGCTGCCTGGGGAATGAGGTGACAGGTGAGCTGGTTTTAAATCCATGTGCTTTTCACAAATAATAGTGGATTAAAATGCCCAGGCCTGCTCTCTGAAGAGGAGGGAGACACAAAGTCTTATGTCAGCAAACAAATACATTTCATTTTTGAGGGGTTGCCCTTTCAAAGCATTAGTATATTTTTATTATTTCAATAAAGAACCCTACCTAGAAACAAGCAAACAGAATAATTTGGAAACTGTCCTATCACTTATCCTAATGAATTACACTATTATCCTAGCAACCAGCTTTGTATGAAAAACAAAAATAACTTTCAAGCAAACCAGAGGCCTTCACCTGACATCTGTCTGAACTAAGATTTAAGGTTCACAATCACAGCTTTCAGAGTCTGGAACCACATGGCACCTCTAGGGAGCCAGCCACAATTAACAGGCCTGAGACTTGTTAGATGAATATACATTTTACTAGAAACTTCCACTAGCTGCTCAGTGAAACACGTAACACAGATGAAATGGCTCCACCGTTGGACCCAGGTCCCACTGGTGGTGCTAGTCCATCAGAAGGGACTAGCACCACTTCAGATTTGAGTTCTGTTGGAAATTTGTTATTCTGTTGACCGTGGTATTGTCTATCTGCCTGTGTAGCAGTTCTTCAATTCTATTTTCATAAGGCACGTTAACTGACAGCAGTATGCTGCCAGCATCTTCAAATTAAGTGTCAGCTCTTAAGCGCATACAACCAAAATCACTCCACTATTACCAGGGTTTATGTGGACAGCATCAGATAGGGCTGAATTTTGTCTTCAGTTTAATTTCCACCAGTAAGTTTACAGACAGGAGCATTATCTTTACTAAACCAACATATGAGGACACAATTCTAAGGCTGATGCTAGGTAGCTCATAATATTTGCTTCCTTTAAAACCACATCAACTCAAAAGCTTCCAGGAATAGTTTAGTATCCACCAAGGAGGCTACCTGATTTCCAGCAAAGTTAGTTTTATCCTTTACAGTCCCCTATCACCATCTAATTTACAGATGAGAAACTTTTTTTTTTTTTTTTTTTGAGACGGAGTCTCGCTCTGTCGCCCAGGCTAGAGGGCAGTGGTGTGATCTCGGCTCACTGCAAGCTCCGCCTCCAGGGTTCACGCCATTCTCCTGCCTCAGCCTCCCAAGTAGCTGGGACTACAGGCGCCCGCCACCACGCCCGGCTATTTTTTTTGTATTTTTAGTAGAGACAGGGTTTCACCGTGTTAGCCAGGATGATCTCCATCTCCTGACCTCGTGATCTGCCCGTCTCGGCCTGCCAAAGTGCTGGGATTACAGGTGTGAGCCACCGTGCCCGGCTGGGATGAGAAACTTTTTAAGAGCTCTACTAATGCCTAATTTAGGGGCAACCCTGAAGAAAGGAGTTCCATACATCTGAATTTTCCAGAGAAGTGATTCAGGCTATGAGAAATAGGTACAGAAAAACAAATTGAGAATAATAAAATTCCAAATTAACAATTAATGGACATTAAACACAAAATTAACAGGGAACAACATTAATATCACTAATAACAGAAATGAAAAGGAACTAAAAATTTAAAAAGAAGGTCCAATGCCACTGAGGTAGCAGTAAACATGGGCTCAACCTGTCCTCATGGATGCTCATGCCTTGTTATGACCCTTTGCTGGTTAAACCACAAGACAATGCCTATCAAAAACCATCACAATGTTGGCCTTTCTTGACCTAGCAGTTCAATAGCTGTAAATTTTTCTTTAAATCGAAAAATAAAAATGCTTATTGCTCCATAGAAGGTAGTAAATTAACTGGAAACCACCTCAATAAAAGTGCAGTACTTGGATAAATTACATTATACTCACACTAAACTAAGACAAAAAAATCACAGATCAGAATGAAAATTAAAATTACAAAATAAAGTAAAAAAAGCAACACAGACTTGTATCTACACTGTGATGATGGAGACTCACAAGGTTTGAATCCTGGGCAAGTTCCTCTCTGGACCTCAAATCTCATCCGGAGTGTGATGAGACCCACCAGAAAGGGTTGGTTTGAGGTCTAAATGTGATAATTCATGTATAGTGCTTAGAAAGCATTCAGTAAATGTTAGCAGTCATTACAGTCATTCCTGGTATCCATGAAGGACCGATTCCAGGACCTCTGCCAATACCAAACTCCACGGATGCCCAAGTCTCTTATATAAAATAGCACAGTATTTGTATATAAGCTAAACACATCCTCCTGTATACTTTAAGCCATCTCTAGATTATGTATGATACCTAATATGATGTAACTAATGCTATGCAAAGTTGTTATACTTTCTCATTTAGAGAATAATGACAAGAAGAAAAAAGTCTGTATATATTCAGAACAGATGGAATTTTTCCCTCCAAATATCTTTTTTTTTTTTTTTGAGACAGAGTCTCGCTCTGTCGCCCAGGCTGGAGTGCAGTGGCGTGATCTTGGCTCACTGCAAGCTCCGCCTCCTGGGTTCATGCCATTCTCCTGCCTCAGCCTCCCGAGTAGCTGGGACTACAGGCGCCCACCACCACGTCCGGCTAATTTTTTTTTGTATTCTTAGTAGAGACAGGGTTTCACTGTGTTGGCCAGGCTGGTCTTGAACTCCTGACCTCAGGTGATCTGCCCACCTTGGCCTCCCAAGGTTCCGGGATTGCAGGCGTGAGCCACTGCGCCCCGCCCCCTCCAAATATTTCCAGTCTGCTGTTGACTCTAAGAATGCAGAACCCATGAATATGGGAAGCTGACTGTATTATACTATTATATTTAGTGAAATAATCAGCACATGGACAAAATCTAGAAAAGAGTCAGATATGTTGGGTTATCAGGATTGCGGCGTTCTTTTAATAACAGTTCCATTAGTTTTACAATAAGAATAAGACTGTTATCTTTATGTAAATAATATGTAAATATTTTTCATGACTCAGGAGTACAACTGGGAACCTTGACCAGCACAGATGGTGCCAGCAACTCATCTAAACCCTGCGGCCAGTTTATCTTTTCTTCTGCCTTTTCCCATGTTTCTTGCCACTTCCTATGGGTAGAGCGACGATTCCTACTTCAGAGCCCATTTCACCATAGAGTCAAGTGCTAGCACTTTGCCTAGCCTCAATTCAGTGCATAAAGGCACTGAGGCTGCATTCTAAAACTGAGGAAATAGGGTACAACTGTGCACAACAGAGACATTTTCTTCAGGCCCATAAAAATGTTTAACATGTGCTCTTTCTCAGTGTAATGAAATATAGTCTTGGTTTTTCACAACATTGTATCTTGGGAAAATTATTTTAAAAGTCTAAACAGGCCAGGTGTGGTGGCTCAGGCCTGTAATCCCGACACTTTGGGAGGCCCAGGCAGGTGGATCACCTGAGGTCAGGAGTGAGACCAGACTGGCTAACATGGCGAAACCCCATCTCTACAAAAAAAAAAAAAAAAAAAAAAAAAATTAGCCAGATGCGGTGACAGGAGAATCGCTTGAACCTGGGAGGCAGAGGTTGCAGTGAGCTGGGATTGCACCACTGCACTCCAGACTGACCAACAGAGTGACTCTGTCCAAAAAAAAAAAAAAAAAAAAGAAACACAAAAAACCCCAAACAGCAAGTTATCCTTTCTGCTTCCCCTTCCAATTACATTTTAGGAATAATTATAATGATAGCTTAAATTTTTTTGATATCTTTTTGGGATTCTCTGGGTTTTTTCTTTTTTATAAACATGACACAGACCTCATGATTTCCTATTTTTCTCTCCACTTTTTCAATTTGGATTTAAAAATTTATCAGTTTACATCTATTTGAAAGGCTAAATAAAAAGCAAGTAGTTATTTAAAATGCTGTATTAGAATCTAGTGTTGACTTATCTAAACATGTATATTAGGCTGAACTGCCTTCATATCTAATATTTTCTTGTCTAATACATATTAAACGCAAACCTAAATTTCTTTTCTTCAACCCTTCTTTCTGTTATTGGTATGTTGATGACCCCTCATCCCGCCCACTGACTTGCTGGAGCTAGAAACCTCAACTTCATCCTTGACCTCTGCCTCCTCACTTTCCCAAACCTGCCACATCTAGTCAGTGTTTAAAATCTATCAACTTTAGCTAGGTGCGGTGACTCACGCCTATAATCCCAACACTTTGGGAGGCAGGTGGATCACCTGAGGTCAGGAGTTCAAGGCCAGCCTGGCCAACATGGTCAAACCCCATCTCTACTAAAAAATACAAAAATTAGCCGGCGTGGTGGCACATGTTTGTAATCCCAGCTACTTGGGAGGCTGAGGCCTGGGAGGATGGTTTGAAACTGGGGGGTGGAGGTTGCAGTGAGCCAAGATCGTGCCACTGCACTCCAGCATGGGTGACACAGCGGGACTTTGTCTCAAAAAAAAAAAAAAAAAAAAAAAAAAAAATCTATCAGCTTTGAATCCCTAAAACGTTTCTCAGATCCATCCAATCCTTCTGACTCCCGTTTCTACCACATACTCGGTCCTTAACAGCTGTTGCACAAATTAATCCCACAGCCTCTCGAATGACCTGTCTGCTTCTGATGTCTCCCTACTTATTTCCTGAGTTTCCTTTATAAAATACAAACCTGTACATGTGATTTACACGCTTAGAAATCACTAGTGGTTTTGCACTGCCTGTCAATTAAAGGCTAAATCCTTCAAATACAATAGAGCCCTGATATGGTTTGGATCTGTGTCTTCACCAAATCTCAGGTTGAACTGTAGTACCCAACGCTGGAGGTAGGGCCTGGTGGGAGGTGTCTGGATCATGTGGGTGCTGTTCCTGTGATAGTGAGTTCTCACAAGACCTGGTTGTTTAAAAGTGTGCAGCACCTCGCACCTCACTGTCTTGCTCCTGCTATGCAAGAAGCCTTCTTGCTCCCTCTCTACCTCCCTCCATGACTGTAAGTTTCCTGAGGCCTCCCCAGAAGCTGAGCAGATGCAGGCATCATGCCTCCTATACAGCTTCCGGAACTGTGAGCCAATTCAACCTCTTTTCTTTATACATCACCCAGCCTCAGGTATTTATAGCAATGCAATAATGGACTAATACAAGCCCTCTGGAGTTCACATATTCTCGGTATATTCACTGTTTTGGGGGAGGAGGTGGAATGCTATAGGGAAGTATTTGTCCTGAATCATTCTGTGGGTATACCACACAAACTCAGAATTGTTAATTATTTTGGCCCTCACTTTTAGTGCTGACATATTAAAAAGTTTACTTAAAAAAAAAACTTTAGACCAGGTGCGGTGGCTCATGCCTGTAATCCCAACACTTCGGGAGGCTGAGGCAGACGGATCAGTTGAGGTCAGGAGTTCGAGATCAGCCTGGCCAACATGGTAAAACCCTGTCTCTACTAAAAATACAAAAATTAGCCAGGCATGGTGGCAGGTGCCTGTAACTTCAGCTACTCAGGAAGCTGAGGCAGGAGAATTGCCTGAACCTGGGAGGCGGAGGTTGCAGTGAGCCGAAATTGCGCCACTGCACTCCAGCCTGGGCGATAGAGCAAGACTCAGTCTCAAGAAACAAAACAAAACAAAAACAAAAACCCAACTTTACTACCAGGCAGACTCTTTTCTTTGGCTTTAGATAATCGCTATCAAAACCTTGTCATCTCACTAGAATGGGAATCCTTTCACTGAACATGCAAGGTAGATTTTAGTCCCTCCCTTTTGCCTTCTGTCTTCTGAGAGATGTAATTCCTGAGTGTGTTCGTGTTGCCTGATGCTGTTTCATAAGACATAATACTAATACTGCACCTGAAATACCTCACACCCTGCCACCCTTCCCCCTGCAGCAAACTTGAGTTTCCAACAAGAGTAAAAAGGAGAAAATGTTTATATTTCCACAAAGGACAACTTTCAAAGAGATTAAGTTCTGAACACCCCTGGAAAGATTAGCTAGCTGCACTATGATGGAACTACAACATGAGCTATAGAGTACTTAGTGAGCTTGCTAATGGGAACACATCTTTATTAAGACAACGAAGAGGGAGGACACCATCTGAGGGTGGTCACCAGCCTGCAGTTTGCATTTCCTCTGAAACCACCTAACTGTTGAAATGTGCCAAACACTGCTCTAAGCACTTTCCAAAGAGCAACACATTTAATCCTCCTAACATTCCTCTTTACTGTAGGTGCTGGTAGTTTTCATACTTTGTATGATAAGGACAGTGAAGTACAGAGGCTAAGTGACTTGAGCCAGTGACATGGCAAGGAAACAGCAAGTCCTGGAATTCATATGAAGCAGTGTGACTCTGGGGCTCTCACCCAGACCTCCCCTATACACAGCTGTTGAACAGAACAGCAAAAGCCAGGACCTTCCGGGGCAAGTGTTTAGCTGACTTGATTTTCTCTTCTCATACGTTTTTCCAACAAATTGGACGAAACTGATCTGCAGTAGCAAGCCTTGAGGGTCCTGCAAAATTGGCCTTGGCTTGGGGTGCAGAGGAGGAACCTCCATTTTCCTGAAACAGTATTGGATGAAGGAAGCCGTATCTTTTGGAAAAATCGAAGCCCCAGTGCAGGACCTGCGTGCGGCAAGGCGTTGCTTTCTGCAGAATCACACAAACTTTCCTGCATGAAGTTCAGAAGCCTTCACATAGAGCTTCTCTAACCACACACCAGCTAAGGGGCCGAAGCTGAGGCTGAGTCACCCTGCAAGTTCCCTGACAGCAGTTTAACTTCAGATTTCAACTGGTTTTCCAGTAGAGACTCAAGATATTTGTTGAAAGGGATGCCTGCTTTTACATACTATTTGCTGTTAGCTCTTTTAACAGATTAGCAATAACTAGTTTAACATCCCAGGGATGAGTAATTAACATATAATAACTTGTGTGTTGTGGCTTGTTTATCAATATTCTTGTTTATGGTCCTTTGGGATTTTTTTGAATATTTTTCTCTATTTATTTATTTTGAGACTAGGTTATAAGACTGGCTAATTTTCGTATTTTTGGTAGAGACAGGGTTTCTCCATGTTGCCCAGGCTGGTCTCAAACTCCTGGGCTCAGGTAATCCAAAGTGCTAGGATTACAAGCATAAGCCACCTTGCCCAGCCTTGGCCAAAGAATCGTGTACTCCTTATAAATTTTACTTTAAAATCAAGTGTAATGCTCCCCACATCATCCCCCCACCTTTAAAGAGAAAAAAAAAAAAGTCAAGAAATAAATCATAGTAAAATCTGAGTCCTTCAATTTGTCATGATTTATTCTGTAAGGTAATATGCATTAACATTCAAAACTGAAAATTTCACTTGATTCCTTAGAATTTGGACGAAATCCTGAAAGAAAATGAACGCTTTCTCTGGAAATTTAGTGTCAATGTCATCATGTAGTGATACGAAAAAATATACCACACAGTGTTAAGAAAAACAGGTAAATTAGATACAACTCTCTGCTATATACTGAAAGCCATGGGAACAGCAAGGGGAAGAGGGCGCCACCACCTAGAGAGTGAGAAATGAAGATGGGTCCCAGCAGAGGTAACAAACAGCAAGTGCTTGCCAGAGAGAGGGGGCTGGGAGGGAGAGGAGAATGGAGAAGGGGAATGTGGGAATGTGAGAAAGGGCAGTTGTAGCAAGCGCAGAGGAGGAACAATCAGGTAGGGGTTGGGGGTGGGGGGTGACGTACTGGAGTTAGGAGCAGAGAACATAAATTGAAGGGAGGCTTCAGCAGGATGGGGGCCTTGCCAGGCCCTGGAAATGACCACCTTCAAGGAACATATAGTTGAGAATTTAGAGAGCATGTAGACTGATGGCTCCATTTTACAGTTAAACTACAGAGACTACCTTTCTGACTTGGCTGTTTTGCTGTTTTAATATGTGGTTTCATTTTCATAATGCAATCAATCTATTTTATATTTTTCAAATCATGTTTTTCATCACAATTTAAAGTAAATTTAAGAAAGATGTGAGTCTGTTAGATGGGGGAAGTAAATAATTATCCATTATTTAAACTTGTATTAAAAATAAGCCCCTAAATTGGCCAGGTGCAGTGGCTCACACCTGTAATCCCAGTACTTTGGGAGGCCAAGGAGGGTGGATTCCTTAAGGTCAGGAGTTCGAGGCCAGCTTGGCCAACATCGTCAAAGCCCGTCTTTACTAAAACTACAAAAATTAGCTGGGTGTGGTGGCATGCACCTGTAATCCCAGCTACTGGGGAGGCTGAGACAGGAGAATCACCTGAATACAGGAGGTGGAGGTTGCAGTGAGCTGAGATCACGCCACTGCACTCCAGCCTGGACGACAGAGTGAGACCCTGTCTCAAAAAAATCAAGGAAAAAAAACCCCTAATCTTTAACATATTGATTCAGAAATTTAAAGAAAATTGGCCAGGCACGGTGGCTCATGCCTGTAATCCCAGCACTTTGGGAGGCTGAGGCAGGTGGATCACTTGAGATCAGAAGTTCGAGATCAGCCTGCCCAACATGGTGAAACCCTGTCTCTACTAAAAATACAAAAATTAGCCAGGTGTGGTGGTGCATGCCTGCAGTCCCAGTTACTTGGGAGACTGAGGCAGGAGAGTCACTTGAACCCACGAGGAGGGGGTTGCAGTAAGCCGAAATTGTGCCACTACACTCCAGCCTGGCAACAGAGCAAGACTCATCTCAAAATAAAAATAAACCTAAAACCAGTTAACATATACTGTCAGGTAAAAAAAAAAGATTAAAAATTTCCCAAGGGGGTTGGAAAAATTTGGGAGGGGCACCTTCTATGAGAGGGGAACAAGCAAAGACTCCCCCACTAGTAGGGCTATGCAGCCTCAAGGGATCCATGGCCACCAGATCTACCTTCTGTCACATCCCTGCACGCCTTGGCATTCCTTAATGGCTCAAAGGTGACTTGTACATACCAAGTTATATCCATATCCGTTCAGAAGCAATTACCTCTGTAATATCATTCACGTCAGAGGTCACTGTGATTCTCATACACAATTATACCAAGGCAAACAGGGGTCAATGTTGGACAGAAGCAAAGGGGACTTGTGCTGAAATGAAGATTCACAAGTCCCACACTTGTGGGAAGGGAAAAAAGAAGGGAAGTAAAGGCCATTTTTAAATACAGAAAATGTTCTAGTTTTCGGCAATTTTCAGAGTAGTGTGACACAGGGAGAGGAGCAATGTCTCTTGAGGACTTCCCAATATTTTAATATAACATCGTACTTGTCAAAACACCTGATAAATACATAGGCCAAAATGGATCTCTAATGAAATATATGTGGCTTTATCTTACATGATAGGATTAAGGGCATGCTCATTAAGCAAGACCAAAACTGAATACATCTATCTGCTAAAACCTAGTAAGATAAAACTAGACTCCAAGTATCCTGGACAATTGAAACATCATCTGTCAAATTAAATAAAAGGCAAGTTAGTGTAATTTTAATTTGTCCTTGAGTGCACTGAGAAAAGTAGAATAAAAGCTAGGTAAATAAAAGCTAGAAACGGATCTTATAGTGATAGTGGTACATCAGCTCAAAGAGACAACAAGCCTAACTTTTTTCATTTTTTTTTTTTTTTTGGAGATAGAATCCCGCTCAGTCGCCCAGGCTAGAGTGCAGTGGCACAATCTTGGCTCACTGCAACCTCTGTCTCCTAGGCTCAAGCCATTCTCCTGCCTCAGCCTCCCGAGTAGCTGGGATTACAGGTGCCCGCCACCATGCCCAGCTAATTTTTGCATATTTTTAGTAGAGACAGGGTTTAACCATGTTGGCCAGGCTGGTCTTGAACTCCTGACCTCAGGTGATCCGCCCACCTCGGCCTCCCAAAGTGCTGGGATTACAGGCGTGAGCCATCGTGCCTCGCCCAAGACCTGAATTGAGACACAGGATCTAGAGATTTGCTGGGGAAGATTTAGCCTGATTACTGATTATCAATTATTGCTATAGAACACCTAAAAGTTTACACATAAAAACTGGGCTATGTTAATAATAAATGTTGAAATAACGAAAACACTGTCAGATGGTCACATACACATATGCACATCAAAAAGCAATAAACGGGCTGGGCGCAGTGACCCACACCTGTAATCCCAGCACTCTGGGAAGTCAAGGCAGGTGGATGATGTGAGGTCAGGAGTTCCAGACCAGCCTGGCCAACATGGTGAAACCCCACAACAAAGTGAGATTCTGTCTCAAAAAACAAACAACAAAAAACCCACCAAATACTGTGACTTTCCAAGGAAAGTTGGGAAGCAAGAACTCAACTTTGGCAAGAGGATGATTAATGGATTATTTTGAGTGCTCAAATTTGACTAAAGAATTTTGTACTTGAGGGTCTTAAATGTTACATCCTCCTAGGATCTTTGCATTTTAAAATGTCATTGTGTATAAACTTCTTAGGGGAAGTAAATCTTCTACCTCAAACTTGGAGTTTCACAGTGATGTTAATAATGGAGAGAGGGAAGGCGGGAAAAAGAAAAGACCATAATTGGGGGATAGGGGACATGATAAGAGGAAACAGCAAGCTCCTTGCATGACTGAATTAAAATGTTCTAATTTCAAATATATATTTCACATTCAATACAATTTTTACTATAGTCTATGGGCACCTCCTTTTTGCCAGAAGGTTATAAATATGGTACACTACTAAACATACAGTTGCACATCCATCTGATCCCTTCCCACAAAAAAGTGGATAAACTTGCAAGATAAACTCATGACAGCATGAGCAATGGGAAGCTGGAAATAGGAGAGATAAAGTGAGTAACAGTGATTCTGTGTACTGAAAGGAAGCAGACAGTAATGATGAGTGCAGTGGAGGAGCCACTAGAAAGCCAGTCACTTTATGGCACAGAGCTTGGGGAGGCCTCAGTAAGTGGGGGTGCAACATGGGGCTGAAAAATAAAGCATTAGCCCAAAGTTTCTAAGAGGAGTTAGATCCTTAACCCAGTTCAACCAGGTAACTGTCCTCATCTACTGGAAACAGGCGGGAGACTGTCAAAGTCCGCGCACTGAATCATGAGCCCATATCCCCACCCACACAACCCTACCATCCCCTTCTCCACTTGGCTTTTAGGATGCTGGCAGCCAAGCTTGCATCTCTAGACAGGCAATCTCAAGATTTTTCTCTGGAGCAAAACAAAAAAAAAAAAGTTTTTTTTCCTCTGGGAAAACTCAACTCAGAAAAGACCTATAATGCTGGCTGGTTGCCTTATTATTCTACGGAGAGGACTACAGGCTAGCAAGCCTGGCCCATACTGTAACACAGAGCTTCAAGCCATTTTTTAAAACATCTCTTTCTCTCTTAAAAATATAAATCAAGGCTGGGCGCAGTGGCTCAAGCCTGTAATCCCAGCACTTTGGGAGGCCGAGGTGGGCGGATCACCTGAGGTCAGGAGCTCGAGACCAGCCTGACCAACGTGGAGAAACCCCATGTCTTCTAAAAATACAAAATTAACTGTGCATTGTGGAGCATGCCTCTAATCTCAGCTATTCAGCAGGCTGAGGCAGGAGAATCGCTTGAACCTGGGAAGCGGAGGTTGCGGTGAGCTGAGATTGCGCCATTGCACTCCAGCCCGGGCAACAAGAGCGAAAACTCCGTCTCAAAAAAGAAAAAAAAAAAAATATCAAGACATCTGAAGAACCTCTAACAAGAAACAGAAAAATAGGAAACAAAGATTTTTAAAAATTATAATACAGGCCAAGTGTGGTGGCTCACGCCTGTAATTCCAGCACTTTGGAAGGCTGAGGTGGGAGGACTGCTTCAGCTCAGGAGGTGAGACCAGCCTGCCTGGGCAACAAAGTGAGATGCTGTCTCTACAAAAAGTAAAAAACTTAGCCAGGTGTACTGGCATGCACCTGTGGTCCAGCTACTTGGGAGGATCCCTTGAGCCCAGTGGTTGGAGGCTGCAGTGAGCCATGATCACATCACTGCACTCCTGCCTGGGTAAGGGCATGAAACTGAAACAAAAACAAAACCAAAAAATACATTATAATATATTCAAAAAATAAGAGAAACGATTACAGCCATCAACTAGGCTCTGATTATTCTTTAAAAGTAAGTACATTCAGGAAAAAAAAAAAGCTCTTCAAAATATCAGGAAAAAAATAAGTAAGTAAAAGGCTAGAAGGCTGGGCGCTGTGGCTTGTGGCGCATGCCTATAATCCTGGCACTTTAGAAGGCCGAAGTGGAAGGACTGCTTGAGTCCAGCAGTTTGAGACCACTCTGGGCAACACAGTGAGATCTTGTTTCTGCAAAAAATATAAATATTAGCTGGGCATGGTGGCACACGCCTTTAGTCCAGGGAGCCCCAGAGTTCGAGAATGCAGTAAGCTGTGATCACACCACTGCATTCCAGCCTGAGTGACAAAAAACAAAACAAAACAAAAACAAAAACCACATACAATAAAGATTAGATGATAAAGTTGAAGAAAGCATAGAGAAATCAGAACAAAAAGATAATGAGATAAAACATAAAACAGAGGAGAAAAGATAAAAACAGAGGATCGATCCAGGAGGTAAAATGCCTTATATTAACAGGAATTATAAAAAGACAGAGCAGAGAAAATAGAGGGAAGAAAATTTTCAAAGAACTACCACATGACAAATTTCCTGAACTGAAAGATACCAGCGTACATAAGATCTCATAGAGTAGCCAACATAATCAATGAAATGACCTAGTCAAGACCTATCATTTTGACATCTCAAGACCCTAGGGAAAAGGAGAAGATCCTCAAACTTTCCAGGAGAAAAACAGAACACGCATCAAGGGATGAAAAATTAGAATGGCAGTCTTCTCAACTGCAGCATTGGAAGCTAGAGGACAAACCAGGAACAATGACTCCAAGACAGTGAGAGAAAAATCACTTCCAATCTAGAATTCCACACCTAGCCAACTCTCAATTAAGCATGAGGCTAAGATAAAGTCATGCTCAGATATACAGGATCTCAACATTTTTACACTCCCACACACCCTTTCTCACAAAACTACTAAAGGATGATGCACGCCCTTAAATGAAGGCTCACTTTAAGAACGAGGAAGACATGGGATTCACAAAACAGAACATTCAATAGAGGAGAAAGAAATGAAGATGATGATGTTGATGATCTGCCCCAGGATAACAGTTATGAAACAGATCCAAAGAATAAATATCCCAATTGGAAAGTGTGGGTTAGAAAAGATGTGGCCCAAGAAACTTAAGCAAATGAATACATGAGTTAGTAATCCTAGAGAAATGAAACGTTTTAGAAGGAAATATAATAATATGCTTCCTAAGTATTATACATTTCAAAAAATGAAAAACGATTTTAGAAGTCTATACAAATCTTCCAAATTACCTATTTCATTTTCTTTCCATCACATGGGCATAGGCACTTTAATCTGGAGGAATAATCACGTGACATGTAAAAACAAAAACATGGCAGAAAAGGAACCAAATGAAATAAAAATCCCAAGCTGGTAAGAGATTTCTCATACTCACCATCTCTCTGGCTATTTCCAGCGCTTCCTGCAGGCCATAGAGCCTGCCACAAACCAGGTAGATTCCATTGGCCCAGAGAATACAACCCTCATGGACCCAAAATTCATTGCTGTCAAGAGGTAGTTCAGGGATTTGTAACTCCAGCTCAGGGCCACCTTCTGAAGTGGTGGGCACGGAGGGCTTCGAGTCCAAAACAGTCTTTTCACTGCTGCCCTCAGTGGCTGCTTTTTTACAAGGGAGCCCCCTGGACAGGGACCGAGGGCCTCCACCACAGTCTTCCGAGCGGTGGCGCCGCTTAAACCTGGGGTGTGCGGCCAGGCTCCTCTGCTCCTTCTGCTGCTGCTGCTGCTCTTCCTCCTCCTCAGTGTCCGTCTTGGAGCCATTAGAAGCACTTTTGTGCCGTACCTTAACTTTGCTCTGCATTTCTGTGGCCCTCTTAGGAGGTGGATTCTTCGGGAGAGTGGCTGCATAATCTTGGGGATAAAAAGGTCCAAAGAGGTCACCCATGTTCCGGTAACTGGCCCACTTGCCACACAGACAGCAAACCAGGTGCCCCATAACCGAAGACTCTGTCACAACAGGTCCCTGCAGCATAAAGGACGAGGCCGGGAGCGCCTTGCTTTCAGTGCTGCTAGGTGGAGGGGTCAGTGACCTCTGACCCTTCCTGCCCCTCACTAATTTGGTCTGTTCTTCTTCTTCAGCATTGATGATTGTACAAACGGCTCCAAGTTCACACTTATTTACTACATGGATGTAGGGGTAAAAAGACTTGTTCTTGGCATCAGTTTTATCCAGTGGCTGGGTGGCATACTTTAGTTTGATCTCAGGTTCTTGGGGTTCCACAATGGGAACTGCTTGTTTGGTTTTTCGCTTCCTCGGCTGGGCCCCAGGCTTCCTTCTCTCCCTCCTTTGCCTCTGTTTTTTTGGCTTTGGCTCTCCATCTGCAGAACCTTCTGGTATCTGTGGGGGCTGAGGGGGTGGAGGCGGTGGCTGCTGCTGTTTCTTTTGCTTATTCACACTACCAATGGGTCTCCCCTTCTTCTTTCCTGATGGGAAATATCCCTTTGGAGGGAAACCCTCTTGCTTCGGTGAAATCGTCACTGTATCGTTCTCCTTCTCTTCAGCCTTGGGGTTTGCCTCAGGGGCCAATATGCCCACTGGAGGTACATTCTTTGAGTCTGGAAAGATTAAAGGTGCTGTTCCACCTAGGGAACCATCTGGTCTCCCTTGGTTACTACCAGGCTTCTGTGAGGTTGTGGATGTCATGGCACCAGGCGGTTCCTTTCCCGCAGTAACTGTTTCTGCATGCGTCTCTGTCTTCACTTTGTCATCCCCGCTGCCACGCCATTCTTCTGAAGACCTTGGAAGAGGTTTCTCAATGTGCAACTCCTGGTTTGCCGGACTGACTAGGTCAGAAGCCACCTCACCTTTTCTCTTCTCTATGTCAGCATCCTGAACGGCAACACTCCCACCTTCAGGAGGACCACTCTTCAAAGACAGTATATCATCAAGCGTAACCGTGTCTCCCCCAGCCTCCGCACTGTTCGAAGATGCGCTCCTCCTAATATTTGGGGATGTAATCTTCTGAACTATAGCTTCCAATTTTAATCCCCGTCCTTTCCGTGGGGGCAGTATTTTGGTCTTAGCAGGGCTTGTGAGGGTAACAGCAGGGCAGTTTCTGTTATCTGGACTTGGAAGGTCCTTGGAGGAATCTCTCTTAGGGATAGACTTGATATCCTGACTGTGAGAAAGATGGGCATAGGAACTGAATGCTTTATCAGCGCCTTCTTTTGATGAGTGAAGAAGGCGACCTTTATCTTCAGTGCTACTGTTCTTTACATCTTGTGACTGTCTCTTACTGGGAATGGGAGAGATAAAAGAACGAACACGCCTCCTCATGATTAAGGGGTTTTGAGAAGAATGATCCTCCTGGCCTGGAAGTCTCAGCATAACATTGCTAGGTTTGGATGACTGTGTAGCCTCAGCTAGTCCATGTCCATCAGTCTCATGGGGCGGCCCATACCTTTTTTGACTGGACATTCCTGGAGGACCACTGCTTTTGGCTGGAGAAGTTTGCCGAGAAAGATCCCAACAGGATTCTTGTAACTTCTGGGAACCATGCTTTAATTCCATGCCCTTGTTAGGCAGACCATCACTAGACATTAGGCAGCGCCCAGCCTCCTGGGCGCTGGGGTCATGGTAAGTCCCTACTGGTGGGCCATACATCATACCATCTTTGTCATTTTTCAGAGGACTCCGTACTCTGTCAAGAAACTGCTGCTGCCTTGGACTCTTCCGTGGCCCCTCCTGCCTGTGTTGCGCTGCAGCAATTACTCCCTGAGCAGAACTGCTGCTCCAGTCTTTATACTCCTCTGGTTGCTGTTGGTACATCTGTCTCTTGTAATGCAGCTGAGAATTCAAACCTGCGTTAGGGTCCCCATAAGCATGAGCCCGAGTATTTGCGTGATAAGCAGAGGCCAGGGTTTCTGAGTTGGGAGAAAAGGGAGCGTGTAAAGAACTCCGGTTGGCCCTCTCTGAAAAGGTCATGTGTGGATTCATGTGATGAGGGTCTCCCCCTGGGCCTCTGCTCCGCCCAGGAGACATTTTCAATTTTTCTGCAAAGTCATGATATTGAGAAGGGGACCGACCCCTCATGCCCTCCCGACCACCAACTCTGCCAGGGACCCGCCGCATTGGCGTGGGTCTGCTGTCTTGCGGGCCGTAGTCTGAAAGGGAATCATGGGTCGCTGCTCCAGGGCTGGCATTGCCGCGGTAAGACTCATGCTTGATGCTAGGCGGATGGCAGTGGTCTCCAGATTTCTTGTTGTTGAAACTAGCTTGAGATTTAGACTGTTCAAAGTCTTCTTCTTTTATCTGCCCGCTCTGGGATTTCAGCTTGGTTTCCATGGTCACCAAACCACCAGGAAGAATGACCGACTGACTTAAAGTTGGATTGAGACGGTCATTCCTCCCAATTCTGGTGTCGGCACTCATGTGTCCCAGTGAGTGAGCCCCTGGGTCCCTGACAATCTGTCTTAGTGGAGAAATATCACAGATCACTGATCTTCTTTCAGACAGGGAACCCCCAGGCTCATGGGCTGATGACTGAGGCTCTATTTCAAACTTTCTGGGAATTGGATAGTCAGTCAAATTGATCTGTTTCATTTCAGGAGCTGTGCTGCTTGATTTCCTTTCCCAGGGGCCCCAGTGGGGATTTTCTAATAGAGACCCAATACTTTTGTTCAGAAGGCCCCTGCTAGCTAATTCATTGGTTTGACTAACCAAGACATTGGGCCTTGTGGTTCCTTCTAGGCTACCAGCCATCCCCTGATGCTCCTGAGTACTCCTAGAATATCTCCTGTCAGGGTGGTGGTGGTAACCCTGAAGCACTTCCTGCAGGAGGCTTGGGAATTTTTCATTTCTACCCTTTCGTTCCCCATGGCCAGTGAAATCTCCCTTTTCTTGCCCTGTAGGATACTGAGGAAAGCCACTGACATTTCGTGGCACAGCTGACCCGAAACTATCTTTGTAACTATAGCGCAGACTTCCAGGAGATTTGCTAGGCTCAGTTCTGCTTGTAAAACCAGGGCCCGCTGCAGAGTGGCCACTCTGGCCATTTCCTTCTCCATTATGGCTGGAGTTGTTATCGCCATTCTTGTTTCCTTTGCTCCCTCCTCCTCCTGGAGGCTCTGGCTGGGGAAGTGATGCATGACTGGTTTCCTTTGCCCCACCATTGCTAGGTGGCCTTTGAGTGGCTGCAGGATCATCCTCTTGGGAGCCTTTATCTTGTCCACCAGGCTTTTCTACCCGACCTGTCATGGCTTCCCGGGAGACAATCACCCCAACTGTCTTCTCATTAACCTTTGGGTTCCCATCGGATGACAATGGCATGTCCTTAGCGCCTGGTGAGGTGGCCTCTTCTCTTGCGGCAGGACTAGCATTGAGTCTGGGGGGTTCATTCTGAGCACCTTGTGCCGGTGAGGAGCCAGCTTTCTCAGAGGCTCCACCCTTGTAGGTGGTGTCAGAGCTGGTGCTCTGGCCACTTAGTTGCCGCACTCTCTCACCTTGATCCTCTGAACTGCTGGAGCAGCCTCCATCTAATGACTCTGCCATAGGGGACTTCAGCTGTTCTTCAGGTTGTGAGGAGCCTTCAGAATTTGTGCAGCTATCTGCTTTCTTGGAAGATGAGGGCCTCTTGGAGGTCTTCTTCTGAGGAGTCAGGGCATCAGAAAGTAACATGTGCTGGACAGTGTTAGGAAGATTGGCCACTTGAGTACTCAGAGCACTCAAACTACTCAACCCAGGATCTGTCAGTCGCTTTTCTGGTACCCCTTCTAGTCCAAACCCTTTGAAGCCTGCGGCATGAGAATTAGGACTGGGCATCATTGATGGGGTTGGACTGAGTTGAGGCATTAACTGTAAAATTCTGTTTCTGGAACCCATAGGCACACTGCCTTGCCCACACTGGAGATTCTCCCCAGTCTGCATGAGAGGAGATGGGGTAGAACTACAACTTGGAGACTGAACCACAGAGGCAGCTGGAGAAGGGTTAGAAATGGGGCTGAAGTTCTGGTGAAACTGCATGGGGGACCTCACAGGAACCTCAGGCTGGTTGTACTGCCCCACCTGGCTTTGCAGGGGCAGCTTGGTGGCAGCGTTAGTATACTGCATCACATGCTGAGAAGAGTGTTGTTGTTGCTGCGGTTGCTGCTGCTGCTGCCCCTGTTGGGTCCCTTGTGGAATCTTTGCCTGTTCAAAATTCTTCATAGATTGAGGCTGATAGCTGTAATTGGATTGTGTTCCATAAGCCTGTGCATTAGAACCCACATTGTGTCCTTCATACTGAGATCCAGCATTCACACTGTAACTGCCATCATAGCTCTGTCCAGACTGGCTAAAACGCTGTGGTGAAGGGAAGGAGGAGGAGGAGGAGGAGGAAGCAGAAGACTGATAGTGTTGGCCAAACTGACCCACTCTTAACTGGTAACCAGCAGCAGAGGATGGCAGAGTTGAGGGCCGTTGCATTGGCTGTAGATGGGATGAGCTGGATGCTGGTTGGCCAGTGGCCTGTGGCAGGGGCTGATGGGACTGGTAAAGCTGTTGTCTCAACTGCTGGACTTGCTGCTGCTGCTGCTGCTGCTGGCTGGAAGCCTGCTGTTGGTACTGAGCACTCCCTGGAGAGAAAGGCCCTGTGTAATCCTGCTGATAATGCGACACACCGCCAAGGCCAGAGTGCTGTGCTTGAAACTGGCCCACGTGACCCTCACTCCCATACTGATTGCCAAAGCTGCTCCCCTGGGGGGGTCCATAGCTCTGCACAGGCCCAGAAGGCCTTCGCTGAGGAGGCTGTGGGGTTCCTGTAGTCACGGGGTCTTTGTTGCCTGCCATGTAGTAAAAATCTCCAGCCTCTTTCCTGAAACCCTGGTAACCTTGATGGCCAGAGGTCTCACTAGCCATCGCTGCCGCAGCAGCTGCTGCTCCTCGTCGTCCACCACCACTGCCACTGCCACTGCTGCCACTACTGCCACCTGCACCTCCAAAATTCTGGAACATCTGGGCCTGACGAGGGCTGAACTCTTCTAGCCGGGATGAGCCGTGTACCTCCTGTGGGTAGCTTTGCTGGTTTCCGTGGTAACTGCTTTGCTCCCGAAAGGACTGCATACTGTTCAGCAGCACAGCAGCAGGCCAACAGCCCTCCTAGAAATAGAAGAAAAGAAAGAAAAACATTAGACACGCATCTCCTCGGTACAAATAAAATCAAGTCTAGATGATGGAGGAGATAAAGATGAATCAGACGCCCAGATGAAGCTGACTGGTTTGAATTTATATATATATTTTTTTGAGAGAGTCTCGCTCTGTCACCCAGGCTGGAGTGCAATGGCACGATCTCAGCTCACTGCAACTTCCGCCTGCAGGGTTCAAGCAATTCTCTTGCCTCAGCCTCCCGAGTAGCTGGGACTACAGGCGCGTGGCCACCAGGCTCGGCTTATTTTTTGTATTTTTAGTAGAGACAGGGTTTCACTGTGCTGGCCAGGCTGGTCTCGAACTCCTGACCTCGTGATCCGCCCGCCTCGGCCTCCCAAAGTGCTGGGATTACAGGCATGAGCCACCATGCCTGACCTTGAATTTCATCTTTTATATTTTATCCACTTCTGAAAATGCACATATGCAGAGAAATGGCCTAAAGAGTGAGGCAAGAATCTGTAGTAGAATGAAAAGCAGCATTCTGAGTGCATACAAACCCAATATAGCAAAAACATGTATGTCTCATGTATCTAATAACGCCTCCATTATTAGACAAATGAGCCCCCAAACTCAACCGTATTAAAATATGGGGCTGTGTTATTACTGTCAATGAAAAACAGCAATTTTTCAATGAGTCTTCCGGTTATGGGGGGGAGGGGGTGTGGGGTAAGAAAAACTGAATTCTTTTTTTTTTTTTTGAGACAAGGTCTCACTCTGTTGCCCAGGCTGGAGTGTGCAGGGGCACAGTCATAGTTCACTGCAGCATCAAACACCTGGCCTCAAATGATCCTCCTGCCTCGGCCTCTCGAAGTTTTGGGATTATAGGCATAAGCCACTACTTTCATTTCTCTGCTTTCATGTATTAGGGTGATCACTGAACTGCGGGTTTTAACACTGGCTGCTGATCGCCACTCCCCAACACTGAGAAACAGACCTGGCCAGAGAACTGCAGCCAATTCCTTATGTCCAAGTGCACATTTTTGCAGCTTTACTGTAATTGCCAACTACCTGTGATGACTGGTGACTCCAGGACACTCAGCCCATACGGGTTCCACACAAACTTTGGAGTCAACCTCTTCTTGGCATATGATTGTGTCTAAAGCACCCCTCTCTCCGCCACTCTCCTTCAACTCCCAGGTACACTGGCTAGACTTAAGCCAGTGAACAGCAGTGACTATTCTTCCAGATTATTTTGGGAAGTTTCCAAGAAGTTCCAGCACCTTTACCCGCCATGTGGTATTTTTATTTGCCAATTTTTTAAATTCACAGTTATTACTGGCCATTACTATGAAACAAGAATTAGAAGCAATCATCTTGGAGGACAGCAAAAAAACAGAGGAAAATAGGAATTCATCAAGCCTAGGACCCAGACTCTTTCAAAGTTATCTGACTAAGCCACCACTTTGTATTACCTTTTATAATCCCACTTAAACAATCAAGCTGATTTTTTTCCTCTTTCACCTGGGCCTGTCTCTTCAGAGTCAGAGATGAAAGGAACAAGGCCAAATTGCTCCAAATGACTTTAGAACCAATTATTTAAAAAAAAACAAGTTCCGAAACACATACAGGGTAAAGTGAGGTACTAATAGACAGTTTAGTTTAGTTACAATGGTTTATGAAGCTAGTTTCCTAGTTCCCCTGAAGCGGAGCTGAAAATGAGTTGCCTGCAGGAAACTGCAGTCAACGACCCTTTTAAAGGTAAGTCAGATTCATCCTCTCCAATCCCTGGAGTGGCTCCCACCTCATTCTTTGGGAAACTGGTCTCAAAGGCCCCCGGCTCCCACCCCCATGACCTCCCTGAGTTCCTCCCCTACCACTCTCTGCTCTAGCCCCCCAGTCTCCTTGCTCCTGGAACAGGCTTACCGCATATCTACACAGGAACTCTGTTCTCACCTGCACGTTCTTCTCCCAGAGCCAGACAGCTTGCTCCTTCCAGTCTTTGGGCAAGCATCACTCATTCCCTGATCATTCTAGTAAAAACAGCCAGCTCCACACCTTTTCCCTGGCTGTAACTCCCTCCCGTTTTACCCCCTGCCTGGCCCGGTACTTACTCCAAACAGACACATATATGCTACTTGTTTACTGTCTGTCTCTCCTCTGACTAAAATGTAAATTCCTTAAAGGGCAGAAACTGCCTGTTCCTTGCTGTAATCCTCACGTCATCACACCGGAGGCTGTGTGAATGATTAAATGGTGTAAGAACTAGGCCTTAGAGAACTAGGCTAGAACTCACATATTCAGAGATGGTGCTGTGGGAGTGATATGAGAGAATTATAGAAAGTGAAAATAGAATATGATCAACCTAAAAGCAGAGCTGGAGGATGCTGAAGACACTGCCCAGAGGGTCTTCTACATGGTCAGTAAAAGATGCCAGTTGTCCTGTCAGTTCGGCCTTGAAAGTGGGTAGCCACCCACAATAAATCTGTCCCTTCACTGCCACCCTCTCATAAGGACCTCCATACTGTTCCAGCTGGCTCTTCACCACCCCCCCATCATTCTTAGAACTATCAAGAGCAATTCTGCCTACATGAGTGTTTTTTCTCCTTGTGATGTGCCCCTGCTCTACTCCTCAGTGCCAGAGGCCTTCTCTAGATAAAACAAGGCTGAATGAGGGCTAAACTGAACAAAAACATTAAAGCTAGCAGTTTAAACTAATGAAAAGCCTTCTCAAGAGATATTCTCTATAAAAAGCTATGTTACATGTTGTTTAATTAATCCTTCTGGAAATACAATCAGGCTTCTGAAGATCTGAGTGTATAAACAATGTTGCCACTTGCTCCATATTCTTCCTAAATAGGAGCCACGAAGAGCTAAAGGCCGCTTTAAACATCAGCATATCAGACCTCAGGCTGCCCTATCTCCAGACAGGGAAAACAGATACAGGAAGGACTCCTTCTTAGGTCTGTTCTCAGCCCTCCCCTGCAGATTCCCTGTCCTGTATGATACCCCTTTCCCTATTGTTATGGTTCTACTTTATGAAATAGAAGAAAAAAAAAATCCAAGGCCAAATACCTCCCTGCAGGGTTCCAGTCGTGCTAAATATTCTTAGTATACATGAAGCACCTGAGTACTAGAAGGTGGATGCCCAGGTTTATCTTTTTTAGGAATGCCAAGTAAACCAATTAAGAAAACCAAGTAGCATATACCAACGACAGAAAATGTAAACCTGGAGCTATAAAATAAGTAATAGGGTGGGTGTGGTGGCTCACACCTGTAATCCCAGTGTTTTGGGAGGCTGAGGTGGGAGGATTGCTTGAGGTCAGGAGTTCAAGACCAGCCTGGGTTAAAAAAAAAAAAAATTTAAATGCACAGTGTGATGAGGTATGCCTACAGTCCCAGCTGCTCAAGAGGCTGAGGTGGGACGATTGCTTGAACTCAGGAGTTCGAGGCTGCAATGAGCTATGAATGTGCCAATGTGCTCCACCCTGGGTGACAGTAACCCCGTCTCTTAAAAAAAAAAAAAAAAAAAAGAGCTAATTGAGATAATTCCGATTTTATCCCATCATCTTAAAAAAAGCATCAGTGTAGTCAGTTTTAAAGCACTGTGATTAGTAATAATAAGTGCCTGAATTCCTTTGTTTAAATGAATACAAATAGGAAAATCTGATACCTCAAAGGAATAAGTCACCTAAGGAACTTGCATACATACTCTAAAAAAGAGGCTGGGCACAGTGGCTCACACCTGTAATCTCTGAACTTTGGGAGGTCGAGGCAGGCAGATCGCTTGGGCTCAGGAGTTCAAGACCAGCCTGGGCAACGTGGCGAAACCCTACCTCTATAAAAAATACAAAAATTAGCCAGGCGTGGTGATGCATGCCTGTAGCCCCAGCAACTTGGGGGGCTGAGGCAGGAGGATCGCCTGGGCCTGGGAGGCAGAGGTTGCAGTGAGCAGAGATCGCACCACTGCCCTCCAGCCTGGGCAACAAAGTGAGATTCTGTCTCAATAAATAAATAAGAGGCCTATCGATGTACTTCCCATCCATACTGACTCTCCCTTTCCTGTTTTTCTCCTGTATTCCTAACTTTCTGAACAGTTTCAGAAGGGCTGTGGAGGTGTATTAGTGAGGTCCAGAACTCTGTGCCTATACATTCCAGAATCCATGTGCCGACCTCACAAACTCACTCAATAACCAGTTGCAGACTTGTTCTCCCCATCCTATTAGAGGGCTGATGACCTTGCCCTCTTATAGAAACCAACATTGGCTTTCTCTGTCCTTCTTCCTCCATATGTCCAACAACATCCCACTTCCCAATCCATTCTCTTTTTTGGAAAGAGAGTCTCACTCTGTTGCCCAGGCTGGAGTGCAGTGGCACGACCACGGGCTCACTGCAGCCTCAACTCCCAGCTCAGGCAATCCTCCTGCCTTAGCCTCCCAAGTAGCTGGGACCACAGGCATGGGACCCCTGGCTAATTTTTAAAAAATAATTGGGACCATGGTTTTTATAATTTTTAAAAAATAGACACGCAGTCTCACTATTCTGTCCAGGCTGGTCTCAAACTCCTGGGTTCAAGCGATCCTGCTGTTTCAACCTCCCAAAGTGCTAGAATTCAGCCATTGTGCCTGGCCCCAGCTAATTTTTTCATCCTCTGTCATGATTTTCTGTTTATTCTCCTTCTTTGCCTTTAAATCCTCAAGATATTGACAATGATGCATCTAGTTATAGCCCCTGTGTGAGAGATATTCCCTCTTTGCCCCCACAGCCTCTTCTCACCCATCTCCACCCTACTCTGTGCCCTAGAAGGGACAGTGGAGGGACAACTGACAGGCCCCACCACCTTCCGCCTTCTGACCCAGTTTGGCTGGTAAGAGGCAGGAGAGGAGGAAAGTGAGACAGAGCAACTTACTCCCCTGGCTCCCACCCCGAGGTTACTGAGGCTGATTGAGACCCTCCACCAATGGCTGCAGCTCCATCGGGCAACCTGAACATATAATATAGCCACTTTCTCCAAGCTCCAGGAACCACTTCATCCTCTGCCCTTCAGGTCTAGAAGGTAGTAGGTAACAACTCCCTGCTACTGCCAGCCCAGAAGACTTCACTTTCCTGTTGGCTTCCCCAAACCCTGCTCACCCTTTACAGTCCCTTTATTAATCTTCTGCATTGTCAACTCAGCATCGTGACCACCCTCCTTCCAAGCTCTCTCTGCAGATCAGAAGCTGAGAACTTCCGTTCCAGAACCCTTTAGCAGCATGATTCTGGGTTACCGTTTGCAATGAGAAGTGCAAGAGAGATTTAGAAAGCAAAATAAACGTAGAGGCTGATGATGTTCCCTGGAGGCAGATGCAGCACACGTGGATTCATAGCGGCTTCCCCATGAGCTCATGAGAACCCTTCACTATGACACTTCAGTATGAAATAATCAGGAACCTTCCCAATTCCAGTTCTTCCAGGGTTGGGTAAAGCCCTAATTCCTGTATCAAAACCATTCATACCTGGAATAGAAAACTTCTCTTTTCCTGAATGAACCCTGAATGAAACAATTAAACACTCCTCAAATTACCCAGTTTGAGTGTGCCATCTGTTTTCTACTGGGACCCTGACTGATAAGAGTTTTTCTCATTCCTAGGATTTCAGAGTAGACTATTACCACTTGGGGAATGAGAGACTTCTATTTCATGCACTATGACATAGAACAGGGACTAAAAATCCTCCCTCAATAAAACACTTAGAAATGTCAGAAAAAATGTGTAGCCAAGTTGCAAGAAAGTAAGAAATGCCCAAAGTCCAAAATTGGATGAGATACTATGAAAAGAGTTGCAGGCAGGTGCTGGGCTCTGAATGCCAAGGATGTGGGGTCTATAGGGCTTATTAACCATATGGCAAAGGTTTTCTTTTTTTTTTTTTTTTTTTTGAGACAGAGTCTCACTCTGTCGCCCAGGCTGGAGTGCAGTGGCACCATCTCGGCTCACTGCAAGCTCCGCCTCCCGGGTTCACGCCATTCTCCTGCTTCAGCCTCCCGAGTAGCTGGGACTACAGGCGCCCGCCACCAGGCCCGGCTAATTCTTTGTATTTTTAGTAGAGACGGGGTTTCACCGTGTTAGCCAGGATGGTCTCAATCTCCTGACCTCGTGATCCGCCCGCCTCGGCCTCCCAAAGTGCTGGGATTACAGGCGTGAGCCACCGCACCCGGCCCCATATGGCAAAGGTTTTAATGACCATGCAGAGACAGAGCAAGGCCTCTGGCTCTCTAGACAGATCAGTACTTAAGGACTCTGGACAGTGTCACTTGTGGCTGTAATCATTTCTAAAAGATAACAAAATGTATTTATTATTAGGCAGTAACTAACTCATTTTCAATGACAAAGATAATGTTGTTCTTCCTCAACTGACCCAACTGCCTATTCTCAAAGAAAACCAAGATCATCCCAAGCAAAAAGCTTTAGAATAACCCCAAACTGACCTTTCACTTTGACTCTGTATTTACCTCATCATGACACTACTCTCCTTCCTGTATTTGTCCTTTCCCATTCCATCCTCGTCACTGTCATTTTCATCTTTCTTGGACTAGAATAACACCTGAAAAGTTCTCTTTCCCAGTACTTTCTTTTGCTTAACTGCCATTTTGACACCATCACACTTCCCATAGGCCCTGAAGCCCTGTGACATCTTCCCAACACAATTTCTGCTTCTCTCCACCCTCTCAAACAAGCCTGCTCAGCCCCCTTTGTGCCATCGGCCCACTCTCACCTTGGTCTCAGCCCCCTTTGTGCCATCGGCCCACTCTCACCTTGGTCTCAACTTGGAGCCTTCTTTTAAGCATCCCCAGGCCCATAAATTCCTTCTTGCCATGTGAGATCACATAGTTCTTAAGAGCTCTTAGAATGTGTCCTGCTGTATCTTAAGAGCTCCTAAAATGTGTTATCTATGTGATTTTCTCTACAAATCTTCCTCTAAGCAGAGAATGTGTTGGCTTTACCTCGCTTAGTAAAAACAAACCAATTAAAGTATTTACCTTTAACCAGTATCTGAGGTATGTACTATTGATATAATAAAAATCGCTGGCCGGCCACAGTGGCTCACACCTGTAATCCCAACACTTTGGGAGGCCGAGGCAGGCAGGTTGTTTGAGCTCAGGAGACCAGTATGGGCGACATAACAAGACCCCGTCTCTACAAAAAATACAAAAGAATTAGCTGGGTGTGCTGGCTTGTGCCTGTAGTCCCAACTATTCCAGAGGCTGAGGCGGGAGGATCACTTGAGCCTGGGAGGCAGAGGTTGCAGTGAGCCGAGGCTGCACGCTACTACACTCCAGCCTGGGTGCTAGAGTAAGACCTGTCCCAATAAATAAATAAATAATTGCCATTTATTAAGCAATCTATATATGTCAGTCACTGTGTGATTTTACCTGTAACTCAATTAATGAATGAGGGGGAAAAATTTATGTAATTTTTTCCAAAAGTCCAAATTTTCCAAAAGTCACTCCTCTATCACAAGTTGGAGCTGATATTCTGTAACTCCAATTCTTTTGATTCTAGAACCCATAACCCTTTCTTTCACTGTACCACAAAATTAGGCAAGGAGGATCCAAATCCATATTTTTGAAAATCCTGACACACATTTGGGTCAGATCTCTAATAACTGTGGCTATCAGTTATTGCATGCCTCACATATGTGACATACTACCAGGTGCTTTACACAAATGTTAATGCATTTCATCCTCACCATGATCTAAGAAATGTTAGTAATCCTTTTTGTAAATGGAGACTCAGAAGTTAAACAAGCAAAATATTCATGGTAAGATATATAATATGCCCACTGCAAAACCCAGTCTGTATTTTCCAATCTCTGACATTGGGAAGCATTTTAGAAAGGAATCTTAAGGAATCTTGCTAGAATTTAGTTGACTGCTTGTACCTAGGTATATCTATAACATCTGTATCGTTTGTTTTGTGTATGTGCAAATGTGGGCTCTTCCTAAGTGTATCAAGCATAAAGATCTGCTCAGTGACTTAATATTTCATACTCTATGTCCTGTTTGCACATGGGCAGAGCCTATATTTTTCTCAGTGACTACAAGTTATCTAGTGTAATAGGACTTCAGAATAAGATGAAGTGTAATGAAGGTGCTGGCTTCCTCCCTGACTTGGGAGATCAGAAGAGTCTGAAAGCAACTCAGAATTCGCAAGTCAGTTACTTGTCTAGAGGAAAAGAAACCCACAAGAATGCTGCATATCTAAAAAGATTGCTTTCTGGGTGTAAGCTATAAAAAATATCCACCTTGAATCATGATCAAATACATGCAGGCAAAAACTAGGGGGATAAATTTATAACTATTACATTTCCTGGCTGGGCGCGGTGGCTCACGCCTGTAATCCCAGCACTTTGGGAGGCCGAGGTGGGCAGATCATGAGGTCAGGAGATTGAGACCATCCTGGCTAACACAGTGAAACCCCGTCTCTACTAAAAATACAAAAAAATTAGCCGGGCCTGGTGGCGGGCGCCTGTAGTCCCAGCTACTTAGGAGGCTGAGGCAGGAGAATGGCGTGAACCTGGGAGGCGGAGCTTGCAGTGAGATCGCACCACTGCACTCCAGCCTGGGCAACAAGCGAGACTCTGTCTCAAAAAAAAATTTCCTAAAAAATTTAAAAGATGATATCCCATCTGGTTAGGTTAGGCTGAAGCTGGTACCAAAAAAAAAAAAAAAAAAAAAAAAAAAAAAAAAAAAAAAAAAAAAAAAAAAAAGGCAGCATAAATGATTATGACTATTTTGGAAAAGAAAACTGGTAATAAAACAGTCAACCAAACAAAAAAACAAAATACCAATATATTCACTCCAGTAATACGTATTAGAAGAAAAAACTGGCAACAACCTATTTGAAAATTGATTAAACAAATTACAGTATATCCACTCAAAGAAATAGTACATAATCATTATAAACAATTGCAAAGACTCTAGCACCATGGAAAATTACGTAGTATCAGATGAAAAGAGCAGCTCACATAAACTTATACCTGTCCTATGATTATAACTATCTGAAAATGAGGCATTCATTTAGTCCCAGGCCAAAGGGAATAATGGAGAAAAAGGAAAACTTCTGGACTATCCAAGGTGGCAGCGTTGTGGAAGTATTGTTTCCCCTTTTCATTTCTATTTACATTAATTTTTGTGTAGGAAATAATCTTTTTTTTTTTTTTTTTTTTTTGAGACAGTCTCGCACTGACTGCTAGAGTGCAGTGGTGCAATGTCGGCTCACAGTAGCCTCTGCCTCCCAGGTTCAAGCAATTCTCCTGCCTCAGCCTCCCAAGTAGCTGAGATTACAGGTGCCTGCCACCACGCCTGGCTAATTTTTGAATTTTTAGTAGAGATAGCATTTTGCCACGTTGGCCAGGCTGGTCTTGAACTCCTGACCTCAAGTGATCCACCTGTTTTGGCTTCCCAAAGTGCTGGGATTACAGGGTGAGCCACAGTGCTCAGCCAAAATGTCATTAACCTCATTTAAAAATTACAACCCTTAAACTATCTCAACAGTATCAGAGCTTTATCTGTTCCCACTGACAGCAAAGTGCTGCTCTGCCCAAGGGAAAGAAACAGAAGCACAGGGGACCCCACAAGTCAGAAGCAGGAGGGAAAGGAGGAGCTTGCCAGACAGGACCTCTACTTCAGGAAACCTGGTGCCAATGCCACACACAGGGTTGTTGGACACCACAGTGCCCAGGCAAGTGTGCACACAGAATCACTAGCTCAAAATTATTTTTGAGAATCAGGCCTAAAGTCAGCTAAATTCCATCCCACAGTGGGCAGGCCTATTATTAGGCATAATCTCAAACAGCCAAGAGGCTGTAAGCATCCTATCCACCACATGCTTCTGTAACTCTGCAAGGAGATGCCATAAATCTGCTCCTGAGCAGACCAAAGGCACCTGGGCCCCATCCTGGCCCCACCCCCACTCCATGGCTATCTGTCTTATTTTCACAGGGGCATCCCAAGATCACTTCAGATGACCACATATGTGAGCAGGATGGCCAAACAGTTCCCAAAAAGGGGGCAGGAGAAGGGTGGGAGCAGGGCATCTCTGGGGCTAGCTAGAGCTCCTGTGGGATTTTCTTAAATGCTGAGCGTAGGGGCTTCTGAGATGTCATTGAATATATTTTTTCATTTAAAGGTTGTATTAATACATAATTTCTAAACCTTCAGAGGCAAAAGGGAAGTAATCAGTGTTGCCACTTATAGGCTAAAAGGACGTTCCATTTTATAATTCATTCAAATATAATTTTGAGGCCGGGCCTGGTGGCTCAAGCCTGTAATCCCAGCACTTTGGAAGGCTGAGGCAGGCAGATCACCTGAGGTCAGAAGTTCAAGACCAGCCTGGCCAACATGGTGAAATGCTGTCTCTACTAAAAATACAAAAACTAGCCACGTGTGGTGGCGGAAACCTGTAATCCCAGCTACTCAGGAGAATCGCTTGAACACAGGAGGTGGAGGTTGCAGTGAGCCAAGATCACGCCGCTGAACTCCATCCAGCCTGAGTGACAGAGTGAGATTCTGTCTCTTAAGAAGAAATAATAATAAAACAAACAAATATAATTCTGAATTAAAATTCAAAAGATATCAATGACCAATCCAAAGTAGAAGTGGGCAAACGCTATATGAAAATTAGAGACTTCACTGAACAACACAAAAAAGCTCAAAACAAAATGAAAGAAACTAGCAGAACAAACGGTATAGCTAGATAAAAAGGGCTAGTATTATAAAAACGTTAAGTCTCCACATATTAGTTTATAAAATTCTAATAGGTTCTAGTCAAAATCTCAATAGGGTATTAAAAAATAATTTTTAAGACTGGGCGTGGTGGCTCACGCCTGTAATCCTCCTGGCACTTTGAGAGGCCAAGGCAGGCAGATCACATGAGGCCAGCAGTTCAAGACCAACCTGGCCATTACGGTGAAACCCCGTCTCTACTAAAAATACAAAAATTAGCTGGGCATGGTGGCGCACGCCCGTAATCCTAGCTACTTGAGTGGCTGAGGTACAAGAATCACTTGAACTCTGGAGGCTGCAGTGAGCTAAGATCGTGCCACTGCACTCCAGCCTCGGAGACAGCAAGAGCCTCTCTCAAAAAAATAAAATAATAATTTTAAATTACTTCAAATGTACAGAAAGTGCAAAAATAGTTCAAAGGGCTCACATACCCTCTTCAACGAGATTCTCCAACTGATGCTTTACATCATTTGCTCCATTATCTTTTCCTGACCCCTTTGAGAGCAGGCTGAAGGCATGAAGCTCCATTGTTGCTCAATACTCTAGTGCGTTATTTCCAAAAACAAGGACATTCTCCTCCATAACCAGCATACAAGCCTCCACATCAGGAAATCAACACTGATACTACACTCTCAATCCAATCCATAGACCCCATTTGAATTTTGTCAGCTGTCCCAACAATGTCTTTTTCCTTTCTGGTCCAGAAGTCTACCCGAGAGCTACATCTCACCAGTGTCAATCAATCTGGAATAGTTCCCTTTTCTCTTCCTGACTTCCATGTCCCTGCCAGAGTACAGTCTTTTCATTTTGCAGGATAACCCTCAATCTGATCTGTATTTCCTCATGACCAGACTCAGGTCATGCTTCCTTAGTGGCAATACCAGACACATGGTGCTGTGTTCTTCCCAGGACATTGCATAAGAAGAAGACTGACGGCAACCCATCCCACTACTGCTGATATTTACCATATTCACCTGGTAAAGATTATTAGAGATGCAGTGTCTCAGGCCCCGCAGACCTACAGGATCAGATTCTGCATGTTAACAAGGTCACTAGCAAGTCACACATATGTTACTGTTTGTGAAGCACCAGTGAAAGGTCTTATAAAAAGTAAGAGCCACATGGGGAAGTTCAGATTTTATTAGAAGCCGTTGGAGGGTTTTAAGCTATAGAGTGGCATGATCTGGTTTCAGTTCTTAAATGGCTCCTCTGGCTGTTCTGTGGAAAACAGAGCAGGGAAGGGGCAAGGACAGAGCAGGGAATTGGTTGGTTGGTAGTCTGGTGAAGGGAAGGGGCAAGGACAGAGAAGGGAATTGGTTGGTTGGTAGTCTGGTAAAGGGAAGGGCAAGGACAGAGCAGGGAATTGGTTGGTTGGTAGTCTGGTGAAGGGATGTTGGCTGCATGGGTGAATGTGGTGTTGATGGAGGTGGTGACACATGGTCAAAACGGACACAGTTTGAAGTTAGAGCCAACAGAAATTGCTAATGGATCAGAAGTGGACATGAGAGCCACAACAACAATGATAAACAGCAGCAGCCAACACTAGTTAAACACAAGCCACGTGCCAGCCACTGCTCCATGTCTTTTCAGGTGAAAATTCATTCAACTGTCACAATAATCCCAAGAGGTACAAGTGACAACCCTACTTCATTCAAATGAAGACAACATGGTAGAGATAGGTTGTGTAGGTGCCCAAGGCCTCAGATCTGAGCTTAGGCAGTGACTGGGGAGCTTGTACTCCATCACCATCCCTTACAGAACAACTGCAAACATGGTACCATTTATGAAGAGAAATGAGGCTGGTAAAGGGAATCAACAGTGCTTTGCCAAACATGGCAACACGCGATTCCCACTGCACGTCCACATGGAAACAGCAGGGAGACAGCTAATGCGACAGGATCTCCAAGGAAAGTTGGGGTAGAGATAAAATGGGAAGGTCATTAGCACAGAGGTAGTATTTAAAGCCAACAGAGTAGATGAGATCACCCAGAGCAGTTTTTCAAACTGCAGGCTGTGAAATCAATTTAGTGGGTCATGAACAGCACTTAAAAAAAGAAATGAAATAGACAGAATGGAAAATAACAGAGTCCACTGCTCATGAAGTATAAGAACCGTTTTAAGAAACTTTTGTTTCTGTTGTGTCTGTGTGCACAAGACGGTGTAGTGTGTTTGTACTTGTCCGGCACTTGGTATGGCTGAAAAAAAGATTTAAAACCACTGGTCTAGAGGTTAACTTGGAGTGACTGATCCCTGCAATCACTCTATCATTTAGAAGGTGGAGAAGAGGAAAAGAAGCCAGAAAAGGAGAGTGAAGAAAGAGGAAGGAGGAAAGGCAGTGGGGGGTCCCAAGCAAATGTGACATGTTGGACATCCAACGTGCTGGTGAGAGTCATGCAGTATGACCACAACTGAGATGTCCATAATTATGGAATGGCAAGGTAAGCACACAGCTGTGGGAGCAGAGGGGCAAGTAACCTGCTTAAACTTAGCACAGAATAAAAAAGGGAAGGAGAGAGGTGATATTAGGATTTTATTTGAGATCTAAGTTTAAGGGAATGGCAGGATATCCAGTCTGTAACTTCCATAAACAGCAAATATCCAATCATTCTTTTATTGTTGTTGTTTTTAAGCATCTACTATGTGCTGGGCTGTTTACTAGACCTGGGAAAATAACTAGGACACTGTTCTATCCTGAAAACCCTCAAACTGCAAGAGAATAACACAGCTGCAGTACAGTGAAGAGAGGGTCAGGAGACAGGGCGTGTAACAGGTTTGTCGAAGGCCACGGCAATTTTCCTTTCCAACCATACTGCTCACTATTGGCCAAACCCACCACTCCACACGGACCATGCGCTCGGACCTCTTGATTTGTGCTTGGCCTCTCCCCAAAACACTTTCCAAATCTGAGTCATTCCTCAAGGCCATTTGGCTTCCTCACTGAAGCCTTCAGGAAAACGGCTCAGCTTGGTGATCTTGCCTTCCCCAAACAGCTACAGCACTTCTTGTCCATACACCATTACCTGGTGGCTGTGTCCTTATTTCCCCACTTGGTATGAATGCCTTATCTCCCCAGCTGAGCCATATATTGTTGAAGGCATGTAACAAACATGTCTCACATCTACAAGGTCCTCAAACAGCAGCCAAGCAAACACTTGTTGCTCTGCTATTAGACTTCCCTCCAATCCAACTTGCATTTCAGCATCTTACTGAAAAAGATATGATTAATTCACCCCCTATTTTAAAACCTTCACTGGCTCCCAATTATTAGTATAGCACATGCAGACTTGTCTTCCAGGTGTGCCACACGGCTTTCCCTTCCCTGCCTCCCAAACACCTTAAAGTTCAAGCAACAGCAATAAAAATAGTCGCGTGCTACATAACACATTTCTGTCAACAATGACCACGTACACGATGGTGGTCCCATCAGAGTACAATGGAGCTGAAAAATTCCTAACGCCTGGTGATGCTGTAGCTGTCATAATGCAATGTATTACCTCCTTGTTTATGGTGATGCAAGAGTAAACCTGATATACTGCCAGTGTTGTATAAAAGCATAGCACATACAACTATGTACAGTACATAATACTTGAAAATAAACTATGTTACTGGTTTACATATCCTATGTAGAATTCTATGTTATGTATACTATGTATTCTACTTATAAAAATAGTTAACTAAAGCTGGGTGTGGGAGCATGTGCCTGTAGTCCTAACTACTCAGGAGGCTGAGGCAGGAAGATCTCTTGAGCCCAGGACTTCAAGTCTAGCCTTGGGCAACATGGCAAGACCACATCTCAAAAAATAAATTAAAAAAAAGTTAACTGTAAAACAGCTACCGTCAGGCCTTGCAGGAGGTACCCAAAAGAAGGCGCAGGGGCTCACGCTTGTAATCCCAACACTTTGGGAGGCCAAGATGGGCAGGTCACTTGAGACCAGGAGTTCAAGACCAGCCCTGCCAACATGGCAAAACCTCGTCTCTACTAAAAATACAAAAATGAGCCGGGCGTGTTGATGCACGCCTATAATCCCAGCTACGCGGAAGGCTGAGGCACAGAATCGCTTGAACCTGGGAGGTGGAGGTTGCAGTGAGCCGAAATCATGCCACTGCACTCCAGTCTGGGCGACAGAGAGAGACTGTCTCAAAAAAAACCAAAGCAAACAAACAAAAGACACTTATCATAGAAGATGATAGCTCCATGTGTGTTACTGACCCTAAAGACCTTCCAGTGGGCCAAGATGTGAAGCTGGAAGACAGTGATATTGATTATTCTGACCCTGTGTAGGTTTAGGCTAATGCATGTGTGTGTGTCTTAGTTTTTAACAAAAGCGTTTAAAAAGTAAAAAAACAAAAAGTAAAAAATATTTAAACAGGGCTCGATGCAGTGGCTCACGTCTGTAATCCCAGTACTTTGGAAAGCCAAGGTGGGTGGATCACATGGGGTCAGGAGTTCCAGACCAGCCTGGCCAACATGGTGAAACCCCGTCTCTACTAAAAAAAAATACAAAAATTAGCCAGGTGTGATGGCGTGTGCCTGTAGTACCAGCTACTTTGGGAGGCTAAGGCAGGAGAATCGCTTGAACTCGCGACATGGAGGCTGCAGTGAGCTGAGACTGCACCATTCCACTCCAAGCTGGGCGACACAGCAAGACTCTGTCTCAAATAATAATAAAAAATAGGAAAAAAAAGCTTATAGAATAAAGTGGCTAGGCCTGGTAGCTCACACCTACAATTCCAGAACTTTTGGGAGGCAGAGGAGAAAGGATTGCTTGATGCCAGGAGTTTGAGACCAGCCTGGGCAACGTAGCATGACTCCAGCTCTACAAAAACTAAAAAAACGTAGCCAAGCATGGTGGCATGCACCTGTAGTCCTAGCTACTCAGGAGGCTGAAGTGATGGTTGCTTGGGCCCAGGAGTTTGATGTTACAGGGAGCTATGACTGTGCCACTGCACTCCAGCCTGGAACAGAGTAAGACCTTATCTCTAAGAGTAATTAATAATAATCATAAAAGAAAAAAGTTTATAGAATAACACAATGACAGAAAATATTTTTGAACAGCTGCATAATGTGTTTGTGGTTTAAGCTAAGAGTTATTACAAGAGTCAAAAGGTTACAAAGTTTTTAAAGTTTTTAAAGTAAAAAAGTTACAGTAATCTGGCAGGGCACCGGTCGCTCACGCCTGTAATCCCAGCATTTTGAGAGGCCAAGGTGGGTGGATCACAAGGTCAGCAGATCAAGACCATTCTGGCTAATACAGTGAAACCCCGTCTGTACTAAAATACAAAAAATTAGCCAGGTGTGGTGGCGGGCACCTGTAGTCCCAGCTACTCGGGAGGCTGAGGCGTGAACCTGGGAGGTGGAGCTTGCAGTGAGCCGAGATCAAGCCACCGCACTCCAGCCTGGGCGACAGAGCGAGACTGTCTCAAAAAAAAAAAAAAAAAAAAAAAGTTACAGTAATCTAAGGTTAATAATATCAAAACAAGAAAACTTTAAAAAATAAATTTAGTGTAGCCCAAATGTACAGTGTTTATACATCTACAGTAGTGTGCAGTAACGTCCTGGGCCTTCACCTTCACTCACCATTCACTCACTGACTCACCCAGAGCAACTATCTTTTATATCTTATTTTTACTGTACCTTCTCTATGTTTAGATATCTGCAGATACGTAAATACTTACCATTCTTTTACAATCGCCTACAGCATTCAGTACAGTAACATGCGGTACAGGTTTGTATCCTAGGAGCAATAGGCTATACCACATAGCCTAGATGGGCAGTCAGCTACACCCAGGCTAGGTGTGTGTAAGTACATCCTAAGATGTTAGAACAATGACAAAAATCACTCAATGATGCACTTCTTAGAAATATTCTGTTGTTAACTGAGGCATGATTGTACCAAAACAAAACAAAAAAACAACGTACCACCAGCACCAAAGGTACGCAGAGATGAAAATTAAAAAGACGACTGATATTCATTGAACTGCTGACAACAGATGTTTTGGGGGTGGGATTACAGGGCATAGTCATCTTTCAGAAACTAGTTTGATCGGCCGGGCACAGTGGCTCACGCCTGTAATCCCAGCACTTTGGGAGGCCGAGGCGGGTGGATCACGAGGTCAGGAGATCGAGACCATCCTGGCTAACACGGTGAAACCCCGTCTCTACTAAAAAAAATACAAAAAAATTAGCACGGCGTGGTGGCGGGCGCCTGTGGTCCCAGCAACCCGGGAGGCTGAGGCATGAACCTGGGAGGCGGAGCTTGCAGTGAGCCAAGATCGTGCCACTGCGCTCCAGCCTGGCCAACAAAGCAAGACTCTGTCTCCAAAAAGAAAAAAAAAAAGAAACTAGTTTGACCAACATGTTAATTTTAAAACAAGAAATAAAATTTAAAAGAAAACAAACTTAATAATTACAACTACTTTTACTGAGTGTTTAAATTATGTGCAATGCAATATTTTTGTTTGTTTTGAGACGGAGTCTCCCTCTGTCGTCCAGGCTGGAGTGCAGTGGTACAATCTCGGCTCACTGTAACCTCCGCCTCCCTGGTTCAAGCAATTCTCCTGCCTCAGTCTCCCAAGTAGCTGAGATTACAGGCTTGTGCCACAATACCCGGCTAATTTTTGTATTTTTAGTAGAGGTGAGGTTTTCACCATGTTGGCCAGACTGGTCTCGAACTCCTGACCTCAAGTGATCCACCTGCCTCGGTCTCCCAAAGTGCTAGGATTACAGGTGTGAGCCATCAAACCCAGCTGCAATGCAATATATTATAGTCTCATTTAATCTTAACTCTATTATGCAGTAACTAGCCATTCTGCAGATGAGGAAACAAAGGCTCAGAAAGTTTAGTAACTCTCATAAGGTTATACAGCCAGTCAGTGAAGAAGACAGGCTGGGACTAATAAGGAATGTGCCCTAACTTCTACTGTTCTTAGCAATGTTCTGTGTATTCCCAGCACAGCCAGCAGGCACCTTCTGCACCTTTTCCTTTGTTCAACCTGGTCCTTCTGCATAAATAATACCAGCTTTGCTGACATACCACTCACCTTTCAAGTCCAGTGCAAATTCCACCTTTCCCTTAACACCTTCCTAGAACACAAACCATGATAAGCATTACCAGAGTTATCTACCCTTCTATTTCCCCCACAGCGTGGGACCTTAGTTCTCCTACTGCCACGCACAGAGCAAGCATTCGAACACTGGGTGAATTAAGTTGACAATATAAATTCTCTTTCTGACAAATGTAAAGGTAACAGATGAAGACCAAAAGTTTTAATCTGTGAGGAAAATTAATACCAAGAAAGGGTTTCCATAATCCCTACCCGCATTCTCTGCTCTGAACCTCACCTCTCACTGAGGCGTAAGGAAAGGCAGGTTAATTTTCACCTCTTCCAAAAAGTGGCTTTACATAATAAATCCCACTTCTGAAGAATAAAAGCTACCTAACTTGTTATTAAAAATGTAAGCAATGAGAATAAAAAGGTTTCTTTAGAGTTTTTAAAATTACTTTCAATGCCTCTAACCCTTGAAAGAAAGCACTTAAGTTTAGTACGAACAAAATGTAAAAACATGAAAAGTTACTTTCCATATACATAAACATGGAGACACAAAACCAGTGAAACAGACACGTTTAAAATTCAAAATGCTCTTAACAACTGACCACATCTGAATTTACGAGCAGAAGTCGAGTCCAAACAAAAACACACTGTAAAACAAAAGTGCTGGCTAACAACCTTAGACAGAAAATACAGGAGGGGACAAACAGATTTTAATGCGTCCTTGGCCTTCCTGAGCAAAGCAATGAGAAATGCCGTCAACCAAAGCATTTAGACTTGATTTTACTGGAGGTACCAACACCATAGGTCAACCTGTCAAAGGAAGCAAAAAGTAGAACCGAGTCCTATGGGTTTAGTCCCCTCCAGATAAAAGCCAATGGACCTTTTTACAGTTTATGGGTCCTCTCCATATGGCTGGGGATGCAGGCATGGGAGGAATATTGTCTGGACGATTAACTCCTGTGAAATGAACACAGGGAGTTAGGAAGAGCGGAGGTGAGTCAACACACTCTACACTTCCACGGTTGCCTCAAACTCACCATAATTCCAAAATACCAAGAAACAATGTGCTAGTTCTTGCTTTTTTTAAGTGTCCATAAGCTAAAAGTCCTTCTGAAGATTGAGCGTCCCACTTAAAAGCCCAAACCAAAAAATAGTTTGCAGGATTATTTCAAATATATTAAAAACATCAAAATGCTAACTACAAACTAAGGTGAAATAGTTACATCTAAGTATCCAAGAAGAGCATCAAGAATTAGCAAATTAATTTACGGTCAGAAAACCTTAAAGAAACAAAAATATCATTTCAGTAGCATAAGAACTTTGTGCTGGGTGCAGTGGCTCACGTCTGTAAATCCCAGAACTTTTGGAGGGCAGGGCAGGCAGATCACGAGGTCGGGAGTTCAAGACCAGCCTGGCCAACATGGTGAAACCCCACCTCTACTAAAAAAAATACAAGAATTAGCCAGGCATAGTGGCGCATGCCTGTAGTCCCACATACTCAGGAGGCTAAGGCAGGAGAATTGCTTGAGCCCGGGAGACAGAGGTTGCAGTGAGCCAAGATTGTGCCACTGTACTCCAGCCTGGCCAACAGAGTGAGACTCTGTCTCAAAAAAAAAAAAAAAAAAAAAGAACTTTGTAAATGTCTGTCGCTCTAGACCTTATTTTAGGGTGCAAGCCGTAACTATGATAAGGAGGGTACCATGTATAAATATAACAGACACTGAGACAAAAGAAAACTACTCCTGACAGCAGTTTGCCGTCTTTCCCAAGAGATTTGAGGAACAGTAACCATAAAACTTTCCTCCTCCCTTCTCAACTGGGGACTTCTCTGATATAATATCAGGGAGAAGAACAAGGGAACATTGGGTATCAACTGGTGCACACCATCTCTCTCCTGAAGTGACAGAAAGAATACTGAGTAGTACTATCTTACCTAGCGTCAAACTAAATGACTTGAACAAAGAGACCAAGAAAAACATGTTTAGAAAATCATCTAGAAATAGGATTTTATTTTAGTAAGCAAAGTGAACAAAAAATACAATTTTATTTGTAGCTACAATTGCTTCCACTATTAAATTTGTTTTCTATTGATTCTCCTGGGTCATCTGTTGGAAAAAGTACTACATTTAGAATTAGGAAATCTAAATACTTCCTAGTTTTGCCACTTGTTCTGTGACTTGGGCAAGTTATTTAACCCATATGTCTTACATTCTTCACCTGCAAAAGTGGAGTTAACCTACCTTGCCACCGCACAGGAATGTCCCACAATAAGTCTGCAAACAGCTAAGTACCATATAAATTAAAATTATCACTGTTAGAATTACCACCCTCTTTCCCTCTCTCAGGTAAAAACTTGAGCCAATAATAAAATAAGTAAAAGACACCAGACATGGTGGCTCACGCCTATAATCCCAGCACTTTGGCAGGCCGAGGCAGGTGTATCACCTGAGGTCAGGAGTTCAAGACCAGCCTGGCCAACATGGTGAAACGCTGTCTCTACTAAAAATACAAAAATTAGCTG